>NC_073257.2:62305000-62930000 GCF_029289425.2 Pan paniscus | reverse complement strand
CAGGCTGGTCCCAAACTCCTGGGCTCAAGTAATCCTCTCGCCTTGGCCTCTCAAACTGCTGGGATTACAGGTGTGAGTCACTGCACCTAGCAGTATTATTATTATTATTATTATTATTATTATTATTATTATTTTTAACTAAAAAGTGCTCCTGTTGGATGTCAAATGCTTTAGCTTAGAAAACTTCATTTTATACCTAACATTTCAGGAAAACTCTGAAAAGTGCTGCTATAGAAAAGCTGAAAGAGTATTTTGGGAATAAAAATTCTGGATTGTTTGCACACAGGTATCAATGCCCTGGTCTTTAGGAGGGAGGCATGAGTGTGCTGCCAGTTCATTCTGCTCTTTACCATCACTGTCTGTTCCTTCCTCCAATTGTTTAGGTATTTCTTCTTCTCCTAAAGATGTACTTTCTTGGCATGAGCTTGCTTTTTAAAGCAATCCTGTCAGAAGAATCTGTTGCATTTTCTCACACAAATTTGATCAATGGTGATTTTTATTCTTTGATTGCCATATACACTTTCCCACCACTTCATATGGCAAACTATTCAGTGGCTCTTGTGTCCTTGTGGGGGCATAACATGTTATAGATGGCTATGCCTTTTTTGGATGGTAGCTATAGCCATAACAGTCTCTTCTGGAGGAACTTTTATGACATGCTGGTCTTCAAGATTTTTGGCTTTCCTATTAAAGGCTTTTGGTCAGGAATATAAATGGCTATTTCTCCTCTCTAAGAGCATCCCTGTAAAGGTTGTTACCTCCATTAAGCTACCCAGTCACAAGAGGACCTTATTTTGGATCAGCCCACTTGGATGTGGGAGTTGGGAGGCAGCATTGGATGTCAGGGAGGAGAGAGTGAAGAAAGGGAAAGAGAAGGGTGGGCGGAGCCCCAGGAAGGTAGCTTGGTTTTATAACTGACTTCTGGATTCAGTAAAGCTGCATTGAATGGTGCTGATGAATAAGTGTGGCTCAGGCCCTGCTGGAATGCTTTGCTGTTCTCCCAGTCCTCCATCTCCACAGATAAACACATCACACACAGACAGTCGCACACAGATCCACAGACACAGAGACTCACACGGACACCGAAGAGAAAGACACAGAGAAAGAGACACACACACTCTGCCAAAAGCCAAGAGCACCAGTGTCTTTTTAAACTAATATGTCAAAGGGAAAATCCAGGGCTCAGTAGCAGGTTTGATTTTGGGGGCCTGAAATCACCCCAAGCTTGTATTGAGAAAGATTCCCCTCCACTCTCAGTGACAAGCTGATCTACTCCCTTAATGATGTAAAGCCACAAGGGCTTTAACTGAAGCAACCATTATACGTACAGACAGGTGAGTGGAGATTTAGATAATTTGGGTGATTTACCTTTTAGACTTCTGGTGCTGAGAGCTGAGCTCACATTCCAGTTCTTGGCACAGGATCCTCTCACTGTGCAAAAGCCCCTTGCTTGTTTTACGTTTTTCTCCTTCATTCCCCTCCCACCACCCCCCAGGCCCCTCTCCCCCAGAGGAGCCTTCTCTCCAGTGCAGGATATGTTCTTGCATATGTATGTATTTTGTTAAAGATGTTGAGTTACTTTGTTTGTTTTTGATTTACATAAGTGGTTCTGTGCTATAGATTTCATTCTTTTTTTATTCAACATTAGAGCTTTTTATTATGGAAATTTGCAGGCATTCATAAAAGTCAGAAGAACCTTAACATTTTATTTGTGAGATCCTTGTTAGTGCAGGTTTATCTAGTGCGTTGCCTTGACTGCTGCTTTGTAGGGCTGGTCTTTTATGTGTCTCCTACTTTTACTTACCCATTTCCCTAATGATGGATGCTTAACTCACCTCCACTCCTGCTACCACTAGCAAACATCCTGTATGCATTTTCTTTCTTTTTTTTCTTTTTTTTGAGACAGAGTCTCGGTCTGTCGCCCAGGCAGGTGTGCAGTGGCATGATCTTGGCTCACTGCAGCCTCTGCCTCTTAGGCTCAAGAGACTCTCCTACCTCAGCCTCCTGAGTAGCTGGGTCTGTGTGCATTTTCTTAATGTTCTGGTTGAGAATATCCCTAGGGTAGTGGTTCTTAAAGTATGGTCCACACCTGGCAGCATCGGCATCAACTCTGAACTGTTAGAAATACAGATTCTTGGGTCCTAACATTCCAGAATTCCTGAATCAGAAATACTGAACTGTGTTTCAGCATGCCCAGGTTGGAGATTCTGATACATGGGAAAGTTTGAGAACCGCTGCTCTAAGGGTATGTACTTAGGAGTGGGATGGCTGAGTAATGGTGTACAAACATACCTGTTTTTACTAAACACTGCTAAATTACTCTCCAGAGTTGCTCAGCTGCTTTCTGTTCCACATCAGTGCACAAGGGTTCCTGATTCCCCACGTTCTTACTCAAATTTGTTATTAACCAACTTTCTAGTTTTACCAATGTTTGGTGGCTGTAAAGTGGGATCTCATTGGGTTTTCTTTTTGTGAACTTATATGATTTCTTAGTAAATTTGAACTCTTTTAATATATTCGTTAGTGATTATAATTTCTTTGACTAGCTATACTTGCTTTTCCTAATGTGGTGATTTGCAGATTTTTTTTGGTATATTCTAGATGTTAATCTCATCCTGTCATCTGTTTATCAACTTTGTCAATGGTAACTTTGAGAAATTTTTAGTTTTGATATAGCCCCAGTCCATTAATTTTTGCCTTAGGTTGCACTTTAAGAGTATAAGATATTTTTCCTTACCCCAAGATTACAAAGATATTCTGTATTCTGTCAGCTTTCCAGTTTTACCTTTCACATTGAGGGCTTTATTCTGTTTGAGGTTCATCTTCATATATGGGAAAACAAAGGAATCTCACATTATTTTTTTCCTTTCCATTCTGTGAGACAGTTTTCCTAAATCATCTATTAAACAGTGTATTCTTTCCTTCATATAGTTTTGTGGAGCCACTTTTATCATACCTCAGATTCCCACAGACACATATTAGTTTACTTTTTCAACTTTATTAAGAGTTATTAAGGCTGAGCGTGGTGGCTCAATGCCTGTAATCCCAGCACTTTGGGAGACTGAGGTGGGAGGATTGTTTGAGTCCAGGAGTTCAAGACCAGCCTGGACAACATGGAGAGACCCTGTCTCTACAAAAAAAAAAAAAAAAAAAAATTAAGCCAGGGCCAGGTGCAGTGGCTCACACCTGTAATCCCAGCATTTTGAGAGGCTGAAGCAGGTGGATTGCTTGAGCCCAGGAATTCAAGAACAGAGAACAGCCTGGTCAAAACCCTGTCTGAACAAAAAATACAAAAATTAGCCTGGCTAATTGGTATAGTCCTAGCTACTCGGGAGACTGAGGTGGGAGGATTGCTTGAGCTCAGGAGGCGGAGTTTGCAGTGAGCCCAGATTGCACCACTGCACTCCATCCTGGGTGACAGAGTGAGACCCTGTCTCATAAATAAATAAATACATAAATAAAAATAAGAGTTGTAACTTATATAGGTAAACTAAATCCATTCAAAGTATACAGCTTGATTACTTTTGACAGATGTACATACCTGTGAAACCATCACAGTGAAGATACAGAGCATTTCCATCACCCCAAAATTGCCCTTGGGCCCCTTTGTAATCCCTTTGTCCCTGGACTTAAGCAACCACTGATATGCTGTCACTGTAGTTTAGTTTGTGTTTTCTAGAATTTTATGTAAATGGACCATACAGTATAGTACCATTTTGTGTCTGGTTCCTTTCATTCAACATACTGATTTTTAAAAATCTTTTAAAATTATGATAAAATACACATAACATAAAATTTATCATTTAACTATTTTAAGTGTATAATTCAGTGGCATCAAGTACATTTACATTGTTGTCACCACTATGCATTTCCAGAACATTTTTTATCACCCCAAACTGAAACTGTCCCCATTACTTGCAACATACTGATACCAGTCATCTGTCTGTTTTTATGCCCCCCCAATTTTTTTTTATTATGGCATTGCAGTGTGTTTTATATGGCAGAATGAGCCCCTACTTTTCTTTATACTTTGACTTGGTTATTTGTGGATCTTTATACTTCCATATGCATTTTGGAATGCTTATTAAGTTCTCAACAAAGTTAGGAAAGTGTGATGGGCATTGCATTGAATATATAATATGATTTTTCTGTCTAATATTGTGAGATTTTCTGTCTTATTGTAATTCTGTCCATGAACATGGTCATCATTTCATCTTTTTAAAAATGACTTTTTAATAGAGCTTCAAATTTTCTCTGTCATGATAACATTTTTTATAAAGGTTGCTTTGAGGATAATTTGAATCTTGGCACCTTAGTCTCCACATTAGAGGGAGGCTAATAGGTGTTTTGGGACAGATCTTTTAAAATCTTCCTTCATTTATCAACCTGTAATGACATTGGTGAAATTACTCACCCCTGGTAGGCCCTGGTTCCTCTTTCCTCAAACTGGAATAACAACACCCCCTCCTTACGGAGGCTGCTGAAGGGTTTAAAAGATATTGTAGGAGATGCTTGGAGTACAGATCTTGAAACAGAGTTGTTGCTTAGGTTATGTTGGTGGAATACCTCCCCTAATGCTGGTTTTAAATAGCATAAACTGGCTGGGTATGGTAGTTCACACCTGTAATCCCAACACTTTGGGAGGCCGAGGTGGGAGGATCACTTGAGCCCAGAAGTTTGAGGCCAGTCTGGGCAACACGGTGAGTCCCTGTCTCTACTAAATAAATAAATACATAAATACATAAAATTAGCCAGTTGTGGTGGTGTGCACCTGTAGTCCCAGCTACTTGGGGCGGGGGGGCTGATGTGGGAGGCTTGTTCGAGCCTGGAGGTTGAGGCTGTGATGAGCTGTGACCACGCCACTGTACTCCAGCCTGAATAACAGAGCAAGACCCTGTTTCAAAAAATACATAAAATAAATCTCATAAACTTAATACTTTTGTCTGTTTTTAAGGGTTGATAATAAAGAAGAGTCAGAAAAGCAAAGTGAATTAGCTAGCCAATGAATGTGTAACACTCTCTAAGACTACATTTGCAAGCCCATGTTTCTGCCTAGTTTTGTTGGGTTTCACAAAAAATATGGGTACTTCCAAAGAATTTTACAGTCGACTGGGGAAGAAAAGGCTAATATGCAAGAAACAATTAGAGAACTCTATGTGACAGATGGTATATAATTAGAGGTGAAGTGGTGCAGTGCCAGGGGAGTTATGAGAGGAGAGAAATTCTGCTCTGTGAAGTTTTGATTTGGCTTGGGTGGAACTAGTTTAGGGAGGGGAGAAGGTGCTGGAGAAACCAAGTAGAATTATCATTTCTGTTGGGAGCCTTGAGGGCCCAGCCTTGAATCCCATGACAGTGGATATTGTGCCCAAACATAAGTATCTCAAAATCAGTGCTGTGGGATTGGTGATAAATAGTTAGAAGATGCCTAGATAAGCAATAGCTCTCTGTCTTATAGTACAGTGGTGAAGAGCCCTGACCCTGGGCCCTGGGTTTGGATCTCAGCCTCATCGTGTAGAAGCTGTGGGACCTTAGGCAGGTTATGCAAACCTTCTGCACCTCAGTTTCCCCAACTCTCTGGTAGGTGTCATAACAGCAGCCATCTTACAGGGTTATTGTGGGGACTATATTAACATTTATAAGGTACTGAATGCCTAGCATGATAACCACAACATAAATGTTAGCTGTTATTATGACAACTTTTGTTAATATTCATCACGTTCCTCCTGTACCTCTCTTGAGGTGTGTGAGGCTTTATGCCCCAGAATTGGATGGCTTTTGTCCGGAAAGACCTGGTTGGAGGCTGTACAAATTTATAGAGTGGGCTTTTTCCACATGTCGGCAGGCATTCAGTGGGCGCTCAGGTTGCAGACTGAACAAGTAAATGCTGAAAGACAGTGGAGCCAGGTGCATTCTCTGTCATTCCTGGATGTCCTCACTCAGGGCTCTGGAATTGAGTGGGGAGAAAAAGTCAGGTGGTAAGCATTCAGGAAGCGAATTTTATTTTGCTATATTCCTAGTTCTGATTAGACTTTTTGGCAGAGATGTCGGAATCACAGGGATTCACACTTGTTGATGGCTAACTGCATGCCAGACACTTTCTAAGTCCTTGACCCAATGAAATGGATATTGTCATCATACCTTTTTTGAGGACAAAGAGAGTGGGGCAGAAGTAATTTGCCCAAGAAAGTAGGAAAAAGAATGCCCTGGAGTTTAGTGTTTGGGGCCTTTGCCAGGTGGCAGAAATAACAGAAGTAGGTACTGTTGGTGGAGAGCCAGTACCTTTACATAAAGCGTTGTAATACACAGGTTAGCCCAGCAGGGCATTCCCATGACCTCAGATGTTTATCAGGTGAAGCCAGTGGCTCTCAGATTTCAGCGTGTATCAGAATCACTTGAAGGCTGCTTACAACGCCCAGGTCTGGGACCCACCTCTGCCAGAGTTTCTGAGGCAAAGAGCTTGGGGCAGGTGGCAGTGGGCAGTTGACATGTCTAATGTGTTCCTGGATGCTGTCATGCTGCTGGTCTGGGGACCACTCTTTGCCAACCACTGCCATCAGCAGTGCCCACGTCAGTGAGGAGCCAGCTGCTCCTACTTCTAGTTACAGTCAGGTGGGATGATTTCAGACTTAGACATTGGAAGTGCCTTCCGCCTCATGAAATAAAAACTGAACTCATGTGGTCCTGTTTATCTAGGACAGCAGAGGGGTGTCTGAGCCAGTCCAGAGCAGAAACTTGCTTTTCCTGCTCACCAGTGGTTCTGGCATGGCTCAGGAGAGATGATCCCAAGGTGGAGAGAAAACTTGGAAATATAAGTCAACACTCATTAGAAGCTTGGAGTGCCATCATTACATCCCATCTTAGGAAGATGGCCTCATTTATTTTTGTTATTTTTCATTCCCCCTTCCATTGGCAAAAAAAAAAAAGAAAGACTTCCTGTTCACCACTTATCCCCATGGAGGAATTTAGGCACAGACAAATTAAAAGTATATTGAGATACATAACCTGACAGTGGAGAGGCAGAAGATAATCTTATTTGCCTAGTTTAATTATAGCAGAAAACTGTGTTTGTAGGAAAAAAGAGCTTTGTACAGCTTTCCTCCAGCTGCCACGAGGTCACATAGCTACAATGTGTACCAAGCTTAGTACAGCACCTACACACATTAAGCTCTCAAGAAGTATGAATAGTTATTATTATAGCAGAAGTTTTCTGTCTTGCAATCCAGGCTACATTTTTTCCTATTTGAAAAAAATGTTACATATATAAAACCTTGGGACGAAAACCTTTTAGAATTTAAATATTTTGTAGGAACTCAGGATTTAGAAAGAACTCGGAGGTGAACAATACAAGTAAGTTGTATTTGGGAAGAAACACTGGTTTAGATTTTTCTCTGTGCTAGTTATCAGGACTCTCCTGTGACCCTGTCAGCCTGTAACAGCTCATTTGCTTGGTGAGGGAATGTGGCAGGGCAGAGAGGATGGGGGGATTGCCAGGGGCCGACTGAAGAGGCTAGAGAGGCCTGTTCAGGTGTGGAGACACTCTCCAGTCTGGTCTTTTTATAACTCAGGGTTGACAGTGGCAGTAAATATGTGTTGAGAATCCCCTATGGGCCAGTTTCCCTGGTGAGCTTTGAGATACAGAGATGAGTGCGATGGGGTCTGGGTCTTTGAGGGATTAGTGGGGAGACAGACATGTCCACAGATGATGTCATCACCAAGTAGTGAGTACAGTATCAAAGCTGCACACCTAGCCTCCCTGGGTCAGGGGTGGGATGACTGGACAGAGGTCACCTGCCCAGGTTCCCTGTGTCAGCAGAGTGCATAGAAGGGAATCCATACCATAGGTCAGTTTAGATGGAGCCAGAAGTGGCATTTTTTTTTGGTTTTTATTTTCTTTTGTTTTAGGGTTGAAAGCCACACGAGGTTTCCATTTTTAGTGACATAATCCTGACAGCAGAGACAAGCCTAGGAAGATGTGTGCTATAAGTGGTCAGCCCCCAAAGGGAGAATCAGAGCTGGGACTGCACTTCAAAACTACTTGGGGAGTTACAAGAGTACTTAAGAGTTTACTTTCTTTGTTTTTAAAAAACGTGGCTATGAGGTCAGGAATTCGAGATCAGCCTGGCCAGCATGGTGAAACCCCATCTCTACTAAAAATACAAGAATTAGCCTGGCATGGAGGCGCACGCCTGTAATCCTAGCTACTCAGGAGCCTGAGGCAGGAGAATTGCTTGAATCCACGAAGCAGAGGCTGCAGTGAGCCGCGATCAAGCCACTGCACTCCAGCCTGGGCGACAGAGCGAGGCTCTGTCTCAGAACAACAACAACAACAACAACAAACAACAAAGTGGCTAAATGTTAGCTATCTGCTAGGAATGTAAAACCTGGAGAAGATTAACGACTTTCTATCTTTAAGATAAATCAACTTTTAAAAGAAAGACTCTATTAAAAACAAAGTTTTATTTTATTTTCCCTGAATTTTTGGCTAAGTGTGAAATTCCCCTTTCATTTGTGTTTTCAGTGGTTCCAGTTCCTTGTTTTCTTTTTTCTCCCCTCCACTCCTCCTTTTCGCCAGCTGCTTATTATTCATTAACAAAAGAAGCTGATTTCAGCACTACCTTCCCCAGTCCTATTTAATTTCATGTCCAGACCACTTTATAGAAATAGCAATAAGCTGTTTGCATTTCCCAGGTTGTAATGGATATTCCTTCTGGCAGGCTGTCTCCATTAAGGGAGCAAAATGTGGATGTTCAGTCTTCTAAAAGTTTCATGCAGGTATTCTATGTGAATCCATGAAGACGGGATGTTATAACAAATCTCAGGTTAAGGGGTGGAGGATCCTCAGCTAAGCTTGGCAGGTGGAAGATGCTTAAATTTGGAAGGGAGTTCCCAATAGTCACAGATGGAGATGGAGGGATTGAAGAAAAAAGCCCTGGGGCAGGATGGTAGAGAACAAACCTCAAGAAAACTATCTCCTAAGGAAGTGGTGGGGAGGGCTAGCTGAAGTGGTACCCACCCACTGGCAGGGGGCTGGGTGAAAGCAGCAGAGGCAGGAGAAATCAGGACTGGGAGGGAGATAGGGTGGGAAGGCAGGCTTTGCCCACAGCTTCTTTCCCCCTAACAGACACAGGCTGACAGTTTAGGCAGGAGTTGGAAAAGGGGATGGGGGGTGCCAGTGTGTCTGAGGCCAACAGAGAAGAGGAATGTTTTACTCCTGAGGAAACCAGGAGGGGAGAGGGAAGGGTGGAGGAAAGGCAGGGGGCAGCGGCAGGGATGAGGGTGCACAGGCAGGTGGAGGATGACTGGAGAACAGAGATGCTTGGGATGCTGGAGAAAAGGCCATGGGACCAGAAGAGGATTGTGAAAGAAACAGTCTGTATAGAGGGCCCACGGCCTTCAGCCCAAGTCAGGCTGTCCTGGTCATCTGAGACAGAGGCAGAGTAGGTGAGGGCAGTGAGGAAAGATGCTGCTGGCTGTCCAGGCACACTGGTGAGGTAGTAACGCAATTTCTGAGCCATTTGTAAGATGTCAGGACACCCAGGGTCTTCTAGATAACAGGAACTGGGAAGGCAAGGACCCAGGGGCCCTGATTTTGAAAGCCAGCTGAGGAGTGACGAAGAACAGTGGGCTTGGGTTGAAATCCTTTTGGGGCAGTGGCTTTCTCATGTGAAATGGGGATAATAACCACTAGGTCACAAGTGTCGTGGTGTGAAGACCCTTGGCGTGTGTCCACAGTAGTACAGGGTTGCATTCTGCAGTTGTTGAGGTGGCCTTGGGATGTGGCAGCAGAGGGTGACCCTGAGATTTCCTGTAAGAGAGAGTGTGTGTTGATTCCCTTTCCTCTCCTGGGTGGTGTGTTGACCATTCATTTGACTAGATGGACCATAAGTGAGATGGGCTATTGCACAGGCACTATCTGTACCCAGTTTTCTGGCCATGTGTTGTCGAGATTTTCACCATGTGGACTGCATAGTCCCTTCCTCTGTGTTTCTACCTGGTCTTATCCCAGAGCCTGTCCCTATTATTCCCCTGGCTATTAGTTCACTCTACACACCCCCAGACCCAAGTACACAGAATGTCCCCTGTATGCCATTGCTTTTTGTGGAAGCCTTTGTAGATGGCCTCCATCTCTAGCCTGAGCCTTCAGAATTGTGGAGACTGGCAGCTTTGACTTTGAACGAGGCCAGGATACAGGTGTGAACAAAGCAAAGTCTCAGCCTGTATGGAGTTTTCTTGGTAAGGGTCAGACCGACAATAATCAAATAAGCAAATATGTAGCATCTTGGGTTGTCAGGAGGCAAAACCTCACCTGTGCCTCAGAATGTCTCTGCCACCTGTTCACAAGGTTGGTAATTTAACATTTGCTTTACTGCTGTGGTCCATGTAGTGACACCTGAGTTACTTTGAAAGGCTCTACAAAGTTCCAAGCAGTTGGCTGGGCAGTGTTCCAGGTTTCCATAGGGGCCTCAGCATGGCCGGCTTTCCCTCTCCCTTTGATTTTAGAAACAGGCAGGATCATGAGAACGCTCTCAGGAGTTTCTGAAGCCTCATTTTGCTCATTCGTTTCAAGGCCCTATCTGTGGCCCACAGGTTCTTATTGGGGGTCCCTGGATGGGTTTCCTGAAGCCACCATGTATTTAAGTGTATTTTGGGGAACAGTGCATCTAAAACTCTCATTAAATTCACCAGGAAGGTATTTAAAAGGCCTATTTTTTATGTAAGTGGATAAAAAGTGAAAATTATGCCATGGAAAGTTCCTTCATATTTCTATCTTTCTCTTTTTAGAGGAACTAATGGGAAGTGACTAGGTAAAAGGGGGTGAGGCAGACACACACTGACAGCCTTGTTGTAGTTCTGTGCGGCTTGACGTTTCTGTGTCTTACGGGTGGGACGGGAAACAAAATGATACCGCTGGCATCACTGAAAGACCATTTGACTTAGTGGAAGCAAAGGCGGGGAGGTGCGTATGATGCTACAATGTGCTTCTGTCTTCCACTGAGCAAGAAGAGGAGGTTGAGCCATTGGGAGGAGCACAGAGGCCCCTAGGAGCAGTTGCTGCTTCTCAGATTTCTGTGTCTGATGGGTCCCGAAAATAGGTCTGGAGCTTTGGCTGCTGATGCCAAAGGTACCTGTTTTAGGAGATTGCTCTGCTTAAGAAGTCCATAGTAGCTTACCTAAATAGTAAAGTTCATGACTACTGCCTTCAAGATAAGGGTCTAGAGGGTAGCTTTGAAGAGTGAGACCGTAGATGCTCACATACTCTTTGACCCAGCAATTCTACTTTTAGGGACTTATTTTAAGAAATAATCAAGGTCATTATTCATCCCAGAGCTCTTTATCATAGTGAAAAGTTGGAAATGTAATATTAAAATATAGGGGATTGGTTAAACAAATTATGTATATCCACACAATGGAATACTAGGTAACTCTTGAGAACAGTCATAAAGAAAGTTGTTCTGAAAGCATTGTTATGTGCAAAAAGGTATGTAATGCCTTTGTAAAAAAAAACAAAAATAACTATTGAGAAGGTACTGGTTGGGCCCTACTATGGGCCAGGTACCCTGTGGAGTACTGGTGACACAGTGATGAACTAGACAGATATGTCCTCAACAGGTCTTAGTCTACCAAGGCAAGAGTCAGGTCATACTGACTCTGTCATTAAAAAATTCTGTAAATAATCCATGGGTTCTGCAACCACAGATTCAATCAGATAGATTGAAAATATTTGGGGAAAAAGCCAAAAAATAACAATGCAATAAAAAAAAATACCCCCAGGCATGGTGGCTCATGTCTGTAATCCCAGCACTTTGGGAGGCTGAGGCTGGTGGATCACTTGAGTCCGGGAGTTCGAGACCAGCCTAGGCAATGTGGCAAAATCTGTCTCTACAAAAATTAGACGTGGTGGCATACACCTGTAGTCCCAGATACCAGGGAGACTGAGGTGGGAGGATTGCTTGAGCCTGGGAGGTTGAGGCTTCAGTGAGCAGAGGTTGCACCACTGTACTCCAAACTGGGCGACAGAGTGAGACCCTGTGTCAAAAAAACAAAAAACAAAAAATTATAGCATAACAACTATTTACCCAGCATTTACATTGTATTATGTATTATACATTATCTAGAGATGACTTAAAGGATACAGGAGGATTTGTGTAGGTTATATGCAAATATCATGCCATCTTATATGATGGACTTGAGCATCCATGGAATTTGGTGTCCCTGGAGGTCCTGGAACCAATCTCCTGAGTTACTGAGGGGTGATTGTATTCATAGGAAGACTACAAAAAGAATGTCTCCTTCACAGGCAATTTTGCCACCTGTATAGTCATATCAGGTGTGTTTCTCTGTACTTGTTATTAGGCTACATCTTTGACTTGAAATTACTGATTTTTTAAAAAGCTTTAAGTAATAAAGATATCATACTGATTAAGTTTCGATGATAATACTATCTTCCTTGAAACCCTCTTTTCTCTCCCAGCACTGTGGGAGGCTGAGGTGTAAGGGTGGGGTGGCTTCAGCACAGTGTTTGAGGAGTGGGCACTGAGTAGTGTCCCCTGAAATCTTGTGTTGTACAGCCTGTGCTGACCGCCCAAGGCTGCTCTGCACTAGCCTTTTAGCCAGAGTGGGTTTTCTTTCAAGGACAACTTTTCTTTTTCTTATTTCTCTTCCTCCTCTTCTCCTCTTACCCTTTTCCTATTCCCCTCTTGCTCTTCCTCCTTTATTTAGAAAATGTATAAGTTAAAATAATAGTAATAACCCTATTACACATAGATAACTGCTGTTATCATTTTGGTGTATATCCCTCTGATCTATTTTCTATAAATATTAGATGTTCACCAAATGCACATTTTGACCAAATGCTGAAAGGTGGAATGCTGAAAGGAATAGTATTGCCAAAGCTAAATCTTGCTGTCCTAGAATGGACTTCTGGGATACAAGTACAAGTTTGACATTTTATAAACATTATTACAGTTTTGTTATTAAAATATAATTTGGCATTGTGGTACAGGGACTTGATTTCTTAGCATATACGATCAGTGCTGTTAATGTTTGTGATACTGGGTGGATGTTGACTTTGATCTGATTTAGAGGAGGGAGGAGCAAGGCCTTTACTTATTTGTTTAGTTTGTTTTTATATTATTATTTTTGCTGGCTCTGTCCATGTAATACAATATGAGTGGTAGTTTCTTTCCAACTTATTAATCTTTTGTCATATAACTGACTTGTCTTCTCTGTGACTCCTGGACCTGAAGATTTTCTTGGCAATGATGATGTGGTTTCATTTTAGTATTTCCTAACCCCAGCTTTGTGCACTGTTTGAAGGAGAATATATCTGGATAATCTCAGAAGCAGAAGTGAAATTGTTGTCCTTCTACACATTTTTCCCTGATATTTTTGTACTCACTTGCTGCTTCACACAACCAGTTGAGAGAAAAATGCATCCTTAAGCTTTGGCTCTAAAAGTGTGGCTGTAGAGAAATGAAATTGGCTTTCAAGATAACAGAGCTGTTTTGGAATCTCCATCTGCATCTTAGCTTTCACTGCCTGCACACTAATTTCAATATCTTCCCTGGAGAAGAATGACAGAAGAATCTTTGCAGAGGTAATATGTGACAAATGTTTGCCCTCTCAAGGTACCCTCAGTTTTCAACAATTGACTGCTTTCCCTGCAAGCAACCATTGACTGTTAGTAAGCATGCTCTTTAATATTGTTAGTAGACTTGCCATGTCAATGCTGTTATACACGAAGTACAATGCTAGGCCAGGTACAGTGGCTCATACATGTAATCCTAGCACTTTGGGAGGCCGAGGTGGGTGGATCGTTTGAGCCAAGGAGTTTGAGACCAGCCTTGACAAGATAGCAGAACCCCATCTCTACCAAAAAAAAAAAAAAAATTACCTGGGTGTGGTGGTGTGCATCTGTAGTCCCAGCTACTTGGGAGGCTGAGGTGGGAGGATCACCTAAGCCCAAGAAGTTGAGACTGCAGTGAGCTGTGATTATGGCACTGCACTTCAGCCTGGGTGATGGAGTGAGACCTTGTCTCAAAAAAAAAAAAAAAAAAAGTACAATGCTAGAGCTGAGCTTTGTTATATAATAACCAGACATTCCATCTTTGAACATCTTTGGTAAGCACGTGACAAAATCTTGAGTGTCATATAGTTTGCTAATGGATGCCGGAGATTCTAGAATACATCTGGAATGTTCACCGACATTTGAAAATGAGTCTTTGGATACTAACAGCAGATATTCAAATATAATGCCTTGTTCATATCACTGACGTCATGCTGTTGTGATGTTTACTTACACAGTGATGCAATCATTGATCATACATCAGTTCAAGGATGCCAGAAGTGACATTTGAAGAATGCATCCTGCTCTTTAGCTTTCCAGACTGAGACTGAAGGTCAGATTTTCGCCAAGTGTGGAAGCTGAAGACAATTTTGGTAGATTCTTAAATATGCATAGAAATATATGTTGTATTTTTATAGTTTTAAAATATTTCTACCATTCCAAATCTATACTTTAAACAAGTACAAACATCTTTTTTGATTATAGTAAAATATACATACACAAAATGTACCATTTTAACAATTTTTAAGTATACAGTTCAGTGGCATTAAGTACCTTCAAATTGTTGTTCAGCCATCTCCACCATCCATCTCCAGAATGACTTCCTCATCCCAAGCTGAAACTCTATGCCCATGAAACAATCATTCCCATTGTTTCTTACCCCTAGCCCCTGGAAAACCACTGTTCTACTTTCTGTATATGCGAATTTGACTATGTACCTCATATAAGTGGAACTATTTAGTATTTGGCTTGATTTACTTAGCATAATGTTTTCAGAGTTCACGCATATTGTAGCATGTGTCAGAATTTCCTTCCTTTTTAATATTCCATGGTATGGATATACCACATTTTGTTTATCCATTCATCTGTCAGTGGACACTTGGGTTACTTCTATCTTTTGCTGTTGTGGTTAGTGCTGCTGTGAACACAGGTGTACAAATATTTGTTCAAGACAAACATCTTTCAAGAGACTCTTTTTAAAAAAAAGAAAATAAGGTGTCTCTTAAAATATGTTCCTTGTCATGAATGTAGAGAGTGGAACAATAGATAATGGAGACTCAGAAGGGTGAGGGGATTGAAGTGGGGAGGATGAGGAGAAATTGGTTAATGAGTATGATGTATATTATTTGAGGGATGGATACCCTAAAAGCCCTGACCTGACCACTATGCAATCTATGCATGTAACAAAATTGCACATGTACCCCATACATTTGTATAAATAAAAAGGAAAATAAAAATATGTGCCTTCTTGTGATCAGTTTTATTAGAGGGTGCCTTATCACTGTGTGGTCAAGGAAATTCTGCCTTTACGGTTATAAACACACCCACCACTTTGAACAGTGTTTAGTTGAAGGTATTAGTACTGCCTGAGGTCAAGAGTGTGGTTTCACAATACTTCAGAGCAGTCTCACCAGCAAACTTGGCAGCAACCTTGAGCAAGGCCTGTCAGGGTTGTTGGAAAACAGCCTGGTGTTTTCATATCTTTTGCTCTGATAGCTCTTACTTGTCAGTACCTTAGGAGGGAAAATCTGGCAGTAGTGTTTGGTTCCTTAGTTCACTCTGAGCTGGTTAAATGCTCACTGGATATGCAGATATGATTTATTTCAGTGGTATGCTTCTCTGTGAGCCTGTCTCACTGTGGCAGCTCTGGAATTTCTGTTTATGGATGACGTTCTGTTTGGAAGTGGGGCTGAGGTTCTGAGCTACAGGCTGTGTTTGCACAGCAAGCTCCCTTGATTTTAATTTGTATTTTTTCCCAAATCTGGGTGGTAGGGGAGGCCCAATGGAGAATATAGAGCAGTATGCTCCCCCCTGACTCCATGCAGTGGTCCAGGGGTTTTGTGGTGCCTGGGCATCTTGCAGTGACATGTCTGTAGGTGCTTTTTTGTGGAGATGTAGGAAATTGAAATTAGCTTCCAGTTTTGTAGTAACAGAAGTGAAATGTTTTGTACCGTTATAGGCCTGATAAAAATCAAATGTGATTAACTGGTGGTTTTAAACAATGCCAGTCAAATCTGTTTGTTTACATTGCTCACATTTTCTAAAGGCACATGATCTATCTGAAGATGGAGGCTTATCGGTGAGTTTACTGACAGCATTGTGTATTGTGTTATATTTATATTTCTTGTATGATGTTTTTAGTCATTTTTTTGGAGTCTGTCTTGATCTTTTTACTGATGGGTGTATGTGTGGATTTATAGGGATAAATAATCCTTCTTCTTTTTTGTGGAGTTGATCAATCAAGGACTTTTTAAGTCCTTGATTTAAATAGGTGACCTCTGGAACAAAGTAAACACACATGTTTAATACTTAGTCATATAATTTATACATTTGGCAATCAGTCAAATACTCCATTCCAAAGAATAACCGTGAAACTGTTTGAATAAATTTTTTATTTCAGCATGCAAGATGTAATCAAAGAAATGTGTCTCTGGGAAAAAAAGATAATTGCGGTTCTTTTGTGCCGTTAAAATTTCAAGTGTAGTGAGCTAACCTGGCACTGTATCAGACGTCTAGGCAAATAATTGCCTGTTTGCTGTTGGAGTCTGTTATATGTTGTGCATTTTTGGTGACTCTCTACAGTTCTGGTTCTCTTATCTTCCTAATAGTTCTTCTTTAGACACCGTCCCTGGAACCTCTGCTTGGGTTGCACATGTAAATTTCACCGACGGTTCAGCCCTGGTGGTGAGCAGCCTGTTACGTGCAGGCTCATGTGGGGGACCAGTTTGCTTTCTTTTGGGTGGGGTGTCAGGTTTATGAGGGTCCAGCTGGTGGAGGGCTCTGATTATGTGGTTTTGACTCAGCAGTTTCCTTACCGTCTGAGAGCTGTCGTCAGAGCTTAGACTGTGCAGGAGGAAGTGATAGAAAAGGAAAGTGTACAGTGCCGTTTTTGCACTGAGGCCCCTATTTTAGGAATAAACTCTAGGGGTCAGAAATGTTGACGTTTAGATTAAATCTGACTTTTCTCATTTTCTGATCTATATTTTGTTTCCAGAATGGTTAATGTAACTCCTACTAGAATAAACAATGGCATATATTTCAAGTTTAATGTTATTCTACATTTTTGAAAATTTAGTAAATAATAAAATCTTAACCTGTTTATGTATGCTCTAGCTTGTCCTGCCCCTCTGTCTACATGTGGAAGATAAATTTTGTACACTCTTCACAGTCACAAGTGTTTAAAGATACATAACATTAGAAAGTGATTTTACCAATTCTTTTTCTTTTCACAGGTTTGTTGCTGACTACAGCTTTAAGGTCCCTTCAGAGGTTAAGGCTGTTCAATTTAAAACAATCATGCAGTGTTTCTTTGATGACTGCAGTGTGTTGTGCAATTTAGTTTTTTTACCCCTCAATTTTTTTGTTGCCTTGAGTTACCATTTGGAGGTACGGTTTTTGATACTGTATCTCAAGACTGTGATTTCTTGGATTTTGTGTGTGTGTTTTTTTTAAGTTTACTGAATTTACTACTAGAGACTGCTTTCTCTGTAAGATCCACTCCTTTGTGGGAGCCCAGAAGTTTACGATAAGTAAGAGAAGGAGTATCAGATAGTGAGAGGTGTGCATCATGGTTAAATGAAAACAAAACCAAGGTGTTTGACTCTCGGCAGAGAGAGATTTGGAAGCTAGCTCTGTTACCCACGGTTCAGCCCTGGTGGTGCGCAGCCTGGGCTCCAGCCTCTCACCAGCAATGGAACCAGTGGATGTTGAGGAAATTACTTAAGTTGTTTGAATCTTAACTTCCTCATCTGTAAAAGCTCATCCTACAGGTTTGTTAAGGGATCATGTTTGTAAGACCCCAGCACACTGTAGATGTAGAATAAAATGGTAGTGGTTATTATTAGGGCTTCCTCTTCAGAGGCAAAAGGTTTTAGAATGTGGTTATGTTTTTCTGGTATTTTATTTTATCATTTAACATTGCAGAGGATAAGGAGTTGGAAATGAAGACAGCCTAGACTGGCTGAGAACCTCATTGTGTTGCTCAATTGAATTCCATTGTCTAAACTCGTTCATTTTCACCTTTTCTCCTGATTGTTTTGTCTTCTGTGGAGCATGATGTTAAAAACAAAATAGATCACTGTAAAATTTTCTCTATCCTGGCACTTTGGAAATAAGTTAGTCTGACAAAGCAGTTCTTTCCACAGAGAGTAGAAGCTTTATGTTTATTTTCTTCTCATTACAAATTTTTTTATTGTTAAAATATTTTAAATGTTCAGGAAACTACTGAGAATAATACAATAAATGCATATATATCCAGCTTCCAGTTTTATCAAATGTTAACTTTTTGATGTGTTTGCTTTATGTATGTGTGCATATTTATTTATTTAGAAAAATAAACATCACATTTTCAGTGTAAGTTCGGGGACCTTGCTGTCTCAGTCATTGCCCTCTCATGCCTAGGAGAGTGCCTGATAAGTGTTTAGTAGGCAGGCTCCAAATAAACACTGTGCATCTTCTCCAGTAGCCTTCTTCTCCCTTCTTCCCCTGATATAACACACAAAAAGATATTGAGCAGGGAGAAGTATCATGCTTGGTTCAGCCAGTGACACAAGTGTTAGTTAAATAAGGACTGAGTTAAATAAGGACTACCCTGAAAGAACTTTAAATGCTGTGACATAAGGTAGGACAGGTGAATTCAGAAGTAGCTCCTGTGGGAAGCAGAACATTCTCCCTGCATTTGCAGAGCCACAGAGTGGCTGGTTATTGGAAGTAGTCATTGGAATGAACTTGAAGAAGCAGAGATGGGGCAGGGCTTTCTAGGCTGACAGGATCATTGATTGACAGCTCAGCAGTGGGAACAGTGTTTGGAGAGATTAAAACAAGGTGATTCAGAGTTACCTGAACTCTGTTATCAGAGGCGAGTATCAGGAGAAGAATAAAGTGTCCAGAGAACGGGTATTGGTTGAGCATCCCAAATCTGAAAATCCCAAATCTGCAATGCTCCAAAATCCAAAACTTTTTGAGCACTAATATGACTCCACAAGTGGAAAATTTCACACCTGACCTCATGTGATGAGTTGCAGTCAAAACACAGTCAAAACTTTGTTGCATGCACAATGTTATTAAAAATATTGCATATAAAATTACCTTCAGGCTATGTGTAGAAGGTGGATAGGAGACATAAATGAATTTAATGGGTAGACTTGGGTCCCATTCCCAAAATATCTCATTAGGTATATGCAAATAATCCAAAATCAGAAAAATTCCTGAAATCCAAAATACTTCTGGTTCCAAGCATTTTGGAAAGAGGGTATCCAACCTGTACTACATCTGATGAGTAGTGTTAGGCCCTTACTTAATGGAGCAGAATAGCATGCTAGAAGAAGAGCTGATGCTGTGGAAGCAGACCATCTTGGATTAAAATTTAATTCCTCTTTTATTGGCTGCAAGGCCTAGGGTAAGCCACTTAACCTTTCTGAGCTTCAGTTCTCATGTCAGGTATGTTCTCACTTTGGCTACAAGAGGTTAAGAGTGTGGAAGTGAGTTCTTGCCTAGCCATTCCATTCTGTCTTAAGTGGTCCTCTTGTCTATGGAAATTTGAAACAGGCAGCTAAATGAAGAGAAAATTAAAACTTTTTGGTTGGTCACAAATGTACAAAGTGACTTCCTTTACATGAGGTCATTTACCAAGTGATACAAGTAAAATGTGAAATTGTCTTGCCTGCCAAATCCATACTTCTTCCTGTATCTTGTGAAAAAGTCCAACATCCTCTTAGTCCTCAAGACAGAACCAAGGAATCATCTACAATTCCTCTTACCCCTGCATCCTTCCAGTCACCAAGCAAGTTCATTTTACCTCTTTATTAGCTCATTCTTGAGCCCCTATCACTTGGTGCCTGGATTTCTGCTACAGCTGCCCATTTGCTGCCCTTTTTCATTTCATCTTCCCAACTGTAGTCACAGTCCTCTTTCTAAACTGCAGGGATGATCATGTTAGTCCCTGCTTAAAAATGTGTCTGTGGTTCCTTGGCCCATGGGTTAAGACCTGAGAGTCCTAGTTGAACACATGGGTTTTTATTGTCATGCCCTCTCATCTGCCTTCCTGTCCCTTGTGGTTCCTTGCTGCTCTACTGTCTCACCCCTGCTTCTCTCCTCTGATTTGTCCTCATCTTCCTAGACTCGGTTCTTGGCTATTTCTGCATAGTGGTTTCCAGAGTGGATGTGCTTGAGAACACAGCCTGTTTTGTCAAAAATTAACGTGTTCTTAGTCTCCAGCATGGTGTCTGACACATAGAAAACTCTCAAAAAGGTTAGTGGAATAGAAATGGATAAGAAATGGCTTTTCTATCTTCACCCAGCCAGGAGGACTGAAGCTGGGTAACAGAAGCATTCTCTTTCAGCACCTTTCTGTCTCCATCAATTCGGCATCTGCTCAACAGCCCAGCTGTTGATGGGAGAGAAGCATATGGTTGACTTGAAAGAGGCAGCTGGGATGTGATTGGGTGTTCAAAATATATTCATTCCCCTTCCCCCATATAGAATAGCAGTAATAACACCTTCTATTTGTATTTGCATTCTCCTTGAGTGCTTCCACAGACATGATCTCATCTGGGCATGTCACTAATAGCCTGAGTGCTAGATGGAGAATGTGATTGTCCCCATTTTGTAGATGGAGAATAGGAGATAAAAAGGAGTAAATACATTTGCTCAAAGTTAGTAAATTGGTAGTGGTAAAAACCAGACTTCAAGCCCAAGCAAGTGCCCTTCTCTTTTCCCTCCTCTTTCATAACCAGCAGAACCAGGTTATATGAAATTGATGTTTTTACATGTAATCATCAGAAAGAAAAGTTGGCAAAAGTAATTGTGTTTGAAAAGTTTACTCTGTGTTAACTTTGCATGTGGGCATTCTTTGTAACTGTTAATTTCCCCAATCCTCTGGTTCTGGTTAAGTGCTCAGAGTTATATGCCGCCTTGGGGTCACTTGGCTGAAATAGCTTGAAGCATGTG
The DNA here is from genome assembly GCF_029289425.2 of Pan paniscus. Classification (NCBI taxonomy): domain Eukaryota; kingdom Metazoa; phylum Chordata; class Mammalia; order Primates; family Hominidae; genus Pan; species Pan paniscus. Next base: position 62,908,987 of record NC_073257.2, on the reverse strand, counting down.
AAATAGTGTCCTGAGGCCCACTCTGGATAGAGATGAAGGATTTGTCACATTTCAGTTGGTCAGTTTGGGAATATTGTTGACTTCAAGCTATTTCCCTGCCTGACAGACTAAGTGACAATAATAAAATCTTAGTACTTCTTTCTTTCTTTCTTTTTTAAAATTTTTTCTGAGACAGAGTCTTGGTCTGTCGCCCAGGCTGGGGTGCAGTGGTGCAATCTTGGCTCACTGCAACCTCTGACTCCTGGGTTCAAGCAATTCTCTTGCCTCAGCCTCTTGAGTAGCTGGGATTATAGGCACGTGCCACCATGCCCAGCTAATTTTTGTATTTTTAATAGAGACAGGGTTTCACTGTGTTGGCCAGGCTGGTCTCGAACTCTTGACCTCGTGATCTGCCCACCTCGGCTTCCCACAGTCCTGGGATTACAGGCATTCTTAGTGCTTCTTAAGTTAACGTTAAGTACTTCTTAAGTATACATCCCATTCTGTTAATGCAATGGTTTCTTCTCTCCTAGAATTCTGGAGTCTTTGAATAAACTTAAGTAGGACAAGTAAAAAAAAAAAGGCTCCCAGCACTTAACAGTCATATTCTTAATTTCCAGGAATTTCTAAATTTTGAAAATTACAGCCTCTGAAGTGGGCTGTTGCAGGGAAACTGTTCCTACGTGTTTTATTAAATTCTATATTCTTAGCAGCAAAGATGAAGAAGGCAGAGTGAGACTGAAAATGCAAGGGCAAAAGCAGTTAGGACACAACCAAGATATGCAGACAACATGCAAGTTTTTGATGGGAGGTTTTTTGTTACTGTTTTTTTGTTACTGTTTTTTGGCAGTCACTCTGTTGATCACATGAAAATCTGTATAGTTTTGTTGTTTTATCAGTCCTCATTCTTTTTGCCTGTTTCAGCATTTGATTCTTGAGTTATTCCAGCTCTCTTGTCCCCAGCCCCTGTGAAAGCTCTCTTCTCTTGGCTTCCATTATACAGTGGAGTGGTATTCTGGGTCTCTTATCTTTTCTCTGCTATTGGCTACTTTCATCACCTCCCTTTACCATTCAGACATGTTGATGGTTTCACTTTATTTTATTCTCTGGTGATATTTGTGCAGATGTATACTATTTTTTTTTCCTGGCTGGGTATTTCTCCTTATTTGTTTTGCTGTCTTCCTAGACTCAATAGCTTTTGAAAAATTGACTTTAGAATGTTTGTTGCAGGAAAAGACCTTCAAGATCACATGCTTCATTGTTCATTTTAGAGGTAGGTAAACTAAGGCTCTGGGAGGTGATGTGGCTTGCATAATTTCATGGAGTCACTCATTTGGTGAAATCAGTCTGGAAACCAAGGTCCTTGACCCTCAGTACTTCTTAGAGCCTCTGTTTATTTCTGATACCCTGACTCCTGATGGTCTCCTGTCCCATGATTGTTCCCTTGGCAAGGAACTTCAGAGCTATATGACCCTCACATTTCACCCCTTCTCCACAACTGTCAGATATCCAGCCATTCACCAAGACCTATCAGTTATTTCTATGATTTTTAAATGCTACTTTTTAGTAATTTTTAAATTTTAAAAACTTAAAATTCAGTAAAATTCACTTTTTGGAAGTGTATAGTTCTGTCCTAGTTAGTTTGGGCTGCTGTAACAAGAATACCATAGCTTGGGTAGCTTAAACAACAGCCATTTATTTCTCAGAGTTCTGCAAACTTGAAGTCCGAGGGTGCCAGCTAGCATGATTGGGTTCTGGTGAGGGCCCTTCTTGGGCTTCATAGATGGATGCCTTCTTACTGTATCCTCACATCCAGAGAGAGAAGTCATCTCTCTCTGTCCTGTCTCTTCTGATAAGGGCACTAATCCCATCATGAGGGCTCCCTGCTCATGACCTTCCCAAAGGAGTCCTCTCTGAATACCATCACACTGGGGACTAGGGTTTCAACATATGAATTTTGTGGGGCGGAGCGGGGGAGGGGAGCACAAGCATTCAGTCTGTAGCAACTTCTGTGAATTTTTTTTTCTTTTTTTTTTTTTTTGAGATGGAGTTTCACTCTTGTTGCCCAGGCTGGAGTGCAGTGGTGCTATCTCGGCTCACTGCAACCTCCGCTTCCTGGGTTCAAGCAATTCTCCTGCCTCAGCCTCCTGAGTAGCTGGGATTACAGGCATTCACCACCAAGCCTGGCTAATTTTGTATTTTTAATAGACACAGGGTTTCTCCAGGTTGGTCAGGCTGGTCTCGAACTCCCAACCTCAGGTGATCCACCTGCCTCGGCCTCCCAAAGTGCTGGGATTACAGATGTGAGCCACCACGCCCGGCCAGTTCTGTGAATTTTAACACAGACATTAATTCACGCAACCACCACTACAAACAGCATACGGAACAATTTCCTCACCCTTCAAATTCTCTGGTGCTGCCTTTTTGTAGTTTAAATCCTCTTTCCTCCCGAACTCCTGGCAATACTGATCTGTTCTCTGCCTTTATAATTTTTTCTTTGTAAGACTATTATGTAAGTGGGATTATACAGACTTTTTGAGACTAGCTTTCACTTAGCATAATGCATTTGACATCCATCCACATTGTGTGTATCAAAGGTTTGTTCCTTTTTATTACTAACTAGTATTCTGTTGTATGGATGTGCCATGGTTTGCATACGTATTCACCCATTGCATTCCCAGCAGCAGAATATGAAAGTCCTAGTTGACCTGTATTTTTGCTGGCATTTAATATTTTCAGTTTATGCAGTTCAGCTATTCTAATAGGTGTGTAATGGTATTTCATGATGATTTTGATTTGCATTTCCCTAATGATTAATGATATTGAACATCTTTTCATGTGTTTGTTTGACATTCATACATCTTGTGCCCATTACGATATGTGTTATGCTCATTGTCATTATCATAACCCTGTTCCAGGTGGTTATTATGCCTTTTTATATGAGCATTGTTGCTCACCTACAGCAGCATATGCCACGGTCAAAGCACTGAGCCAGGGACTTTGTGTACCTAATGTCATTTTATCCTTAAAATCTTTGTGGAATTAGTAGTGCTTTTTATTTTTGTAGTGGAGAAAATAAAGACCCCATGTTCAAAACATACTGAGTGCCTACCATGTGCAATGAGCCAGTTGTACCCATCTGCTAGTCCTGTGGGACTAGCAGTCACTGACTTTAGGCAAGTCAGTATATGAATCAATTTCCTTTTCTGTTAAATAGGGATCTGTATTATGATATGTTCTCTCAGGGTTGTTGAGTGAGGGGTTTTAAGAGAGAATGCAGGAAACATGCTGAGCAGGAGATCTGGCTCATGATGTATTCTGAGTAAATGTTAGCAATAGCTGCTTCTGTGTTCTTCAAACACCTCATACTGACCTGAGGTGGTTTCTCTCCCTCCCTGGCCACTTTTCTAGTCAGTAACAGAAAGGTTAAATGTGCCAAATGTTTTACTTTGAGTCCATTCCAGCTCCAATGTTTATGTAAAAAATGATATCATAAAGGGTTGATCTAGTTAGCAAGGTTATTGTGCTTACAGTAGGCCAGAATGTGGAAACTATCATATTAGTAAAAAAGAAATTGGGCTGGGCGTGGTGGCTCACGCCTGTAAGCCCAGCACTTTGGGAGGCCGAGGTGGGCAGATCACCTGAGGTCAGGAATTCAAGACCAGCTTAGCCAACATGGCGAAACCCTGTCTCTACTGAAAATACAAAAAATTAGCCGGGTGTTGTGGTGAATGCCTGTAATCTCAGCTATTCGGGAGGCTGAGGCAGGGGAATCGCTTGAACCAGGGAGGCGCAGGTTGCGGTGAGCTGAGATCGTGCCATTGCACTTCAGCCTGGGCAACAAGAGCGAAACTCTGTCTCAAAAAAAAAAAAAAAAAATCGTGATACAAGTAAGATCTTTTAAAAATTATTGAATCATCCATCTTGAATTATGTGAGGCTTTATATATGGAAGCAAGAATATGTTTAAAATTACCTCCCTGCTATTTCCTGCTAGATTGCTGGGGCTTGTTTTCTCTTAATCTTGCCATTGCCAAGCATATATCTGATGCCTGCTGTGTGCCAGGTGTTAGTCTCTCTAATCCTCACAGCAACCCTTTGAAATAAAAGATATCCGCATTTTGCAGAGGAAAACATTGTGCCCGAGAGGCCAGTTGCCCTGCCCAGTGGAACCCAGTCGTCTTCTGACTGAGTCCTCTGCTCTTATCGGCACCCACTCTGCCTCAGTCTCATTGTGATGGGGGCATGAAAGCTACTGTCACTAGGAACACTGGCATACCTTCCCCCAATATGGCATCTGTTTCCTTCACAGGGACTGTTTCCAGGACCTTAAGGTCACACTTGCCTACCACAAGCCCTGAAATTAGATGGTTTTATTTTGTCTAAAAGGCCCACTGTGGAAACAGCATGAACTTTGAAGTCAACAATAGGTTCAAGTGGTGTCTCCACCATTTTATTTTACTGCCTATGTGATTTTGGCCAAGTTACTTAAACTCTCAGAGCCTGTGATTCTTCACCTATAAAATGGGCATAATACATACCCGGTAGAGATGTGGAGAGAATTAGAAGTAACACAGTAGGCTGGGCATGGTGGCTTATGCCTGTATCCCAGCACATTGGGAGGCTGAGGCTGGTGGATTACCTAAGGTTAGGAGTTTGAGACCAGCCTGACTAATACAGTGAAACTCTGCCTCTACTAAAACCACAAAAAAGTTAGCCAGGCATGGTGGTGTGCGCCTGTAGTCCCAGCAACTCACGAGGCTGTGACAGGAGAATTGCTTGAACCTGGGAGGTGGAGGTGGCAGTGAGCCGAGATCGTGCTACTGCACTCCAGCCTGGGCAACAGAGCGGGACTCCATCTCAAAAAAAAAAAAAAAAAAAAATGCAGTATGCAGTAGAGTGCTTAATAAGTGCTTAGGACATTGTAGATGCTTATTAACTGGTAGCTACTATCATCACCATTGCAGGGCCTTCTGACTTGTCTTGGGGGACTGAAGAAGCTGTCCAGAGTGGTGGTTAAGAATATGGGCTCTGGAGTAAACTGCTTGGGTTTAAATCCTTGTTCTACCACTTATCAGCTGTGTGACTGCATAACTGAATTCCTTCCTGTACCTCAGTTTCTTCCATCTACAAGATGGGAATAAACAGTTTCTACCTTGTCGGGATAAATGATTTTAAAGAGACGAGAACTGTCAGGAGGTTGAGTTGAAATGAATTTATTTTGATCATCTACTGCCATTGTTTCTTCCCATGACATATGAGTCTCTTTTAAATTTATGATAACATTTCTTCTTTCCTTCCTACTCAAATTGAGATAATTTCTCATTATTTGTATTTCATGCTGATAAAAACATTTGCTATCACATTTTTCCTAGAAATGCAGATTAAATTGTAAAAATTACTATTTTCATCTAAGAAACTGGATTAAACCTATAAAGGACAGCTTTTTATAGAGAAAATAATTGAGAATTTTTTGTAGAATTACTATAAATAAAATCAAGTGTAATAAATAACAATTTTATAGGTAAAAATATTTAAAAACCTAACCAGCTGCCTGTTTAAAAAAACACACATAGATATTCCATTATTTCACAGAAATTATTTGATTCTCCTGTTTTAATCTTGAATTTGGCTGGGTTGCATGTGAATTACTCTTTTTCTCCTTCAAGAAGATACCAGTCAGGTGGGCCCATAGTATGTGAATCTACCAGGAAGAAAACAGCCTCTGAATTTACTGTATGTCTAGAAATCAAATTTGACTTATACCCACGGGCAGTGTGTGGTGTTGGCTGGGTTTGCATCATTATTCTGAAGTCTGTACTGATGTCGTGTGACTAATATGTTCCAGCTGTCTAGGTCACTGCTTTGGAGTACTATTTATTTGTAGTAGTGATGCTGCAAATAGGAAAAGCTTTCCCTTTTGTTGGTTGAAAGCTTTCCTGGTAATTGGCAAAACAAGCATGCCTCTTATTTGGAGAGAAACTGGAAAGGCGGCTAAAGAGTCAATTGTACACAACCACTTTGGAAAACAATTTGGCATTAGAGGAGTTGAACACGTGCAATCCGTAGCCCAGCTCTCCTCTCCTAGGTATATACCCTGGAGAAATTCTTGCCTGTGTGTACCAGAGGACACACAGTAGAATGTAAATGGCAGCATTATTCAAAGTAGCAGAAAATTGCAAAATCCTCAGAGGGTCCCCAACAGTAGAACAGAACAGTAAATTGTGGGTACGTTCACACAATGAGAACTGTATCATGGTGACAAAGTGAATGAACTAAAGCCACATGAGTCAACAGGGATGAATCTCAAAATCTTAAGAGGCAAGTCTAGAAGAGCACATACAGTATTGTTTCATTCATAGTAGGCTTAGAATCAGCAAATCACAACAACATATTAATAGCACATATGTGGCAAAACCATATAGAGGAGCCAAGGAATGATTGACTCAAAATTCAGGATAGTGGTGAATCTTGGTGGTGGAAGTGGTGGTGAAGGATGATTGGGAGACATGCAATCAGGAAAGACACACACACACGGCTTCCAAAAAAAGAAAAAAAAAAATCTAAACACTGGTATTAGGTACATGCGGTTTATTTTATTATTCTTTACACCTATATATGTTGATAGGTTAGTTATCACTGCATAACAAACCTCAAGACTTAGCACCTTAAAACGATAATACACATTTGTCATCTCACTTAGATTCCATGAGTAGGCCAGGAATTTGGGAGCAGCTAAGCAGGGTGGTTCTGACTCGCAGTCTCTCATGAGGTTGCAGTCAAGATGTCAACTGAAGCTGCTGCCATCTATTTGAAGGCTTGACTGAGACTGAAGGATCTGGTTCCAAGATGGCTCACTCACATAGCTGTTGCCAGGAGGCCTCAGTTCCTTGCTGGTTCTTGGCAAGAGGCCTCAGTTCTTTCCCACGTGTATCTCTGCAGAGCTTCTTGAGCGTGTCCTCATATCAGAACAGCCAGCTTTCCTCCGAAAACAGAGATGGAAGGTGGAGTCTTTGGACTTTTGCAGTCTCACGCCAGCATTTCAGCAATATTGTAGTGGTTCCCACATGCCAGCCCTGTTCCAAGTGGGACGGGACTATACAAGCGCATGAATACTGGGAGGCGGATATCACCACGGGCCATCTTGGAGGCTGGCTACCACAGTTACGCACTTTTAAATATAGTATATTTCACAGTAAACATTTTTTTAGAGACAAACTAAATTGGCGAGCTCATTTTTCTTTAGTAATAGTGCAGCCATCCATTTAAATGAAAAGTTTTATAGATACTGAATGTGTTACCAATTAGTATGGGTTTAAAGAAATGTCAGTGATGTAGCTGAGTATTTGAGTGGCCTGAGCTTGCCTGACAGGAACGTGCCTGAGGCAGGGGAGTGGGTGGGAAGGGCCATGAGGAAAGGAACTTCAGTAATACTTGCGCCGGGATCTGTGGTGGGAGATGGGATGATACGTGCCTGGACTTCATTCTACGTGTACCTAGATCTGGCAACAATCTGAGACTCTTGATTTTGAAGAGAATTCTCCACATGAAGAGCCATTGTGATATTAAAATCTGTTTCAGCCCCATACTTTTTCCCAAGACCATCTTTAATGAAAAAGGAGAGAAGGGTCCACCCCTTGCTACTCACCCCCACATCTAAGAGCATGGCCAAAAATGACCTAGGCAAGCAAGGACAGGGGCCTTAGCTTAAAAATCTATGCAACGATTACATTCTAATCCATAATTTATACTTGTTTTAATATTAACAACTTTTAAATTATTGATTCATTTGCTTAACCTTCCCTCACCAAAATCTTTGAGTAACATTGATGTTTCTGGAAGCTATGTCATGTTTATTTTTCTTTAGCTTTGTTTAGCTCTTGGCATAACTTCTTAGTGAGTATTCCTGAGGGTCTAAGTGTTCTGGGTTGTGAGGCAGTGAGTCGCACCATCTCCCCTTTGTGGATCCCAACATCCTTGTGAGCAGGTATTGCAGCCCTCAGGTGAGGAAGCAGCCGGAAGAGGTTCTCTCCATTTTTAATGAAGCTAAAAAGTGGAGGAGATAGGCCTGAAAGCCAGGTGCACGGGGTTCCAGACTGGCTTTCTTTAGGCTTTTGTACACCAGTACTTCGCGTGTTAGTCACTGATACTGCTAACTCTCTGTGTCTACAGAATTCTGGTGATTAGCAGATGAAGCGCCAAGTAGGGCCATCATGCAGAGATGTCACGTTCTCCCCAACTGTAGTTTTGATGCTGCTTCCATCTTTATTTGCGGAGCTGTGTCTGTGGCATTATATTCTAGTGTATTTTGCGTTTTATAAAAATGAAAGGAAAATCCTCAACAGCAAATATAACTGCCTTTCATTATGGCGAGGTTAAAAATCGCCAGCGATGCAGTGTGATGCTTGTTTTCCTTCTGTTAGTGAACGGTGTGCTCTTTTGAGGAAGAAGGAAAAAAATAAAGTGCATATATGTATATAAATGACAAAAATACATTAAGGGTTATTGTGTCTACAAGAGAAGTATAATTACTAATAGTAATTATAGTAATTGGTAATAATGATTATAGTATTAATGGTGCTATTAAGAAAGATTGTGAATATATGCTTTCAGGGAGCACACTGCAGTGCCCGGCTGCCTCCCTGGTGTGATGTGTTGTTTGGCCATTTGGCTGTGGGGTTGGTTTTAAGGAAGGCATCATGTTCGGGAGCAGGAGGGTGGAGGTGATCTGTATAGTGAGACAAGCCCGGGGCTTGGGGTCAGAAGACAAATAGGAGTTTAATCTCTGGTGCTTTCTAGTTGAATATCCTTGTCAGATATCATCTCTGACGCTTAGCTGCCTTCTCTGGAAAATGGGATCCATAAACCCTGCTTACCTCACAGGGCTGTGATCAAATGTGATCAAATGGTAATGCCAAAACAGAAGGTATCGTCATGGCAACAGGAGTATGACTTTCAGGCCACGATACCACTTTGCCGCAAACTTGTGTGTATTGTAGTTGAGTGTACTGTAGATTGGATCTGAATACCTTTGCTGGAAAGGATTTGAGGAGGTTCAGCAATTCCTGTGTGGTTCTAGGTGGGTACGTGGATGCCTTCTAAGTGTGGTCTCAGAAATCCAAGGTCAGAGTAAAGCTCAAGTCATTGAAGCTCCGGTTTTTGTTAGAGTGGATGTTTGGGCTACATCACTGCCCTGAAATTGCTGTGATTCGACAGGAACTGAGGCAAACCTTCAGCTATAAGATGAAGACCTAATGCATGGTGACTATAGGGAATAATAATGTATATTTGAATTTGCTAAGACAGTAGACCTTATGTGTTCTCACCACACACACACAAATGGTAACTACACTGTAAGGCTCTTTTAGAATTTATCTAGCAAGTTTTCTTGTTTTTACCAGAAAACTCCTCAAAAAAGAGGGAATTGTATGAGGTGATAGATATGTTAAGTAGTTTGTGGCAATCATTTCACAATGTATACATATATAAAACCATCACCTTGTACACTTTAAATATATGTAATTTTTATTTGTCAATCATACTTCAATAAAGTTGGAGGAAAAAAAAAGAAACTTACAGAGGAATTCCTTTATTCCAAAATTTCCTAGAGTGGATGGGGCTGATAGTTGTTCCCCACATTCAATATGTGATGGGATTATTTTTTCTTTTTTTACTTTTTCCCCTATTAAAAAGTTGTAGCAGTATTTAAATTTAGAGGCTTATGATATATTAAGAACACGTTCTCAACTGAAATAGTATTAAGAGTAAAAATTCTTGGTGATAACACGCATGTTGCTTTGCTTATTCTTGCAGCGTGACGACAGCATGTACGATCCCTGAATGGGCCCGTGGGCATATTTAGTCATTCATTTTTGATCAGGAGAAAGAAGACAGCCATCATTTGGAAGGTAAGTAAATATTTCTATGCAGCTTTTTATTGTAAAACATTTTCAACCATACTGAAGAGAGTTAAGAGAACGTGCAATGAGTTCCTGCCTATCTACAACTTAGCTTTAACAGTTATTAGCATTTTGCCACATTTTTTGGTGTGTGTATAGGTTTGTACATTTTTTTAGCTGAAACATGTAGAAGTTGCAGATATTATGACATTTTTTCCTAAATTCTTGGGATGCAGCTCTTACAAATAAGGACATTCTTCCCTGAAAGACATTTTAGAACTACGTGACACAGGACCATTTAATTAAATTTATAGTTTTGTACTGAAGTGTGTAACTGAGTTATGCTCCCTTCATTGTTGATAGAAATAAAGTCAGATTAAAAACATTTTTAGGCCAGGCGTGCTGGCTCACACCTGTAATCCCGGCACTTTGGGAGGCTGAGGGGAATGGATCGCTTGAGCCCAGGATTTCAAAATCAGCCTAGGCAACAAGGTGAGACCCATCTCTAGAAAAAATACAAAAAAAATTAGCTGGGTGTGGTGGTGCACACCTGTGGTCCCAGCTATTCAGCAGGCTGAGATGGGAGGATCGCTTGAGCCCACAAAGTCGAGGCTGTAGTGAGCCGTGATGGAGCTACTGCACTGCAGCCTGGGTGACAGACAAGACCCTGTCTCAAAAAACAAAACCCAAAACCATTTTTAATAGCAAGACCTTGTCTACAAAAAATTAAAAATTTAGCCAGTCATGGTGGCACGTGCCTGTAGTCCTAGCTACTTGGGAGGTTGAGGTGGGAGGATCGCTTGAGCCCAGGAGTTGGAGGGTGTAGTAAGCTATGATGATGCCACTGTACTCCAGGCTGGGCGACAGTGAGTCCCAGTCTATCTCTCTCACACACACGGAGAGAGAAAGAGTGATTTCTTTAATGAACAGATAAGTAATATGAATTTGATATGAGAAAAATCTGAATATAAAGGCATGGAACTTGTACTGTACATATACCCCAAGAGAGAAATTACTGTGCTTTCTTCATGTAATCTACCCATCCCCACCATGGCTGATGTTTCATGGTTAGGTCAGTGGATCTGATCACCAGCCTCACCTTCTCCCTGATCAAGATTCACAAATAGACCAGGGCTGGGCCTGGTGGCTCATGCCTGTAATCCCAGCACTTTGGGAGGCCGAGGCAGGTGGATCATTTGAAGTCAGGAGTTTAAGACCTGCCTGGCCAACATAGTGAAACCCTGTCTCTACTAAAAATACAAAAGTTAGCTGAGCGGTAGTGGCATGTGCCAGTAATCCCAGCTACTCGGGAGGCTGAGGCAGGAGAATCACTTGAGCCTGGGAGGCAGAGGTTGCGGTGAGCCGAGATCACACCTCTGCACTCCAGTCTAGGTGACAGAGTGGGACCCTGTCTCAAAAAAAAAAAAAAAAAAAAAAAATTAGATCAGTCTCTGTGCTCTGATGTGATCAAAGGTCTTAGCTGATTTTTTAAACCTAAACTTGTAGGAGAATGTGGAAAGAATATGACTGGTACTGTGAAGTTGATGTTATATAGGTTAATGTATTAAAATCAGCATTAGAGAGATTAAAAATGATTCCCAGCCTCATAATTTGACTACCTACATTGAAACTTTACTTAAAATCTCAAAGACATGTTCAGCTATGATTACAGTTGTAGATCTTTACACATTATAGCCAATTACACCATCAGTTATCTGTGGTTCTTGCAAGATGGCTGTCGACTGTTCTGCTTTCCAATCTCAGTTACTATTTATTTACGGTATCTTCCTCAAGTCGTCCCTGTGTATCTAAGCATTGTTTTACAGACATTTGTGTCTATAAGGTTGCCTATTTAGAGCATATTTTAAAGAAAGTCTATTTAAATGAGCCATTTAGGGCAGCAGTGGCTTCTTATACTCTCATTTCTGATTTAGAACAAAAGGTCAGTGATAGCAGTAAAGGTTCTTCAAAAGATACCGGCATTCAGAAGGAGTTGTGTCTGGAATCACGGGTAGCTCAGAATGATCGAGTTTTGCTTTTTATTCTTTGGCCTCTGTATGGTTATGCTTTGAAAAGATGAGGAGGAGTGAGTGGGACTCTACGTGAGGCAAAGGGGGCTTTGAAGCATGAATGAAGGGAAGACATATGGGGTCCTGTCTAGTCCTAGACTGCTGAGATATGGTGATTTTAAAAAACTTTCTACTGAAGTAGAAGATACATATGGAAAATAGACATATTATAAGTGTATAGCTCAATATAACTTCACAGATTGAACACATCCATGTAACCAGCACCCAGATTAAGAAATAGAGCATGACTAACACAATCTCATGCTTCCTTTTAGACACTACAGTTGACTCTTAAATAATTTGGGGATTAGGGGTGCAGTTGAAAATCCAAGTATAATTTTGTCTCCCTGAAAATGTAACTAGTAATAGCCTACTGTTAACTGGAAGCCTTACTGACTTACTACATAATGACACACACACACACACACACACACAGACACACACACACACACACACACACACATACATATATATTTTGAGATGCAGTCTTGCTCTGTTGCCCAGACTGGAGTGCAGTGGCACAATCTCGGCTCACTGCAACCTCTGCCTCCCGGGTTCAAGCAATTCTTCCTCCTGAGCAGCTGGGATTACAGGTGCGTGCCACCATGCCAGGCTAATTTTTGTATTTTTAGTAGAGACAGGGTTTCACCATATTGGCCAGGCTGGTCTCGAACTCCTGACCTCGTGATCCACCTGCCTTGGCCTCCCAAAGTGGTGGAATTACAGGCGTGAGCTGCCGCGCCCGGCCAATGACATATATTTTATGCATTCACAGCATACCTCATATTTCCTTAATTTTTTTTCTGCTATTTGTAGGCTATTTGGTTTATCTGTGAGCTTTTTCAAAGTGTTGCAAATCTCCAAAAAATTTTCCAATGTGTTTATTGAAAAAAATCTGCCTTTAAGTGGCCCCTTACAGTTCAAACCAGTGTTGTTCAAGGGTCAACTGTACCTTTGCTCCATGGATGACTACTCTCTTGACTTCTAGGAGCATAAATTAGTTTTGCATTTGTCTTTTATTTGTGTGTGTGTGTAATATATAATGCAGATTGTACTCTTTTGTATCTGGCTTCTCTCATTCAACAACATATTAGATTCCTGCATATTATTGCATATAGTTTAGTTATTGATTGCTCATTTTCATTTCTTTAGAGCATTCCATTGTGGGAGAACATAACAATTTATTTATTTTACTAGATGTGGGTAATTGCTTGGGTTTACCCATCTGGGGCACCCTCCAGAGGAAATGGGAATTAAACAAGGTTTTCTCCTCATCATGGTTATAGTGGAAGTAGTACCAGGTTGTGCTCAGCTTCTGCTGTGATATGGGGGAGGAATCCAGAGAGCAGCGAGAAGATTGAGACACACTCGGGAGAATTGGGTGTGGTTTCATCAGTCCTGTGCTGATTCCTGCTGCTCTTCCTGTGACTCACCATGTCCCTTCTCACGTCGTTCCCTACTGGCACATGTTTTCTACGTCCTCTTCTCTGCCATTATTACTTTCTCTACAGCCCCTCCAAGGAGACTGTGCAGAACATGTCAAACAACAGGCAATTGATGAATATTTAAAGTTCATTAGGTGTTGATATTAAGTGTTAGGTGAGGGGCAAAGAGTTGAACGTTTGGGCTTGCCCTTGAGGAGCCTGTAGTATAGTTATCAATTCACAGGTATGGCAGTGGGCCACATCCCTGGAAGCCAGTTGTTCTGTAGAGTTCAGGGATGTAAATTCAGAGGCTTACATGGGCCAGGCTGGTAATGTGACTGAAATGAATGGGGTTGCTCATAAGGATTGATGGGCATGGTGGAGAGCGAGTGTATATCCTCTGCCCAAATACCAACCCAACGAACTCTGTCCAGCTCAATTTAGCAAGTCCACCATTTTCCAAACTTTAGAGAGTAGAGTCATCATTATATAATAAGAAAGTGTTCCTCAGAGGATTTGGGTGTTTTTATGGAAAAATTCTGTTTTTATAAATAAAGTTTTATTCAAAAAGTCATGCTCATTTGTTTACATATTTTGCTATAACTGCAGAGTTGAGTAGTTGCAAAAGAGACCAGGGTTGAGTAGTTGCAACAGTGACCATATGGCCTACAAAGCCTAAAATATTTACCATCTAGCCCTTTACAAAAAAGTTTGCCAGCTCCTGCTTTACTTCATAAAAGCAAGGACATAGTAATCATAACCTCTGTAGTCATGTAGTAATCTGAGCCCATTAAATTTAGTGTTAATGTTCTCATTCATGTATTCATCCAACATGTATTTACAGAGTGTCTATTGTATTTCAGGCATAAAATGGTGAAAATCAGATATGGTTCTTGGTCTTGAGGAGTTTAAAAAAGGCTCCTCTATCACTTCTTGGCCTTTCGGCTAAGATCAAGTGTAGTTAAAAGAGTCTCCTATGAATTTGAAATTCCATTCCATGATTGTGCTTTCTATAAATCAAAAATATGACATCGTGGTGTAGGGGCATCCCCTGTCAGCTCTTCTAGTTATGCAGGTAGCGCATTTCCGTGTGCACCAACCACATGGGGCTTATTCTCAGCATAGCTGCTTTTAGAATAAAAAGTATAATATGGAAGTGGAACTAAAAATCCTCAATTTAAAACTATTATGTCAGCTATCTTTATTAATTTTATAAACTTGATAAACACTTACCCTACATAATTTGATTTTTTGCTTCCGTAATGAGGAGTATGTAATGTGATGTTTGCACAATTACTGTAGTTTTAAATGTCCTAATTGTTTACATGTGGTAATGCCAGACTGTTTGAAGGTAGCCATGTCTGGAGAAGGGCTGATGAGTTTTGAAGTGCTTACTAAAGCAAGCCAAGCATATGGTCAGTCTTGTGCTACTTTAATAATAAACCTCAATAGAAACAACAGCCAACCAAGATGATAGAGTTTGGATAATAAAGTTTGGAATGCAGCATAACAAATTAATCTATCTCTGTTTGTGTGCTTATGTATTTGCTTATCAACGTCATAAAAGTTTGTTTCTTCTTAATAGAAAATATAGAAGTATTTTTTTACATTAAGGAATTTGAAACTTGTTTTTAACATCTTTTACACCTGTGTAGCATTTTCATATGTGCTTGTATATATATTATGGGTGGACACTGGGGCTGTGAGTGACTGCCCATTCACCACCCCTACACTGTCCTCAGACCAATGTAAAGGAAGCAAGTCAAACCATATCAGTGAACCATCTTCAGCCACGATGTCTGCATCATTGCCTTCTTTCAGCCTGAGAGGTCTTTCAGGAAGTGGGAATTTGTTTGGATGTTATAGTTGCAGTTATTTAGCTACGTGCAGTAATTCAAAGATGTGAAAATGCAGGAAGCCCTGGTCATACTTACACATGGATTTGGGAGCCATCAGACATCAAATGGGATGCTATTTGTCACCTTTTGAGGCAGTGATCTGGGTGACCCATAGTGCTTTCCTCTGAAATCTTAGGCTTCTGAAGAAACCACAGGGAAGGAATGTGAACTGGTACAATAAATAGCTTAATGAATGTGATGAAAACTCCAAACTGGTTTGTTTTGTTGCCAGAATTAATAAAGTTAAGGTGTAATTGATCTTTTTTTTTTTTTTTTTGAGATGGAGTCTCGCACTGTCACCCAGGCTGGAGTGCAGTGGCACGATCTCTGCTCACTACAACCTTTGCCTCCCGGGTTCAAGTGATTCTCCTGCTTCAGCCTCCCGAGTAGCTGGAATTACAGGCACCCGCCACCATGCCTGGCTAATTTTTTGTATTTTTAGTAGAGACAGGGTTTCACTATGTTGGCCAGGCTGGTCTTGAACTCCTGACCTCGTGATCCTCCCCCATTGGCCTCCCAAAGTGCTGGGATTACAGGTGTGAGCCACTGCGCCCAGCCAATCTTCTTTAGGAGGAAGAAATGATCTATAGCCATTCATGTCTTCTACTTTTTGTGTTTAAAATGTTTTAAAGAATTCAGTCATATTCTTTTTAGTGATTCTGTATGGATAGTTGTTTAGAGGAAAAACAAGAATTGAGAAGGCTGAGAAAATAAATATCGTAGTTGTTTTCTTACAAAGTTGGAAACTGTAGGCTTAGTTCTTTTAATTAAAAATGAAATTTTCTGAAACAAATTTTTTGATAGGCCAAATTCCTTGTTCTGTGGCATTGGAAAAATGAAGTCTGTTCTACATAATGTGGAGTTATCTTGTCAGGAAGTCCAGCCTCAGAAGTGTTGCTTTGTCAAGACTAGCCAATTAAAATTCACTTGAATAGTCTTCAAGTTTTATTTTTAGAGAGGGGAAAGTACTGAAAGTATAGGTAAATTTAGTTGATAGAACAGAGTGCCTTGGTTGCAAGTGACAGAAAACTCATTTCAAACTATCTCAAGTGAAAAAGTCTATGGCCTTAAGTAATTGCAAATCTAAGGACTGGATCTGCCTTCAGGAGGGGCTAGACTAAGGATCAAAATGATGTCATGAGGATTCATCTTGGCTACATGTTTTTGGGCTCTGAATGGAGACTTCTAGCAGCTTCAGGTTTGCTTAGTTACAAACAAACTTCCTGGTCATGATGAGTCATGTGCCTCATGCCAGACCAGTGGCTGTGGCCAGGTATATTGGCCTATTCCGATTGGATAGCCAGATCATGTGCTTCACTCCAGGGCCTGAGGTCAGCACATCTTCTGCAGAAGGTGAAGCATGAACTGATGATAGCTGGGAATGGTTCCCTCCAGAGGTGAATCAGGGCAGTTACCAAGAGGATTGGGGGTGCTGGGAGGTACACTAATTATTATAATGATTATTATTAATGTATCTTTTAATGGTTTGAAAAGCATTTTCAGATGTATTCTTGTTTGACCTTTAGGAGATATTGGGGAGGCAGGATAAAGAAGTGATTAAAAACATGGATTCTGGGGCTAGACTAGGTTCAGTTATTAGCTTGCATGAGCTTTTGACCAATTACTTAACCTCTTTGTATCTCAGTTTTCTCAAATGTGCAATGGGGATAAAGGTATTTACCTAAAAGAGTTCTGAGAAGGATCGAATTAATGGACATTTGCAGGGCACTTAGAATAGTGCCTCATGCACGCTAGCCTCTCTATCCCTGGTTATTACTGTCAACCTTTAAAGCTGTCCTGCTGGCAGGGGAGCAAGTGTCCTCTTCATTTGACAGATAAGGAAGTTCAGACTCACATGACCTGTAAGGGTCAACACTGGTTTGGACCTGACTTCTTCCCTGTCCCCACACTTGCCTCTGTGTTATGATTGTGGGGCATTTGGGTTAGTAATAAATCAAGGAAGCAGAGAGGGAAAAAGCACTAGAAAGTAGGCCTGGATTAAAGTACCTGTGTGGTACAAGAAAGGCAGTGTTTCTGTATATTCCACTTGAACGTTGGTCTTTAGCTTCCCACATGAACGGTGCCCCCAGAAACATTTAAGGGAACATTCCTAAGAAGAAATTTTTCCATCCTGCCGGGCACATGCTTGGGACAATCAGCCATATCCAGGGTGGGCACTTGCTTGGGAAATGTTTGCTGATGGTTTAATCAGATCCAGTATTCTGAGTTTCAGAGGAGACAAAGCTTTTTATGGTCAGGAGGTGACTTGAACTCTTCAATGTGGTGTGAGGACAGAATTGCTGACTCTGAGAGGTTTGGACCACTGCAGAGTGCTGCTCTCACGACCGCCAGCCAGTTCTGTCTGCAAATAGATGCCATTTTCCTCATTAGGAATATTTTCCCACAGTTGTTGAGAATGTTTTGTGGGGAAATTATCCAAATGACTTAATGAAGGAGATTTTTTCTCGAGACTCAGATGTTGGTATGGCCCAGACATCTAGGGAGGGTCTTGTTGCTCTCTGAGGACAATAGTGATTTCTTTGTATTATTTACTGTGGACTCAGGACATTGGAAGCTTAAAGTATTTGTAAGTAATCTCTGATACGCTCCCAAGCTATGCAGCTATGAAAGCAAGGAAAAACTTAGCAGAAAACACAATTTTGGTGCTCTCTGCAGTGCTTTTGAGGAAAAATGGTGCTTGCCATTCAGCATTCACAAAGCTTGCTGGAGGGCCAGAGCCGCTTCTTCACTGCAGGACAGGCTCTGCCCTGCGGTTGCTGTTTCCTTGCAGACGGCCACTGTGCCTAGGATGTGGGAGTCTCAGATATTTCATAAATGGATCATGGCTTTGTCTTTTTCTCAATTTCTTTTGACAAGAAATTGTTTACCATGTAGATGTCTTCAAGAACTTCACCTGTGAGTCCTGCATTACTTCTGTCTGGACACATCACATTGTTTTTGTTGTTTCTTTAGATGGAGGATGTGGTGTCTGAGTATTGATCCCCACACCTGGCTTTACAATGGTGTTTATATTCCAAAGAACAACACCTATTCAGAGAGTAAAGGGATTAGCTACTTATTCTAGAAAAATGACCCTAAGTTTGCCAAATATTTGTGGGAATTATAATAGGTTCTTAGATGTAATCCCATTTATTTTGTTCTTAGCTCCTTAGGAGTCTTTTGCCTTGCTGCATAGTCAGGGATTGAATATTAATAGTTCCTTCGTTGCCTTTAACCTGACCCCATTTTACATCTGAGAAAACAAGGTCAACCTTATTTCCTGTAATGTCAGCAACAAAAGCAACAACATTATTATTCATTATGTGACGGGCACCACTCTGAGTTATTTTGTTGGTTATCCTACTTCAAATTCTCCACAACTCTGTGATCATTATTCTCTAGATGAGGAAATTGAGGCATAACCTGCAGCCTCAGGATATGGCTGAGTGGCACAAGTCTGCTCTTAGCATCACAGACGCTGTACTGCCGACTGGTGTGGCCAGTGTCCAGTCCAGGGTCTCTACCACTGGCTGCACATTAGAATCACCCTGAGGGATTTTAAAAGCACTGAATGTGCAGTTCCATAACTCCCCACTCCTTACATACTTATTTACTTGGTCTGGGGTCTCATTGGAGGTTGCTGTGCATTCAGAACTGAGAATATTTTTGAACTAGAGCAATAGCTCTTAAAATTTGGTCCCTGGGATGGCAGTATCAGGTAACTTGTTAGAAGAGGAAATTCTCAGGCCTCACCCAGACCTACTGAATTGAAACTCTGGGGGTGGGGTGTGGTGATCAGTGTTTTAACAAGTCTTCCAGGTGATTCTTTTTTATAAAACATATTGTAGTAAAAACACACAACATAAAATTTGCCTTCTTTACTGTTTTTAAGTGTATGGTTGACTCGTGTTAAGCACGTTCACATTGTTGTGCAACAGATCTCCAGAACTTTTTCACCTTGCAAATCTGAAACTTCATACCCATGAAAACCCATTAAACAACTCCCCTTCTCTCCCTCCTGTAACCCCTGGTAGGAACCATTCTACTTTTTGTTTTCATGAACTTGACTACTTCGCATACTTTGTCTAGGTGGAACTCCAAGTGATTCTTAGGCATGCTCAAGTGTGAGAGCCACTGAACTCCAAAACTCAATTTGGCTCTCTCCCTATAGTTGCCCACTCACGTCATTAATATCAACCATATTATAAATCCCACACTCCTGTGCATGCCCCGCTCTTTCTAGTCCTGTGTCTGCCGCCTTGATGTTCTGTCACTTTGATCAAGTTACTTAATTTCCCCGAGGTGATTCCCTTGTCTCTATAAGTGAGGGTTGAGGGGTTTGGGGGGTGCTCCCTAACTTGCTGTGGTAAATGTTAAATCATTAGACACTTGTGAAAGTAATTTGTAAGTTGTCAGATGGTATAATAAAGAAATATTAGGTATAGATTGTGATCATCGTCTCTTTTTAAATTGTAGGTTTTGTTTTTATTGCAGTCATACACCTTTGATTTTTTAAAGGATTCCATAGTTCCACAAGGCCTCTTGTGGACTTAAGTTCCTGTTATGCCTGTTATGCTTGTTTCTCTTCCTCCTCCCCCATTTCTTATTTGGTGTTTACAGTGTGTAAACAGGATTCACAAAAGTGCTGGGTAATATAGTATAGTTTGATTACTTTAAATTTTCTGCACACACACAAATTGTGTTTTCCTTGGATTTAGTAATTGTGTCTTTTAAAGTTTTTCTATGCACTTACCACTACTTTAACCATAAACAGTCTTCTATGTGAATTTCCTCTTAATATTTTAAGCCATATCAGCTATCTTATCAATTACATCTCGGAGAAATCTTACCTGGAGTCTTACGCTTTGCTCCAGTCCAGACTACTTGCTCTCTAGGCCTGCTGTGTACCACATCTTGGGATCCTCTCTTTAACACCCTTCTGGGCATTTCTTATATCTTGCCTATGTATTGGATTCCCAGTTTCCCTCATTGCATATTCTCTTCTTTCTTGGTTTACTCCCGTATTTGGGAGGAGCACATTTTCTGGAAGTGTCCTAGAAAATTTCATATGGGAGGTAAGACTTTTGAGTTGTTATATATCTGAGACTGTCACATTCACGTTTAATTTACAGTGTGGCTGGGGATAGAATTCTAGATTAGAAATCACTGAGCTTCAGAATGGTGAAGGCATTGCTCATTATCTTTTAGTATCTAGTGTTGATTGTGAGAAGGCTAAGACTGTCTCCCAGTCCTTTGTAGGTGACTTCATTTTTCTTACTTTTTTCTCTCGGGTTTTTCATTCTTTTCTTTATTTTCAGTGTTCTGAAATTTCATAATATTCCTTGGTGGGGTCTATTTTCATTTCTTGGAAACTTGCATCCTTCATTTTTAGAAATTTTCTTGAAGTGTATCATTGTTGAATTCCCCCCTCTGTTTTCTCTGTTCTCTCTGTTCTTTCTTTCTGGAATTCTGTTAGATATTGACTTACTGTCTTATGACAGCCTTACCTTTTCTTCCGCTTTCCGCATCTGCTTTTTAGCTGTATTCTTAGGATATTTCCTATGTTTACCTTCTAACCCTTCTATTCAATTTTTCATGTTTGTTATAATGTTTTTTAAAATTTTTTGACAGTTTTTTAATTCTCTGATTGCTTTTATTGTATAGAATCCTACTATTTCATGACAGCATTTTCCTTTAGTTCTCTGAGGAGGTTAATGATAATTTTTTAAGCTTTTTTTGCATAATTTTTATTTCCTTCAAGTTGCTTTTTTCCTCTGTTTCTGTCTTTCATGTTAGATATTTTCTTTATGATCTTTGAATGTCCATTCATGATTAAGAATGGGGCTTTACAAACTGGAAGATTTGGCTGCTTTGGGCCTAATTTAGTTGCTGTCATCTATCAGATTTCCAGCTTTAAAAAGCTTAACATTTTAATCTTTGTCCTATTATCTTTGTCCTTGTAGATTTATGCATTTAAAAAGAAATAATTTTGTGGTGTTGGGGTTTTAGGAGGGAGAGAAGCTGAATATGTGTGTTCATCCACTGTCTTTAACTGGAAATCAATATAGAAGTCTTAAAAAAAAAATCCAGGTCAGAATTTGCAGCATTGGTATTTGTTCAGACACATACCTGCAGTGGTGAGCATTAGCTTGGTGTTCTATTATTTTTTAAAGCGTGGTATATATTTAGATGGTCTCAGCAGAGATCTTGGCTTTCTTGTTAACTGTGCAGCAGCTGCCTCTTTTTCTTAGCTAAGAGCTTTTATTTCAGGTGTTAAAGTACTAATAAATTTATAAATAATAATTGGGCCTTGTGATAAAAAATAAAAATTGTAGAAAAAAATCCTTATTGATGTTCCTGAAAGAATTTTCCAAGGGTAAGCATATAATCCTTAGATTAAAATGCAGCTGACACATTAAGTCTTCTTACATGAAAAGCTGAATTAATAGGTTTTAATGCCATTTGTCCTTGACCACCCACAAAGGGCATTCCCGCAGGCTAAAGAGACTGGACATAAATACCGCAAAGGGAGCGGGGCTGTATTTGTGGTTTTGATCCCTCATAAATGCTTCCACAAAGCATTCAAGCTCAGACCATCAGAGAACAGGTAAAAAGCTATTGTTAGCCTTTCTGATAGCAGGTCTCTGCAAAAATTAAGCAGTTTTAGGAGAGCAGAGTGGTTCTTTTACTATAGGCTAACTGACCTTGGATTATTTCATGATCTGCTCCTTGAGGTGATAAGCTCAGTTGCTTCTTGTCTTTTCTGAACGTTAGATGTATCCTCTGTCAAATACCAGTCCTTCCTTCTAGCTTACTGGAACACAGCCCCTCAGATGAGTGCCTTAGTCATTGTGTAGTAACCAAGATGGTCATTTCTGGCCCTGGCGCTGATTAGATAACAGAAGTCCCCTTCACAAGCTTCGCAGCTCTGTGCAGTAGCAGCCCTTTAATAGCTGTAACTTCACCACTGGGAAAGGAAAGGAAAGGAAAGCCTCTCTGCTTTCATGCTGATTGCTATGGAAGCTTGCCCAAGATACTTCCCCTTGGATGTGCAGGGCTGTGTGCAAAACAGAGAAATTGCTTTCCACTTAAAAGCGTTGGCCTGTTATTACTCTATGAACCTTTGAGGAAATCAGATTCAGAGGTTTCCTAAATATAGAAAGTTCCTTTCTCTCTTGTTATTAAAGCCACAAACAATCTAGGGGTAATTTTTTATATTATTTTGAGGTTGCATTAAAATTAAGAGGAAGGACAGTACTGCAGAGATGCCTGGTTGTTTGTTGGGTTTCTTAAAAGGACTAAATATGAATAAATTACGAATTCTTGCACGTTAGGAAAGGGACCTTTTGTTGTTGTTGTTGTTTAATTAGCTACTCCTGCCTTTCTCTATACTTGTTTTATGTCTTCTTCATGCTCTCCAAATCTGTCTTCTTGTTCCTAATGTATATGGTAGTGAAATGAACTGTAGGAGCTATGTCCATTAAAGACATAGACAAGGGTTTTTATTGCTAAGAGGGAACCATGCAGAAGATGACAAATTAACTGACCATCACCCAGATTGGGTTTTCCTGAGCTGTGTCATCCCCGTTGATCATCACAGTTGTTGCCTCTGCCACAAGTGCACTTTTAAAGCTCCAGCCCAAGCGAGTTACCCCTAGCTTAACGGAAGCAGCCTGAGTCTTCCAAAAGACTCCTCTGAATTCTGAGGGCCAGCCAAAGAAACTAAACCTTTTTTATGAAAATGAAAACTATCACTGTTCTTTGTAGATACTACCAGTTTCTGATCTTGCCTAGAACTAGTTCATTCCCAGGGCTTTAAGTCCCAGCTCTATGCAGTATTTATAGATGACAGGATAAAAGAGCCAAGGAAGAGCCAAATACTTACAGTTTCCAAGTGGATTTAGATTATTTGCCCATAGGACAACCATTGTTTCACATTCTTTTCTTTTGCCACCATGGTGTTGGCACTTAGCATGTGGTAATTATAACTTGGATTCTTTAACACACTTCTATTGGCAGAAGCTTATGTATATACATGTGGTGCAATGGGTGACATCAAAAGTGCTCTCCGGAAATGAAGTGTTGCACTTATGACATAGATGATTTTCTGATTCAAAAAATTTGTGAGCTATTATGAGACAGACAACAGCTTTGTCATTAGTCATTTGAGATTGTTATGAATAGGCCCCTCATCTGGTTGAGAATTCACGTGCCCAGCTTTTCTATGGGAAAAATTGTTCTTCAGACAGAGCATGAATGAAATATTCTATCTATTATGGGACTCCCCCTGCTTTTGGAGGGGGATAAGAAGAAAGGGTGGCATTTATGGAATTTGGCTATTCTGCCAAAAGGGGCGTGTTCCTCCAGTGGCAGCTGTGGTGGCTGCTGGGAGGAAAGTGGGGACAAGGGTGACTCTGAGATGAGTGTACTCGATGAGGGGCTTCAGAAGTTGCTGGCTTTTCACAAGAGACCTCAGTATATGATGCCTGTGTGGAGGTCACAGTTATGACATTCTCTGAGAGATTTACTGTTGGGTCTATAATGAGGATGAACTGGCCATTGTGTTTAAAGAAGTTGGGTCTCACCTGCAGGGTGAGCTGCCTCAGCACATCCATTACCTGTATTCTCAGTGGGTACCTCATGGATCAGAAGCTGGGGCCGAGTAATACAGTGTTAGGTGGTTGGTGTGGTTCCCATCTCCTGCTTGACTTTTGCTGGGAAAGTGTCTGTAGGTTCCACTCTCTCTAACATGGGAAGTGATGCCAGAGGGAAAGGAAGAGGCAAGGCAGATGCCGCTGAGGTTGGTGCTATAGTGGACATAGCTCAGGCAGGATGTGAATGGGGCTAGGGCTCTGGGAGTAAAGCAGCTCTGGGAAGATCAGAAACATGTGTTAACATGAACAGTTATACTTCTTTGCTTTATTTCTGTTTTGGTTTTCTGTGGAACTTAAAAAGCCTTTCAGAAGGTATTGGAAATGTATTTATGCTTGGGCCATAGCTTTCTTGCTTTTGTTTTTTCCCTAGCCTTATTGAGATATAATTTGTATACAAAAACCTTCACATAATTAATGTATACAATTTGATGAGTTTGGACATATGTATACACTTGTATTGTATTACCACCACCACAGTCGAGATAATAAACATATCTATCACCTCCAAAAGTTTCCTGTGTCCTTTGTGTGTGTGGGGAGGAGGGTGACGGGGGTAAGAACACTTAATGTGAGATATACCCTCTTTTTAAAGTTTATTTATTTTTGAAACAGCATCTCACTGTCGCCCAGGTTGGAATGCAGTGGCACCATCATAGCTCACTGCAGCCTGGAACTCCTGGGGTCAAGGGATCCTCCTGCCTCAGCTTCCCAAGTAACTACAGGTGTGCACCACCACGCCTGGCTAATTTTTTTATTTTATAGAGATGGGGTCTTGCTAGGCTGCCTAGGCTGGTCTCGAACTCCTGGCCTCATGTGATCCACCCACCATAGCCTTATAAAGCGTTGGGATTGTAGGCGTGAGCCACTGTGCCTGGCCCAGATATACCTTCTTAAATTTTTAAGTGCATAATGTCTTATTGTTAACTATAGGCACTATGTTGTACACTATGTTGTACTATGTATGGAACTTACTCATTTTGTTTTGTATGTAACTTCATATCTATAGAACAACAGCTGCCCATATCCACCCCCGTTCCCTGGTAATCATGTAGTATTTGTCCTTCTGTGACTGACTTATTTCACTTAACATAACGTCTTCCACGTCTATGTTGTTTCACATGGTTGAATTTTCCTCTTTTTTAAGGCTGAGTAATACTTTGTTATATATATATATATATATATACCACATTTTCTTTTTAAAATGTTTATTCTTTTAATTGACATATAATAATTACATGTACTTATGGGATACATAGTGAGATTTCAATACATATGATGTGGTGTGATCAGATCAGGGTAATTAGCATATTCATCATCGGAAACATTTGTCATTTCTTTGTGTTGGAAACATTCAACATCTTCCTACGGTACCACATTTTTCTTTATCCATTCATCTGTTGATGGACATCTGTGTTGTTTCCATATCATGGCTGTTGTGAATAATGTTGTGATAAACATGAGCATGCAGGTATCTCCTCAAGATCCTGATTTCAGTTCTTTTGGATATATACCCACAAGTGGGATCACTGGGTCATATGGTAGTTTTTAACTTTTTGAGAAATTTCTATCTTGCTTTCTATAGCAGTTGCAATTTACATTCCCACCAGTAGTGTGCAAGGGTTCCAACTTCTCCCTGACCTTACTAGCACTTGTTATCTTTTGTCTTTTAAATAATAGCCATTCTCACAGGTGTGAGGTGATATCTCATTGTGGTTTTGATTTGCATTTCCCTGATGATTAGTGATGTTGAGCATTTGGTCATAAACCTCTTGGCTACTTGGATGTCTTCTTTGGAGATATGTCTGTTCAATGCTCATTTTTAAATTGGGTTATTTGTTTTTATTGCTATTGAGTTTTTGGAGTTCTTTATATGTAATAGATATTAATCTTTTTTCAGATATAAGGTTTGCAAATATTTCCCCCATTCCATAGGTTGCCTTTTCACTCCGTTGATTCTTTTCTTTGCTGTATAATACCATATCTATTTTTGCTTTTCTTACCTGTGCTTTTGGTGTTATATCCAAGGAATCATTGCCAAATCTAATATCAAGAAGCTTCCCCCCTGTGTTTTCTTCTAAGAATTGTATAGTTTCAGATCTTATGTACAAATCCTTAATCCATTTTGAGTAAATTTTTGTATTGATGTAAGACATGGTTCAATTCCATTCTTTTGGATATAGATATCCAGCTTTCCCAGAACCCTTTATTGAAGAGACTATCCTTGCCCCATTGTGTGTTCTTGGCACCTTTCTTGAAGATCAATTGGCTATATGTACATGGGTTTGTTTCTGCATTGTTTATTCTGTTCTATTGATCTGTATGTTTATCTTTATGCCAGTACCATAATGTTTTCATTACTGTAGCTTCATAATATATTTTGAGATCAGGAAGTGTGATATTTCCAGCTTTGTTCTTTGTTTTTCTTGCTTAAAATTCTTTTGACTATTTGGGGCCTTTTGTGGTTTCATACAAATTTTAGGATTTTTGTTTTTCTATTCCTGTAAAAAATTTTCTTTGGGAATTTGATCAGGATTGCATTGAAACTGTAAATTGCTTTGGGTAGTATAGACATTTTAGCAATATTAATTCTTCCTATCCATGAATACACGAAGTCTTTACATTTATGAGCAAAGTTTTATAGTTTTGTGTACAAGTATGTTACCTCCCAGGTTAGGTTTATTTCTAAGTATTTTATTCTATTTGGTGCTACTGTAAATGAGTTGTTCTTAGTTTCCTTTTTGGATTGTTTTGTTGGTGTACAGAAACACAACTCATTGTTTTTGTATTGAATTCATTTATTCTAACAGTTTTTTGGTAGGATCTTTAGGGTTTTCTACATATAAGATTATGTTATATGCAAAGAGATAGTTTTACATTGGATACCTTTTATATCTTTTCTTGCCTCATTGCTCTGGCTGGGACGTCTCGTACCATATTGAATAGAAGTAGTGAGTGTGGGGCATTCTTGTGTATTCCAGATCTTAGAGGAAAAGCTTTCAGTTTTTCTCCATTGAGTATGATGTTAGCTATGGGCTTTTCATGTATGACCCTTATTTTGTTGGGGTAAGTTATACTTAATTTGACAGTTTTTATGGTGAAATTTAAAACATCCTGTTGAATTTTGTTAGATGCTTTTTCTGCAGCTATTGAGATGATCATGTGATTTGGGCCAAACTTTCAAGGTACATAGAATGTTTACCCTGGTGCAACAGTGATAATAGGGACAGAAAGTTCTGAGAGGAAAGCTAGTCTAGGGGTGCTAGGTCTTCTGGAGGGTTCTCTCTTGGTGTTGAAAACGCTGATTTGTGTTCTGTTTTAAATGGTGGAGATGAGACAGGTCCTATAATTTATTTCATTACTATATAAATACAAAAAGGATCTTTTTCTAACTGATAGGCACTCACAATTTATGTGTATTTGGTTTTTAAAAAATCAAGCAACCTAAGCATCTTTGCAGTACAGTGTTTTCTATTTATTTTGGCAAAGGCATAGAGTCATAGTTTTAGAAATGAAAACTGTTCTTCAAATACATTCTTATGCAAAAACTCAGTGTACAAAACAGATGATTGTGTAGCTGCTGGGGTGGAAGGGTCCCTCCCATCACCCCTGTCCTCTCTCTCTCCCTTCTTCCCCCAACCCATCTCCTACCTCCCCTCCCATAACAACTGAAGAGACCTTGACAACACTGCAGAGCACATTTGAAACAGTGAATTCTGTCATTTCACAGGCAAGGAATTGTGAATTTTTTAGGTGTTGGCAAATGGATGAGAATGTTAGAGAACAAGCAGCAGGTGGAGATTTACCTCGTTACCACCCTTCCCCTCACAAAAGGAGGGCGCATAGACTCTGATTCCTCAATTATCTGGAAAACCTGTGGTGTTTGGGTTACCTTGTATTCTACAGTACTCTAGTATCCTTGGTTACAAAGCTAATTCCAGGTAGTTTCAGAAGTTGCTTCATTTTGCCTAGAAGAAGGGACACAACCCTGCAGGAGGTGGCCTTTGTCCTGGGTCCTGGACTTACACAACACAGTGTGGTCAGGGGCCAGAGAATACCTGATGCAATTCTCTTCCTAGCTAAAGAGATAGGTGGCTGACCTTGTTGTCAGAACTGTTACAAGATACATGGTGGTAGATTCTCTCTCATTTTCCTTTGTTGGTCTTCAGTTGTCGTTAGAACCTTCTTTGGTGATGTGTAAGAGCCCAGGTTCTGAAACAGATGGGACAGATCTAGGTGCAATTGCTGTGACTGTGACCGTATCAAAGTTACTTAACCTTCTAAACTCCTATTTTTCTTACCTGCAAAATGAGGATGCCATTTGCCTCGGAGTGATTTTAAGGATTAAATGAGATTATATGTATGTGTGCATATACTTATGTGTGTATTTACACATTCATAAGATTTCTATATATAAATATTGGTTTTATACCCACATAAATATACAGATTTTTATATCTGTCATATATATGTGTATATATATGCACATTAGATATGTCTAGTGCTTAAGTACATGCCTGACACATAGTATGTGTTAAATACACAGCAGATGTTATTATCATTCTATTATATATTACTATATTATTCTGTAAGTATACTCAAATATTATGATGTGCTGGACACTATGTGGTGCCACTCTCCGTGTGCCAACCTCCCAGATACAGCAGGACTCACTGCAGGAAATGGAAAAGGTGCCAGGCTTTGCTTAAATTGTATCCCGATTCCAATTTGCTTTCCTTAGTTAATATCCTTCTGAATCTTCAGCCTTTGTCTTTTCTTAATGACCATTGCATTCCTTTAAAGTCTTAACTATTGAAATTGATATTGGTCTGTTCATGACATTTCTAGGGGAGGGAATGTGAGCTGCCTGGGCAATAGCAAAGTAGCCTCATGTAGATATATTTTCTTAATCTTTTTACTTATTTAAGTTTGCTTTTCCTTCATGGACACTAAAGGAAAAAGTATTTGTTTATAAAAAAATTTATTAGGCAGCTATTGGTTATTCTATTTCTTGCTAGTAATTTGATTAGAACTTTGGTCAGCAAGGGATAACAAGTGTTTGCAGTTGGACTTGGTAAAATTCTTGCCAGAGGCAAAGACTGTCTTGGCAGTTAGCTTATCCAGAAGGATCATGGGTAGAATCAGTTTCTTTTACCATTTAATAAATTTTAATTTATTTTATTTAAAAATGTATTATTTTATTTTTTAAAGACAGGGTCTCTCTGTTGTCTGATGACCGGGCTGGAGTGCAGTGGTGTGATCATAGCTCTCTGTAGCCTTGACTGCCTGAGCTCAAGTGATCCCCCCACCTCAGCCTCCTGAGTAGCTGGGATTACAGGCACATGCCACCATGCCTGGCTAATGTTTTTTAAAAAGTTTTTGTAGAAACAGGATCTTTATGTTGCCTAGGCTGGTCTCAAAGTCCTGGGCTTAAGCAATTCTCCTGCCTTGGGCTCCAAAAGTGCTCAGATTGTTAAGTGTGAGCCACTTTGCCTGGCTCTACCCTTTTTTTAAATAGCAGAGAATCAAAAGGCCCTCAATACTATGTTATTAGGACCTTAATAGGGCACCATGAGTACAGAGCAGTGGCTCATAGACCTTGATTGGGCCTGTCTCTCATTTCACTCATTGGGTCTTTATTCTTATTTTTAAAAAGAATTTCACGTGTAATGCAGTGGCACTAGCTATACTCATAAGGTCCAGATTATGTTGATTTTTCTCAAGATTATTTTTTAAAATGTCATAATAGTTGAAGTCTACAAGGAATGCCCATTTCCTCTGAATCATTAACATTGTAAGGATTGACCTGAGGATTAATAATGGATTTACTGGAAGAGGGTTTCTGTTAAGCACAGTGATGTTTGCATAATTGAGCCCTCATCCTTTAGTACCTTTGGTATTGAGAGACCAAGACGTTGAGATGCTTGTCGTGTGGCTTTTTCTGCAAGTAAGGAAGGCTGGTTCAATTAGTAAAGACTATGAGGCTAATACCTTCTATTTTTCCAGCATTTTGCTCGGGGAATAAGAAGCTGGGAAACCTAGAAAAGCTTTCCATTAGTTTTCATGACATCTTTTCCTTGGAGGGTCCACAGTTAGCAGTGCTTTGTTAATGTAAAATGGTTTTAAGAAATGTAACCATAAATTCCTAGAAGGTCTGCAGGCGGCCTTGAAAAAGAGCAAGGGAGAAGATTAACCATAATTATTGTCACCGTGGCCTGCTAGGTGCCAGATGCAGTCTTGGGGTCTTGTTACAGGCTTACACTAGCCTCCTAAGGGAGGGATCACCCCAGCTTCTTTGGAGGGGACATGAAGACTTTAGGAGGGGAAGCTACCATCCAGCTTGCATAGGAGTGGCTGAATCAGCACTGACCTCAGTTCTGAGGTCCATGATTTTAATGACCACATGCTATTGCTTCCCTGGTAGAAAAAACTTTGTTTTTCTTTAAAAAATTTTAAAAATTATTTGTTTGGGGGAAATTGAGCTACCATGTTTTTTCTTCTTTCTAGAGATGACATACCTGTTTTCTGATAAGAAATCTACCCCACAGTGCACTAAACCAAAGCAGACAAATGACCAGTAAAGCTGTTTGCTACCTCCTACTCATGCTGAGCTAGGCCAGTGGAGCACCATTTCCATGGGAGAGATTTTTGACAGGAAGAAACTGCAGAGTCCCTACCTAACCCAGAGAACCTAACAACTGGTTTATACAGGAAGGATAGAAAGAACTTTCTACCAACTCTAAAACCAGTCTTCTTTCTGCTATGTCAGGTTCCTCCATTCCCTGGCATCCTTACTTTTCATCCTTTCCAAAAAAGTGAATGTCTAAACCACTCTTTTTTTTAATACTTTAAGTTCTGGGATACATGTGCAGAATGTGCAGGTTTGTTACATAGGTATACACGTGCCATGGTGGTTTGCTGCACCCATCAACCTGTTATCTACGTTAGGTATTTCTCCTAATGCTATCCCTCCCCTAGGCTCCCACCCCCCGACAGGCCCCAGTGTGTGATGTTCCCCTCCCTGTGACCATGTGTTCTCATTGTTCAATTCCCTCTTATGAATGAGTGAGAATATGATGTGTTTGGTTTTCTGTTCCTGTGTTAGTTTGCTGAGAATTATGGTTTCCAGCTTCATCCATGTCCCTACAAAGGACATGAACTCACCCTTTTTTATGGCTGCATAGTATTCCATGGTGTATATGTGCCACATTTTCTTTATCCAGCCTGTCATTGATAGGCGTTTGGGTTGGTTCCAAGTCTTTGCTATTGTGAACAGTGCTGCACACTCTTTACTATGTCTGTAAGCGCCCTCACAGCACTTACATTCCTTGCTTCTTTTCAACAAAGAAATGACACGTTGGTGTACTGTAGGTTGCTTACCTTCATTAATATAGGGGAAAAGTGTTTACAGTGTTGTAAAAATAATTTGTGTGTACTATCTTTTAAAAAAACAAACTTTACTTTTTTTTGATATGGGGTCTCACTGTGTTTCCCAGGCTCTTCTGGAACCCTGGACTCAAGTGATCCTCCTGCCTCAGCCTCCTGAGTAGCTGGAACTATAGGCACAAGCCACAGCACCGCCTTCAGTCTTTACTTTGAGTAGAGTAAGGCAGTTTAGGAAGGTGAACCTAAAACTGATGAATTGGATGGGAATGATGGGAATTCTGAAGGGATGGGCTTAGACATAGTGAAGGAAGGGAATTTAGGCAACTGGAGGGTAGACAGCAAGGGACGCTGGTGGCTCCCTTTGGCTCAAAAATAATGTTGTTTTGTTCTTTCAAGTGTTCATTCCTTCATTCCATTCTTCCTTCATCCAAGCATTCATGCATTTACCAAGCTTTTTTTGGTGGCTATTTTCAAGCTCTGTTTGATGCTATGTAAGAATAAAAAGTGAGAAAATTTATCTTCCTTCTTTTACTGGGAGGAAGAAAAAGTTTGGAAGAAATAAAAATGTATACATGCACCTGTTTAAAAATATTGCTCTTATAGTACTAGATGCTTTTTGTTTATAAGATTTGGATGTTTGATATATTTTAGGTATGTGATGGTCAAAGCAAAAGTGTTTAGAAAATTGTGAAATTCTTATCCCACCTGCTTTTTTTCTAGAGAACTAGACAAATGTCCCCAACCCCCTCCCCCAAACCTTAAAGGTGGCAAGTGAATAAAATGGAGAGGCAAAACAATATTTTGTCATTTTCTAAAAACGTTTAAATGAAAAATACAGTGATGAAATAAGAAATACAGTGGTTTAGAAATTTAATATTTCTGGAAAGTCTGAAATCCAAGGATTGTTTGATTGAAGCAGGAAGGGATATCTTTTCCCCCTTTTTCCCCCTGTGGAAAAAGAAACTTGAAGCATTTGAAATAAGTGTGTGCATGTGAGTGTCTATGTTTATTTTGTTAAGCTCACTTTGCGATGTGTCTAAAACAAGAATCCCAAACTCTAAGGCCTCTCAGGACCGTGCAGGTAACATAAATTGGCAAAGTGGGTCGGATGTTAGATAACAGTGGAGGTTGGGCACTCAGACACACTGGAGAGCCGCCTGCCCCGTATAATAGGAGCAGCTGCTGCTTGGAGCCTGTTCCTCGTTGCCAGGTGGCAGCCCAAGTGGGGGTGGGGAGGTGATCTTCCAATTTTCATGGAAATCCAGATTTTAAAGTCACTGATTAAAAATCTTAAAAAGCACCAACATCATGTGTGTTAACCAAACCTGTCTGTGGGTTGCATTTGGCTCATGGGTCACCAGGAACTTCTTGGTTTTACACCACTAGAATATACAGTTAGCCCTTCATATCTGTGGTTCCACATCTGAGGATTCAACCAGCTATGGGTTGAAAATATTCAGGGGAAAAATCCCCAATAAAGATAGCAATACCACAATAAAAAATACAGTATAGGCCGGGTGCGATGGCTCACATCTGTAATCCCAGCACTTTGGGAGGCCAAGGCAGGTGAATCACGAGGTCAGGAGTTCGAGACCAGCCTGGCCAACATGGTGAAACCCCGTCTCTAGTAAAAATACAAAAATTAGCTGAGCGTAGTGGCGGGTGCCTGTAATCCCAGCTACTTGGGAGGCTGAGGCAGGAGAATTGCTTGAACCCTGGAGATGGAGATTGCAGTGAGCCAAGATCGCGCCACTGCACTCCAGCCCAGGCAACAGAGTGAGACTCTGTCTCAAAAACAACAACAACGACAACAACAACAACAACAAGACAAAACAAAACAAAAACCAGTATAACAACTATTTACAAAGCATTTTCGTTGTGTTAGGATTGATAAGTAATCTAGAGAAGACTGAAAATATGTAAGAGGATGCACATAGGTTATATGCAAATTCTTCACCGTTTTACATCAGAGACTTAAGCTT
Organism: Pan paniscus; assembly: GCF_029289425.2. Taxonomy (NCBI): domain Eukaryota; kingdom Metazoa; phylum Chordata; class Mammalia; order Primates; family Hominidae; genus Pan; species Pan paniscus. Next base: position 62,875,700 of record NC_073257.2, on the reverse strand, counting down.
TGTAGATTTTGTGTCTGCCAGGGGTCCTGAAACCAATCCCCTGTGGATACTGAGGGACCACTGTACTGTGTATAACTCAGAATGCTCACAAAATGGTTGCTGTTTTCTATGTAAAATAAAAATTTTCCAGCATTAATTACAGAATTTCTAGTTGAATTTGAGTTGAAATATCTCCATTTGTGATGAGTTTAGCTATAAATGCATACCATAGTGTTTGCATAAAGTAGTCCTTTAATAAAGATTTGTTAAACCGAACTGAATGTGAGGGGGTTTAATAACCCATAGCCTTCCAGTATACAAGAATCAGAGAGAAATTTAAAAACAGAAGTAGCTGTCAACAGAGTAAAGTAAAAATCAATATGTTTTCTGGTTTTAGTGTCCTCTGCTGTGTCAGGCAAATAGAGAAAGCATCTGTTTTCACAAACAAAGGAGGTTTGTCAGCAAACATACCTCATACTTTAACAAACACAAAGGTTAAAGGTTAAAAAAAAAAGAGTGGGGCAGACTCATTGAATTTTACTTTTGCAGTATAAATCTTTGCTCAGTTTTGTTTTCTAAGTTACCACTTCTCTGGCTTCACTTCTTTTGATGTTTTATTTTTGTCATCTCCTGCACTTATGAAAGCCAAAGGTTGTCAAAACTTTCCCACCCCATCCATGTATTCTTGGTTGCAAATGAGAACTTAAGCAGAAAAAGCAGTTATTGAAAGAATATCCAGCAGTTATCAAAGGAATACTGGGTTGCCAGAACCACAACAAAAACCATACCATAGGAACAGTGAGCTACCATTGTGCTGGTGTCACCTTGTGAGGACACCCTGATGGCACTGTTCAGACACTGTAAGTGTGGTTATCTCCATATTCTCCTCTGTCTCTGTCTCCTTATGTTGCTTGCTCCAGCTTCCAGGTCCTGAGTGGGAGCACCTGATTGTCACGGGCACACACTGGGTGCCGGGGATGGAGGAAGTGATGGCCTTCTCAGCATCCCTGATGAGGTTGCCCCCTAACCTCCACTAGTACTCACCCCCAACATAGGCAACTCAGACCCTGGACACTATTATGTTGACTTCCTAGAGGAAGAACATGGAGGCATCTGAAGCCAACTTGAGGCAAAGGAGTCAGACGCTATGTCATTCCTAGGAATTGGCAGCTTGTGGCAGAAATGAAGGGTTCAGAGCGTATATGTTGCTTATCCAGGACACTTTCGGTAGAGTTGAGATTTTAACTCATTGTGCTTGACTTCCAAACCCATGCCCTTAACCACTTCTTTCCAGACGTATCTTTTGTGTAACATAAATGGTGGCATTGACAAATGCTTTCCCAATCTCCACCCCAAAGGGTGCTGCTTACTTTCTGTTCCAAGCAGATACAGTAGAAGTCAGTACTGCCCTGATGTAGATTACATTGTCATCTTTTTTACAGCAGCAGGAAGTTCTTCAGTGGCAGTATAGATGACACATGTGATTTTGTATAAAAATATATATTTTTTATTTTTTTAGTGCATTCTCTGAAGACCTATTGTGTGTCTGCTAGGTATAAGATACTGTGTACTAAGCCCAGGGATACTGAGTTAAGTAAGACAATTTGTGTGCCTTCAAAACTCACTCTAGAGAGAAAGAAAGGTAGGCAATGATATGTAAATATCTTGTTTGTTTAATAAAAAACTGACAAAGGAAAACGTTTGGAGGATAAAAAAAGTTTGAAGTCCATTGAGGAAAAGAAGAAAGTGACTTCTGCTAACCCTTCCCCCAACCCTCAAATGACTTACAATATGGGGCTGGAGAAAGTGGGTGCCAGGAAAGGGGCAAAACCTGCAGCCAGCTGAGAATGGTGGAGAGACATGAAGACCAGAGAGGGCACTAGGGCAAGTTCATCCAGTGTGAACGTAGCCCTTTTAAATAATCTGATGTATACATATGTAACTAACCTGCACAATGTGCACATGTACCCTAAAACTTAAAGTATAATAATAAAAGAAAAAAAAAACTTAAAAAATAAATAAATAAAAATTAAAAAAAAAATCTGATTATCTGCCATTGTCTCATTTTCTGCTGCCCTATGGCATTTTGACAATGAGTAGAACATTATTTTATTGTAATCCATTAACTGTGGGTAATTCTCATTTTTTGAATGTTCTTTCTTGCTCATAAAGTGCCACATTAACTACCACTACATTTGAGTTGCATAACTTTGAGAGCTTTATAAACAAATGACTTTGCTACGGGGTGTATGCCCACCCGTGGGAATATTGCTGAGTTATGATCATCTCACGTGCTTGTGGTCTTACTGGCCCCATGGTCATCAGAGATGTGTGATCCCAAGAGGAAAAACTAGAGTATTGGTTTAGCAGTAATGTCATATTGCAGGTGCCTTTAAACAATGTTGCGCAGTTTAAAGAATATAAAACATAAATTTATGATCACAAAGTGAAGACAAGTTACCACCACCCGGGTCAGGAAACAGACATTTGCTAGCCCTCTAGAAGCCCCCTCTGCCCATTCCCAGTCATGACCCCTTTTCCCTCAAAGGTAAGCACAATCCTGACCTTTAGTCACTTCCTTGCAGCATGTGTTTTCTGTCTCACACTGTGCCAAATCCTTTCTACCTGTGGATTCAGGAAAGCCAGTGTGCTGACACATGGTCTCTCGGGTTGTCATGGTTAAAGTCTGTGCTAATGTGGCTGTCACAGGGATGTGTTTAGGTGCAAGGGTGTTGTGTTCTGCATTTTAACATCAGGTTAGAGGAGAGGCTATGGCGTTTGGCCTGAGGCCTGGTTTCTCACAGGCTCTAGGCGGCGCCTGCTTGCAGGATCTGGTGTAAGGACTGGCCTGGGAGCCCTGGGAGCCATCATCCAGGCTGCTCCTGGCACTTGGAGGTAGGTTGTCAGTACCTTCATTCCATAGCACACGCAAGTGTAATCAGAAACCCTGGGCCTGTGGATTCCTGTAATTTAAACCCCAGTCACTATGGGACTGATTGCATAGGATGGGTTCCATCAAAAGAGTTTCTTATGTAAGAGGATTTAACGTGGTTTTTAGTATCATTGTGTTTTATAGAAGTTCATTTTAACAATGGTGTAATACATTCCTGTAATTGAATTAGCAATACATCAGCATTGTGTTATTTCAGTAGCTACAAGACCGTTTGCCCTGTGTGTACAGACTGCCCGCCCTGTAGGCATGGTCTTGGAGTTATGGTAGGTCGTCCTTCCCACCTGTCTATAGAATGATGGGTTTGAAAGCAGTGCCTGGGGCCGACCACGAGGACTCAGAGGTCCATCTTGTACTGCCACAGGCACTAGATGCTGCAGAGTGCCTAACAGGAAGCCAGCATCTGGTGAGCTACTTACTAGTTCGTGAATGAAATTACTGCTCTCATGCTCTCTAGGCTCATGTTTGATTCTGGGAATAAGTTCATGAAGCTGTCGGGAACTTTACTGTAGAGGTTTTCTTTTTACAGGAAGAGCTAGACAGAGCTTACCTAGTAAGGACCAAAACAGTGACCAGATCGAGCAGGGAAGTCTGTTTTGCAGAGAGTGCACCTGGAATCACAGGCAGATGCACAAGAAAAAGGGACACGGAACAAACCCTCTAGTTCCTAAAGAGTGTGGAGACGGCCGGGCGCGGTGGCTCACGCCTGTAATCCCAGCACTTTGGGAGGCCAAGGCGGGCGGATCACGAGGTCAGGAGATCAAGACCATCCTGGATAACACGGTGAAACCCCGTCTCTAGTAAAAATACAAAAAAATTAGCCGGGCATGGGGGCGGGCGCCTGTAGTCCCAGCTACTCGGGGGGCTGAGGCAGGAGAATGGCGTGAACCCGGGAGGCGGAGCTTGCAGTGAGACGAGATCGCGCCACTGCACTCCAGCCTGGGCGACAGAGCGAGACTCCGTCTCAAAAAAAGAGTGTGGAGACAATATTTAGCCTGTGATTTAAAAGAGATGTAACTTTCCTCTTACAGCATCTGCAATAGTGTTTTTCAAACATGGTCTACCAACCACCTGTGTCAGAGAGGTGGTGGGGGGAAGGTGATTGTGGTAGTGGGTGCGTGTACGAGTGCGCATGAGCGCCCGTGTGTGAGTGTGTGTGTGTGTGCGCGCGCGCGCACACACACTCAGAGAGTGTTTGTCAGAAATGTAAATTCCTGAGTCCTGTAGCAGATACACCAAACCATAATCTATAGGTGTGGAGGACAGGAATCTGCATTTTAATCACATAACTATTTTTGTGCATAGTTGAATCCTAGAATCTCTGATCTAGAGTGGTAGTTTCATTCATTCATTTTGGTGAAGGTTGAGTTGGACTGTGGAGAAACTGGGACTTTTAAAGAAGAAAGAAAAGAAAGCGTAGGCCTGAGACATATTTGCTGATTTGAGAAAAAGAAATACACATGAACTAGGGTGGATTTTTTCATACTCTCCTGGAAGAGTCTCAAATTTCAACTCACCTGTTTTGTAAAATGTTCTGAACCCAGATGAAGATATGCTCTCTGGTGGCTCGGAGATGTCATTGCAACCCCTCCTTCCTTCCTTGCCTTGTCTGGGAGTGGGGTAGTGGGTGTACTTTTGGGGTCCTCTGTGGGGAGAGGTCCACCTGAAATATTAGTGAGTAGAGATCAGCTGGTGAGCCTTGAAGCTGGCTGTGGTTAATTTCCAGTCTCAGTTATTCCAAAAGCAAAATATTTCTCTGTCTTGCTTCCTTCCACCTTTCAGTTCAGTTAACTTAGTTCTCCTACATCAATTGAGAATTGGATAAACAAGAAGCATTGCAAGCACCACATGGATTTCTAGTTCATTTTAAGTTGACCTTTCATTAAAGTGAGTGTCTGTAATCAGTGTCTGTGGTAGCTGCTTTAAATCTTTCAGTATTTATAAAGATTAAGGATTTGTTACTTGCGAAGGTCATTGAGCAACTTCAAGAAATTGGCATCAATGTGACGAACTAAGCACAGCTCATTCTTAGCATTTCAGAATCATAGAAGGTTTGAGCTGGAAGGAATCCCAGAAATCCTCTAACCCAGCAGTGCTCGTGGTTAATTAAGAGACTGAGCTCTGGACCCAGATGGACTGTGTTACATTCATGCTCTGCCAGTTGATACTAGCTGTATTACTCAGTGCCTCAGTTTCCGCAGTTGTCAAATGAGGGTGGTGATACCTACTTCATTGTACTGTTTTGGTATTGTAATGAGTTGATGTATGCAAAATGCTGGGACTGGTGCCCAAAACACGGTAAACATTCACATGCCATTTAGCAAGTGAGAAAAGACCCAGAGAAATGTTGATTTTTCCTGAGGTCGTATCACAACTCCAAGGTTTAGAAACTAGGCCTTTTAATTCATAGTCTTATTATGTTTCTGTCAATTGTACCAGTTAACTAGTTCTTAAACTATGGGTTCCAAAGTTTATATCTGCCAATATAAGCACTAATATTTATGAGGCTCTGCTTAGTCTCTGTGCTCAGAGATAATTCTCAAATAACAAGATGTGAATATAACATAAAGAGATTAAGACACACAGCAGGACTTTTCTGTCCCTTGCCGAGTAATGCAGCCTTTAAAAACTGTTAGGAAAACGGTATAAAGGCACTGGATGCAAATGTTCTTTCCTCACTTTGCTCAGTGTCTGGCATTAACACCTGGCAATTGTATGGCTAGAGTCAGCAAGAAAAAACAAAACTATATGTATACTATGATGTTTATGTATATATTATGTAATGAAGGAAAAATAAATTTTTCCTACACGTATATACACAGATGTATATATGTAACATATATTATGTAATATGTGTAATATATACTATATTACATATTATATATTAATATACACTATATTACATATATTGTGTATTATATGTCATATATTATGTATATATGTATTATGTATATATGTCATATAATATATTACACATAAATATTATGTATTATATGTGTTATATAATATGTAATATGTATTTATGTATTATGTAATATGTATTACATATATGTATTATGTTTTATGTATATATTATATACATAAGTACAATACACATTATGTAATATATTATAATATATGCATAATATATAATATGTATTATAATATATGCATATATTATATGCATATAATATATAATGTTAATTATATTAATAATATATAATATTAATAATATATAATATATGCATATATTATAATACATATACTGTATATTACATACATTAGATATTATGTATATTACATAATATTATGTTATATATTATGTAATATATATGCGATATATAATATATACACATATATTCTGATATATGTAATATATAATATATGTCTATTTTATATATAATACATATTACATATGTGTTATAATGTAATATATTAGATAATCTATATTACCTAAGGTAATATATGTCTATATATTATATTATTTATATTTTATATATATAAATCTGTGTGTATACACGTGTATGCAACAAATCGAAGGAAAAATAGTGAAAGTTCCTACTACAAAACCACATTGTCTCTGAGCTACTTATACTTGCTTTATTTCCTTTCTTCTATTTTAACAAACTTTCTTTTCCTGTGTATAAGGAAGAGGTGTTAGATGTTTCCTCCTGTTTACATAGTTGAATTGGAATTACTTATAATTTTACCTAGAAGGGAATGGATTTTGTTTTTAAAAACTCCTAATAGTGGGACATCAATGGTGTATATTTTTGTCCCATGTGCCTGTTAGCCACCCACTTCAAGCCATGAGTGTTTACCCAGAGTTTGCTATGTGAGATTCTTCTTTATTCCTCCCACTGGGAAGATATTTCCTGTGCCCTAAGGGCAGGGTGGCCCTGTTGAGAAAACCCTCTAAAACCTCCCTGATGATAGGGTAACAGTTTGTACTTAGATCTGCGTGACTCTGGAGAAGTTACTTCTTTAAAGTTTAATTTCCTTATCAATAATGGGTTTAATTCTAGTGTATGTTTGATAGATCTTCTGTGTCCAGAGAATTGGCCAAGAGAGCTATATTTAATTCTTTCTCTTCTTCATTTCCAAAGCAGCCTGAGTATCTATTGTATATGGTTGCTTTTGTGGACAGGATTACAGATATGGAAAACATGTGGAAGATAAGTGATCAAAAGTGATTTGGAATGACAGTGTAGGGTACGCCTCTGGCAGCTGGGTCAGGGTGGGCTGTGCGGTTGTATGGTTGGTGGTTTGGATACTGATGTTGCTTAAAGAAACAAAAGTAGTTGAAGTAAAAGATTATAGCAAGTAAAATTACATTTTGGGGGGCTTGTGTAACTCTTGTAGTTTTAGTAACAGGCCTTTGATATGTGATGTGCACCCCGTGACATGTTTACCAGTTCCCCTTAGCATCATAATCTGTTTTAGATCAGCATTCCCTTTGCCAGGTGTTATCTGGATGGATTTCTCTGGGCCAGTCTGCAGCAGCTTTGAGACTTATATAAAGTTGAACAACATAGGCGTTAGAGGCACCCCCACCCCTCACAGTCAAACATCTGTGTATAACTTTTGACTCCCCCAAAACATAACTACTTATAGCCTACTCTTGACCGGAAACCTTATGGAAAATATAAACAGTTGATTAAGACATATTTTGTATATTATCCATATTACATATTGTATTCTTACAGTAGGTAAGCTAGAGAAAGGAAAATGTTATTAAGAAAATCATGAAAGAAAATATATTTACTGTTCATTAGGTGGAAGTGGATCATCATAAAGTTCTCCATCCTCATTGTCTTCATGTTGAGTAGGCTGAGGAGGAGGAGGAGGAAAGTTTGCTGTCTCAGGGTTGGCAGAGGCAGAAGAAAATCTGTGTATAAGTGGACCACGTAGTTCAAATTCGTGTTGTGCAAGGGTCAACTGTACTTACTGGAAAGCATGGACATTTGGTTCCAGGCCTTGGAATTTCATGTCGTTGAACACTGACAGAATCCAGCCCCGCCATTAATCAGGAAAGGATGCCAGATCCCATTTTGCATTGTAATGTTTGGCTCATTCCAAGCAGCTTATCCGGGATATTTCAGGCATGAAATTTAAGCAGCCAGGAGTAACCTGTTCACTTTTTATGGCAGAAATGGGGAAGCTTCCAGTCTGGGAATTAGATTCAGTACATGGGAGTGAAAGGTCATATGGTGCCTTCAAATGAAATACCCTTATAATTTAAAAAATCTGCAAATAAATAGTAATAAGAACAATGATCAGGTTAATGAGAGTTCGTTGACCCATTAACACATAATTGCCCATCATACTCAGAAGTCCTAGGGTTCAGTTGAAGAAGCACAGAGGCAGGAGGGTGTGTTGGTTACTAGCATACAGCTGCAGCCAGGATCTGGTTTGCTTTTGGCTCTGCCACTTAGTTGCAGTGTGACAATTAGCTTAACTTCCCTGGGACTCAGTTTCTTAATTTCAAGGTGAGAGAAGGTAATTATAATAACTGTCTCTTAAGGCAGCTGTGAGGATTATATAAATAAGTTAATTGGCTGAAGTAGAGTTTGGTACTTACGGTGTCCATGTAAGTTACCTTTGTAAACTCAAAACCTACTGAGTTTTTCCTTCTCCTCCTATCTTTATTTCCCTGTCAGTCCATCTACAGTTGGGAAATAATTCCCCATGTGTTTCTCTTGTTTGTATAGTAGCCTTGGAAGTTAGAAGTAGTGGGTAGAGTCTCCTATGCAGCAAAAGGCAGGTATGCTGATTGCTTGTTATAAAAGATTAAGGTTTCCTAAGCTCATATAAACCTAACAATACAAATTTTTTGGCTGCCATTTTTTTTTTTTTTTTTTGCTGTTAGAGTTTGTGTGTTTATTTTTGCTAGTTCAGATTTTATATCAGGTTCTAATTTCTACAACATTTACCTTTTTTTTTTTTGCATTTCTTCTGCTAAAGCATATTTTCCTTTTAAAAGTCTTTTCGTTAAAAATTTTAGTAATTGAGCTATTTTTGTTTGCCAAAGCAAAACAGTTATTCTTTTTTCACCTCAGATAAACAACTAATATTGCTTAAATATTTAGTGGGCAGTACTAGATCTTTATTCCTATGTGTAAGCAATTTATTACTAATTTCTTTTAAAAGCATATCACTCAAGAATTCTTTTTCCAAATGACTAATAATGATGCTTCATACTTCTGTGATTAAAACATAGCTAGCAAAAAGCTAATTGAGTTACTTTATCTTTTTAAAATACTTCCAACATTCTTCTTGCTCTTTATTCATTATTGTGAATATCTAAAAAATTATTTAATAAATAAGTGATACTAAGTTCAATAGTATTTACATGTACTGTTTACAAAGAACTGTACCCTAGTGAATATTCAAGCACTGGAAAATGCCTATGAACATTATCTGATCGTGTTAACATTTGGATCTTCTAGAAAGATTAACAGCACTGCATATAATCAGTATAAAGCCTACTATGTGAAGCTTATTAATATTAATTTTATTTGCAATATTGACTCACCCTTGGCGGCAGACAGGACATCGAACTCACGCTTAGAACATGGGAACAGCTACAAGGAAGACTGAGTGATTGGATTGGGGCTCTTCTCTTCTGCACACTCCTGTCTCAGTTCTCGGAAATGTTGGCCTTAACCTTTACCTCTGCAGGATGGCATTTCCTGTGCTTGCTTTGGACTTGTCAGTGGACTTGATGTTGATTGCTAAGCAAGCAAGAAAATTATAATACTGTTTTTGCTGTTTCTCATCTGATTTTTCTAGGGATTCTGCAAAACCTATAAATTTCCAACTAAATTCTGGAAAGGAGTTACTACACAGAAACACTGTTCTCATTTCACTCCAGACAAACTTCTCAGTTGTTGCTGCGTCTGTGCGGGCCTACGGGGTCTCTCTGATCTTAACTCTGATGATTGTTCCCTTGGCTCATTGTGCTCCATTCACTCTGGCCTCCTTGCTCTCCTGAGATACACCTGGCACATGTTCCTGTGGTACACCTGTTTCCGCTTTCCCTGGAATGTGCTTCCCCTGACATTTTTGCTCACTCCCCTTCCTCTAGGACATGCTCACATGTCCCCTTTGGAATGAGGCCTTTGGTGACCACTCTAGACAAAATAACCCAGCCCCCAAGCACTCTCTGGCCCTCTGCCTGCTTTCTGTTTCCTCCATGGCACTTAGCACTTGTCTGACACTACTGTGGGGTGGTCCTGAGGGCAGTGATTGTGTATACTGCTTTATCTTCAGTGCTGCAACACTGCCTGTTGCATAGTAGAGGCTCTGTAGTTATTTGTTAAATGAATGAATGAGGTTACTCTTACAGTTTTGTATGGAACAGCTAGGAGACAGGTAAGATTGGTGACCGAGAGTTGTATTAGGAGGCTGTTGTCATGGACCCCCTGGGATTTGGTAAGAATCCAAACCAAAGGGTTGGAGAAGTGAAACAGTCAAGAGACAGGGTGGGTAGGTGTGGTGGTGATGCATCTCCTTTGGGAATGGAGGAGAGGGGAAAATGAGAGCATTCTGGAATATTCCCTGTTTTTAGCCTGGCAATTAGATGGTCTTTCCGTTGAGCTAAGATAAAGAATACCGGAAAAAGACTAAGCATTTCTTTTACAAAGCAAATTGTGTGTATTAGTAGAGAACAACATATTTCTGAAATTGGTGTTTGTATGAAATATAGTTTCTCAAAGGCTCTAAGTAACACTTGCTGAAATGCTGATTTTAGTTTGAGGTCAAGTTTCCTAAAATGTTTTAAAAGCTAGCCATGCAGGAAGGCTTTGGCCTCCAGGGAGTTTATATCTTTAGATAGAGAGATTTTTCTATATTTGGGAGCTAAACTGGAGTTTCTGAAGGTCTGAATACTTAGTTAGCTTCTCAGTACCTGGAGTCACTAATAAAATTAACATTTTAAATAGGAAGTTTACAGTTCTTCCCTCTTTTAATAAATGTTTCCTTGTATAAGAATGATCTTTGAAGCAGAGGCCTCAACCGCATTCCTTATTACACTGCTGCAGCTCTGGATGTACCCATGAAGCCCTGTAATTGGAATCTTCTGGCTGGCTCAGATAAGCAGCTTATTTGTGAGCCAGGTCCTGCCCTGTTTCTTTAAGGCCTCAAAGCAGGAAGATGGTGAATTTTATGCAATTCTGAGTTGACTCCAATCCAGATGTATTTTGGAACTAGGTAGAATATGACTGGTAAGTGAATTTTAATATTTTAATTGAGTTACTTGGATGAATTTAGAGTGATTCTAGATATTTGCTAATAAAAAATACAGAGTTCATGTTTGTGAGGCTTTTCACTGATTACAATTCATTACTTTGTTCCAAGATAATTTTGTCTCCCTTCTTGCTTCTCACCTGCCACGTGGGAAGCCTTGGCCTCTTTCTTGCTGAGGCTCAGGCTCCTTTGAATAGCAGAGATGAGGGCATGATGCTGGTGACACCTGCTGGCGTGACCCCATTTGGGGAGGCTCTGGCTTCTTTCCTATATGGTTAGAGGTGTCCAGGACCTCTGGGAACCCTGTCTGTTAAATGGAAAGAGTTGGCCTAGAGCCTCTCAGGCATCTCCCAGCATTGAAATTCTGTGCTCTAACTGCTTTTGGTAAAAAGAATGCAGTAGATCTGAATGTACTGATGTGGAAGGATGTCCACGACATATTGTTGAGTGAAAAAAGCAACTTGTAGAACATTTTGTGTGTCTAGAAAAAGAATACATAGTGATGTAATCTGTTAGCAATTGGGGGAGTAGAAGGGAAGGACTTTTACTTCTTAATTTATATCCCTTGGAACTAAATTTATTCACCCATATGACTTTTATAATTTTAAAAGAAAAGCAACTAGAAAGCCAATCATTTTAGATGAGCTGTGGTGGGGCCAGCCCCTGAACCTTCTCGGTGCCTGCATTCGGTGGCTGCAGCCTGCTCCTGCATGCCGTACTCCCTCTAGCAGCAGCTGGCTTGGGCTGAGAGGCCGCTTCCCACTTGCACTAGCAGGGAACCTTTGTTTTTTCATACCTGCCAGCTGGAACTGTCTTCCCTGCCTGGCTCCATTGACATTTGGATTTACAACTCATATTTTAAAGTTAAAATATACAGGTTGTGCTTCTTAAAAATCACTAACGTTTAAATTTTTCATTTGCTTAGGCTTGCTTTTCTGAAATTAGTAGGCCTTAATGAGGTTTTGGTGAGTTCCAGGATAGTCTTTCCCTGACTGACAGACCGGAACGGGTTTTTGTGTGTATTTACTGACAATGAGTACTGCAGTATGTAACTAATAAAGAATTAAAATACTACTTTTTCTAGGGATGTTTCAGTTTTAATAGAAGGCTCTTAAAGTTTTTAGGAATCAAAGCTCCGAGTCTCAAGCACCTCTTGACTAATGGTGATCCCATATTTTTAATTAGGCATGATGTATGGTTACTCCCAAGTCACCTGTGTAGGCTGGAGATGCTGTGGGATGTGGCAGTAGGTGACGGTTAGGTGGTGATTGTAGGTGCAGAGTGAGTTGGGTGACATGCTGGGAAGACTTTCATATATTGTACCAAGACCCTATGTGTCCCTTCTGTTTTCAGGTGCCTCGTGCCTTTCCTTTATTGAGTCTTATCTGAATAATTTCATCTGTTGCTTTGAGTATAACTAAATATTAAGATAAAAACTATCTAGTGGAGCATCAGTAGCTTATAATTTAGCAAATGGGCCTTTGTTGGCACTTTGATTTAACTAATGTAGATGACCTATTCAAGAAGAGTAACTTTAGGCTTTTCAGTGAGTGACGTGAATTTAGCACATCACATGAAGCACATGTCTTGGAGCTATTAGCTGTCATAGTTTATCGAGTCAGATACCTAAAAGCAGTGGTTCAGAGATGCAGGCATGAACTTTTCCACCTGCCTTACCTTGCTGAGGTCATTTTAAATGCCCCAAGCTAGAAATCGGGTAAAGATTTATAATTTGTCAAACTGAAAATAGAAGAATATGATGAGATGTAGCTTGGGGTGAAAGTAGATTTTTTTTTTCTTAAAAATCAGTAATACTATAATGTAATAATAGTTTTCTTTTATTGAGTTTTCATTTATTTACTGTAAAGTCAGGAAATATACTAAGTACTTTTTGTGCATGGTCTCATTAAACCCACAGAGCAACTCTATGAATATCATCCCATCTTACAGACGAAGTAGCTGAGTAACAAAGAGGCTAAACACCTTGACCAAGGCGGTATATTTAACTAATAAATGTTAAAGCTGGGATTTGAACCCCAGGGGTTAAATCCAGGTCCAGAGTGTTAACCACTGAATTATACTCTTTCCCTTAAGTGGATGATAAAACCTTGCTAACTAAGGCTAATTGTGACCTTATTGTGGACAACACTAATGTGACTTCATTTAAGAATATTTAGTGTCGGCATAGATCACAACACCATGGCTGTGATTGGCACCGTGGTTGTTTTCATTTCTGTGGCTGCTGTAACAAATTACCACAAATGTGGTGACTTAATCAAGGCATTGGCAGGGCTGTGCTCCCTCTGCAGGTTCTAGGAGAGAATCTGATCTTTGCCTCTACCAGTTTATGGTGCCTGTCAGCCTCCCTTGATTTGCGGCTGCCCTACTCCCATCTTTGCTCTGGTGTTCACACTGCCTTCTTCTCTTCTCTTTGGTGTCAGGTCACTCTCTACCTCCCTCTTACAAGGAAGGATACCTTTGATTGCATTTAGAGCCCACCAGGATAATTCCCCCATCTCAAGGTCATTAACCTAATCACACCTGTAAAGTCCTTTTTGCCATGTAAGATAACATTCACAGATTCCAGGGATTAGGACATGGATATCTTTTGGCGGGGGACGGGGCACTATTTAGCCTACTACAGTGGCAAATATTAATAGAACTTTCAGTCCGCCTTGTAGGAGTATGCTTAATGTCAACAATTTCCTAACTGTTTTGCAGGACACAGATGTTAAAAATGTGAAAGAATTCTGTTGTCAAACAGACTTGAGAGTCATTGTGTAATATATCCCTCTTTAAGGAGATTCCCAATGCACAATGAAGGCTTTGAGAATTCCTGTGGCAATGAAAGCTGCTTAACCTTGTCAAACCCAGGATTCCTCAGACTTAGTTGATTACAAACCACTTCTTTTTAAAGGGTATGTCTACTTACATATCAAAAAATACTTGAAGATTCCTTAGGAAGCATGAGTTGAGTTACTTGTTACCTGTTAGTCTTTTGAAGGCATAGAGTGTGTTTTAACTGACTTTTTGTTACTAAATATCTTAAACATGCTTGGAATTGATTGGACAGAATAAAACCAAGATAAATATACAAAATTAAATGATTCAGGGATAATGTGGGTTATGCCTTGCGTGCCTGTCTGAGGAGTTTGGACTTGATTCCCTAGACCAAGGATTGGCACACTGTAACTTGTGGGCCAAATCCAGCCTTCTGCCTGTTTTTATAAATAAAGTTTTATTGGAACACAGCCACATCAATTTGTTTGCATATTGCGTGTGACTGTTTTGGTGCTATAATAGCAGAGTAGGGGATAGGCTTGCAGGGCTTAAAAAATCTGAGCTTTTACACAAAAAGTTTGCCAACCCTGATATAAGTAGTGGGAAGCCATGAAAGGGTTTTGATCAGGGAGGTGTATCTTCAGATTTGTGTGTCAGAAAGCTTACTCCAGCAGCTGTGTGGAGGATGGATCGGAGAATACAATGAACAGGGGGATGGCAGAGGGAATGGGAGGGAAGGGAACAGCAGAAAGACATTTTGGACATAGAATCTACTATAAGCCTGGGTATGGGGTATGGGAGGGAGAGGAGCCAAAGACAGTTTTGTAAAATAACCTTTTAATTTTAGAATACTTTTAGATTTACAGAAAAGTTGCAAAGATAGTACAGAGTTCTCGTATTCCCAGATCCAGTTTCCCTTACTGCTAATATCTTACATCTATATGAAACATTCCTCATAACTAATGATCCAATATTGATATCTTATTATTAACTCAAGTCATAATTTTTAAATATTTTCTTAGTTTTTACCTAGTGTCTCTTTTCTCTTCCATGATCCCATTCAGTATTCCACTTTACATCTAGTTGCCATGTCTCTTTTGAGCCCTAGACGGTGACTGTTTCTCAGGCCTTGCTGGTTTTTCATGACCTTGACAGTCTTGAGGAGTACCAGTCAGGTGTTTCATAGAATGTCCCTTAATTGGGATTTGTCTGATGCTTTGCTAATGATTAGATTGGGGTTATGGGTTTTTGTGAGGAAGATCACAGAAATGAAGTGCCATTTTCATCGTATTATATCTAGAGTACATAGTACCAACATGACTGCTCACATTGATATTGAGCTTGATCACCTGATCAAGCTGAGCTAGTGTTTGGCAGATTTCTCCACTGTCAAGTTACTTTTGTTCACCCTTTCCATACTGTGCCCTTTGGAAGGAAGTCACTATATGTAGCCCACACAAAAGGAGTAGGGAGAAGTTACGCTTCTCCTTGTGGTTGGAATGTCTACATAAATTACTTTGAATTCTTCTGCACAGAAGGTTTGCATATTCGCTCCCATTTATTTAATCAATGATTTATTTTTTAGTATGGATTCATGGATATTTAATTTATGCTTCAGGTTATAATGCAATACTACATTATTTATTTGGTTGGTCAAGTTGTTCCAGCTTTGGCCTTCGGGAGTTCTTACAGTGTGTGTATGTTTTAGTACGTCCTTATTTTCTGGCATTCCAGGATGCTCAGGCTCATCTTGAATATTTGCTTGCCCCAGACCTAGAATCAGCCAGTTTTCCAAGGAGTTCAAGGGTTTCAGCAGAGGTAAAAGTTGTCAAAGGAGGTTGACGAGGAGGGGTCAGAGAAGCAGGTGTATTAGTACAATCTCAGGGCATGCCAGGGTAGCAGATTGGTGAGTGTGCCTTTTTAAGTCAAGGTTCCGGGATAGATAGTATAGGAGTCTGGCTGCTGGAGAGGGCTGGGAGGAAGGGCAGTAGAAGATAAGGCTGGAGCCAGAGGTGTTGGCCTTGAAAACCAGTCCAAGGCATGTTAACTCTCTTTGGCAGGAAGGGTGTATTGTAGGGCTGATAAAAGCTGTGCTTCAGGATAGCTAGTCCGCAGCTTCATGCAAATTAGATAGAGGGATTAGAACTTGCAGTTGCTTCATTGGGAAATTTGGAAATGGGTGCTTGGTGAGGTAATGAAAAGAGGCAGGAAGCAGTGGCCTATTATTTGCTACCAAGGATTTTTGCATAGATTAGATTCCTTCTTAGGGAAAAAAAAGTTAGTGATTAAGCAGTCTGTTTGCTTACAAGCAAATGTATACAATTTAAAAAAGTAGATTGTCTTAAAATATCTACTCTGCCTGTTGTATTTACTAATGTGTGCAGTCTCCTTTTCTTGGAAAAGACTGAAAGGTGGACTTAAACTCCACCCAGTTTGGAAAGTCACAGAATCCAAGTTAATGGAGTCTGCATTTTTAATTTGATTTTTATGTGGTGTCTCCAGTCAATTTCAAAATTATTTCCTGTTGAACTTTCTGCTTTATCTTTTTTAGATGGTGGTTTATGTAGCTTTTAATAGCTGTGGTGTTTCTGAGATAATTGATGGCAGAGAGGAATTCTGGCTGAGCCTCGGTTGTATGGAATTAATAATCCTGGGAATACTTATTTGTTTTTGATTGGCTGCTGGCATTTAAAATTTTTCATTTATTTTGCATAAACCTGGGAGAACACATGTGACTACACTTTAATCTGCATGTCTTATAAAGAGAAAAGCAGAGTCACCAAATTAGTGCAATGATCTGAATTTTTTTTACTTTTTTTTTCTTCAAGTTCAGGGATAGATGTGCAGGATGTGCAGATTTGTTACATAGGTAAACGTGTGCCATGGTGGTTTGCTGCATGGATCATCCCAACACCTAGGTATTAAGTCCAGCATCCATTAGCTATGCTTCCTGATGCTCTCCCTCCCCTACCATCCCTCTCTGGCAGGCCCTAATATGTGTTGTTCCCCTCCCTGTGTCCATGTGTCCTCATCATTCAGCTCCCACTTATAAGTGAGAACATGTGGTGTTTCATTTTCTATTCCTGTGTTAGTTTGCTGAGGATAATGGCTTCCAATGCCATGTGTGTCCCTGCAAAGGACATGATCTCATTCCTTTTTATGGCTTCGTAGTATTCCATGGTGTATATGTACATTTTCTTTATCCAGTCTATCACTGATGGGCATCTGGGTTGATTTCATGTCTCTACTATTATGAATAGTGCTGCAATGAATGTATGTGTGCATGTATCTTTATAATAGAATGATTTATATTCCTTTGGGTGTATACCCAGTAATGGGATTGCTGGGTCAAATGGTATTTCTGCCTCTTGGTCTTTGAGGAATCACCACACTGTCTTCCACAATGGTTGGACTAATTTACCTTCCCACCAACAGTATATAAGCGTTCCTTTTTCTCTGCAGCCTTGCCAGGATCTGTTGTTTTTTGACTTTTTAGTAATAGTCATTCTGACTGGCATGAGTTGGTATCTCATTGTGGTTTTGATTTGCATTTCTCTAATGATCAGTGATGAAGCTTTTTTTCCTGTTTGTTGGCCATATGTATGTCTTCTTTTGAGAATTGTCTGTCCATGTCCTTTACCCACTTTTTAATGGTTTTTTTTTTCTTGTAAATTTAAGTTCCTTGTAGACTCTGGATATTAGACATTTGTCAGTTGGATAGATTGCACAAATTTTCTCCCATTCTGTAGGTTGTCTGTTCACTCTGATGATAGTTTCTTTTGCTGTGTAGAAGTTCTTTGGTTTAATTAGATCCATGTGTCAGTTTTTGCTTTTGTCGCAATGGCTTTTGGCATTTCGTCATGAAATCTTTGCCTGGGCCTATGTCCTGAGTGGTATTGCCTAGACTTTCTTCTAGGGATTTTATAGTTTTGGGTTTTACACTAAGTTTTTAATCCATCCTGAGTTAACTTTTGTATATGGTGTAAGGAAGGGGTCCAGTTTCAGTTTTCTGCATATGGCTAGCCAGTTATTCCAGCACCATTTATTAAATAGGGAATCGTTTCCCCATTGCTTGTTTTTGTCAGGTTTGTCAAAGATGAGATGGCTGTAGATGTGTACTCTTATTTCTGAATTCTGTATTCTGTTCTATTAGTTTATGTGTCTGTTTTTGTACCAGTACCATGCTGTTTTGGTTATTGTAGCCTGGTAGTATAGTTTGAAGTTGGGTAGCATGATGCCTCCAGCCTTGTTCTTTCTGCTTAGGATTGCCTTGGCTATTTGGGCTCATTTTTGGTTCCATATGAATTTTAAAATAGTTTTTTCTAGTTCTATGAAGAATATCAATGGTAGTCTCAGGTATGTCCTTATAGCAGTGTGAGAATGGACTAATACACTTGTCTTGTGCCATTTTTCAAGAGGAATGCTTCCAGCTTTTGCCCATTCAGTATGATATTGGCTGTGGGTTTGTCATGTTATTTTGAGGTATGTTCCTTCAATACCTAGTTTGTTGAGAGTTTTTAACATGAAGAGATGTTGAATTTTATCAAAGGCCTTTCCTGTATCTGTTGAAATAATTATGTGGTTTTTGTCTTTAGTTCTGTTTATGTGATGAATTGCATTTATTGATTTGCATATGTTGAACCAAACTTGCATCCCAGGAATGAAACTGACTTGATTATCATGGATAAGTTTTTTGATGTGTTGCTGGATTTGGTTTGCTGGTATTTTCTTGAGGATTTTTGCATCAATGTTCATCAAGGATTTTGACCTGAAGGTTTCTTTTTTTGTTGTATCTCTGCCAGGTGTTGGTATCAGGATGATGTTGACCTCATAGAATGAGTTAGGGAGGCCTCCCTCCTTTTCAGTTTTTGGAATAGTTTCAGTAGAAATAGTACCAGCTCTTCTTTGTATATCTGGTAGAATGCAGCTGTGAATCTATATGGTCCTGGGCTTTTTTTGGTTGCTAGGCTATTTATTACTGCTTCAATTTCAGAACTCATTATTGGTCTATTCAGGGATTCAATTTCTTCCTGGTTAAGTTTTGGGAGGGTATATGTATCTAGGAATTTATCCATTTATTCTAGATTTTCTAGTTTATATGCACAGAGGTGGTTTTTAGTATTCCCCGATGGTTGTTTGTATTTTTGTGGGGTCAGTGGTGATATCCCCCTTATCTGATTGTGTTTATTTGCTTTTACTCTCTTTTATCTTCTTTTTTATGCTAGCTAGTGGTCTATATGGTCTGAATTTTTAAAATAATCCCTTTACTCTTGAAATTATTTTGGACACAAAACCACTGATTCTGGAGTGGAGTCCTTTTTTGTTATTTAATTCCTCAAATGTTGTGATTTGTACGTTTGGTTCAATAGAAACAACTCTTCTGTGCCTCCTCTAGACATCTGTCTTCTTTAAGCAAATTAATTTAGTGATATAGAGTATACTCCTTTGTCAGGCCATGGGCATGTTCCCGTAAACCAGGAGTCTTTGTTAGGCTCATTTCTGAACAGTAATACCTATTTTGGGATGGAAACAGCATTTGATTAAAGAGAAATTCCAAGTTTTAAAAATCTGTAAAATGAGGATTAAAATATTTAGGTATAAGGGAGGAAAAGCAAGTGCCACAAGTTCTAAGCAGGGTCTTTTTTTTTATTATTATATTTTAAGTTTTAGGGTACATGTGCACAACGTGCAGGTTTGTTACATATGTATACATGCGCCATGTTGGTGTGCTGCACCCATTAACTCATAATTTACATTGGGTATATCTCCTAATGCTATCCCTCCCCTCTCCCCCGACCCCACAACAGGCCCTGGTGTGTGATGGTCCCCTTCCTGTGTCCAAGTGTTCTCATTGTTCAATTTCCACCTATGAGTGAGAACATGCGGTGTTTGGTTTTTTGTCCTTGTGATAGTTTGCTGAGAATGATGGTTTCCAGCTTCATCCATGTCCCTACAAAGGACATGAACTCATCATTTGTTATGGCTGCATAGTATTCCATGGTGTATATGTGCCACATTTTCTTAATCCAGTCTATCATTGATGGACATTTGGGTTGATTCCAAGTCTTTGCTATTGTGAATAGTGTCACAATAAACATACATGTGCATGTGTCTTTATAGCAGCATGATTTATAATCCTTTGGGTATATACCCAGTAATGGGATGGCTGGGTCAAATGGTATTTCTAGTTCTAGAGCCCTAAGCAGGGTCTTTTGTTACAATCCTCTTTTAAAAACTCCATCTTGTGGTTTTACTGCAGTGGCTGAGCCTTGTGTTTTTTGCTACAGGGTGCTATTATTTAGCAGGAAAACTTTCTAAAGCAGATCCAGGAGAAAGATTGCACTCCTCCCACATTGTCCAACCAACAGAATCACCAAATCACCAAGCAGGAGTGAGGAGAGCAGAGGTCACCTGGTGGCCATCAAGCAGTCTATCCGAGGCAAAACTCCTTATCTGAGGAATTTAGAAGTATTTAGACTTCCCTGTTATCTAAAGCTGGCCTGTGGTTCCAGGCTTCTTTCCCCAAAATGTATAAGTAACTAGAGTTTTTGTATATCTCCAGAATGCATGCATGTCAAAACTCACTGTGCAACCTTTGCACAGAATGTCTATGAATATAATCATTTATTATGACCTATGAGGCTGATATGGTCTAAATTACCCTTAAGCTCTGCTTTAAGCTCCATAAATACCCCAAGAGAAAAATCCACCATGAACAGTCCTCTCTTGCCGAGTCACTCTGCTGTACTCTTCTACCGCATTCTTTCTTTCTAATAAAACTTACCTGGCTGGGCATCATGGTTCATGCCTGTAATCCCGGCATTTTGGAGGCTAAGGTGGGCAGATCACCTGAGGTCAGGAGTTTGAGACCAACCTGGCCAACATGGTGAAACCCTGTCTCGACTAAAAAAACTACAAAAATTAGCCAGGCGAGGTGGTGGGTTCCTGTAATCCCAGCTACTCAGGAGGCTGAGGCAGGAGAATCGCTTGAACCCAGGGGTGGAGGTTGCAGTGAGCCGAGATCACACCGCTGCACTCTAGCCTGGGTGACAGAGCGAGACTCTGTCTCAAAAACAAACAAAACAAAACAAACAGCAACAACAACAAAACCCTTTCCTTTTCAGACCTGTACTGTTGTTGGGAACTTCTTCTTACCAACCCCTGAGTCGACTACTTTCCAATGCCTTGGCTCTGACACCTCGCCCAGCACAGGGGACACACAAATACTTCTTTTTAAATTCACTGCCTCTAGAAACCTGAAAGGAGAAGACATTTTTAAAGGGTGGTCACTTGTTCTATGCTTCTGTGACACTAGGAACCTTAAGGCACTGGGGCAGAGGGGCCCTGCCATTCCCATTCATATTATAAAGCTTCCCCCTTTGAAGTAGGTTACTGATGTTCTCTGTGTGCTTCCGGGAAATAGCTGCCTTGTCATCCTCAAAGCTACTGTGTCCTCATTTCTTGCTTTTATTGTACACGTGCTACCATTTTCACCTCAGAGCAACAGTGGCCACCAATGCTGTGTTCATTTCACTTCCCTTGTGCTCCTTCAGAAAGAAGCTATGAATAATTTAACCAAATTATTTACCAACCACAAATAAAGATGGAGGTAGTATCAATAGTTGGAACACATAAATGGAAATACGCGGCACACGTTTCTTCTTGGGGCAAATGAAAAGGGGTAGTTGTAGCATGTCCCACCTCTGGGCTTCATGGCATGTTGGGACCGAGTTTCTGAGACCAATGCTGTGTGCTTCAGGAACTTCCTAGCATCCACCTGGCTCCTGTTTATACTGTACTTTCTGTTTTTCCTTGTTTATCTCATATCTTCAAAATATTTCACCCTGTAAAACTGCAAGGTTGCATTTTAGTTTATTGTACAAAGAACCTACTTCAGTTTTACTTCTTCTGGAATTTGCAGTTAGTCAGATCTGATACATTGTCTTACCTTTTCAATAAAAGCTTTTGATTTTAATTTATTAAGGAAAAAGTGGAATGTGATAAAAAAAAACTCAGTTGCAGCTGAAAATCTGAGTGAGAGAGAGGCATATGCAAATGAAGTAAAGAAGGCTCTTAAACTTGTTTGCCTTCACTGAAGCGAGATAATGTCCTGGTTAATGTAGCATTAAATATATACATGCAGGAATGCCTTGTTTAGAGCTCTGGATTCCTGTATTTGTCATAGTGTCTGTAAGAGGTTCATATCCTCCGTGTCTCCCTGTGTGACTTAGTCACCTTACTTTACCTTTCTGGGCTTCAGTTTCCTCATCTGTGAAATGGGGACATAACTACCTCAGAGTTGTTGGGAGGATTAAGTGAGTTAATTCATGAAGCACTTCATACAGTTCCTGGCATTCAGTAGCTGTCACCTGATATGGTTTTTATTGTTGTCATTACCTTCCTATAAGCTATGTCAGCATGTGTGAGAAATAAATGTTTAAGAAATAAATGTATCAGAACCTACACATCCAAGGGAGTTTTTCTTCCTCAGAATGTTCTGACTTGGAAAATAAGCTTTGATTTTGGTAGTGCTGCCCATGCCGGACATTTTGGGGATGGCTCTTGGAGGAATGCCTTCTGGGGCTGTAGCACTACGTTCTTCGTATGGCTCCTGTAGTGACCAATTTTCTGTCCCCTGAGTGAATGTGGCTTTGAATTTTTTCTTTTCTTTAAAAAATTTTTCTAAACATAGAAGACATTTGGAACCAAGTAAAAAAAAATCTTTTGGTTTAAAAACTTACCTAGAAAGTTTATTCACAAGAATGGTCATTGGGCCAAATTAAGCTGATTTTTTAGTTTTAACAAGAGGATTATTATTTTGGGTCTTTGGCTTTTGGGATTCGTAAGGAAGTTCCTGTCTACTTCCTGCAGAAGCAACTGCTCCCAATCTGATTATTTTGACCTCAAAACCCCATTATTCCTCCTGTCTCCTCTATAAGTGGAACATCAGCCACACTTTGTTTCAGGGTTTCCTTGGCCTGCAGGCCCCAGTTCCTACAGAAACTTCTTTTCCTGACAATCAGTAAGATTTTTTTACCTCTACCACATATTTGTTTCTTAGCCTATGCTCTTGTTCTAATGATTACTAATTTTTTACAACTTGATATATGTAATGTTAACTATGTAATGTGTATATCTAGTCACCTTGGCTTTTTGAAATAACTTGATTGAGGGCCAACTCTTGGGCCTCCTGTGTGGATGTGTTAAAGTGCCCTGCCTTATGTCTCTGCTGTCCTCTTTCCTTTCCATAATTCCAAGTGATGAGAAAAGCAGCCACATATTTTATAGTCATTTGTAAGTCAAGTTGCCAGCCTTGCCACATACTCATTTTTTTTTCCAGCTGAGCATATTGTAATGGAAATTCTAAGTTTGTCTTGACATGTTCATTGCTCTGCACAAAGTCAACACTTGGTCTCCAAGACAGTTTGGGTGCTAACTTTATTTCCCTGTACTGTCTGGATTGTGGAAGATCAGATGTGGATGCCTAATGTCCCTTGTTAAAATTGTCCCAAGAGCTATCATATAGACACTGTGTGTGTTTGAAGGAAGCAGGTCCAAGTCTAAACAGTGATGGCATCCTGTTGGCCTGAGAAGCAGGTAACTTGTGTTTTAAAAACAAAACAAACTGAGAAGACTTCCTTTTTCTTTCTTTTTTTTTTTTTTGCACTTGGCATTACATTACAATAACCAAAAAAACCCTGCAGGAACGGTTGCTGAAAAACAAATGAAAAAATTAAACAATAATTGAGACTTTTTGAACAATATTTAATATATATTGTTATATATAATATAATATATATAATATTTATAGGTTATATATATCTCTCTCCCCTCTCTCTATAAGTGCGTTTCTGTATATGTGTGTGTGTGTGCATGTGTGTGTGTGTATACCTTCTCTGTTTTCCTATACACTTTTCTTTATGGCAGTTTGCTTTTTGTTTTTTAACCATTTTATTTGGACTTACGTTATTCATAAATTCTCTCTTAACCACTTTTTTTTAAGAGCAAGTATACATATTTTCTGCTCTAAGCCCAGGTTGGTGACATCATAGAAATTTTAGTGTTTCTTCTTTGTCTCAATCTTTCAAGTATCTCATAATCTGTTCTTAAACAAATGTCTAAGAATAATATGAGTGGCAACACTTCAAAACAGTGATTTTTTTTAAATCACTGTAAACACATATGTGTGTAAGATCTTTTTTGAATTTTTAAAAATAATCTTAAGGAGAATAATAAACATGCTTCCGGCCATTTTTTGAGACATAGAACCTGGAAAATTTTGTTTCCATGTATTTTATGCCGTAGAAGTCTTTGAAGAATGAAAAGTGGAAGTCACAGGGTATGACTGTGTTCAGTTTCTTTTCCCCTATGAGAAGGTCTAATTTGGTTGCTGTAGCTTCAAAGCTATGTGTCATGAGAATCTGATGCTAGTGGTGGTGGCTTTGGTGGAGGATTTTAAGAAAAGATAATGGTTCCTGCCACGGTGATTTTAGGCAAAAGAGTGGGACATGCAGCCTCTTCTCCTTCTAGACACCAGCATACTCATCTATTCCATTAAAACTTGTTGGCAGGAAAAAAATCAAACATGCTCCTCCAAGTGGAAGTAACTGGCAGAGGTTTTAGTGCCTTCTTCCTAGGAGGTTGTATTTTAACAGAAAAGAAAACTTTGGCTCCAGGAATAAAAATCCTTTTTTTAAAAGTGTATGAACCCTGCAGTTTGGTGCTAATTGTAACTTCTGGAGGCTCCACCCTGGTTCTCTTGATTAAACTCAAAACAACCCCTTTTCCTTCCCAAACATCTCCCAGAATGGGTGGCTCAGCCAGGGGCCAGCATTTTTATTCCATTTTCGAGGATCTTGGCCCCATCCCTGGTCTTGTCTCCAAGTGGGGCAGCTTAACAACCACTCTCTGTGGGCTTTGAGTATGGCAAGATGACCTGGCAAGCTGAGCTAGGTGTTTGCCATTCACACAGGAAGGGGGCCTTCAGGGAAGAGCTCGAGTCATCATGAAGACAGAGCCTGGATGGTAAAATTAATGCCCCTCATACAGATGTTAAGTCACATGATGTATTAGATAGTCAATGAAAGATGAAATTATGTTGGTATACCATACAAGGCAGTAATGTACAGTACTCCTTAAGAAACATTTTCAATAGGAGTTTTATGGTTGCTTGAATTAAGTTGCTTTGAGAGGTAAAAAGTTGCAGTAAGTGCTATAATTTAGAAAACCAGAGACTTACATGGTAACATCTCTACTGGATTAAGTCTTCATGAGTATAACAGCATAAGTATTATAAAACTTAACTAGAATCGGAAAATAGAAGATAAAGAATTAGTGTTTTGTTTGGATCTTACCTTTTTCTGTGCCTGAAATCCCCACGTTTTCAAAAGTCCTTTCCCAAGGTCTCCAACGCTGGTTGGTCCTGTTGCCTTGTGGAGTTTCTAATTGAATGTATCTGAAGCACTTCAATCAGAGCTGAATCTTGGTCTTCCATGCTGTCATCCCCTGTATTCTTTCCCAAACCAAGTTTCTGTTGATTCTGCCTCCAAAAAGTATCTCAAATCCACCCTCCTGGCCCAGTCACCTGGGTGACTGCAGTTGCTATTCATACTCACTGTGACTCTTTTCCACCCTCTTTATGAAATGGAAATCTGGTAATTCACCTCCTTCCCCTAAAAGCCAAAACAAAAAACAAACAAACCTGCAGGACTCAACTTTTCCATGACTTCCCATGATCTTAAGTTGAAATCATAATTTCATAACCTTAGTGACTCGCATGACCTGGCAGTTGCCCACTAATCCCCAGCCCTCCGTGTTCCCCCTCTTCAATCTAGTCATGGTGGCTTAGTTTTGGTTTCTCTGAGATAGCATTCGCTTCCACTTTCCTCTCTCTTTTTTCAAATTGTTGAGTTTAATTCTTTCTTCAGTTCCCCCTTAAATCTCATTTTGTCAGAGAAAGCCTTAGGTTAGAAACCACCTTATTGCATGACATTGACCCCCTTGATAGCAGTCTGTTGGTATATCTCTAGTGGCTGGCATATAGTGGATGCTTATTCATATTTGTTGAGTGAAAGAATGAGAGTAGTGGTAATTGTGAGTATTTTAAGTGCTGCTAAATACTCTGAGAGTTGGCATATCTAGCATGAGGTGTGGCACAGATGGCACCATTTTTTTTTTACCTGCCAGACGAGCCAGTCTATTTATTACTAATTTATCACCACATCCTTCCCCTGGGCTGGCTTTCTTAGTACTCTACTGGTCTGTGTGAATTGGCATGTGGCATGAAACCTATTTGACATTTCTAATCTAGCAGAAAATGTCATCACCTTCTGGATGTTTAGGTCCTTGTATTGACCTTTAAACATGTTGCATAAACTCTTCATGCCTTAATTTTCATGCCAGTCTAATACAGGTCATCAGATTGTAAGATAAGATAATTCTTTCATGAAGATTAAGTAAGAAATACTGAAAAGTTAGTAGAGCATATTCAAATATAAGGTTGTATAATTACATTCAGTATGCTTTGACATAAATAATCATTTTCTGTTTAGCCACTCTCTTATGCAGACTAAAATGTAAATTTTATATACACATAAATTAAACTTTCAGTTGCATAGGCTTATCATGTCTATATATGAGCCTTACAGCAGGGACTCTAATTTTCTTTCATAATTAAGTTGATTTCTTGTTTCCATTGGACTTTTACTTAATGTTTATTTTGCTAGTGAAAGATCCATTTCAAGGAGATAGAATATAAAACATCAAGAAGAAGATGCTCATTTTAAATTCAGTTTACTATCATTCTGTGGCAGTGTTTCACAAAGCATACCCATGGATCACCTGTATCAGAAACACGTGGGGATGGTTAATTTGCAGGTTCATGTCCCCACAACTTACTGAATCAGAATTTGAGAGGCCCAGAAAACTGCATTTTAAAGTGATCACTTTGCACTTTAAATAAGCTCCATAAGTTTGAGAATCAGGTCCCATATAATACTTAGTATATACTGTGTCATTAATAAATTTCAAACAGGATCCATAAAAGATGGCTCATTCACCGACCTTTTCAGTCTCACCTGAGCATATAGATGTTATCAGAAAACATATCAATGCCAACACTATACAATAAAAGGTGATGATATTGATTGTGACTAAGGTTGAAAACAGTCTATGACCTTATTCAACTGGAGCACAGAGGATCAACAAGGGGCATTGTTCCTAGACGGCTAAAACACACTGGCCTTCCGGGAACAATGGCCCTTTGACCACAGCTGACGCAGGCGGAAAGGAACTAGACAGGGGTCAGATCTCCTCAGTCCAGCAGTGAATGGGTGGGGCCTATGGTTGAGTCCTCTGGAGAAGCCCGGCAGGGGAAGGCCAGCAGTGCCCTTCATGCTCACCAGAGCTGTCACTGTTCTGCCCTCCCTGGATGCCCACATGGCAAGAACGCTTGCCCTGAGCAGGAGGACAGGAACAATACCTGTGTTTTAAAAGTTGGCATTGCCAAGTGTGTAGGATGTGCTGCTCACCGAGTTCGGTGGTTTCCTTGTATTAGTTCATGTAATCAGCTTAAGTAGGGGAAATCCAGGGTGTTGATGAGAAGGCATTTCATGACAGACTTTAACCCTGGACTGGATTCTGGGGAAGGTTACAAGTCTCCATCTCCTGTTCTTATCAAAACTTGCTCTACTCTTTTGGATCGCCTTTGACCACTTAATGATACTTACAGCTTTTATCTCACAGTTCCATCTCCAGATCAGTATTGTTTTCTGTCATTTCCTGAATGTGAATTCCATCCCACTAAGTAGACACGGAAGTTGTCAGTGGCGAATGGTGTCATCCCTCTCCTCTGGTGTTTTGAAATGTGTGGGAACATTTTCAGTGGTCATGATGATGAGGGGTGTGTATATCAGGATTTAATGTCCTGAGGGTGTGGGATGCTAAATACCTTTCAGTAGTTGGGAGTGGGAGGGTCCCACTTAATGAAGGATTGTTCTGTCCAGAATGCTGAAGGCACCCCTGATAAGCTATCTCTCTTTTTTTTTTTTTTTTTTTTTTGAGATGGAGTCTCGCTCAGTAGCCCAGGCTGTAGTACAGTGGCACGATCTTGGCTCACTGCAAGCTCCGCCTCCCGGGTTCATGCCATTGTCGTGCCTCAGCCTCCTGAGTAGCTGGGACTACAGGCACCCACCACTACGCCCGGCTAATTTTTTTGTATTTTTAGTAGAGACGGGGTTTCACCATGTTAGCCATGATGGTCTCGATCTCCTGAGCTCATGATCTGCCTGCCTCGGCCTCCCAAAGTGCTGGGATTACAGGTGTGAGCCCACCCACCCACCCCTGATAAGCTCTTTGGTTTTATCTGCATCTTATCCAGCACCTTATTATTATTTGTTTAATCTCTATATTTCCAGAGCAGGATCTCACTCTGTTGCCCAGGCTGGAGTGCCGTGGCATAATCATAGCTCACTGTAACTTTGAATAGCTGGGCTCAAGAAAGCCTCCTGCCCCAGCCTCCTGAGTAGCAGTGCCTTCTTGAGAACTGACCAAACATTTAATATGTAATGGGATTCATATGGCTTAATAGATGCAGTTTGAGCTTAGTTACTTGTAGGGTAAATAAGCAAATGGTTGAAGCCATCTTCTTGGATGGCTTTTGTGCTCTCACAGTGAAGGTGTCACTCTTCTTGAATTCTGCTTTGTAACCTCATTCTTCCTGACGGTACAATGTAGACAAGCGCTATGACCTAGGGAATAATCCTAAGCAGCTACTGTTCCACTCAGGCAACATTCCTATTTCAAAAACTACCAGCATGTAGTCCCACTGAAACCTTGGTTTCACAAAAAGAAACAGGATGGGGAACATCACACACCGGGGCCTGTTGTGGAATGGGGGCGGACAGGGGGTGGCGGGGAGGGATAGCATTAAGAGATATACCTAATGTAAATGACGAGTTAATGGGTGCAGCACACCAACATGGCACATGTATACATATGTAACAAACCTGCACGTTGTGCACATGTACCCTAGAACTTAAAGTATAATAAAATATATATCTATATATATATATATAAAGAAAAAAAGAAAAGAAACAGGATGATGCTAAGTAAATTAAGTGTTAGCATCATGAAATGGGGTAGAGGGCTGAGTACCCCAACATTTTATCTCTGACACCATCCCAGGTGAGTAGTCTTAGCAGTAGGAGGGTTTGAGATTTGGAGGTACAGGCTCCATACTCCAAACTTTCTGGAGAAAAGGTTACTTTGTCCGTTGATCAGAAAGCTACTGTGTGGAAAAAACAAAGGTTTGAACTAAGGATCAAACAAGATCAGTAGAGGGTCCTGGGATATGCATTGATATGTATCAGTCATTCAGTTAGACATGTTAGAGATGCAGACTGGAAAAATTCAGCCAAAGGAGCTTGAGAGAAATGCAAATGCTAAGATGACTCAGTGGGCTGTTTTCCCTGGAAGGCCTGGGGACCAAACAAGAAGCAATGTGTCAACCCTTTGTCTCTCTGTTAATCTACTTCTAAGAGTAACTTCTAAGGAAATGATTAGTGATGTATTCAGAGATTTCACTCTGAGGATGCCTAAATGCTGAACATTGGAAGCAACCCAGATGATGTCCAAAAGGAGATTGAATAAATATAATTCACCTATATGATAGACTATTGCATAATCTTGACAATGATTATAGCATGTTTTTAATGATGACAATGATTATAGCATGTTTTTCATATTTTTTATGTATGAAGAAAAGTATGACATGAGACAAAATGTATGAAAAACATGCTATAATAAACAGATTAAGATTTCAATAAGGAAACTTTGTAAACATGGAGGAGAGACCTGGAAGGGCATTAATCAAAATATTCACTTGGATTATCTTTGAGTAGTGAAATTCCAGGTAGTTTTTCCTCTTAGAGCTTTAGTGCTGTACATAAAATGTTTTCTGTGAGCATGTAGAATTATTTTTGTAATTAAGCAGTTTAATACAGCAATAAAAACATGATTATTAACAGGTGCCTTGTTGACCCTTTACTCCAAATATTCGTGGTAGTTCTAATCATTTAAAATCTCAATAATTATATATTCTATCATTTTAAATCTAAATATTTCTGATAGGTTTATTCCTCAAAAGGAAATGGGTTTTTTTGTTTGTTTGTTTGTTTGTTTGTTTCTTTGTTCATTTTTTTGAGACAGGGTCTTGACTGTTTATGCAGTGGCACAATCACAGCTCACTGCAGCCTTGATCTCCTGGGTTCAAGGGATCCTCCCACCTCATTCTCCTGAGTAGCTGAGACTATACGCGTGCATCACCATTTTTGACTAATTTTTGATTTTTGGTAGAGATGGGGTCTTGGTGTGTTGCCCAGGCTGGTCTCAAACTCCTGGGCTCAAGAGATCTTTCGACTTCAGCCTCCCAAAGTGTTAGGATTACAGGCATGAGCACTGTGCCCAGCTGGAAATGAGGATTTTGATTACAAGGAGTGGATATGTGTGGGGGAAGAACTGAAGGATGTGAAGCAAGAAGGGATATCAATATAGTAAAGAAGAAGAATGTATAAAAACAAAATCTAATACAGTAATACTAACTACATTTGTCTAGTTCGAAGCTCTGCCTAGGAAATTCCCACTGGGACGTAATACATTCATGTCTCTGAGTGGGGTTGGGTAGCAGCCATAAAGGCCAAGCTTGGCCCCTCTACCCCAAAAGTGGCTGAATCAGAGGTGTGAGAGCATCTCAGACTCTAGAGCTGATGTTCAGAAGAGTCAAGTTTCCATCTTAACACCTAGATCCCGTGGTCATAGAGTGGTATCTGTGAATCAGCCCATTAAGAATTTAAGCTTGGCCTGGCGTGGTGGCTCATGCCTGTAATCCCAGCACTTTGGGAGGCCGAGGCGGGTGGATCACGAAGTCAAGAGATTGAGACCATCCTAGCCAACATGGTGAAACCCCATCTCTACTCAAAATACAAAAATTAGCTAGGTGTGGTGGTGCGCCTGTACCTGTAATCCCAGCTACTTGAGAAGCTGAGGCAGGAGAATCGCTTGAACCCGAGAGGCGGAGGTTGCAGTGAGCTGAGATTGCACCACTGCACTCCAGCCTGGTGACAGAGCGAGACTCCATCTCAAAGAAAAAAAAAATAAGCTTGCTTTAAGGAAATACTTGCAGCAGCATTTATCAGAATAAATTCTGTGCATAGGCATGCTTCATATGAACAGCTAGGGTACAATGAAAAAGACTAGACACTTTTTAAGATGATAGTTGTTGTTGTTGTTGTTGTTTTGAGATGGACTCTCACTTTCTCACCATGCTGGAGTGCAGTGGTGTGATCTTGGCTCACTGCAACCTCTCCCTCCCAGGTTCAAGTGATTCTCCTCCCTCAGGCTCCCGAGTAGCTGGGACTACAGGCACCTGCCACCATGCCGGGCTAATTTTTGTATTTTTAGTAGAGACGGTTTCACCATGTTGGCCAGGCTGGTCTTGAACTCCTGACCTCAGGTGATTCAACCGCCTCTGCCTCCCAGAGTGCTGGGATTACAGGCATGAGTCACGACGTCTGGCCAATAGCTATTGTTTTTAATGGAAAAGTTATTCACTTAGCAATGTCTGCATGTCTGATGCCATAAGCTGGAAACTGTTTGAGTTGCTGTGGATACAAAACTAAACAAGAAAGGTGTGAGAACACAGCTATCATTTTGTTAACCTATTTGGTGTATTTTGCCTATTCTTTTTCTATGTGTATATATTTTATATTTTTAAGACTATTTTTGCATCCTGCTGTCCTCATTTAATATCTGAAGCATTTCTGCATGAATATAATTTTTAATGGCTGCATACTATTCAACTATGTGAATATCTCAGTTTTGTAAATCGCTTCCCTGTTGTTGAACGATTGGGTAATTTTGCATCTTAGTAGTGAAAACAGTAATACAAATTTTATCCTCATTTCTAATTATTTCCTTAAGATAGATTCAAACTGGAACTGTGTCAAACAGCATGGGCATATTTAAGGCTCCTGATGGATAATGGTTCCCTATGTAGGGAAGCATTCATCTTATTTTACTATCAGTAGCATTGAATATTTTAAAGTGCCAATTTAATACAAAATATTGCGTTGGTTCAATTTACATTCCTTTGAATAATAGGTGACATTGAGCCAATGTCCACAATGTCTATTTGTTACATTATTTTTAATGTGCCCAGTACTATATTTTAACTTCTTTTTAGTTATGCAAATGATAGATGAATACATCTCAAAAATTTTAACACTATACAGAGCCCTCTTTGACTGTCTCCTCTCTCTTTCCCTTTCCATCCCTATAAGTACCCACTTTTATCAGTTGAATGTATCTTTGTAGACCTTTTGCTATATTTAAATGTGTGTGTGCAGCTAGGTAAATACATAGATGCACAGTTTATTGGGCTTTAAAAACTTATATTCTATATATTTTGGGAATAAATTTATGGTTTTTAGCTTTCCTTATTTTTTCTCCTTGAGATATGGTCTTACTGTGTAGACAAGGCTAGACTTGAACTCCTGGGCTCAAGTGATCCTTCTGCCTTAGCCTCCCAAGTAGCTGGGACTATAGGGATGTGCCACCATACCCAACTTCCTTTTTTGTTTTTAACCGGAGCAGAGGATGTCATATTATATGTAACATGGTTCATTTAACCATGTGTTCATTAGCCATTTCTGTTTTTCTTATGTAATTTACATATGCATGTATATAAACTTTATATATTTTTATCTGTTTTTTCCTATTTAAGGCTTAGTGTTTTCCTTATAGATTTATATATGTTCTCTTTCATAATAATAAATTATTATTTATTATTTCCTGAACATAATTAAGAAAAATGTGTGTGTTTACTTACAAATAACCTTTAAAAGGTTCTGAAGAGATAAAGCAAAACATCGTATGTAAACAATTGATGATTCAAATAATGTTAGAGAAAGAAGGTCTGAAACTTCCTATTTCTTATTTTCAAGTTCCTATGTTAAAGCTGATCTGATTACCAAACATTTGTTCACTGATCTTTCAGAGTTTCAAGCTGTATTTCTCAACTTACCAATATTCATGAGTGCTTTTGATTCACTGTGCTGAAAACCAGAACAAAGGAAGGACTGTTATATTAAAGTCAAAAAAGAAAAATTCATCTTAACAGTATTTTGAATTAAGGGGAAAAAAACCCTTTAATCCTGACCTTTGCCAGTTCCATCACAATTAAAACAAAAAAAGTAAACCTAAAATAAAAGAATTTCTTGGGGAAAAAGCTCTCTCTACTTATTTTTCATCATCTTTGTCAAAGGTTTCGGTGAGATTGCAATACTTGTATAATAGTGTTTCTGTTTTTAGAAAAGTTATATGGAAACATTAGTCCACTCAAAATAGAAGAGTATTTAAAAATATTCTATGTTTACTCTATATTAGCTCGGCATTTTTTTCATGAAGATCAATATCTCATCCTTTGGATTTATGTGGTACCTGTCTCATTTATTTGTGAGTTTGTTGTGCATGCCCCACCAGACTCAGAGCTCTTAGAATTCATGCCTTACTATTACTGTTCCTGGCACCTAACTCAGCACTTGGTACCGAGTAACTGCACTTGGTGGATTGCTTACGTGAATTGAAGTAATCACACATTCAAAGAAATCAGCTATCAGTCTATTCTGCAGTCACAGAAAGTCTGGGAAATCCAAACCTGATCCATGTAGCAATAAAAAAAGATGGACCACTTTAGCCTAGGGCTAAAGACCTAAAAACTACCTTCCAAATCATGAATTTTGCGGAGGATTGTATAGGCAACTCATAAACCAAAGTCTTTTAGCAATTTTAGGGCTTTAAGAAAAATAATTTGACTTGATGCAAGGTTAACAACAGTAAGTCCTCACTTAATGTCATCGATAGGTTCTTGGAAACTGTCATTCTTAAGAGAAACAACATGTTAAGAAACCAGTTTTCTCATGGGCTAATTGATATAAACAAGAGTTAAGTTCCTATGGCATATTTCTGACGACAAAAACACCACCAAACTTCTAAATAAGGACCAAAACACTTCTAATATTAAAAATTGAGATGGATATGAGCTATACTTATACTTAAGAAAAATTGATGCAAACAAGTAAGATAATTATTTATCCAGTTATTCTAGTTCAGGGTCTTGGATGAGAGAGCCTATCCTAGCATCTCAGGGCACAAGGTGGGAACCCATTCTGGACAGGACACCATCCCATCACAGGACACACACACACACACACACACACACACACACACACACAGTCTCATTCAGACTGGGACCGTGGAGACATGCCAAGGAACCTAAGGGACATATCTCTGGGAACTGAATAAGAAACCAGAGTACCTGAGAAAACCCATGCAGACCTGGGAAGAACTTGCGGACTCCACACGGATGGTGACCCTGACCAGGAACCAATTTTTCTTCTCATCAGTGTTATAACAAAACAAAGTTGAATTAAACAGTGTTATTCAAGGGCCTTCTGTGTACATATGAATGTAAATAATTCAGTCCCAAGCCAGAATTTTGTCTCAGAATCTGGGTTGCAATCCTGGCTTGACCACTTGCATGCTGGTTACTGACCATTCTCTCTGAACTTTATCTGTAAGTGTCTTTATCTGTAAGATGAGATTAGTGCCTGCCTTATCATGCTATTGCTTGGATTAAAGCTATCTGGCATATCCCAAATTTTTAGTAGGTGGAGATGGTGGTATTGGTATATGTCGTATACCTTCCAAGCACACATTCAGGCAGTGGGCAGGTAGGGAAGGTGGGCAACTTGCCGCAGCAGAGAGGAGGAAGAAGTTCAGACCGTTGGGTAGGATAAGTGGATCCAACCCCTTTGTAGGGCAGGTGGTGGAGTGGGCAGATAAAGAGCCAAGCCCTAGTTTGAGTGACACTGTGGGGATTCAAGAAGACTTTTGTCACGTGTGTAGTGCAGTGACTAGCTCTTACCTCTGGTTCCGTACTAACCATGCTAACAGACCTGCAGAGTACCAGCTTGTGGGTGATTATGTACCAAACACTTGTATCACGTTTATTGAACAGTATGCTCTAAGTCACTTTGAAATGAATAGGATGCATAAAGGTAAGGGAATTTATAAAAAAAAATAAGTAAACATGTATGGCACTTCCTCGAACAGATAGAATAGCTTTTTACTATTAAGGAAAGTAAAAGTTGAGCAGAGAGTAAGGTACTAACAGGTAGTCTACACATGTATGTTCCATTTAAAATATGAAACCCATGAGCACACATGGGTGATAGCAAGATTTTCACTGACAACAAGCTTCAGATCAATCAGGTGGTGGCACTGAGGTATAAATGGTGCCTGCCCTAGCTAAGTGAGGTGACGACTTTCTGAATAGTGAAGTAGTTGTTGAATTTTCAGAAAATCTTTTATTTCTGTTTTTTTTTCTGGGATTGTCCTGTATAAAAGACCACATCCAAATGGTTTTCCTAGAAGGTCCTGTGTTAGGGACCATCCTGTTTGTGAAACCTCCCTGCTCAATATGTTTTCAGTCATCTTATCTAGTACTTTTTAACTTGAAATAAGAAAAAGGTGTTTATTTCTACATTTTCAGTGCCTCCCCTTCTAGTATCCTTTTCCCTAAGGCACACTTTAGTATTATCCTCATCGATTTTTAGTGAAAATAGAAGAAACCACAGTGCATTTGCATGTATTATATAAACTATTGTTAAAAAAGAGGACGCAGTGGTTCATGCCTGCAATCCCAGTGCTTCGAGAGGCCAAGGCGGGAGCATTGCTTGAGGCCAGGAGTTTGAGACCAGCTTGGGTAACACAGCAAGACCCTGTCAGCACAGAAAAAAAAAAAAAAATTAGCCAGATGTGGTGGCACATACGTGTAGTCTTAGCTACTTGGGAGGCTGAGGCGGGAGGATCGCTTGGAGCCCAGGAATTCAAGTCTGCAGTGAGCTATAATTGCGCTAACTGCACTCCAGCCTGGGCGACACAGTGAGACCCTGTCTCTAAAAAAAGAAGATTCTGCTTCTCAGTACTTCGGAGGAAAGCCCTTTTATATGTTTTCCCTTGATTAGAATTATGTGGCTTGCCCATTTCCCTTTCTGTCCCATTAGAAATTTAGAAATAATTTTAATGTTCAGTCACACTGACAGCATTATCAAGTTAATTTTTAATCATGTAATGAAATGAGCTGCTAATGATGGTGTTAGAAAATTTTAGAAAAATATCCATTTGGCTATGTCTTTAAGATTTTTGGACAGAAAAGCATATACAGTTTAATTGACTATAAGAAGGCCAGGAATTTTGGAGGAAACACTAGGGCCAAAAAAATTCTGTTGAAGCTCATCTAAAATAATTAAATTATGTGTTAACAGGGTGGCTGATCATTAGTTTGTGGAAACTTCTTATTTTAGGCAATGTGCAGGTTTTCAGGAGATGGGATGATGATTGAGAAAGATGGTGGCTATTTAGGAGTATTTAGTATACAGAGGGCCTGTGCTGCTTTTTCACTTTAAAGGAAATAGTGAAGATTGGACGAGGAAATTGCAAAGAATATTGGAGGAAAGAAAACTCCTTTTTTATGGTGTGGGATTTTTTATGTAAGCAGTGTTAGTCATTCCCTCCTCTGGGTCCTCCAGTACATGGTTCTCCTTTGCCAAAAGCACCAATTGTATGGTACAGTATAGTAATTATTTGTTTAGAGTCTGTCCTTCCATTCAACCATTGTTGGCCCAGCCTTGTTCTTCTTTATTTCTGCTGTGTCAAGCACAATGCTACGATAAATTTTTGCATATATGATTCATATTTCTGAAATAGTCGATTAGATGGCATTTTTAGACCTGTAAGTATTTAATAATATTGGCAAATATTTTGAATAGTCAAAGGGAATAGGGAGGCATTTTTCACCCCCAAAGTGTAAGATGTACTCATTCAAAAAAAGTTCAGAAAATCGAACCTCCTGTAATTCCACGTTTTCTATGACTATTAAGTTTCAAAGAGCAGTTTAATAATAAGTAATCCTCCTCGGGCAGCCCCTCACACCTTTTTCCTCTACATTTTGTATTATGGCTGAGTGTGAACATCCATCCATGTTTATTGAAGGCCTAAGTTTACCTAGCATTGTATTGTGGTAAGGATACAGTGGTCTCCAAAATATGGACTTTGCCATTTCAGGGATGGCAATTACAGTCTGGAAGTATTAGAGGCAGAGTTGAGTCTTAGAATTTACATAGTGAACTTTCTTGCTGCCTTCTTTTTTCTTAAGGACAGGTGACACATAGAAAACCATAAACAAAAATGTTTACAAGTAATTGATTCGAATATTGGTGGTAAGCATGTTCTGCTATTAACAAAATCAGAAATGGATCTTTGGCTTTACCTTTTCCTGCTGTATCCACACCTACCCGAAACACATACACATACCCTGTCTAATGCCATTGATGTTCCTTTGTTTTCCCCATGTTCCAGCTGTAGGAACCAATGTATTGCTGTGGAAATATAGTCACTTTTGAATAGCTATAGCAATTTGTAAATTGCCCATCTCTGACAGTGTTTCCAAGGGACATTCTGACTGAACTGGATGATGGAATGAGATTTCTAGTAGTATGTCACTTTGACCAGTGGCATATCACAACCTCCCAGTCAGTGATTTAGGCTTCTTCTTCTTTTTTTGGAAGAAGGGTCTTGCTCTGTTGCAATCATGGCTCATTGCAGCCTCAGCCTCCTGGGCTCAAGCTATTCTCTCACCTCAGCCTGACTAGGTTTTATTTTTTTGTAGAGACAGAGGTCTCCCTATTTTGCCCAGGCTGTTCTAGGGCTCCTGGACTCAAGCGATCCTTTCACCTTGGCTTCCCAAAGTGCTGGGATTACAGGTGTGAGCTACCACCCAGCCTAGGCTTCTTTAAAGCACAATATGTGCAATGGGGATTTAGACATTGATAATATTGGAATGTTTCTTGATGAAATTCTGATTGGTGCCAAGGAAATGCTTTGTGGAATGGCTATGTTTCTGACTGCCTCACTGGTAAGTCTTTTGGTTTTAAGCAATAGTCCCTGCTGTGTATTGGTAGTGTGACCTGGAGTCAATCATTTAACCTCTGAGAGGCTCAGAATCCTCATATGTAAAATCAGTACCATTTGACAAACCCCCGAGTGGTTTTTGAAGATTGAGTAAAATCTGTGTTGTACCTGTTACAGGACTGAGGACAGAGTCGTCCCTCAATACACAGCTGCTCTTACCTCATAAGATGAAAGAATTTTTTATTCTCTAGCATTTTGAAACACAGATTTATCATACTTTTTGGGCTCTAATAATTCATACTTATTGATATCATAAATGAATCCACAATGTATTTCAAATCCTGTACGTTGCATACTTTTTGGTTTATAGACTGATATTGTGTACTTGGTACTCTTAAATATTACTTAGGAATGAATCTTGAAGCAAAATAGCAGCAACAATTTATTTATTTAGTATTTTTATTATTTTATTTATTTAGTACTTAGAGCCATGTCCTACAACTAAACTCTTTCATAAATTTTCTCATTTAATCCTTACAATGAGGATATTGAAGAGAGAGGTCAAGTAATTTATTTGTTGAAGACCACAGAGCTGTCGTTGGAGGACCTGCCAATCAAATCCAGGCATGTCTGACTTCTAAGCCCATATTCTTAGCCCTCTTCTTTCCCTGCAGCATGTGTTAACTAACTGAGAAGATGGCTCTTCAAGGTGACAGACACAAGTGTTTTTTGGATGACTTTCAGTCTGGGTTGCTACGGTGTGCTTAAACACATCATTTTGTAGTTAAAGGCCTTTTCTTCCTCCTGTTATGTGTCAAGATAGCACAAGTAACCCACAAACGCCACACTTTATTTATGTTCCTACTGGGCCCTTATCATAGTCTGTTCTCACTCTAGTTCTTAGCGGACACGTCTAGGGGAGGCAGCGTATCAAGTGGCTAGGTGCCTAAGACTCTGAAACTAGATAGCCAGGAGCTGAATCTCAGCTCTGCCAATTACAGGCTGTGCAACCGAG
Source organism: Pan paniscus (assembly GCF_029289425.2). Taxonomy (NCBI): domain Eukaryota; kingdom Metazoa; phylum Chordata; class Mammalia; order Primates; family Hominidae; genus Pan; species Pan paniscus. The sequence goes on along the minus strand of NC_073257.2, from coordinate 62,836,722 downwards.
AGCAAGTTATATTTTCTCTCTGTGCCTCAGTTTCTCATCTGTAAATTAGGGATAATAAGTAATACTTTAAAGGGTTGTCTTGAGGATTAAAAGAGTAAATATATATGTTTACAAGTGTGTGCATGAACACATACACACATGTTGCTTGCAGCACTGCCTGGCATATGGGGAATATTCCACAAGTGTTGGTGATTAACAATAAGGTGATGATGTCCTTTGAGCAATGCTATGGGCTGCACCGTTTTCATTTTGACTTTCCCCACAGAGGCCTACCCCAGTGCTCCATGCTTGATGGGCACGCCGTCAATGTCTGCTTATGGAGTGGATGACTGTGGATGGGCTGCATGGTTGAATACATGGCCAGTTCTTTTTCTTTTCTTTCTTTTTTTTTTTTTTTTTTTGAGACAGAGTCTCACTCTGTCACCCAGCTGGAGTGCAGTGGCGATATCTCGGCTCACTGCAACCTCCACCTCACAGGTTCAAGCGATTCTCCTGCCTCAGCCTCCCAAGTAGCTGGGACTACAGGCACATGCCACCATGCCCAGCTAACTTTTGTATTTTTAGTAGAGACAGGGTTTCACCATGTTGGCCAGGATGGTCTCGATCTCTTGACCTCGTGATCCACCTGCCATGGCCTCCCAGAGTGCTATGATTACAGGCGTGAGCCACCATGCCCGGCCAGCCAGTTCTTTTTCATCTTGAAGTTATATTACTCTCATTGACCTAAACACCCTCTCTTGCCTTTAACAGAATCAGGGATTGAATAACAGGAAGAAGTTGACCCAAGTAAAGTTAAAATTATTTGGCAGTAATAATAGCTAACATTTATGAAGTGCTTGCTACATGATAGGCACAGGGTAAATAAGATTAACTAAACTGAATCCTTTCTCAAACCTCATAAAGCAGTTATTGTCCTATTTTGTAAGTGTAAGTTTAATTTGCATTGGTCTTATCCCTGTAGTCAAGAGGTTGTGCATTGAAACAGGGAGATTGTGTGTCTGTATGGTTTAGCTCTGTGTCCACACCCAAATCTCATGTCGATTTGTAATCCCCATGTGTCAGGGGAGGGACCTGGTGGGAGATGATTGGATCATGGGGGCAGATTTCCCCCATGCTGTTCTCATGATAGTGAGTTCTCATGACATCTGATGGTTTGAAAGTGTGGCACTTCCCCCACCGACCACCCCCTCCTGCTGCCATTAGAAGAAGGTGCTTGCTTCCCTTTCGCCTTCTGCCGTGATTGTAAGTTTCCTGAGGCCTTCCAGTCATGCTTCCTGTTAAGCTTGTGGAACTGTGAGTCAGTTAAACCTCTTTTCTTCATAAATTACCTAGTCTCAGGTAGTTTTCTTAGCACTTTGAGAACAGACTAATACACACGTGAATCCCACAGCACTAGCAGAGCTTGGCTTTCCCTCAGGCCTCCCTGAGTGACTTTTGGCCTGTAGCAAAGCACTCAATAAATGGTTGTATTATTGATTATTATCACAACTTCTGAGGCAAAAATCACATATTCTACAGGAATACCAATTTGAGAGTTCTACGTTTTAATAATTAACATAGCAACCTTTGTCATGGGTATACAAACTATAGACTCCTTAGTTAAAATGTCTTGCTTTGGAGAAAGTCATTGTCTTAAAGCTGAAATTCTTATGCTTTAGGCTAAAGTTGTTTTCACTGCTCTGTCTTTGGTGGAAATGGAAAAATGCTATCCATTGCTCATAGCAGAGTAGTGCTTAAAATGATGGTAAGTGGTAGAGTCTCCCTTGTTTTCCCTAGACAAAACTTTCTCTGGGAATTTCGTACCTCAAATTATGTTTCAGTGATTTTTACTTTTCTACTTTTGATTCTTTTCTGTTTTTCAATTTTCCCAAGAAGTGTAGAGCCCAGCATTGATGACTTTGACTTTGCTTGATTTTTATTTTGAAGTGAGGTTAACATCTTCCAGTCAAGGTCCAAGAGACCAAGCATCTTGGTCTCTACCAGTGAAGAAGGGTAACCTGCTTGAGTGATGCCTGTACTGAAATATTGATCCTCTCTGCCTTGCTCTTCATGAGGCTGTCTGGGTGGCATTTGGAAGGAGCACATCATCAGCATTCCTGTTCATGCCTCCTTTACACCCCACCTTCACAATCTAGAGCCAGAAACGGGCATATTGGATCTGCGGCACACAGGGCTTAGATGGGGTACAACAGAATTTTTCCTATTCACTAATCTTCACTCATTCAATTTGTGTAGGAGCCAACATGTAACTCCAATAGAGGATGCTATTTCTTACCCAGTATAAGAACTTCTTGAGGATGGAATTGATTTAATTATTCAAATATTCCAGATTCTTTCCTCTGAGAGCTCTTCTTAATCTTTGATTTAATGCTTTTTCTCTAATCCCTAGTAAGAAAATTCTTTCCTATTTCCACCGCTTCTTTTAAACATTATTTTGCTTGAGCCATGTGTATATTACTTGATTCTTAGAAATTGCTGATCACCCTGTCTTGGTAAAATATTTTGGTCTTTATTATGGGCATATCGTTGATGTTAGTTTATAGGTCTCTTTTTGCACCCTCTTCTGAAGGATTCTGATGAGTTACTCTCATCTTATTTTTACCCTTTCAGTGTTGTCATAGGGTCACCATTGACATTCTGGGCCTTTTGCCTGGAAGTACCTATTATGCTGTTAATTTTTCAACTAATTATGTTTCATGCTGTTTGTAATGAAAAGCCTATGAGCTCTGTGGCTCCAGCACTCCCCAGCTGCGTGACATTGGGACGCTGTGTAGTCTTTCCTCATGTTTGCTCATCTGTAAATGGGCTGATAATAATAAATATCACCTACTTTACAGACTTAGTAGTAGCACTAAATAAGATCATACATATTAAGTGCCCATCCATGCTTAGCATATCAAAAGCACTCAGTGAAGTTTATTTATTATAAAGGTGAGTATAGGGCTGGGGCACTAACCCAGCTTTGAATGGTTAGCATGAAAAAATTTTCACAGTCAAGAAAAGAAAGGAGGAAAAGGGTATTTCATGAAGGGGAATAGCTACAAGTTTTTCACTAGTGATGGAGCATAAAGTGTTAGGAGACGAAATGGTAAGGGGGACTGGGAGCAGTTCATGGAGGTCTTGTTTTATCAAGCCCAGAGGCTCAGACTGCATTTCTGGGAAATGGGTTGCACAGAAGAATTTGTACCTCATTAGGATGCTGGACACATGCAGACTTGAGGAAACAGAATTCAACAAGATCTACAGGAGACATTGTGATCTGTGAAAAGACTGTTCTAAGAGCCCCAAGAATATTAGGAATGCCTGGACAGTGAGGGGTACAAAAGGACAATAAAGCATTTTGTTTACATCAGATGCTCACGTTTAAGATCTAGGGGACCTGAAGTAGAACCAAAGAAAGGTATAACTTGTCATGCATTGATTCCTTTTGAGAAAATGAATTAGATGAGCTGAAATGTGGATTTCTAATATGAAGAAATTCTGCCCAAGAAGTAGCAAGAGGGTGTCCCACATTTCAGTCTGCAAACTGTGTTTGGAATGCTGCGTGTGTGTGTGCGCATGTGCACACGTGTGCCTTGAGCACAAATCTACTGGCTTGTGCAGGGAAAGACTTGTTCTCCATTTTCGTGTGATTACAAAATCATCTTTTCTCACAGTATTTGATAAAATATTATTTTTCTTTGCTAATATTGATTAGCTTTGTATCTGGGGTTGCAAGTTTTATTTTTGACTGTTTATTTTCTAATTATTTTCTCAACAGTGGTTATAAGTAGACATGGAAATACACCAGAAAATGATTTATATGAAAAGGATTCTTTTCTCCATCCCTAAGAACATGCACATAAACAAGAGAAATTAAGAAGAGCAACTAACTTTCATTACTTAGAGTAGGCTCTACTGCTTTGTTATGCCAGTAGGAGGAAGAGTTATGGAAATAAATGTAAATGCATGTTAGGGTGATAGCCAGCTGGCTATCTGAAGTGAGCTTTTTGGAAGAAACAGGGACATTTCCGTGTCATTTGTTTGCAATTGCCCCACTAATAGAGAACATTTTTCTTGCTACAGTGTTGTGCTTAAAGTAAGCACATACATTTGTAAGAAACAGATTGTTAGAAAGTGAGTTTCTTTGAAATGTTTAAGTAAAGAGCATTTATTATACATTGAAAGTATTTGAGTCTTAACCCTTCCCAGTAGAGCAGACCTGTCTTCCTCAATCATCATTTACTATTAAAGGCATAAAGAGAAAAAGAGAGAAGTAATGGGTGCTGGTCTTGCCTCCTAAGGTAAACAACTAGAAAAAAGGACTACTATCTATGAGGCAGTGGGTTTCAGGCAGTGAACAGTAGGCATCCGGAACTGCGATCCTTGAGAGAAGAGAATCACAAGAGGGGGACTCACATTTGCCTTGGTTTCCTGCTTGAACACTTTCCCCGCTGTGATATAGGGAGGTGAACCCTAGCAGAGCATGGTGGTCTCATAGCATTGAGAAAGCAGAGACTGGAGTTTAAGGCTGCTGAAGTGGCTGTGATTTGTATGGCAGGGTACTGGAGAGGAGGGAGCTACTTGAGGGGTGAGGCCCTGCAGAGAGCAGCTGCTACTAGGCTAAGAACAGAATGGCGGTACCAGAGGTCATGTATTACTGAGAAAGATTGGGTTTCTGGCCTAGCCAAGGTGAAGAGACCTTGCTGAATACCTTAGCCATTCTACCGAGACATCACATAGCCATTCTGTTGAGACATCACATCCTAGGAATAAAGACCATCCATACCTTACAGTAAGGGCCATAAGCTTGGACTAAGGACATAAGTGAAATAGACTCATCTTAACCAAGTGTAAAATGAAGCTTGGCAGCATCAAGAGGACCCACCAGTAATTTAGCTGCCACCAGAGCCAAACTGAACACCCTCCAATTGTTTACCTTATAATGGAAAGAAGCATGCAAAGTAACAGGGGATTGTGACTCATATTCAAAATAATAATCAATAGGTATGAACAATGACTATAAAAGTGGGTAATACCAGATTTTGGTCTCTAACAGCATTCTCCTTGGAAAGGAACCAGTGCTTTTTGGAGAATTGACAGGATCCAGGTTAGAGACAGGGTAGATACAAGATGAGCCCATAACATTTTTTTTTTTTAATATCAGAAAGTAAGGGAATAAAAGTAAGAAAATATTTTTAAAAGATGGAGTATGTCACAGGGATAAAGGAGCCAGCTTGAAGGGCTTCCCACTGGCTAAGTCTGAGACAGCTGGAGCACCAAAATACTTAAGTACAAGGATAAATTATAAGTCACTGAAAAAATAGGACTTCATGTATCTCAGGTGATCATAAATAGATATATTGGTAAACAATGTATAATGCTGAGTAATGAATGGTAATATGGAGGGATTGCTGGAGTTGGAAAAGTCAGCATGTTGCAGCCATCACAGTGTAAAGTTTTTATCAGGCAGACATCACTAATGGATACTAAATCTAGGGGGAAATTTTGATGAGGAACAAGATATTTACATGGTCTTAAAGTGTCTTCCCACAGATTACTTGTTAGCTGCAAGGGAAAAAGTAGTAATTTTTCATTGGAAAAGTTGGACAACACCTTGGCTGGGTGATCAAAATTAACATAACCAAGCTGGGGCAGATAGACTTTTTGTGCCTTTAGATGTGATATCCAGAGAAGAAAATATCACTTTTGTAGTTTTCTGAGAATGCAGAAAACTACACGATTATTCTGAACTGAATCCTCAGGAATCACCTGAGGAAATGTCATGAAAGTCAAAATAGAGATGTTCTATTAATATAAAAAGGGGGAGAGGCTATATTCTTCTAAAGTGTCAGTATCATAAAAGACAAAGGAAAAGCTGGTGTGGTTCAGGTGAAAGGAAGCTGAAGAGTAATGGCAGCTAAATGCAGTATCTGACCCTGGACTGGATCTGAATTGGAGGAAAGAGAAATACTATAAAGGGCATTATTAGGTTAACTGAATATGGCAGTAGATTAAACTATTATATAACTTTTAAATTTACTAAGGCTGATAGCTATATTGTGGTTATGTAAGAGAATATTCTTATTCTTAGGAAATAAATTCTGAAGTATTTAGAGGTAAAATGCTGTGTTGTATTGCACTTATCTCCTTAAGGCTCAGAAAAAAAGTCAAATGAATGAATGGACAGTGAGTGAATGGTTAAATAAATGTTGGTAATAAGTGAATCTGGGTAAAAAGTACCTGGATACTTTTGTACTATTATTATTCTACAACTCTTCTGTAAGCTTGAAATTATTTCCAAATACAAAAATTTAAAGGCCAGTTATGGTAGTTCATACCTGTAATCCCAGCACTTTGGAAGGCTGAGGTGGGAAGATCACTTGAGTCCAAGATTTCGAGACCCAGCACATAGCAAGACCCCATCTCTACTAAAAAAAAAAATCAACTGGGCATGGTGGCATGCACCAGAAGGCCTAGCTGTTTGGGAGGCTGAGGTGGGAGGATTGCTTCAGCCCATGGGCTGCAGTGAGCCATGATTATGCCACTGTACTCAGCCTGAGACTCTGTCTCAAAGAAAAAAAAAAAGAAAATAAATTAAAACAAAAAATCCCAGGAAGTATAACTATGATTTAAAGAGAAAAGTAGAGTATGCAGAAAAGATAAGGTGTTTCTTAACTACCTTTGTGTGGATTTTCTACCCTTTGGGTTGTCTGTACTAAATACATTAATCCTATCGCAGTGTCAGTCACTTAGCATGCAAAGCCATTCTATCTCTGTTGGCGTATCTATGAGTATCTATGCAGGAAGAAAGAATAAATATTGCTGTTCAAGTTGAAACTATTTTGTTATATGGTGTCGTGGAAGAGTTTGGAGCAAGGGTTGGTAGAGCTGGGCACTGATTTCTTCTTTGACACTTGCTGGCTGAGTGATTGGGGGAAAGTTCCCCAACATTTGGGAACTTCAGCTGCTGCATTTTAAAATGGTGCTAGTCTGTTCTCAAGATCTTATGGCTCCAATGAGAAAATGCATGTGAAAGCTCTTTGTAAATAATAATGATTTCTTCTGCAAACATTAAGTTACTATTAATAAGACATTAATAGTTTTTTTTTGAGATGGGGTCTTGCTGTGTTGCCCAGGCTAGAGTGCAATCATGGCTCACTGCAGCCTCCACCTCCCATTCTCAAGTGATCCTTTTACCTGAGCCTACCGAGTAGCTGGTACCACAGGTAAATACCACCATATCTGGCTATTTTAAAAATTATTTGTAGAGAAAAGGTCTTGCTATATTGCCCAGGCTGGTCTCAAACTCCTGGGCTCAAGTGATCCTCCCACCTCAGCCTCCCAAAGTGCTGAGATTACAGGTGTGAGCCACTGTGCCCTGCCCCTGTTAATAGTTTTAGTTAAAATGGCTTAGACTGAGGTAGAGTTTCCTTAATCCAGGTGGCCCTTATTTCTCTCACAAATCAAGTTTTTAATTGATTTGATTATATGAGAGAGTTGCTTTTCCAAGTGGGCCCTTTTGTTCCTTCTGGTTGCTTCCTTCCTCATTTTCTGCCCTTATTATTCCAGGTAAAGCTTCTGTGACTGAAGGAGTGTGGACTTCTTGAATTTCAAGAACAGTAAAGTTGGAACACAGTAGAGGGTGTGTAATAAAATACAGGTAAGTCAGAATCAGCATTTCACCCATTCTCAAAGAACTCATGGTTCTGAAGTTCCTTGTAATCACTCTTGCTTTGTTCTGAGATTGTGTGTGAGGCTCTGATGGCATAAGGGGATCTTCCAGGCCTTTGTGGTGCCCAAGGGCAAAATTAGCCAACAAAAGGCCTGTGTGGTTTGGAAAAAGTAGGAAACACACTTGAAGAGGCCAGCTCCCCCACTGGAGAAGGCAAGCAATCTGGGCCGGGGTGGTAGAAATGCATAAAGCAAAGGCCACAGAAAAGAGTGTCAGCCTGAGTCTCTGGAAATGACAGAAAAGGATGCTGCTGAATTTGAAGTCACATAAACCAGGTAGGAAAGGTTCTAGGATAATGTTAGTTGGGGGCATGCCTTTTCCCTTAATCTGGAATTGCTTTTGATGGAGGCTTTCATCCTGGAAGATCACGGTTACCAGGTCTGCCTTCTTCTCTGGAGTTGAACAGGTAAGTCCAGTGCTGCTCAGAGTGCTAATCTGAGATGAAATAAAGAGCTTGACCTAGAACGTAAAAGTTAGATGAACGAAACAGTGTCTCTAGTGTTATCGTTGATTCTATGTCTGTTTCTATGTTCTGTTTCTGTGTCTGTGTATATGTTGATTACTATGTCTGTATATATAATCTCCAAACAATATATTGCTTAGCTTTAATTTTAAGCTTGAACAGAATAGTATATTGCATGTAGTGTTCTGCAGCTTGCATTTTTTTTGCCCTGTTATGTTGTAAGATTTACTTGTTGCATGTAACGGTAGTAAATTAATTTTTCTGGTTAAGTTAAATTCTATGGTGAGAATTGATCACAGTTTATCTATTGTCTCCCTTCCCTCCAATCTTTGGTATTTTGTTGCCCCGCTAGTGGGTTTAAAATAGTATATCATTGTCATCTTTATTTGCATTTTCCTGATTAATAGTGCAATTGAACATCTTTGATATCCTTTGGAGAACAGAGTGCATACTTTTAATTTAGACAAAAATTTCAGTCTTGTCTTGTATAGTGAATGAAGCTTGTTTCTTCTTTGTTTTTTGAAAGATAGTCTAAAAATTTTGAAACTGTTTATATGGCACAAATATTTTCATTGTGGCGGGGTGCGGTGGCTCATGCCTGTAATCCCAGAACTTTGGGAGGCTGAGGCAGGCAGATCACTTAAGGTCAGGAGTTCTAGACCAGCCTGGCCAACATGGTGTCTTTACTAAAAATATAAAAATTAGCCGGGAACGGTGGCACATGCCTGTAATCTCAGCTACTAGGGAGGCTGAAGCACGAGAATCACTTGAACCCGGGAGGCGGAGGTTGCAATGAGCCAAGATCATGCCATTGCACTCCAGCCTGGGCAACAAGATTGAAACACCATCTCAAAAACAAACAAACAAACAAACAAAAAACATTTTTATTGCTAATCTTTGTTTTTCCTTTTCTTTTGAGTTGAACTTCTTATTGGTTTATATTCTTATTCAATTTTTCTTTCTCTGCTGATTTGGAAATTATAACTTGTATTTCTGTTCTTCTAATGATTATCCTGAAAATATACTGTGCACACATAGAAGTTTTAAAGTCAGTCAGTATTTAAGGTATTCTAATCCCCTTCTGGAATAATACAAAACTCATAGTATACCTAATGAAGACTCCCTCCTTCTGTACATAGATGTTCTTTTCAGCATATCTGTTTTATTATTTGTTTCACCATACAAATTAGTCAATTTTATTGTATAGAGATGGTATTTGTTTAACTGTATATGCTTATCATTTCTTATTCCTCTTCCTTTCTTCTATCCTTACGTTTCCCCTGATGAGATTTAGCTTCTTCAGAATTTTTTCTTTTCCTGAGAATCTTTTGGTGGTAACTTCTCTCAATTTTGGTTTCTGAAATGTCTTTATTTCACTCTTACAGCTCTTAGTTGATAGTTATTTTTTTTCCCAGTGTTGTGAACATACTGTTCCATTGTCCATAGCTTTCATTTTTGCTGTCAGGACATCTGTTTATCTTTCATTTGCTATTTTTTTTAGTAGATGATTTGACTTACTCTAAGTTTGTTTATTTGTCTTTGGTGTTCAGCAGTTTCATTACAATGTGTCTATTTAGAGCTTTCTTTTAAGAATTCTGTTTATATTTTTCATATTTCTTGTATCTATCCATTTATTTCATTTATCCACCCTAAATATTTTTCAGCTCTCAATGCTTGAATGTTGCCTTTTCTTCATTCTCTCTATCATCTTCTGGTTTTGATTAAATGGAGGTTAGAACTTCTCTTTTTATCCTTTATGTCTCTGAATTTCTGTTCAGTATTTTCTTTCTCGTTTTTCCCTGCTTTATTCTGTAATTTAAGATTTAGCTTTTAGTTCAATACTTCTCTCTTTAGCTGTGTTGGCTCTTCTGTTTAGCCTATCCATTGACTTTTTAATTCAAATGGGTATGTTTTTTAAATTTCTAAAATCTTTATTTCTGTCTTAAATCTGCCTGAGTATTTTTTTGATGGTTTCATTTTGCTTGCTCATTTTTTGGCCTCATCATTAAACAGTTATTTCATATCCTATATTTGATAATGCCAGTATCTGAAATCCTTGGTGGTCTAAATGGTTTTGGGCTTCTTTCCTAGTGTGCAGGGTGAGTTTGGATTACATGCTAATATTTGCTTGATAATTATGTCTTGGAATCTTGAAGTATTACTTCTTGAGATTTTGTTTGTGCTAGGAGCCAGGAGGATGCTACAGACCCAGGACCACTTCTCTTCCCTTTGAATACCTATTCCCTTTGGTTTAAAGCTGGACTTTCTCCACCATGCTGAAACTTGGATGTCTAGTTGCCCCACCCCATTGCTGGTATTCATAGTTACCTCCAGGGCAACTCCAACTTTCTTTTTTGCCCAATCCTGAGTGTTCTTTGCTCAGGAACAGTAGATGTTCCCACTATATTCTCACGGGATTTGTTTCTCTACCTGGAGCTAACCAATGCATTAAAAAGTATTTTTAAATGTAATGTATTCAGACTCTAATTATAGTATAGCAGAAGGGCCTTGCAAATATCTAATCCACCAGAATTCCTGAATTAGGAATGCTCAAATGATTTTTAAAAATCAGTTGTCTCTAAGTACTCTTTATCAATTTATTACTTTCCTTTATTTCACCTAAGGATAAAGAAAATAGTGCAAGAGTGATCTTTTTGAAAGCTAGCTAAACATATGACATACTATATCCTTACACTTTTGCCAGGGTTCTTTTTGTAGTTAATCTATTGAATATTTACTCCCTTGGAAACTGAAATTACCACTCTTGGAATAACTCATTAGAACAGAGTACTTATTCAGCACCAATTTGTTATGCCTCCCAATCTATTTTCTGTCACAATGCCATTTTTCTTTCTATGCAGAGTCTTAAACGAGTCAGTTGTGGGTCTCTGCCTGTGGATGCGTTTCTTCTTCACATGGAATGCAGAAAATTGATGTTTGCTGTTGTGAATTAGAGGCATCATCTCTGTAAGCTCCATGTTCTTACATTCTGCATCCCCTTAATAGGCATAGAAAGCAGCATGAAATTTTTGGTCTGTAGAACGCTAAGTTGCCTTGGGCTTTGGCACATGAAAAAAGTATTTCAAAGTGGATGTCAAGTGAGGTTGCTGATTTAACAGTTTTTTTTAAATTATTATTCCTTCTGCAGCAGAATAATTACCAATAGACAACCATATGTTTTTAGAGGCTACACAGATCTGACAAGTGTGTGTGTGGATTTTGTGGTGAAAGTAATACATTAGGCATGTCTCTAATTTGCAGTCTCTTTGCTTTGTAGATTACAGGTAGGATATTTGTAATACTAGTCTAATCATAGGAAAGACAGGCACTGAAAACATTTCTAGGAAATGCCGAGCTCTGCGATGAGAGATTCTTTGAGGAATTGCCTGGTATTGGCTCTATACTTTCATTTGAAAAATAAAAATATCAGAAAATTGTGTAGCTTTTCCTTGCTTTGATAGCAAATTCTAATGAGTAGTAACTTCCAACTGTGTCCTTGTATTCTTGGGTTTTTCTTGGCCGTCAGTTCAGTCACTGCTGCTAGTTTTTGCTTTCCAAATGGTTGGAAAGCTGAGCACTCCAGAAGCTTCACCTGGGGAGCTGGGGAGGTGATGGAGTAGTACTGGAGATGCTTGTCAGGGATGGCCAGTGCTTCCTGAGTGAGCTTTGCCTAGCCTTCTGTGCCAGTGGAGCCATCAGGCTCTATGGCACACTGCTCAGGCAAAGGGAAAGACATCTCATTGCCACTGCTCCAGTTCTGTTGTCCTGGGCCGGGGACTTGATTTGGCAAAGCAGTAACTGGCCCTTTGAACTTGTCAGTTCTCTGTAAATGGGTCCCTTTGAAGGTTATGAGTTGCATGATTAGCATGATTTTTAACAGAATTCACCTGAGTGCTGCTTCTTTTCCACAGTGAAGTTGGATTCTGGTCGTATCAAAACAATGCAGAGACACAGCCCAAGAGTGCTGTCTTTCATAGGTTTATGTCAGTTAGGGTGCTAAAAGGTGAGGCTTGACAGTCATTGTCAAGACAAGTGACCAGGCTCTGATGTATGACCCAGAGCAGTGTTCCTGTGTCTCCAGTACTTTAGTCACAATCGTGTTCCTCTGCAGTGAGCAGGGTTACTCATCTCTCTTTGACTTGGCACTGAGACACTTGGCCATTTGTAACATTTTGCTCCATTCTCACAAAAGATAATGAGTTAGTCTGTTTCTAAATAAGGTTTTGAAAAGTTAGGATTATTTTAATCACCTTCCTCTCCAACCTGTTCTTCCTCCTGCTCACCAGATTCATATGTGAGTGCTTGTTGTATCTTCTGTTTGATGCGTGCAAAAAATTCCTACAGAATAACTTTTTTGGCCCTTGCCACAGTCTGGGAGTTCAGAGACTGGTGCATGGGACAGAGGGAGCTATAACAGGTTCATCAGTAGCCAGACTGCCTGGGTTCAAGTTGAAGATCTACTGATAGTCTGTAGGACTTTGGTTAATCACTTAGCTTTGCTGAGTTTTGCTTTTCCCCACCTAATAACTACCTTAATCTGTTTATATGCTACAGCAGTGGTTCTTAAGCATTTTGGTTTTAGGACCCCTCTATACTTTTAAAAATTATTGAGGACCTTAAAGAACTTTGTTTATGATATCTAGCATATTGTGGTAGCAGAATAATGGCCTAATGGCCCCCAAAGATGTGGCATGACCTAGTTCCCAGTAGCTGTGAATATATTACCTTACATGGCAAAAGACTATAGATGTGATTAAGCTCAGGATCTTGAGATAGGGAGCACATCCTGAATTGTCCAGGTGGGCCCTATGTAATCATAAGAGCCATATGAGACTTTTAGCACTGCTGGGTTAGAGCATTGCCACGTAGCCACTCCTAGCTGCAAAAGAGTCCGGGAACTATGGTTCTTTTTCTGGGTATCAGTTAAAAGAACTGGGGGTTTTGTTATAAGGACGAAAGGGAGAATGGATATTAAGGGATATTTAACAATCTCAAAGACTTATCGTGTCAAGGTTTGGTATACATGGTAGGTAGACAATCACCAGAATGTTAGTTTTTCTTCTCCTCGCCCTTTTATGAGTTTGGAAAAATGGACATTTCATTCAGACTGCATCATTTAGAAACACCTATGACAAAACACAACGACATGTTGGCACAGGCATAATTGCCATGAACTGCATTTTTAGTATTTGCAGATAAATTATATGAAATATCTTTTTTTTGGTGCTCACAGGCAGCTTTTTGATATCTTGTTTGGGTCTTTTGAACTTAACAATATGCCTCCTTTCCTTTGGTAGGAGGAAAGTTGGAATTGAAATGAGATTTAAGACTCAGCTTTGATTTATAACTATTCTTCATGGGTTTGAAAATACATGAAGTGTGACGTTTTCTTCGGGGTCATGTTGTGAACAGTCTCTGCTGGTCCCTGGCAGTGTCCTGTTGTTGAAGAATAACCCAGTTCTAGTTTCTGATGTGAAACAGCAGTTAGGAATATTTGTGCTAAAGTACCTTATATTTTTAAAAAATGTTTATAAATACTATGAAACAGTCTGGGCCTAAATGGCTTAATTTTGAGCTTAATATAAACCTGAATGCTGATTTTATTAATTGATGAATATGCGTTTAATGCATTTTTAGTGCTATCCTCATCTTTAGATACATTATTGTAATAGCTTTTGAGTGAATGAGGGCTTGGAGATATTAACATCCTATCTGGTCTGGAGCTATTATTTCAGTCTCTGGATTAGAAGAAGTCTTTGTGTCATTCACACCTGGGAGTGTCCATTTCCTAGCTAAACTGGTTGGGAAGAGCAGTTTTGGCTTGGGATGGGGGTGGAGAGGAAGTATTGAAGGTAGTTTTGAAGCCTCAAGGACTCCTAGGGGGAAGGGGCACTTGTTTGGGAGCTATAACTGGTCCTTGGGGTGGCCAGAGGGCTGCACCAGTGTCTGGTGACCTTTCCAAACTGGAGCTGAGAGGGGCAGTTCTACCTACTTCGCTGTTTTTCCCAGAGACCATTGAAAACCATCTTGCGGTTGCCAGTTTCTGTTTTACTTTGTGGTTCACTGTGTTACCAGGAAGCAAGGTTCTTCTTGGTTGAAACCTTAGTGAGGACAGAGAGAGTAGAAGCAATTGGTGTAACTGAAACTTGAGTGACTGGGGACCTACTGGTACTTAACACCTTGCATCCAAGAAGCTCAGTGTTTTTGGAAAATAGCATTGTAATTGTAGCATTTGTTACCCACATGAGGCATACTACAAAAATTACAAGTAAAACTTGTGGAAGGATGTCCCTACTTCATTTTGTGGTGTATTTCAGCCCTCTATCTGGGAGCTCTCAGGGCTAGCTGTCTTCAAGACTTGTAGTGGGTAAGTGTGGCTGGCTGCAGGGTCCCCCATCTCCTTTCCATAGTCCATGTGTTACCCCGGGTACTGCAAGGTGGCAAAGGCCAAGGTGCTGGTTAAGAGGAAGTCCTGCTGAAAAACCAGTGGTTTTGGAAATATGAGCTGGAATAATTTTCTGATAGTTTTAAATTTATGTTGTAAAACAGTGTTTGATTTGGGAGTTCTTGCATTTACTAATCACTAAACCATTTCTACATGTGGAAGCTCAATTAATGCAGGGCCAAGAACAGTGTCTTCTTTTCCCATAAACTCTTGGGCAGCCTGCGAACTTCCTCATAGCTGGATCAGAAGGCATTGCAGGATAGGACCCAGCCCTCATGGACTGGCAAACCCAGGTCATTTCCTTGTGCACAGAGGGACTCCAGAGGGTTTTGGAACTGGTATGTGAGTTGACGTCCTTGATCTCATTTCTTATTAATTTCCTAGCTGACTTCCATAGCAGCTGTTGCAAATACTTGCTTCTTTTTGAGCTCCTGGTCTCCCATAGCCCTGCTCTTGGCAAATGTCCATATAAACAAAGTCATGAAGACAGAGAGAGAGCCCTTTCTCTCTCTCCTTTCTGCTTCAGGGTATGTCTGGTTTTTTTTCTCTGACAGGTGCTAGCTTGGTTCTGAGTGCTATCATGTATGGAGAAGTCTTGTTTCCTACTCCCTCACACCATCTCCTTCTGTCCTGCGTCCGCCCTCTCTCAGGTGCCCAAGTACCCTGTTGCCATATTCAGCTACTCTGTGGTATGCTTCTTGAACCGGATAGCCTTCCCCATGCCTTTGATTGGTATCTTTCCTATTATGACCCATCTGTTTCACAATCCACTCCCTCAAAGCCCTACTGTGGACATTGTAATCTGAAATCATACCTTGTATGTGAACATTCACTGAATGTTTATTGACACCTACTGTGTGCGTGGGAGCTGAGGGTACAGATGCCAGGAGATACGGAGATGAGTCAGACTTCTGAGATTATTAGTATAGAATGGAGAGAGAGACATGGGACAAATAGCATTAGAGATTAATGACAAAAATATGTACAGGTTAGAAGGGAAGAGGGGCAGTTTACCTTGAAGAATTTTATAAGTGTGGATCCCTCAGACAAGAGGAGAGGGTCATGCCAGAGCCAAAAGCCAGTGATGGATTACTGTGTCCCCACTTTCTGATAAGATTTCATTGTGACTCATCTAGAGCAGAGGGAGACCTCTGTAACTACAAGATCTCTAGTAGTAACGTTTGGCTCACTGTGGCAGGTGGTTGCAAAGAACCTTTTAAGGCAGAAATAGGCCTATGGGTGTCCTAAGGTAACATCACATGGGTAATTGCCAACTCTGTATATCTTTTGGGCTGGACTCTGACTTAAGGAGAAGATAAGAAGTCTTCAGTGAATTTCTTAAGCCCTGAGCATCTTTGTATTCTGCTTTAAGAACTTGTTGGTTTCTGTGTTTCATACTCAATGGCTCTGGCACTTGGATGACCTGGTCCCACAGAAGGCCTTGAATACTGAGTCTGAGGATGGGGCTTGCTTACAAGGACATTCCTCACTGTCTTAACCAGATTGTGTTTTAACCTTTCATCTCACTTTTTACTTTTCATTCATGGATAGTGTCTGTCACTGTGTGTGTGTGTGTGTGTGTGTGTGTGTGTGTGTGTGTGTATGAATGAGTGAATGAATATTTCTCACACTCTAAATTCTTTTAAAGGCAGGAAGTACTGTTCTCTTGTTTGCTATTTTATCCACTCTGCCTCTACTGGGTCTGGCATATAATAAACAAAGAGTGAACAGGACAAACACCCATTCTGAAAAGTGAACTTCTCTGGCAATTGTGGTTTGTACATACCAGCTGGAGCATAGACAATTGGCTTTTTAATGTGGTAAGGGAAAAGGTCAAAAGAAAGTCATCATCATTTACCAAAGTGCTTCCAGCAGATGATGTTTATAATCCCAGAAGGGTCTTTTCAATACATAATGTGCTTTGATGGAACAGATTTATATCCCGATTGTGGAAATTGTTATATAAATCTATATATGAGATAAAGTTTTATAGAATTGTATGTAAAAAAAACCCAAACAAACAACAAAGAACATGTAAAAACTAGTGAAATCTGAACGTGGGCTGTAGTTTATTAATAGTAATAGTATTGTACCCAGTGTCAAGTTTGTGCTTTGATAATTGTATAGTTATTACGTAAGATATAGGGAGAAGCTGGGTGAAGGATACACAGGAACATTCTACAATGTTTGTGTCTTCTATGTGAGTCTAGAGTTATTTCAAAATCAAAAGTAAAAAAAAAAACACAGAGATACCACTACACATCTATTAAAATAAGTAAGAAGCAAACAAACAAAACAAAAACAGATAATACCAAGTACTGACAAAGATACAGAGCAACTAGAACTCTCCTACATTGCTGGTGAGAGTCTGAGAAGATATAGCCACTTTGGAAAATAGGTGGTGTTTACAAAGTTAAACATATACCATATAAGTGAGTAGTTTCACGCCTAAGTATTTATCCAAGAGAATTGAAAACCTCTATTCACACAAAAACCTGTAGGCTAGTACTTCTAACAGCTTTATTCATAACTGCTAAAACTGGAAAAAATGTAATTGTCCTTCAACTAGTGAATGGATAAACAAACTGGTATGCCTATCAATGGAATACTGTTCATCAATAAGAAAGAACAACACAACTATTTGGCTGAATCTCAAACACATTATGTTATGTGAAAGGAGCCAAACTCAAAAGAATCCATACTTTATGATTCAATTTAAATGACATTCTGGAAAAGGCAAGAGTATAGGTTTAGAAAATAGATCATGACTGCCAGGAGCATGTGATGGGGGAGAAGATTGACTACAAAGGGCATAGGGAAATTTTTGAGATAAATGAAATGTTCTATATCTTGATTGTGGTGGTGATTACATGACTGTGTGTGTTTGTCAAAACTCATTGAACTGTACACTTAAAAGATTGGATTACTGCATGCAAATTATACCTCATTAAGTCTGACTTTAAAATAAAAACACCACCAACAAAAATAAATAATTAATGATGCACTTTGGCTTAAATACCATCAAAGGATCATTTTGTTAGCTACTTGGATAAGGATTTGTTAAGTCATTAGTTATACAGAATGCCTCATTCAAATACAAAGGTGCAGCCCTTTCAGTACTCTGGCTTCTAACTGGGTGATGGAAATAGCTATTACTATAGAGGTGGATGCTCTAATGATCTTTGTTAAACAGAATGCTGCTGGGAGGTTAAAACAAAAGCTGCTGATTCTAGCGTTAGTGGATATAGTGTTTAGTATATCAATGTACAGTCAAATTTCACTCTATCACCTCTCCTGATTCCTTTGCCATTAAAATATTCATCACTAGAGAAGAGTTGACTTTTCAGATCCTTTTTAGTCTCAGCCATAACAAATGCACTGTGATATATATATGTGTATGTATATTTTCCTAGAATGGCTTATCAAATGTCCTACTGGAAAAACCAACATGTTTGATTTGGTGGGAGGAGGAATGGCTAATTTAATCACTCTCTAAAATACAATGCACAAATGTTTACAGCAAGAATTGGAGGGTTCTAACTGGAAATTTGAAGCTGTAGAGCTCTTAAACTGTGTTTCTTGATAATCAACATCCTTTATAAATCAAAGTAAAGATATGATTTTGAAAGAAGGCTTAAATTCCAAACTCTTGGCTGTGATTCGTGGGGTCGAAGGATATAACTTCTATCCTTTTGGGACAGATATCTCAACAATATGTATAAGATTACACAGTCTTTCCCCAACAGGAAATTTCTTGTTTATTTAAAACTGGGATTTACTAAATTGGTTTGAATTTAATGCTGTTCAGTAGTCAACTCAGTTGAGCAAGCACTTACCAATAATCATTAACTAGATGCCACATCTGTGATGAGGTGCTGAGTTTATACAGGCAAATGAGCCCCAAGCCCTGTTTTTAAGGAAATTACCATCCATCAGGGTGGACCAAACCATGTACAGCCAGCTAAACTTCAGCAACAGGGGAGATCTCTAAGGAGGAAGCTATTACATAGGAGATGACATTTGAATTCAGCCTTAATGTGTAAGCAGAATTTGGTCTAGTGTGGAAGACAGAAAGCCCAAGGTTTTATGGCAGAGGCTTAAGAACTTCACCGACAACTTCTTATATTCTCCTTAGGTCAGAGCCTGGTCCAAAAAGTATAGAGAATTGGCAGTTACCCACAAGTCTGCCCCAAAGAGGTTCTTTCCAACCACCTGCCACAGTGAGTCAAACAAACTCCGCTGTTGGAGATCCTTTACTTAAAGAGGTCTCCCTGCGGTCTAGACTAGTCACAGTGAAATCCCATCAGAAAGGGGGCCATAGTAATCTATTGCTGGCTTTTGGCTAATGACTGACATGACTTCCTTTTTGTCACTTGATATTTCACTGTCATACCAAGAGAGATGTTAACCGCAGTTAACTGATGAAAAACGTGAGCTGAAGCAGCTTGTGTCACTTGCCCTAGGATGCAGCTCTAGGATTCAGTCAATGTCTGACTGTGCTGGTTTTCCACTACAGCCCATGTGGCCTACTATGAGGACATGGAGACCCCATAAACTTATGGCCCCTGAGTCTCAGCCCTCAAGTGTGGTTAGCATGCCAAAATGGTAAATCTTTGAATACTCTTGGATTGTTTAGCTCTTTAAATGTTTGAGGTGCTCTTATATACATTATCATTTGATTTTTACTTTAAAAACAACTCACAGAATAAATGACTGTAGTTTTAAATAGAGCATTGTTGTCACACAGCACCTTTGGGGAGCCCATACATTGCTTGAGGTGGTCAAAGACTCTGGCTGAGTTGCTGGGGCTAGTAGTAGGGAGTGGGTACATCTTTAGCAGATCCCATGAATTGTCCCTCATGGGATCTGTTGTGGGGGATTAAATGGTTCTCTTCCTGTCTCCAACTAAGCTGAGGCTTACTGTAACCAGAGGAGCCACTGGCTTGGAACCCCTGGTTGGAACATAAGTTCTCTTGGGCATTGCCATTCCAGGGTATTAGGGTATTAGGGCCTGAGGCCCCTGAGGATAGCATGAAGCCATCTGGGGACTTCTCCATGAGAACTTCTTATCACTAAGTGCGTGTAATTGCTGATTTAGTCTAGCCTGGCAGGCCCAGTGGTTCTGGTAAGTGGTATTATTATACCAGGCTATTGGCTGGTAGTTGGCTAATTTGAGGAAAAAAAGAGGTGGTTGGATTCTATGGTAAATTCAGTTGGATGCAAGTGATAGGATTTGCCACAGGGATCATAAAAATCAGGGTGCTGTTCAGGGTGCACAGGTGAATTCCATGGCTCAGGCCTGATTTCACTCCACTGTAGGTACAGAGTGTGATCATGTGTGCAAAATTGTGCTTTCTGACCCTCCAGAGTGTTTGATAAAGGAATGTCCAAGCCGCCTGTATTTTAGCCTGTTTCGCTCAGCTTGGGCTGGCCTGAGCCCAGGACCTTGGTGTTCCTGGGCTTCTGTCGCTCAGAAGAGCTGCATGGGAGCTCAGAGACAAAGGGGCTTGTTGTGTGAACTCAGATCAGTGGCAGCTGCAAGAAAGAAGAGAGATAAAGTCCTTCTGTTTTGCTTTTGCTCAACTCTAAATGGTACTTTAGGCTTTTTATAACATTGCAGTGTTCCTTAGGAAAGCTTGACTTGACACACTTATTCTCAGGGTTTTAGGGACCCTCTGTGAGGAATGGTTTGATCTGTCAGAAGGATGGCCTGACAGGGATAGAGCTTTTGGCCAGACCTAGCTACCAATGGGCTGTGTGCTTGTGCCAGTTGCTTCCCCTCTCTGGGCCTATAAGCCTGGGGGAGTTTGGACTAGAGCAGCTGTGTGGTTCCCATTCGGTACCAGCATTCTGGGTGCATTTGGTACTAGAACAATGGGTTGTAATGGACATGCTTTGCAGGGGTTTTGGGGCCCGACAGTATTGCTTCCTATTCCTGGGTTGAAGCACTTATTCATTTGGATCATGGTGTGGCTGCAAAGACTGGGTTCAGTTAAGTGAGGTCATGTGCGTGAAGCACCTAGCAGGGTACCTGGCACCTGGGAAGGGTGCAGCTAATGGTGGCCACTATTAACATTTAAATTAGGAGGTATGTGCTTGCTGCACTGCCTTTTTACTTCATGTCACAGAGTAAGTGGCTCCCATTATCTTTAATTTAAAAAAATTCTGATAATTGTGGACAAGCAGCACATCCCTTTAATTTGCTCCTGGAGGAGTGACCTGTGTGATCTTAGGAGTGAGTGGGCAGCTCTGCTTTACTGCCTTCCCTTTTAATGTAGGATTGTGTAATATGAAATGAAACTGAGCAGACACGTGGTCTGAATGGCTCACTTAGGGACTTCATTATCTATATATGGATTTTTCATAGCTCCTAACTTTTTTTTTTTATTAGGAAGGAAATCTGTGTGGCATAGATGATGCCATGGAAAAATGCAACTGTAAATTTTCTTTGAGCAAGAACACGGAAGCATGAGAAGGAAGGCTTAATTCCTTCTCCAATATTTATTGAACTCGGCTATTTTTCAGGCACTAGAGATGCAAAAATGAGTACAATCAATATGGTCTTTGCCTTCATGGAGATTAGTTTATTGGGGCAGAGCAGACATTAAATTACAGAAATAATGATTTAATTATAGTTGTGACTAGTGCTGGGAGAAGTACAGAGTGTAGTAAGTGTAATAAGTGTGTAATGTAGGATCTACATGTAATGGGGAGATCAGAATATTCACTCTGGGGGAATGACTTCTAGTGAGAAGTCTGAAGGGTAAGAGGAGAGTATTCCAGGACAAGGGAGATGGGGAAGGCAATTCTCCAGGAAGAAGGATGGGAAGATAGAGTAATCAGGAGGGAGAGGAAGGATCACAGCTCAGTTTCAGGCCTGAGCAACTGGGAGAAGGCTGGTGCCATGTCTGCAGGTAGAAAATGTTGGTGGAGTGTGGTTTGGGTGGGAGTGGGGTCAGCCGGGCACCCTCCTTTCTCTTTAGAGGATGCTCTCCCCCCGCAGATATAGTGTGCTTTGCTCCCCATTCCTCGGGCCTCTGCTCAGATGGCCCTGTTAGGGAGACTTTCCCTGACCACTTCAGGTACATCACCCCCTCCCATCCCTGCTCCCTTGGGCTCAGCAGCACCTTTCACTGCCTGATGAGCTGTTGGCTGTGTGTGAACTCCTTGAGGGCAGAGGTCTTTGTTTTATTCCCTGCTGTATCTATAGCACCTAGAACAGTGCCTGGCATATTAGAAGCCCTCAATAAGTACTTGTTGAAAGAATCATGAGTTTGCCTTTGGTTATAGTTTTTGTGTCCTTTTCAAACTTGAGTGACTTTTTAAATTAACCTGAGGCTGGAGAGGAGAAGGGTGTAGGAGTACTGTTCACTTGACATATCAGGTCTTTTTTAAGGCAGGAAGAATGGAAAAGATGGATTTTCTTCTTCTTTTAAAAAATTTCAGTGTTAGGCATGATAGAACAGAGCAGCTAGAAAAATGTTTGAATATGACTTTTGTTCGTTATAAATTGGTATAAAAATCTACCCCTCTATCTGGTATTGACTAGATTTGGGGGCTAAATTATAACCTATTGTAATTCCTCTAATTGTTTCTATGGGAGGAGCTGTTGACTTTTTAATTTAATTTTCTAAATTTATTTTTGAGACAGGGTCTCACTCTGTTGCCCAGGGTGGAGTGCAGTGGCACAATCATAGCACACTTCAGCCTCTACCTCCCAGGCTCAAGCCATCCTCCCACCTCACCCTCCCAAGTAGCTGGGACTACAGGCACACACCAACACACCCAGCTAATTTTTGTATTTTTTTCTTTTTATAGAGATGGGGTTTTGCCATGTTACCTGCACTGGTCTCGAATTCCTGGCCTCCTGCCTTGGCCTCCCAAAGTACTGGGGTTACAGGCGTGAGCTACTGCACTTGGCCAAGCTGTTGACTTTTTTATTGTATCTTTTTACTACTGGGGAGAGGTATGGAGGCTAGGATCAAAACTTCATCAAAAGGGAAATTTGAGAGCAGCAGTCGATAAAAACAATTTGTTAAGAGATATTTTTGGATCTTTGGGTCTCTGTATAGCCAGAAAGGAATAATAACTCAGAAATGTTTTTCTAAACCTTTTTGACTTTTAGAAATAAGTCAACCGCCATTACTTTAAAAAAAAAATGAACAGGATTGATGTTTGTATAGGAGGCTGTGTATATAATGGTTACAAGTATAGCTGTTAGAGTTAGATCTCTGTTTAAATCCCTGCCTCTCCCTCCCTATTACCCCATCTTCCCATCCTTCTTCCTGGAGAATTGCCTTTTGTCACTTACTACCTGTATGAGCTTGCACAATTACTTAACTTCTTTCTTCAAAATGGATATTATCAAAATTATGTTATTTGGGGGATTAAGATAAAATAAAATTCATTTATTGTTACCATTTATAAGCTAACATAACTGATGACAGTGCTAAATGGGATTTAAAGGTAGGAACTATCTTGAGAAAGCTAAGTGTTACAAAGTATAATTAGTCCAATCCAGTGTGTCCCAAACTTACCTAAGCTTAAGAATTTCCTCAGGGCACTTATTAAAAATATAGATTCTCAGGCACCACCCGGACTTACTGAATCAGCTCTCCAGGGGAGGGGCCTGGGAGCCTAGTGAGGTAGGTAGGGTGATGACACACCCTGCATTTTCTGAGCCTGTCCTGGTTTCAGGTACCCTGCATGATGAATTCCAGATGTCTGTTTATACTTGTCAGACTGTGTCTCAATTTTCAGACAGGAGCTATGGGCACTGTTTATGTAGGCCATCTCATTCAGAATCCTCTCTCATATCGATGCAGGTAGAACATGCTTATAAAACACAAGAGGATGTGTAGCCACAAAGTTGCATAGTGTCAGTCAGCGTAAATCACTCAGCTAGCCTGGCCTTCATTTTTTCTCTGTACAAAACTTCTACGATCTTGATAATCTGCTCTGTTAAGTGCAGACAGTGATGTGGTCAACATATGTTGACAGCCCTCTGTCTTGCCCAGTCTCTCAGGCCCTAGTGATATCAGGCTGTCAGAGTGACAGTGCCTGTGGACTGTGTCTGCACGGGGCAGTGAACCCTAGCCTTTGTCGTCTAAGGCCAAACCCACAGAACTGCTCTTCTCTCCTCCACGAGCTGGGAACTTTCACTCATATCCGTGTGAAGAGACCACCAAACAGGCTGTGTGTGAGCAACAAGGCTGTTTATTTCACCTGGGTGCAGGCGGGCTGAGTCCAAAAAGAGAGTCAGCGAAGGGAGATAGGGGTGGGGCCGTTTTATAAGATGTGGGTAGGTAAAGGAAAATTACAGTCAAAGGGGGTTGTTCTCTGGCAGGCAGGAGTGGGGGTCACAAGGTGCTCAGTAGGGGAGCTTTAGAGCCTGGATGAGCCAGGAGAAGGAATTTCACAAGATAATGTCACCAGTTAAGGCAGGAACAGCCCATTTTCACTTCTTTTGTGGTGGAATGTCATCAGTTAAGGCAGGAACCGGCTATCTGGATGTGTACATGCGGGTCACAGGGGATATGATGGCTTAGCTTGGGCTCAGAGGCCTGACAGGAACTAGGGAGCAAGGTCTCACTCCGCTACACTTAGGACAATTAGCGTGTTCCTAATCAGCTCTTCTAGAAAAACAGCATTTTGCTGTTTTCACATAAGCCTGCAAGTTCATTTTCCCTCTCTGGCCCAGGTAGTAAGTAATCATTTCCCCATCCGTGACAAGGGAAGATGAACATCTAAAATTTTACTCCCAGGGCTGAGCTTTCTGTAGACATTACAAATAGAGTTCACATGTCTTTAAGGAATAAAGGATTCTCACATTCAGTTAAGGTGGTTCTTCCCGTGCTAGGTAGGGTTGGAGAAAATGATTCTTTGGAGATTTAAGGAATTTTCTCTGGCAGCCATTTTTTGTATCGGTCGTGGTTTCATATGATATTTTATTTCACTACATTTTGGGTTGTGCTTAACTGTATCTTTCTTTCTGTTTGCATCATGGGAGAGATTGGATCTGTGCTGAGAATTTTTTTGGGGTGTTACGTTCATTTTCTGACCAGTAACAAATCAGTCCACTTTTGGGGACTATTTTTAAAATGGAAAAGTTGATGTACATTTATAAAGTTGCACATTTTTACTTCCTTTAGAAAAAGGCTGTGAGGTCTTGAGGGCATCCACATAAATACATTTGATGTTAGGGACCTGGGGACTGAAAAGGAAAGTATTTCTTCTTCTTCTTTTTTCCCTAATATTTTCCTGTGACAAAATTTTGTATCTGCACAATTTTAAAGAGTAGAATACTAAAATTTTGGTGAATTTAAGAACAAACTCATTAGGAAAATGTGAAATGTGGGCAGATATTTGCTGCTCTGTGGGTATGCCTAAAAGACTAAACTTTCCAGATAGAGAGAAGGGTAGGGTCAGCATGCTGGTAAGTTTGTTTTCTTCCCTTCCATGGGCAGGTAGAAGGAACTGGGCTCTCAGTGGGATGGCACCTCTCCTCTCCCTTACTTCCCTCGGAAGCTCAGTTAGGGAGGAGCCTGGACCAGTAGTGTTCTTTACTGACTTCTCCTGCTGTGCTGGTTTTTTTTTTTTTTCTTTCCTCATTTGTAAATCATCTTTGTGTGGGGAGAGGCTGGAGGTGGAAATTCAAGAGTCATCTTTTTGCAGGCAGTAGAGATGATTACCTAGGTAAGCAGTTTTGATCAGTTATAGCTACAGATAGCTATCTTGTCAGGTGAGAGGCCTCTGGGGGAGGAGGGACTTTGTGGCAGAACAGCCAGGGGCCTGGGCACTCAGTTCCTGTTGACAGCCAGCAGGCAAGGCCAACCCCACATATTTCTAAATTGCAAACACAGTACATTGTGGAAACATAGTCTCTGTCCACAAGGGAGGCCCTCTGCTCAAAGAAACAAATGAAAAAAAACCCAACTCCTCCCTTTCCCCAGCAAACATACAACAATGATGGACAGTGAAGCAAGATGTGCAGTTTGGCTGAATACCCATACTTAAAATTTTAACTGTTTTTATAATCATGTCTTATTATCTAAAAAGTAATTTAAGAATTTTTCTTAGGGTTTCAATGATACCATGAATTTTAACATCTTACCACATTGTCTAACCTCTTTGAAAGTAGGGCCCTGATCTTGAGGTTTCTGGAAACTCCTGTGGCACCAAACATAGGACAGAACGCCCTATCAGGACTCAGAGACAACTTGTTGAATTAAAGTATGACTCACTAGATTTATGTAGGTGGAATTCTTCACTACTTGCCTTGTGGGTGTTCACATTTTGTCCATATTCATGATGTTTATTTACAAGCTGTTTTAGCTCAAGAATTGCCTGCTAATTTTTTTTGGTCTGCGTGTGAATCATATAGAATTATCTCTGCAAATTAATTTCCTTAATGAACTCAGAAAAGAGGAAAAAATCAAACGTATTTCACCAAGCATTCTACCTACTTAAAAATGTAACAGAGTACTTTTGTATATAATATAAAGTTTTATATAAAATGTAGAAAATAGATAATGTAAATAGTTGCCTTTTTAAGTTTTAGATAATTGTGAACCCCTTTCATTCGCTGTTAGAATGATAGAGTTTGTGGACTTGTCCTTCTCTCCTTTCTCTGTTCCTCAGAATTGAAGGACTTCGCAAGGGAGATGCTGGTGCACTGGAAAAGAATGAGAATTTACTCCAAGTAGGATTAGGAGGCATGAGTGAGGGTGCCACAGCAGGGCACATTTGGGGGAAGTATAGATATTATTGCCAGAGCATAAATTGCAGGAGAGGATGACATGGGATGAGAGGGAAGGAGGCCATTCCTTCTGGCTGGCCCCCATAATCACTGAGACCCAGGGTTGATAGATACTCATAATGTGACCCTGAGTCTTCCCAGCATTGGTTAATTGGTTCTTTGGAAAATCAGATGAGATCCCTTATTACTCTTGAACTACCATAGAAATATTTAAGATTACATGCCCATATACCTTAGTTACTGAAATTGAAGAGTAATTTTAAAGAATTTTAATGGAACAATGATTGCAACAGAAAGAATTTCCTGAGCTAATAAACCTAAACTAATGCCATTATCAAGGCATCCTGATGTTTTGAACCATGTCTCTGGGTGAATGGAAGAAAAAAGTTAGTATGGACTTACGTTAGCCAAGGTGGTAGTCCTGAAGCCAGTAACATAATTAAGGTTTTGGAGTGCTATTTCACATGAATATTTCTCAGTGGAGTATATGAATAAAGTTAATGTGTCACAATTTTAAGGGTCAATTTAAAGTGCCTTGTAATATTAATGGAACCCAAATCAGAATCCTTATGTAGAAATTAAAGGTGTCAATGTAAGTGCTTAGAAAAATGCATGGCACACACACTCATAGAGGGTCTGGAAGTGTTTTGATGGTGAATTAGTACCCTTTTGGTTTAACCTTTATTTTAAAACCGATTTTCATTTATTTGATTTCTTTAAATGAGAAGTAAGCATATATCTTCTTTCACAATTGCTTCAGGTTCCCAACTGTTTTATATTTTACTGTAATTTATTAGTAAATTTCTATAAACAGAACAGCAGCTATTTGATGGCAGTTTGGGTTAAGTGATTTCTGAGACTTTCCCATAGATTCTTTGAATTTAAATGAGAAGCCTGATAAAAATTCCAAGTTAAAGATACCCAGGAAATCTAAAACAGATCAAGCTTGTTTTTTTGTTTGTTTGTTTGTTTTTGAGATGGAGTCCTGCTCTGTCACCCAGGCTGAAGTGCAGTGGTGCAATCTTCGCTCACTGCAACCTCCACCTCCCGGGTTCAAGCGATCCTCTTGCCTCAGCCTCCTGACTAGCTGGAATTACAGGCACATGCTACCACACCTGGCTAATTTTTGTATTTTTCAGTAGAGACGGGATTTCACCATGTTGGTCAGGCTGGTCTCGAGCTCCTGACCTCATGATCCGCCCGCCTTTGCCTCCCAAAGTATTGGGATTACAGGCGTGAGCCACTGCGCCAGGCTGATCAAACTTGTTTTTTAGATACAATATGTGAATTTAGCCTAAGCCATATGTTTAAAATATAGCCATTTGGCATTAACTTTTTAATTAACTAATCAAGAGAAGAGGGAAAACCAATCTTGTCTCACAATGTGCACTCTACCTTTTTGCTGTAACTAAATTAAGTGTAACTTAAAATATATGACAAGTTCTTGTTACCACTTTTTCAAACTGAAAAAAGGTATAATTTTGTGATGTGCTACCACTGTTTATTATCCTACCTGAATATCCTGCCTTTGGGAAAAGAATATTTATGTTTATAATTTGTATATAAGAAAATACTATCTTGTCTACAGTGACAATCTTGAGGTTTGGTGAGTATATATATGAATTGTAAAACAGGGTCATCTGGGAGTCGTTGAGGAAAGGATATGTATATTTCAATGCTAAAGAGACCTTTTTGTGACTTAACTTTTAGTGGTATACCAGCAATAATGAGACTTTCCTCCTCCTTATCGTCATCTGTCTTTCTTTAAGTGCTTCTTAGGAGCCAGAGAGCATGCTAAGTGCTTTGTACAATTTCGTAAGTGAATTCTCCCAAGAACTTTAAGAAATGGATATTCATAGCTCCATTTCACCAATGAGAAAACCAAGGCTTAGGGAAGGTACTTTGCTTCAGAAGTAGCTGTTTCATATTTGAATACAGGATGGTTTTGTGTCCAAAGCTTTATTTTTAAAATTTAATCTCAGCTGCTATTATTAAAATTACCTCTCAGAAAGTGAATAGTAGCATACTCATGAAAATCAGGTTTTCTAATATTCTTAGCCAATTGCATAGATGGGACAAAAGTTTAATTCAATTAGCCAGTTTAAAAATAAAAATACTTAAAGAATTACCAGTAGGATGGCTACTATTAAAAAACCCAGAAAATAACAAATGTTGGCCAGGATATGAAGAAATTGGAACACTCGTGCACTATTGGTGGGAATGTAAAATGGTACAGATGCTATGGAAAACAATATGACAGTTCCTGAAAAAAATTAAAAATAGAACTACCATATAATCCAGCAATTCCACTTCTGGGTTTAGACCTGAAAGTATTGAAAGCAGGTTCTTGAAGATATGTTTGTACACCCCGGTTTATAGCAGCATTATTCATAATAACCAAGGAGAGGAAACAACCTAAATACCCATTGATGGATGAATGGGTAAACAAAATAGGATGTTTGCATACAATGGAATATTATTCAGCCCTAAAAAGGAAGGAAATTCTGACACTTACTACAACATGGATGAACCTTGAGGACATTATAGTAAGTGAAATCAGCTAGTCACAAAAGGAAAAATACTATATGCTTCTACATATATGAGGTACCTAATGTATTCATAAAGACAGAAAGTAGAATGGTGGTTTCCAGGGGCTGAGAGGGGAGTTACTGTTTAATAGGTACAGAATTTCTCTTTGGGATGTTGAAAACACTCTGGAAATGGATGGTGGTGATGGTTACACAACAATGTGAATGTACTTAAAGCCATAAAACTATATACTTAAAAATGATTAAGGTGATAAATTATGTATGTTTTACCACAATAAAAATAATGCTTTAAAAAGAAAATAAGGATTGAAGTGATTGGTTGTGAATTCCTCTTCCCTCTGAACGATAAAAGAGATTTTATCCGATCACATCTTTCCCATGTTAAGTTACCACGATCCCCTCCCCCAAACAGCATTGCTGAAAAAGCAGGGGTGGTGGGCAAGTCATTGAGACCTTGAGTTATATTTCCCTAACTCCCAACTTGCTTGAAGTCTGTGTTCTCTTCATCTTGTCTTTTAAAAATGAGTGGGCTTTTCTTAGAAACTAAATTCCCTGGAGTGTGATATCAGCATACTTTTACTCTGAGAGTTTTTAGCAGCAGCTTTCTCAGCCTGAGAGGAAAAGCAAAATATAAAAATAACTTGGGGCTCACATTCAAATAGGTAAACAGATATGTCCAAAGTGAAACCTCTAACTGAAAGTCATGCATTTCAGTTAGGCACAGTGTTAGATGGTAGGTGGATGAATCATCTGGTCTGACCTGTCAACTGAAGGATCTGGAATTTTTTTTTTTTAGATGAGTTTTGCTGTTGTTGCCCAGGCTGGAGTGCAATGGTGCGATCTTGGCTCACTGCAACCTCCGCCTCCCAGGTTCAAATGATTCTCCTGCCTCAGCCTTCTGAGTAGCTGGGATTACAGGCATGCACCACCACGCCCGGCTAATTTTTTGTATTTTTAGTAGAGACAGGGTTTCACTATGTTGGCCAGGCTGGTCTTAAACTCCTGAACTCAGGCGATCCACCTGCCTCGGCCTCCCAAAGTGCTGGGATTATAGGCGTGAGCCACCGCGCCCGGCCAGGATCTGGTATTTAATACTCACTTACCTTTTGGCTTCTCTTGCATAATCTCACTGGTTCTGTTCAGCTCCATATGGACAAGTTTAATATGATAGAACACTGAAGCTTGTTTGTCATGTCTTCCAGTTTTAACACTATTATGGGTTGTATAGATTGTAATGCTTGAAAAGATGAGTCCTCAACATTTCTTGTTAGTTGATAGCTATGTGAGCAGTATAGTGGTGAATGGAGCTCACACTGAAGTGCATAATGATCCTTATTAGACAACTTTGTAAGTTTGAAAATGTCATCAAAGGAGAATTAGGATCATCTGTCAAGGCTACCCTATTGTGGGGAAGAGAGGTGTGGGTGGAGGCAGAGTTCTCATCGTTAATCGTTGACACTTGGAGAGGTTTGCATCGAGCCTTCTGGACTTCATTCTAATGACAGTAGAGCTGTCTCTACGTTTCAGTGTTGGAAGAAGGGTGGAGGATGACTTTACCATATCCCCCTTTTAAGATCACTTTTACCAGTGGGTGGAAGCTAGAGTGGAATTAGGGAGACCAAACAGGAGGCTGCTGTGGGTTTGTGTCTAAAGATGTTGGTAGTGACATTAGTTGACATGCATGGAGGACTACTTGGATGCCAAAAGCTTTATCCTTACTGTAGCTCTGTGAGCTATAGATGGGTGACATTACTGGCACCATTTTGCGGATGAGGACATCCAGGATTAGAGAGGCTAAGCAGTTTGCCTAAGATCACACAGCTCATAATGAATTTGAGATGGTAGCCAGGCCTAGGTACTGGTAGAGAGGAGCTGTTTTTATTCTCCCAAAGCCATGGGATCACCTGGAATGTGATATAGGAAGGCCTAGGGTTGTCTTTAAACTGGGATCTGGGAGCCATGAGGCAGCTCTGGCCATGTCTGTTCCTACTTGGAATATATAACAGCTTCTGGACATTATTAAGTGGGCTGGCTTGTGTTTTGTTGAGGAACAGGACAAATGGGGCATTTACTAGTGCTGTGTGCCTCGTTGCTTTTCTGGGTAGTGTTTGGTGATGGGCATAGTGTGGAGTGGTGGCAGAGTACACAGTGTGATTCTGTCTGGTAAGGAAGCTGTACGTTGATGTTCACTGATGTGAATAGGTTCATACAGTCCCTTAGGCATTTGGCTGGAGGATAAAGAACAGCCATTGACCAGCAGAGTACTTTTTTTGAAGTTTATGCAAGACAGCGTGCTAGGTACTACTGCCAGCTTGACAATAAAGGCAGAAAGACATTTAGAGCCATTAAAGAATTATTTATACCAGAATACAAAAACACACTTTTCAAATGTTTTGTAGGCCCTTTTCCTGCACAGCATGTGCCTCATCTACTCAAATTTAGGAAAGGTGGTTGGTGGTTTTGCAGAGAAGCAAGGAACTGTAATATCTGTCTGCATTGGTCATGCTTATCATGTAACACACTGGATTCAGTATAAAGGAAAACCGACAGGTATGGAGTGTCTGCTGTTTTATTTTTTAAAAATTGTTCATTTTTTAATTAAAAAAAGGAAATACATGCACATGACTTTAAAAAGCTCTGTAAACAACATAGAAGGATGCCGAAAGTGAAAATCCTCCCTTTCATCTCAGTTCTCCCTTGCCTTCCCCAGAGATAGGCCAAATTTTCTTATGTATTTTTCCATATATGTTCTATGTAGATACAAACATGTTCTGTGTATGATATGCATACTATTCCAAACTTTGCTCTTTTTTTTTTTATAATTCTTGGTGACAATTCCATAACAGCCAGAGAAATCTATTCAATTTATTTTAATGTAGTTGGACAATTTCAATATATGAAATTAACAAAATGTTTTTAGCCAGCCCCCTACTTAAACCTTAGAGCTTTTATAAATAATATTGAGAAGTATATCCTTATATTCGTTATTTTACACATGCTTCAGTACATCTGTAGAATAAACTTCTATGTTTATATGTACATTTAAATATTGGGAGCCTAACTGTTGGTCTGTGTAAAGCTAGATTTTGAACATCTATTGTATGAATGACCAGTCTTTTTACAGAATTTAACTTGATTAACATGGTTTCTATCCTGCTTGCATTTGTGAAAAAGTGCAGATCAAATAGATCACATTCTATTTAAACATTTTCTCCTAAAATTAAGGCATTTTAGCCAAATTTTATTTCAGAGAAGTACAGTTTAATCATTAATTAAGCCTCTTCCACACTTTGACAGATACAGCACATCCTTTTTTTTTTTTCTTAACTTTTTTTTTTTTTTTTTTTTTTTGAGATGGAATCTTCACTCTGCTGCCCAGACTGGAGTGCAGTGGTGCGATCTCAGCTCACTGCAAGTCCCGCCTCCTGGGTTCACGCCATTCTCCTGCCTCAGCCTCCCAAGTAGCTGGGACTACAGGCGCCTGCAATCACGTCCGGCTAATTTTTTTTTTTTTTTTTGTATTTTTTTTAGTAGAGATGGGGATTCACTGTGTTAGCCAGGATGGTCTTGATCTCCTGACCTCGTGATCCGCTGGCCTCAGCCTCCCAAAGTGCTGGGATTACAGGTGTGAGCCACCGTGCCCGGCCTTTTTCTTAACTTAGGTAAACTGGTGTCATGGGAGTTTGTTGAACAGATTATTTCATCCCACAGATATTAAGCCTACTATCCATTAGTTATTTTTCCTGATCTTTTCCCTCCTCCTACCCTCTACCCTCTGAAAGGCTCCAGTGTGTGCTGTTCCCCTCTATGTGTCCATGTGTTCTTATCATTTAGCTCCCACTTACAAGTGAGAACATGTGGTATTTTGTTTTCTGTACCTGTGTTAGTTTGCTAAGGATAATGGCCTCCAGCTCCATCCATGTTCCTTCAAAGGACATGATCTTGTTCTTTTTTATGGCTGCATAGTATACAACGTTGTATGTATCACGTTTCCTTTCTCCAGTCTACCACTGATGGGCATTTAGGTTGATTCCATGTCTTTGCTATTGTGAATAGTCCTGTAATGAACATAAGGCATGCATGTATCTTTATAATAGAATGATTTTTATTTTTTGAATGTATACCCAGTATTGGAATGGCTGGGTCAAATGGTATTTCTGTGTTCAGGTCTTTGAGGAGTCAACACACTTTCTTCCACAATGGTTGAACTAATTTACACTCCCACCAACAGTGTATAACATTCTTTTTTTCTCTAGAACCTCGCCAGCATTTGTTATTTTTTGACTTTTTAATAATAGCCATTCTGGCCAGGCGCCAGGTGCTCATGCTTGTAATCCCAGCACTTTGGGAGGCCAAGGCGGGTGGATCACGAGGCCAGGAGTTTGAGACCAGCCTGGCCAACATGGTAAAACCCCATCTCTACTAAAGATACAAAAAATTAGCCGGGCGTGGTGGCACACAACTGTAATTCCAGTTACACGGGACGCTGAGGCAGGAGAATCACTTGAACCCAGGAGGTGGAGGCTACAGTGAGTCCAGATTGTGCCATCACACTCCAGCCTGGGCAATAGGGCAAGACTCTGTCTCAAAAAAACAAAATGGAAAATAATAGCCATTCTGACTGGTGTGAGTTGGTATCTCATTGTGGTTTTGATGTGCACTTCTCTAATGATCAGTGATGTTGAGTTTTTTTTTCATATGATTGTTGGCTGCATGTATCTCTTTTGAAAAGGGTCTGTTTGTGTCCCTTGCCCACTTTTTAATGGGGTTGTTTTTTTCTTGTAAATTTGTTTAAGTTCTTTGTAGACTCTGCATATTAGACCTTTGTCAGATGCAGTTTGCAAAAAATTTCTCCTATACTGTAGGTTATCTGTTTATTGATAGTTTCTTTTGCTATGTAGAAGCTCTTTAGTTTAATTAGATCACATTTGTCAATTTTTGCTTATGTTGTAATTGCTTTTGGCATCTTCATCTTCATCATGAAATCTTTGCCTGTGCCTGTGTCCTGAATGGTATTGCCTAGGTTGTCTTCCAGGGCTTTTCTAGTTTTGGGTTTTACATTTAAGTCTTTAATCCATCTTGAGTTAATTTTTGTATATGGTGTAAGGAAGGGGTCCGGTTTCAATCTTCTGCATATGGCTAGCCAGTTATGCCAGCACCATTTATTGAATAGGGAATCCTTTCCCCATTGCTTGTTTTTGTCAGGTTTGTTGAAGATCAGATAGCTGTAGGTATGCAGTCTTATTTCTGGGTTCTCTATTCTGTTTCTTTTGTTTATGCGTCTCTTTTTGTAACAGTACCATGATGTTTTGGTTACTGTAGCCCTGTAGTATAGTTTTGAAGCAGCATGGTTGTCTGGGGTAATACCCGAGGTTCGTTGCCTCATGACAAAGAAATCAAGGACACAGATACAGGTAAAGTGAGGTTAAGAGAGGAGGTTTAAAAGGCCAAAGAAGGAGAGGAGAAGAGCTCTCTTTCCTACAGATAGAGAGATAGGTGTTTAAGTGGGTCTTTTGGCCCGTAGTGGAGTTCTTGTTCTTTTTCGTTAGGATTGCCTTGGCTGCTGGGGCTCTTTTTTGGTTCCATATGAATTTTAAAA
Organism: Pan paniscus; assembly: GCF_029289425.2. Taxonomy (NCBI): domain Eukaryota; kingdom Metazoa; phylum Chordata; class Mammalia; order Primates; family Hominidae; genus Pan; species Pan paniscus. Next base: position 62,802,194 of record NC_073257.2, on the reverse strand, counting down.
GAGTTTTCTCTAGTTCTGTGAAAAATATCAATGGTGGTTTAATAGGAATAGCATTGAATCAGATTGGTTTGGGCGGTATGGCCATTATAACAATATTGATTCTTCCTATCCATGAGTACAGAATATTTTTCCATTTGTTTGTTTCATCTCTGACTTTCTTTGAGCAGTGGTTTGTAGTTCTCTTTGTAGAGGTCTTTCACCTCCCCGGTTACCTGTATTCCTAGGTATTTTATTCTTTTTGTGGCTATTGTGAATGAGAGTTTGTTCCTGATTTGGCTCTTGGTTTGACTATTGTTGGTGTGTAGGAATGCTAGTGATTTTTGCACATTGATTTTGTATTTTGAGACTTTGCTGAAGTTGTTTATCAGCTTAAGCTTTTGGGCTGAGACGATGGGGTTTTCTAGATATAGGATCATGTCATCTGCAAACAAGGATAGTTTGACTGACTCTCTTCTCATTAGTTCTTTCTCTTGCCTGATTGCCATGGCCAGAACTTCCAATACTATGTTGAATAGGAGTGGTGAGAGAGGGCATCTTTGCCCTGTGGCAGTTTTCAAGGAGAATGCTTCCAGCTTTTGCCCATTCAGTACAATGTTGGCTGTGGGTTTGTTGTAGATGGCTCTTATTATTCTGAGGTATGTTCCTTCAATACCTAGTTTATTGACAGTTTTTAACATGAATGGATGTTGAATTTTATCAAAACCCTTTTCTGTGTCTATTGAGATAATCATGTTGGTTTTGTTTTTAGTTCTTTTTATGTGATGAATCACATTTACTGATTTGCGTATGTTGAACCAACCTTGCATCCCAGGGATGAAGTATACTTGACCGTGATGGATAAGCTTCTTGATGTGCTGCTGGATTTGGTTTGTCCGTATTTTGTTGAGGATTTTTGTATCAATGTTTGTCAGGGATACTGGCCTGAAGTTTTCTTTTTTGTTTTATCTCTGCCAGGTTTTGGTATCAGGATGATGCTGGCCTCATAGAATGAGTTTGGGAGGAGTACCTCCCCATCAGTTTTGGGGAATAGTTTTAACAGGAATGGTACCAGCTTTTCTTTGTATCTCTGGTAGAATTCAGCTGTGAATCTGTCTGGTTTGGGGCTTTTCCTTAGTTGGTAGGGTATTTATTACTGCTTCAATCTCAGAGTTCGTTATTGGTCTGTTCAGGGATTCAATTTCTTCCCAACTCAATCTTGGGAGGGTGTATGTGTCCAGGAATTTATCCATTTCTTCTAGATTTTCTAGTTTACGACAGCACAATCTTAATTCTGACCTATCAGTGTCCTATTAAAACTCAGGAACTGTAGGCAACCATGATGAGCATGGGAGCCATTCACTTTGCTGGATAAAGAATTTTCTGATACTTAAATATGAGGAATGTGCTGAGTATCTATTAGTGGAAGGTCTTTATTTTTATTTGCTTATTCTTATTTATTTATTTTTAAGAGAAAAGGTTTCACTCTGTCACCCAGGCTAGAGTACAGTGATACTGTCATAGCTCACTATAGCCTCGATCTGTGGGGCTCGAGGATCCTCCTTCCTCAGCCTCCCAATTAGCTAGGACTATAGGCCCGTACTGCCATGCCCAGCTGTATTCTTTTTAAATTTCCTTTTTGTAAAGATGGGGCCTCCCTGCATTCCCCAGCTGCTCTTGAACTCCTGGGATCAGCTGATTCTCTTGCCTCAGCCTCCCAAATTGCTGGAATTACAGGCATGAGCCACCGTACCTGGCTGCTGCTGCTTCTTTTTTTTTCTTTAAATAGCAGTTTACAGATTTGTTTTGAAAGACAGTTTGCTAAAATATCAATTAATATCACTAATGAATAAGCACTACTCTTTTTTACTAATTATTCTTGTCAAGGGTGGTCTGAGCTGGGTGTAGTTATTGAGATTTGGAACATGTGTATCTAGGTTCCATAACATGGTCTTGAGCGGCCATGGAGTGGGAGCACCCACTGAGCACTTATCAATAATTACGTCTACACTGATATTAATAATAGCTAACATGTGTTCAGTCACTACTTGTCAAATTCCTGCAATTTTTTTGCCTGTTTTATGGATGAGGAAATTGGAGAAGTTGAGCCCACAGATAGTAAGCGGTAGAGCAAGGATTTGCTCCGAACCCACACCATGAAGTTACACATTGGCCTCCACAAGAATTCTTTGAGATCGATAATACTGTTTCCATTTTACCTTTGAGGAATTTGAGACTTAGAATTAAATGACTTCAGCTTAGGTCATTAAAGGTCACAGAGCTAACGAGAAACCATATGATGTGAAATCGAGATTCTTCAGTGTTGCTGCTATGTAGGCTTGTCCCACACATTTCAGGACATTTAGCTACCTTGGACCCACCCACTAAATGCCAGTAGGGACTCTGATGACTGGGCCGTCTAAAAATGCCCCCACATAGTTCTAATGCCTTCTCCTAGGCGTCATATTTACATTCTTAAATTCAAAGCTTGTCTTTTACCCTTATACTATATCACCTCTCATGGCAATTTTTTAATCAACACTAATCAAACTTGACTCTAGCTCATAATTTAGAATATTAGGAATAATTATAAATGCAAATCATTTTAATACAGAATCACACATAAGAGTAGCATTTCATCCAACTCTCTGTCTAGTAGATTAAAACTCGCTGTCTCTAAGACCCAGAGATGACAAAGACCTTCTTAAAGTCAAAAAGCAAATTGATAGCTGACTGGACTTAAGTCATATCTCTGAACTTGAGGCTAGGGCCATTTCTTCACATTACCAGTTTGCTTCAGGCAAATGTATTTGACTAAGCCGTTTTTGTTTTTATTTTTTGAGACGGAGTCTCATTCTCTCACCCAGGCTGGAGTGCAATGGCACCATCTCAGCTCACTGCAACCTCCACCTCCTGGGTTCAAGCCATTCTCTTGCCTCAGCCTCCCAAGTAGGTGGGATTACAGGCACCTGCCACCACGCCCAGCTAATTTTTGTATTTTTAGTAGAGATGAGGTTTCATCATGTTGGCCAGGCTGGTCTTGAACTCCTGACCTCATGATCTACCCACCTTAGCCTCCCAAAGTGCTGGGATTACAGGCGTGAGCCACCGTGCCCAGCCACCATGTTTATTTTTTAATGAGTGATTTTGACCTTTCAAAGGGACACGTTTGGAGGGTTGATGTAATTGAGTTGAAACAGCACACCATGGAACTGCAGAACAAGTTTGTGGCTATTTTGGAAAAGCTATTTCAAACATGGTCTTTCCCTTAAGCAGTTTTATACTGCTGACAGAACTGGATGCTTACATGAGACTTGTCACTTTCACCCTAGCAGGTGTTTGTGAATCAGGCTTCCCCCAAATTTAAGTAGGTTAAGAAGCAGGTCGAATAATATCACATATATTAATCCTGAAGGTTCCCATGGAGGGAAAGAATTTATGGTGAATGAAAAATGTATCATTTGAAAGCATCCACATGTTTCGGATAATTTGTTGAGTGTCTCTGTCATGTGGAAGATGCAGTTGTAAGTTCTGTGGGTGAATTTGGTATATATTTTGCCTATTGCTTATGGTGCTGATGGTCTCCAAACGCTTTGCGTATTTTCAATGAAAGATAACTTAAAAGATTACTCCTTATGCCCACTTCAATAATTAAATGATTATAGTGTCCACTCTGTAGAATCAGGGCTAGAGGTTAGTTTTGGCAAATACATCCTCTCTCTTTGTCTGACACTTCCAGTCTCATTTGTTTAATAGTATGCCTGTAGAATATGAAATTTTTGGAACATATTTAATGAAGAAGTTTATTCATTATTCAGGGAAGATCACCAAATGATTATAGCTTTTTAAAAAGCATCTTTAATCTCATAGAGTTGCTTGGGCCTGAAATTTGGATCATAATCAGTGAGACACGGAGCTTGAGGAAACTATGACCAATGCAGAAAGGTCTCCTGATGAATGATAGGAGAGCATTGGCAGGTGTTGGAAAAACCTCAATTATCCTGGTACAAATTGAGAGGTGTTGAGGGATTTGCATTTCTTACTGACTATGGGAAAAAGAAGTTAATTGAGAGGTGTTGAGGGATTTGCATTTCTTACTGACTATGGGAAAAAGAAGTTAATTGAAGCTGTTGACAAAGATTTTCCATTAGTGATTCAGAAATCATAGAGGTTGTTTTGAAATTACCCAAGCATAGTAATGGGAAAATAATTTTTCTTTCTTTTTCCTCTTTATTCTTATATGGAGAATGAGAATGTTACTTGGGAAAAGTCTGGAATATTGACTCATTTTGTAGACACCTATACTGATGTTATGTTTCTTTGACTTTTATGAAAGAGAGACCACTGATTAAAAAGCCTGATATTAATTTCTTCAAAAGAATAAAACAGATTTAGGGTATATGCTGGTGTTGTTTATTCTGATTTATATGCATATCATCTGTACCCATAGCTATGGCATATTACTGTAATCAGTGTTCTAATGATGACCTTGTCTCAAGAAGACTATGTGAAATTGGGTTCTGGAGGCTCTTGTTTTAAGAATCAGGAAATAGGCCGAGTGCAGTGGCTCACACCTGTAATCCCAGCCAGTTTGGGTGGCTGAGATGGATGGATCATTTGAAGTCAGGAATTCGAGACCAGCCTGGCCAACAAGATGAAAACCCGTCTCTACCAAAAATACAAAAATTAGCTGGGCATGGTGGCGGGCACCTGTAATCCCAGCTACCTGGAAGGCTGAGGCAGGAGTGTCGCTAGAACCCGGGAGGCAGAGGTTGCAGTGAGCCAAGATCGCACCACTGTTTTCCAGCCTGGGCAATAGAGTGAGACTCAGTCTCAATAAATAAATAAATTAATTAATTAAATAAAAACAAAATAAAAATCAGGAAATAGCCTCAAAAACATGTTTAAGGAGATGAGAAAATTTTCAGAAAACACTGTAGTGAAAATACTTGTAAAATAGTATGGGTATTAGGCCTTCAACTGGATAAAACCCAATTATGTTTTCTAAAATTTGGCAGTGAAACCTGAGTAACTCTTCTATTATAAGGAAAAAACACCTCAGCTCTCCACAAAGCGCTGAATTAGCCATCTCTCAAAAAATGGAAGTGAGGACAGGTACATAAATGTGGAAGAATATTTAATAGTTTAATGACCTAGAAGTACATTCATGTGTTCTGAAATGAAAAAGATTATGAGGTAGTATATATAGTTGTAAACTTATAAAATGAATGAATTTATAAGATAAGAAACATACAAAAGATATAAGGCATAAAAAACGTGTACAAAATATGCAAAAGTATTTAAAATAATATATAAAAATTATACAGAAAGTAAGCATTTATTTATTTAGTTTTTATTTTAAGTTCCATGGTACATGTACAGGATGTGCATGTTTGTTACATAGGCAAACATGTGCCATGGTGGTTTGCTGCTCCAGCAACCCATCACCTAGGTATTAAGCCCAGTATGCATTAGCTATTTTCCATCTGCTCTCTCTCCCTCCACCCCCTTCCCCTGACAGACCCTGTGTGTGCTGTTCCCCTCCCTGTGTCCATGTGTTCTCATTGTTCAGCTCCCACTTATCAATGAGAGCATGCAGTGTTTGGTTTTCTGTTCCTGCATTAGTTTGCTGAGGATAATGGCTTCCAGCTCCATCCATGTCCCTCTCCCTCCTTCCACCCTCTACCCTTTGATAGGCCCTGGTGTCTGTTGTTCCCCACTATGCATCCACATGTTCTCATCATTTAGCTCCCAATTATAAGTGAGAACATGCGGTATTTGGGTTTCTGTTTCTACATTAGATGGCTAAGGATAATGGCCTCCAACTCCATCCATGTCCCTGCAAAGGACATGATCTCATTCCTTTCTATGACTGCATAGTATTACATAGTATATGTGTACCACATTTTCTTTATCCAGTCATCATTGATGGGCATTTAGGTTGATTCCGTGTCTTTACTATTGTGAATAGTGCTGCAATGAACATATGCGTGCATGTATCTTTATAATAGAATGATTTATATTCCTTTGGGTATATATCCAGTAATGGGATTGTTGGTCAAATGGTATTTCTGGTTCTAGATCTTTGAGGAATCACCACATTGTCTTCCACAATGGTTGAATGAATTTACATTCCCATCAACAGTGTAAAAGCACTTCTATCTCTCTGTAGCCTGACCAGCATCTGTTGTTTCTTGACTTTTTGATAATTGCCATTCTGACTGGTGTGAGATGGCATCTAGTGGTTTTGATTTGCATCTCTCTAATGATCAGTGATGTTGAGCTTTTTTTCATGTTTGTTGGCTGCATAAATATCTTCTTTTGAGAAGTGTTTATTCATGTCCTTTGCCTACTTTTTAATGGGGTCATTTGTTTTTTCTTGTGAATTTGTTTAAGTTCCTTGTGGACTGTGGTTATTAGATCTTTGTCAGATGGATAGATTGCACAAATTCTCTCCCGTTCCGTAGGTTGTCTGTTTGCTCTGATGATAGTTTCTTTTGCTGTGCAGGAGCTCTTTAGTTGAATTAGATTCCATTAGTCAATTTTTGCTTTTATTGCAATTGGTTTTGATGTTTTCGTTATGAAATCTTTGCTTGAACCTATGTCCTCAATGGTGTTGCCTTCTTCTAGGGTTTTTGTAGTTTTGGGTTTTACATTTATGTCTTCAATCCATCTTGAGTTAGTTTTTGTATTAAGTGTAAGGAAAGGATCTAGTTTCAATTTTCTATATATGGCTATCTCAGTTATCCCAGCATCATTTATTAAATAGGGAATCCTTTCCCCATTGCTTGTTTTTGTCAGGTTTGTCAAAAATGAGGTGGTTGTAGAGGTTTGCTCTTATTTCTAAGTACTCTATTCTGTTCCATTGGTCTATGTGCCTGTTTTTGAGTTTGAAGTTGGGCAGTGTGATGCCTCTAGCTTTGTTCTTTTGCTTGTTTTTTGTTTTTGAGACAGAGTCTTGCTCTGTTGTCCAGGCTGGAATGCAGTAGTGGGATCTTGGCTCATTGCAACCTTCGCCTCCTGGGCTCAAGTGATTCTCATGCCTCAGCCTACCAAGTAGTTGGGACTACAGGTGTGTACCACCCCACCTGGCTAATTTTTGTATTTTTAGTAGAGACAGGGTTTCACCACATTGGCCAGGCTGCTCTCGAACTCCTGGCCTCAAGTGATCCACCTGCCTTGGCCTCCCAAAGTGCTGGGATTATGGGTGTGAGCCACCGCACCCGGAAATGCTTTGTTCTTTTTGCTTAGGGTTGTCTTGGCTATATGGGCTCTTTTTTTGTTCTATATGAATTTTAAAATAGTTTTTCCTAATTCTGTGAAGAATGTCAATGGTAGTTTAATAGGAATAGCATCGAATCTGTAAATTACTTTGGGCAGTATGGCCATTTTAATGATATTAGTTCTTCCTATCCATGAGCATGGAATGATTTTCCATTTGTTTGTGTCCTCTCTGATTTCCTTGAGCAGTGGTTTGTAGTTCTCCTTGAAGAGGTCTTTCACTTCCCTTGTTAGCTGTATTCCTAGGTATTTTATTCTCTTTGTAGCAATTGTGAATAAGAGTTCATTCATGATTTGGCTCTCTGCTTGTCTGCTGTTGGTGTATAGGAATGCTAGCGACTTTTAGACATTGATTTTGTATCCTGAGATTTTGCTGAAGTTGCTTATCAGCTTAAGAAGCTTTTGGGCTGAGACGATGGGGTTTTCTTGATATAGAATCATGTCATCTGCAAACAAAGACAATTTGACTTCCTCTTTTTAAAATTTGAATACCCTTTATTTCTTTCTCTTGCCCTATTGCCCTGCCAGAACTTCCAATACTATGTTGAATAGGAGTGGTGAGAGAGGGCATCCTTGTCTTGTGCTGGTTTTCAAGGAGAATGCTTCCAGCTTTTGCCCATTCAGTATAATGTTGGCTGTGGGTTTGTCATAGACAGCTTTTATTATTTTGAGGTATGTTCTTTTAATACCTAGTTTATTGAGAGTTTTTAACATGAAGGGATGTTGAATTTTGTTGAAGGCTTGTTCTGTGTCTATTGATATAATCATGTGGTTTTTGTCTTTAGTTTGGTTTATGTGATGAATTATCTTTATTGATTTGTATATGTTGAACCAGCCTTGCATCCCAGGGATGAAGCCAGCTTGATCATGGTGGGTAAGCTTTTGATGTGCTTCTGGATTCAGTTTGCCAGTATTTTGTTGGGGACTTTTGCATAGATGTTCATCAAGGATATTGGCCTGAAGGTTTCTTTTTTTGTATTTTCTCTGCCAGGTTTTGGTTATCAAGATGATGCTGGCCTCATAAAATGAGTTAGGGAGGAGTTTCTCCTCTTTGATTGTTTGGAATAGTTTCAGAAGAAATACTACCAGCTCCTCTTTGTACCTCTGGTAGGGTTCAGCTGTGAATCGGTCTGGTCCTGGGTTTGTTTGATTGCTAGGCTATTAATTATTGCCTCAATTTCAGAACTTGTTATTGGTCTATTAAGGGAGTCAATTTCTTTCTGGTTTAGTCTTGGGAGGGTGTATATGTCCAGGAATTTATCCATTTCTTCTAGATTTTCTAAATTTTTTTTGCATAGAGGTGTTTATGGTATTCTCTGATGGTTCTTTGTATTTCTTTGGGGTCAGTGGTGATATTCCCTTTATCATTTTTTATTTTGTCTAGTTGATTCTTCTCTTTTTCTTCTTTATTAGTCTAGCTAGTGGTTCTATCTATTTTATTAATATTTTCAAAAAAAGCCAGCTCCTGTATTTGTTGATTTTTTGAAGGGTTTTTTTGCATCTCTATCTCCTTCAGTTCTGCTCTGATCTTGGTTATTTTTGTCTCCTGCTAGCTTTGGGGTTTGTTTGCTCTTTCTTCTCTAGTTCTTTTACTTATGATGTTAGCATGTCAATTTGGGATCTTTCTAGATTTTTGATGTGGTCATTTAATGCTATAAATTTCCCTCTTAACACTGCTTTAGCTGTGTCCCAGAGGTTCTGGTATGTTGTCTCTTTGTTCTCATTAGTTTCAAAGAACTTCTTGGTTTCTTCCTTGATTTCATTATTTACTCAGGAGTCATTCAGGAGCAGGTTGATCAATTTCCATATAGTCGTGTGGTTTTGAGTGAGTTTCTTAATCTTGAGTTCTAATTTGATTTTGCTGTGGTCTGAGAGACTGTTTGTTATGATTTCAGCTCTTTTTCATTTGCTGAGGAGTATTTTACTTCTAATTATGTAATCAATTTTAGAGTAAGTTGCCATGTGGCACCAAGAAGAATGTATATTTTTTTGTTTTGGGGAGGAGAGTTCTATAGATATCTATCAGGTCCACTTGATTCAGAGCTGAGTTCAAGTCCTGAATATCTTTGTTAATTTTCTCTCTCAATGATCTGTCTAATATTGACAGTGGAGTGTTAAAGTCACCCACTGTTATCATGAGGGAGTCTAAGTCTCTTTATAGGTCTTTAAGAACTTGTTTTATGAATCTGGCCAGGCACGCTGGCTCATGCTTGTAATCCCAGCACCTTGTGGGGCTGAGGTGGGTGGATCACTTGAGGTCAGGAGTTCAAGACCAGCCTGGACAACATGGTGAAACCCTGCCTCTACTAAAAATACAAAAATTAGCCAAGTATGGTGGTGCATGCCTCTAATCCCAGCCACTCAGGAGGCTGAGGCAGGAGAATCGCTTGAACCCAGGAGGCAGAGGTTGTAGTGAGCCGAGATCGTGCCACTGCACTCCAGCCTGAGCGATGGAGCGAGACTGTGTCTCAAAAAACACAAAAAACAAAAAACCCCTCAAAACTTGTTTTTTTATGAATTTGGGTGCTCCTGTATTGGGTACATATATATGTTTAGGATAATTAGCTCTTCTTGTGGAATTGAACCCTTTACCATTATGTAATGCCTTTCTTGTCTTGGTTGATCTTTGTTGGTTTGAAGCCTGTTTGTCAGAAACTAGGATTGCAACCCCTGCCTTTTTCTGCCTTCCATTTGCTTGGTAAATTTTCCTTCATCCCTTTATTTTGAGCCTATGTGTATCTTTGCACGTGAGATGTGTCTCTTGAATACAGTGCACAGATGGGTCATGACTCTTTATCCAGCTTGCCATTCTGTGTCTTTTAATTGGGGCATTTAGTCCATTTACATTTAAGGATAGTAGTGTTATGTGTGAATTTGATCCTGTCAAATGATCCTAGCCTCATGATGCTAGCTGGTTATTTTGCAGACTTGTTAATGTAGTTGCTTCATAGTGTCATTGGTTTGTGTACTTCAGTGTGATTTTGTAGTGACTGGTAATGCTTTTTCCTTTCTAAATTTCATGCTTCCTTCAGGAATTCTCGCAAGGCAGGCCTGGTGATGACAAATTCCCTCAGTGTTTCGAAAAGGATTTTATTTTCCTTTGCTTATGCCTGAAAAGGATTTTATTTTCCTTTGCTTATGAAGCTTAGTTTGGCCGTATATGAAATTCTGGGTTGGAAATTCTTTTCTTTAAGAATGTTGAATAATGGCCCCCAATCTCTTCTGGCTTGTAGGGTTTCCACTGAGAGTTCTGCTGTTAGTCTGATGGGCTTCCCTTTGTAGGTTACCTGGCCTTTCTCTCTGGCTTCCCTTAACATTTTTTCCTTCACTTTGACCTTGGAGAATCTGATGATTATGTGTCTTGGGGTTGATCTTCTCCTGGAGCATCTTAGTAGTGTTCTCTGTATTTCCTGAGTTTGAATGTTGGCCTGTCTTGCTAGGTTGGGGGAGTTCTCCTGAATGATATCCTGAAGTATGTTTCCAACTCGGTTCCATTCTTTCCATCTCTTTTAGGTACCCCAATCAGTTATAGGTTTGGTCTTTTTACATAATCTTATAGTTCTCTAAGGTTTTGTTCATTCCTTTTTATTCTTCTCTAATCTTGTCTGCCTGTCTTATTTCAGCAAGATAGTCTTCAAGCTCTGACATTGTTTCTTCTGCTGGTCTATTCGGCTCTTGATACTTGTAGTTGTGCTGTGAAGTTCTCATGTTGTGTTTTTCAGCTCCATCAGGTCATATATGCTCCTCTCTAAACTGATTATTCTGGTTAACAGCTCCTGTAATGTTTTATCATTGTTCTTAGCCTTTTTGCATTGGGTTAGAACATACTCTTTTAGCTCAGTGAAGTTTGTTATTACTCCCCTTCTGAAGCCTACTTCTGTTACTTCATCCATCTCAGCCTCAGCCCAGTTCTGTGCCCTTGCTGGAGAGGTGTTGTGATCATTTGGAAGAGAAGAGACACTCTGACTTTTTCAGTTTTCAGAGTTTTTGAGTTGATTCTTTCTCATCTTCGTGAGCTTATCTACCTTCAATCTTTGAGGCTGCTGACCTTTGGATAGGGTTTTGTGGGGTCTTTTTTGTTGATGTTGTTGTTGTTGCTTTCTATTGGTTTGTTTTTAACAGTCAGGCCCTTCTTCTGTAGGCCTGCTGTGGTTTGCTAGGGGTCCACTCCAGAATATTTCCCTCAGTCCCTCCCACACCTGGATGTGTTACGAGTGGAAGCTGCAGAATAGCAAAGATGGGTGCCTGATTTTTCCTCTGGGAGCTCTGTCGCAGACGGGCACTGACCTGATGCCAGCTGGAACACTCCTGTATAAGGTGTGTGATGACCCCTGTTGAGGCGTCTCACCCCATCAGGAGGCACAAGATGGGGGATCCTCTTAATGAAGCACTCTGGCTGCCTCTTGGCGAAGTGGGTGTGCTGGGCTGCGAGGAATCCCCTTGGTCCAGACTGCTCGGACTCCATCCAGACTGCCAACAATCTTTAGAGCCAGCAGGCAGGAAAGATTGAGTCTGCTGAACTGCAGAGACTGTGGCCACCCCTCCCCATGGGGGCTCCTTCCCAGGGAGATCAGAGTTTTGTTTGTAAATCCCTGGCTGGGGTTGCTGAAATTCCCACAGGGATGCCCTGCCCAGTAAGAAGGGATGGATCTGGGTCTCACCTAAAGAAGCAGTCTGGCCATGATCTGCCACAGCCACTGTGCGGTGCTGTGGGGAATTCCTCTTGGTCCAAACTGCCCAGTCTCTTTAGCACTGGCAGGGGAAAACAGCTGACTAGGGCCTCAGTGATGGTGGCTGCCCCCGCCCCCCGACAGGAACTCAGTCATCTTAGGTAGCCTTCAGCCTGCTGCCACTGGCCACAACCCAAGAGGCCACTGAAAGTCTGCACAGCTCTGTGTTTGGGACTCAAGGCCTTGGTGATATGGGCTCACGAGGGTATCTCCAGATCCACAGTTGCACAGATCTATGGAAAGAGCATGGTTTCCTGGGCAGGGTAGCACAATCACTTAATGCCTCCCTTGGCTGGGGTTGGGAGTTCCCCTTGCCCTGTGCAGCTCCTGGGTGGGCCATGGCTCCACCCTGCTTTTCCTCACTCACCATGGTACAACAACTACCTAGTCAGTCCCAGTGAGAGAATCTGGATACCTCAGTTGAAGGTGCAGGATTCATTCGCCATTTTCATTCTGCTCGGTGGGAGCTGCTGACCACAGCTGCTTCTAAGCAACCAAGTAAGCATTTATTTAGCACTAACTGCCAGGATATTCTTGGTGCTTAAGATATACATCAGTGACTGCTTAATACTCTCGTTTTCTTTAAGACCTAGCTCAATGTCATGTGGACCATGTGGACCAAAACCAGAAAGCTTTTGCTGAACTACCAGTGTGGGTGTGGGTGAGGTACTCTCCTGTGAAGTATCCTCTCATGTAGTACTCACTGCATGAGTTATGATCCTGTATACTATAGACATTCATCCTTCTTTCTTTGTTTTAGGTTGAAAATGTCATAAATAAGTCTGTTTGATGAGAAAGAAGAACTAATAGAATGTAAAAGGCTGGAGGGATATAAAAGAAAGATAATTAATGAAATGAGTTTTACAAAAATATTCCTAATTAGAGCCCTTTAAATGGCATATTCCTCATGGGCCCATAAATTATTATATGATTTTAGAAAAGAAATAAATTCCTTCTAAGATGTACTTCAGTTGTAGAAATCAAGAAATACTTGTGGTGTTGCTCTTTTATCTATGAGAAATATTCATACATCCATTAAAGGATGTATCCATATAATGATGTATATATAAAAAATATATATACATCAGTGACTCAAAGATTTTCCCTTGATGGTGTGCTAAAAGAGACCAGTAAGAAATGTTTCAAAATGTAAGTGCTTTTGACCAAGGGCAAATTACAAATTATTTGTAATTTCTGTTGCCTGTGTGTGTCTTTATTTTCTAAATATTTGTCAATGAAATCTATTACTTTTGCAAACATGGGAAAAGTAAGAAAAAAATATAATATGGTTCAGAAAGTTTTTCACTTACTAAAGGAGAATATAAAAAATTTAGCTCAGAAAGTCACTTTTCTGTTAACTCGAAGTTAATCTCCAATATATTGTTCAATATCCAAGAGTTTTGCTAGATTTCTCTTTTGCCTTGGGACTCCTAAGGGACACAATGCTTGGTAGCCCATAGTTGTTACTACTTTAATCATGCAAATCTAGGACATTAGGGCAGTGAGTTAGTGCATGAATGATTCTTGGGCACCTTAGATCATACTTGCTAGTAAGGTCCTCTTTGTCTCTGCATATGGCTGGCCTGGATGGACACTTATCTTTTGGCTGAAGAATACATCCAATGGAGAGAACCCAAGAGCCAAGCTAAGTGAATCAGTTTCACTAGGACATTAATTTCTAAGATGTAGTCCTTGGAGTTCTGGAGAGCAAAAGATGGTGCATTACTGGAAATTCACTATACTCATTAACATATTTAAGGCTGGAGAAATTCTGGAGCAAAGAACCAAAGGTAATTGCAGACAAAGAAGGGTTTTTAATGGAATGTGACTGGCATCTAGGAACTGGTTGGGGGGTGGATGGCCCCTGAAAAGAAAGATTGGAAACTGAATGGGAGAAAGAGGGGACTGATCTTACTGATCAAGGTGGTTCCTATACCTTGTATGGGAGTAACATGAAATCTTTAATTCCCCAAATCTAAGTACACTATGTGGTTACAACAGGGGCAATTTTACATTTGTGTGAAGCTTGAAATGGTTTCCTAATTGAATCGGTTGTTGTAGCTTTGAAAAATTGTGTTTAAATGACATTTTTGTAAAATACAAAAATAAATTCCTATTTTTAATCTCAGTAGGAGACTTTTACTTGCAAGAATCTTTATGATTTCTGCTGTGTAAATCCTTTGTGTAAATGTATTTTTATGCATCAGGTTACTTATATTAAAAAACTCCTCTGTTGATTTTCAGTTGATAGGTTTTCTTATAACATTTAGAAAAATGGATGGTACAATTAACCTCCTACTCACTGACTCTGTAAAGAGAAATCATTTGGCTCTATTTTTTTTGTTAATGTCTACAATATGTCCTTTAAAGAAGTCTTATCAAGGGATAGATAGGTAGAGAATCCTAAGCCCTTATTCTGGGGAGTTGAAAGGTTTTAAGGATTTAGAAATTTTTGCTTACAAATACATGTGTTACTTTGCTAATTTAGAGGTATAGCTATTTAGTTCAGAAAACTAAGTATAAGGCCATTATATTGGGGACAAAAATATTTTATTTCTTAGTAGATGGGATCCCTTTACTTTCTTGGTTATGTGTTCCAGCTGTCTTCATTGTGTGGATCTGACTGTGTTTTTAGCTATGTTTTTACACACATGTACCATCTTCTACATGCATTTACTTGGATTTTATTTATATTATATCTGTTAAGAAGCAGATTCATGACATACATCTATGCAGTTGGAATTCAAGGCTGTCCATCAGTTGTTACCCACTGATGTACGTAACAGACTGGGAATGTAACTTGCTTTACAAGTGAAATTGTTATGTCATTGCCATTTGTTCATTACCATCTGTATCACTCTGTCTGATTTGCATGATCTATGTATTAGCCTGCCCTCACACTGCTGTAAAGAACTACTAGAGACTAATTTATAAAGAAAAGAGGTTTAATCAGCTCACAGTTTTGTTGGATGTACAGGCTTCTGCTTCTGGGGAGGCCTTAGGAAACTTACAATCATGGCAGAAGGAAAGGGATCAGACACATCTTCACATGGCTGGGAAGGGAAAGAGAGAGTGGGAGGAGGTACTACACATGTTTTAGCAAGCAGATCTTGTGAGAACTCTATCATGAGACAGCACTAGGGAGATGGTGCTAAACCATTAGAAACCACACCCATAATCCAACCACTTCCCACCAGGCCCCACCTCCAACACTGGGAATTAAAATTCAGCATGAGATTTGGGTGGGGACACATAGCCAAAGCATATCATTCTGCCCCTGGCTCCTCCCGAATCTCATGTCCTTCTCACATTTCAAAACATGATCATGCCCTCCCAACCATCCCCCAAAGTCCTAACTAATTCCAGCATTAACCAAAAGTCCAGGTCCAAAGTCTCATCTGAGACAAGGCAAGTCCCTTTCACCTATGAGCCTGTAAAATAAAAAACAAGTTAGTTAATTCCAACATACAATGGGAGTACAGGCATTGGGTATATGCCCCCATTCCAAAAGGAAGAAATTGGCCAAAACAGAGGGCCTATAGGCCCCATGCAAGTCTGAAACAAAGCAGGGTAGTCATTAAATCTTAAAGCTGCAAAATAATCTTTGCCTCTGTATCTCACATCCAGGCCACACTGATGCCAGGCATGGACTTCCAAGCTTTGGGCAGCTCCACTCTTGTGGCTCTGCAGGGCTCAGCCCTCATGGCTGCTTTCATAGACTGGCATAGAGTGCCTGCAACTTTTCCAGGTGCATGATGCAAGCTGTTGGTGGAACTACTATTCTGGGGTCTGGAGGAAGGCAGCCCTCCTCTTGCAGCTCCACTAGGCAGTACCCCAGTAGGGACTCTGTGTGGGGGCTCCAACCCTACATTTCCCCTCTGCACTACCCTAGTAGAGGTTCTCCATGAGGGCTTTGCCCCTGCAGCAGACTTCTGTCTGGACATCCAGATGTTTCCATATAATGTCTGAAATGTAGGTGGAAGCCCTCAAGCCTCAACTTTTGACCTTTTGCACCTGCAGGTTTAACACCACATGGAAGCCTTGTTGGCTTCTGGCTTGCACCCTCTGGAGCAGTGGCCTGAGACTTATCTGGACCTTTTTAGTCATGGCTAGAGCTGGAGTGGCTGGGATGCAAGGAGCCATGACCTGATGCTGCCCAGCGCAGTGGTGTCCTAGGCCTG
The DNA here is from genome assembly GCF_029289425.2 of Pan paniscus. Classification (NCBI taxonomy): domain Eukaryota; kingdom Metazoa; phylum Chordata; class Mammalia; order Primates; family Hominidae; genus Pan; species Pan paniscus. Next base: position 62,786,026 of record NC_073257.2, on the reverse strand, counting down.
GCCCACAAAAGTATTTTTCCCTCCTAGACCTCCTGGCCTGTGATGGGAGAGACTGCCACAAAGGTCTCTGAAGTGCATTGGAGGCATTTTCCCTGTTGTGTTGGCTATTAACGTTCAGCTCCTCTTTACTTACACAAATTTCTGCAGCTGGCTTGAATTTCTCCTCAGAAAATGGGTTTTTCTTTTCTACCATGTCTTTCCTGTCTTCTTATGAGCCCTGCAAACTGTTCTAACCTCTGCCTGTTACCCAGTTTCAAAGTTGTTTCCACATTTTTGGGTATCTTTATAGCAGTGCCCCGCTTCGCTTATAACAGTTGCCTTCCCTTCCCTCCCCTCCCCTCCTCTCTCCCTCCCCCTCCCCTCCCCTCCCTTCCCTTCCCTTTTTTATTTTGAGACAGAGTCTTGCTCTGTTGCCCAGACTGGAGTGCAGTGGCACGATCTTGGCTCACTGCGACCTATGCCTCCTGAGTTCAAATGACTCTCCTGCCTCACCGTCCTAAGTAGCTCAGATTATAGGCACACGCCACCATTCCCGGCTAATATTTTTTTTTTTTTTTTTTTTTTTGTATTTTTAGTAAAGACAAGATTTTACAGTGTTGGCCAGGCTGGTCTCGGACTCCTGACCTCAGGTGATCCGACTGCCTCGGCTACCCAAAATGCTGGGATTACAAGGTGTGAGCCACTGCACCCATCCCCTACTTTCTGTATTAGTCTGTTCTTGTACTGCTATAAAGAACTACCTGAGACTGAGTAATTTATACAGAAATGAGGTTCAATTGGCTCAAAGTTATGCAGGCTATACAGGCTTCTGCTTCTGGGGAGGCCTTAGGAAATTTAACAATCATGGTGGAAGGTGAAGGGGTAGCAGGCACATCTTTACATGGTTGACAGGAGAATGGTTGGGGAGATGCTACACACTTTTTAACAAGCAGATCTGGTGAGAACTCTGTCATGAGATTGCACTAGGGGGATGTTGCTAAACTATTAGAAACTACTCCCATGATCCAGTCACCTACCACCAGGCCCCACATCCAAAATTGTACAATTCAACATGAGATTTGAGTAGGGACACAGAGCCAAACTATATCAACCTGGCTTCCAAATAACATGGACCAGTTATTCATAGCCTGATGAGTTATATATTTACCATTTATTGTGAACAACAAATACCTTTCTAGATGTTATAATGGACTGATTTTTAAAATGGACTGTTACTGCTAAAGAGTAATTTTTAAAAAGTTAAAAGCATATTGCATGCAGACATAAAATGAACGTATATCAAAGGTTCATTCAGTTCAGTTAATGAGGGAATTAACTGAGGCGAATTAAAGGCAAATTTGAGAAACTGAAACCACCCCCAGGAATGCTGAAATAAATGTATCAATATATAACAAAATTGGTTAATATCCATAGAGCAATAAAATGTAATGTTTGGGGTTATCTTTTCTTCCAGGTAGATATCAATCATATCTCTACCGGACAACATTTATTTACATTGCTATGGACAAGAATTATTTGGAATTACTGACAGTGAAATGGAAAGTTAGTCAAAAGTGCATAGCCTTATTGACTTGGATATTCTGGAAACATACCTAGGAATCTCTTTTTCCCATTTCTCAGTCTTGGACAGTTTTTCTGATATTTAAAAACATGCTTTTGGAGCAGTTTTATTCATTGAATACTCACAGTTTCAGACTCTGAGATAAATGCTCTTTTAATTTATGTTAAAGCCTGAATAATAAGAATATTTATATATCCAATATCTTATTTTGTTATCATGCCCCCTGCTCCCCAAAGTGCAGTATTGAAAATGTATGGTTAAGGTTGTAGCATCATTTCTGATCCAAGTATTTCCTCTAATGACTAAATGGATAGCACTCTCTCTGCTTCTTAGTTTTTGTTTTGTTTTGTTTTGTTTTGTTCTGTTTTGTTTTGTTCTGTTTTGTTTTTAAGGGAGAGGCAGGGCATTGAGTATAAGTAAATATTTTAAATGAAAAATAGAACAATCAACAGTATGAAAAATTCTAATATTCTGTGTACCTATGCCTAAAATGAGATAGCCTATGAACTGACTCATCTTAAGAATTTTTATAGAAAAATTTGTTAGTTCTAATTATGAATTTAATAGAATGAGAATTCATCATGTGACAGCCAAGGTAGTGAAGAATGTTTTCCACCACTGTCCAAACACTGCCCACAGAGAGGCTTCCTTTGTCTCAGGGTGCCTGTACTGAGATTATAAACCGTGCAAGAGAACTTAGAGAGAGGGTCTAATAAACAGACCTCACCTTATAGGTGAAGAACCAGAATTCCAGAGGAGACAAGTTGAAAATAATAAAACTCCTTTAAAAACAAAACAAACAAAAAACCTGACTTCAGATTTCTTACTAAGTGATGTAAGCTGTTTCCTCTAATTATCTAAAAGAAGGTGGTTTTATCCTTACTAAATATGTCAGTGGTAGGTCTTGACATAAGATTTTAACTTAGGTTGCTATCATAAGCTCTGTCTTTTGGTTGCAAAAACCAGGTCACTCTCACTCAACAAAAGAGTTCAAGATATAGATCTCCTGAGACCTCAGGTTGGGAACTGGCTTCAGTCCAGTACTTGCTTTCTGTGGCAGACTTGGCCCATGATGATTGTCCTGAGCCTAAGTGTTCCTCTTGACCTTTCACCATGACATCTAACTGGCAAGTTCCTTTAGGGTTTCTTGATTCTAGTTCCTGCAGCAGCAAAACTGATTGGCTGAGTTCATCATTTTAGCAAGTAATCAAACCCAAGCCATAGGCTTCTGGCCAGCTTCTGAATGGCTCTCTTTGGGTCAAGTGTTCTTTCGGGTCCAATCAGCTATGGCTGTGTGCTTGTGGAGTTGTGTCAGGTGATATAAGATGGCAATCGAAAGACAACTGGGCCTGAGAATATGGCAGAGTCCCCCAGAAATGGGAGTGGGTGAACAGATTCCCTGAAATATGTCTACTACAAATCTGGTTTGAATAAATTAGTTTATTCTTGGTTAAAAACATTTCCTGTTATCTGCATTGTAATTTGGTTTTATATTTTAGTCTGTTTCTATATTGGAGTAGACGTGAAGTTTTTTATTAGTCCATTTTATTCTTATTTGCTTGCTAAATTTTGCTTCTTTTAGAAACACAGAGACAGGTTTTGAGACTTGGAAAGTTTATTATGATAGCTTGGTTTTGACAATTCATGTTGACTTTTCTTTTGAAGCCATAATGTTCCTTCAAAGTATTTTAAAAGGAAATTAAGAAAGTCTCATTGTTCTATGAATTCCTTTCATTTTCAATAGATATTTATTCTCCATATCTAAAAAGAATCCAGGTTCAAAAGGCAAGGCATTTAGTTTTAAAAATATTTATTAAATTGCTGGATTATGTACTGTATATTTAAGATATGACATAACCCATGCTTGTGGGACTTTCTGACTATTAGGGAGAGAGTATTACTGTTCCAGACAGAGGCTGCTTGGACTACAGTAGATTAAACACAGTGTAGAGAACTATTTTTTTTTAAGCATTAACAGTTTTAGTTAGTTAAACTAAACATGTTAGTACTACTTTAGTTAAACATGTTGGTAGTGGAATAAGACTGTGTGAAGACAGTTTTAATGGAAATTGTATTATGTTCTAATATAGTGTGGTGGTAATTACCTAATTCCTAATTCATATTTTACTGGATCATATTTCCATTGTTCTTTCTAAGCCAGGTGATGGGAATGGATTAACAGTGTGGGGAGCAGGATAGAGGAAGGGCATTACAGGGAACTGCAGGAGCAAATACCTAGCAATGAATAACTCTTCTGAGGTTGGGTAGTAGTCTAGTCTTGAAAATAATGACTAGTGTGGAGAAAAGGGAACCCCTGTGCACTTTTGGTGGGAATGAAAATTAATACACTCATCATGGAAACCAGTATGGAGATTTGTCAGAAAACTGAAAATAGAATTAGCATACAATTCAGTAATCTCACTTCTAAGAATGTATCCAAAGAAATTTGATCTGAATGCAGAAGAGATATGTGCACTCCCATGTTTATTCTGTCCTTATTCACAATAGCTCAGATATGGAAACAACCTAGGAGTCCATTATCAGATGAATGGATAAAGAAAATGTGGCATATACACACTATGCAATACTATTCACCCTTTAAAAAGTAGGGGCAGGATAGAGATAATTCTGTCATTTGCAACAACATGGATGAACCTGGAGGACATTATGTTACTGCATGATCTCACATATATGTAGATTCTTGAAAAGTCAAACTCATAGAAGTAGAGAGTAGAATGGTGGTTACCAGAGGCTGGGATGGTTAAAGGGGAGAGGGGATGGAGAGATAAATTGGAGGAATAAGTTCAAGAAATCTACTGTAAGGAATGATGACTGTAATATTAATAAATAATGCATCATAGATTTCAAAATTGCTATAAGAATAGGTTTTACATGTTTTCACTATAAAAAATAAGTATGTGAGGTGATAGATGTGTTAGCCTGATTTAATCTTTCCACATGGTAAACATATATCAAAATACATCACATTATACTCCATAAATACATACAATTATCTGTCAAATAAAAAGAAAATTAAAAAAGAAAATAATGAATAAATATAGAAAGTAAAGGTGGTCTTGACAATAACTGAGAAGATTGATTTGATTTAATTGGTAACACAAATATAATATGATTTTACTGGGTGCTAACCAATGTCTGTCTTATGTACTGAGAACTCATTAAGCACAGAGATGATGTGACTCTTGCCCTCGAAGAAGCTAGGATTAAATAATGTAGAAGATTATTTTGGTATATCTGTGGGTAAGGATTTAAAAACAAACAAAACTGCTCTCATTTTGTTTGGTTTTAGTAATGCTCTACTGGAGACAGGGCATTACTGATGTGGCCCTTGATAACAAGTCCTGTGATGTTAGGAAATTATTTCTTCAATTTGTGAATTTCTCAGTGAGAGTTCTAGGAACCTCAGATACTGCTGGGCAATCTGCAAAGGCTAAAATAGGGATTGAGATTTGTATTTGGGGAGGGAGGCATAATTTGAAGATTTAATTTGAATAAACTCTTTGTGTTTAAAAGATCCTTTTTTATATGTCATACACACTAATTCCACCAGTAAACCAGGAAGTGTTTACGTTTCATAGACTTGTTTCAAAGATTCAAATGAGTTACCTAAAAATTTCAGAATTGTGTCTGGCCCCTACCAGGGAAGTGGTTGTGTTGGTTGATGTTGTGCTTTAGCTCGGTGTTATGACTCCCTGGTACCACATAGAAATGTAAATACTGATTTACGTGTTTTTTTTCTCCTTGCTAAACTGAGCTCCTTCAGGGAAGCTGCTCTTTCATCTCTATATAATCCCACCTTCATGCTCAATAAATGTTTGCCGAATGAAGGGATAAAGTACCTCTTCTTTTCTGCAGCATTAAGCAAAGGCACTTGGTCACTCTTTCTGGGAAGGTGAGAGGAGATGTTGTTTGTTTTGAGGTCATGCTTAAAACTGGTTTAGTTTCCAGTCTTTTACCAGTTTTGCTTTGTTCCCATGAACCTATCTCACCATTGCCTGGAGCATAGTTGCTTTCACTCTTTATCATCTTTTTTTAGTAACTACTTCCTTAAGGGCGTGTGGTATATTTCTTGGGAATTTTTATGCCTCATTAAATCCCTGATTCAGCTCCCACATTTTTAGTAGATTGCAATGTGTAAGTCTGTTCTTTCCTTCTAGGTGAACCTGTTATTCTAAACTCCTCTATTCAAATGCGTTTTACAGGAAAAGGGAAACCGGTTTGAGAGGCCAGTTTGGAAGTTGCTGAACTCCCAGGGTAGTTAATGGATGGTCTTTTTTATTTTTTGTTTTCTCTTACATCTCAGCCAGCAGTTTTGAGAGAGGAGCTCTGTAACTTGCCCAAGACAATCATGCTTGGCTGTAAATTGAGGCAAAATTTGAGGAAGGGCTTTACCCTTTGCATTACTCTTTTAATCTAGAAAAGGTAAGAATATAGTGTAGTGAAGGGAAGATTAAGTCTTTCCTTAAGTGTAGTGGAAAGTCCTCCCTTGTGAAGAGAGCTACCAGTGATACCAGCTGCTGGCAGGAAGAAGCTTTGAGGGTGACTGCAGCAAGAGACTTGCAACCTTCAGTCACCAAAGCTAGAGACCATGCCTGGGGCTTTTTGACAGCAGCAGGATCCTGTGTGAGAGAGAGTAAAGGTTCTCCTCCAAGCAGAAGAAAGGAAGAAAAGGTTCAGTTAAACTCTGTTTATTGAAAGTTAGATATTAAAGGAAGAAAACACTAACATTGTATAAAGGAAGAAAACACAAACTTTCTACTTTAGATTTTGTATTCTCTTAAGCCAGGCTCTAATTTGCAAAACATGCTGTTTACAAGTAAGAATGAGAAAGTTTTCAGTACTTTTTACTATTCTAATAAAATGCAGTTTTAATGGAGTGCTCTTCCTGGTCTCTCTATATTATTTATTTCTTATTACACACCATCTTTCCCCTGAGAATTGACTACTGAACTCTAATAATAGGGTGTGGGACAGGGCTGCCAAAAACGAAGCATGCCTGTTGCAATTTCCACATTGTGTATCCATAGCAGACAATGGCAGTTGATTTGGGCACTGTCTTTCGGTGTTGCTTCAGGAAACCACTGCCTGTTGATCAATCAGATTGGCCCCAGAATGAAACCACTGCCCCCCACAGTCTAAGAGGAAGTAATAAGTTTTAAAAGGGTTGGCCCTATAAATGTAAACTTGTAAAGTGGGAGCTTGCCAATGCCTTGCAGAATTTTGTGAACTTTAATCTTTTCTTTCCATAACCTTGGTTCATATGCCCATTCCTTTTTACCCTCTGAACCTTCTCTTACTCCAGTGTTTTCCTTGAGAGGAAGTCACCAGTAGTAAACACATAGGAGTTCGAGTATTGCTATACCAGAATTATTGAATAGGGGAAGAGTACCTTATTCTGTACCACACTCCCCCCACCACCAGTATTCTGAATGTCATTAGGTTAATGTCTACAAAGACTCATGCCATACTTTGCTCCATCCTAAATTGAAAGTTTAGAGCCACAGCCTTTTAAGTATAATTTGGGTAATTTTTTTCCTTAGATGATTTACTGTGTATGGCATGCATTGTTAACTTGCTTACTCATAGAGTCCCAGAAAGAACTTTTTGCATTGTATCTTCATGGCATATGTCCACTGAAAAATCAAGCCTGCAGCTTTTACTATGCATTCCATGTGCTAGATCCCATAAAAGGAAGATCACCAGGGTGCTCTCAGAGGCTTTAGCAGCTATCCTAAAAAGAGTCCCTCTAGACCTTCTCAAGCCACTCACTGACAGAATACTTACTCCATCTCACAGGAGGAAGGAGTGTCAAGACCCTTTACTTGGGAAGATAGCAAAAGCAATTTGAAACTGGAAAATAGTGAATGAATCACTAGATGATTTTTATTGAAAAACAAATTCAAGTATGTTCATCATTAAGGCAGAGCTGTTATGGTCAACACAATAGCCTAAAGGTATCCGACATGTAATTTGGAACCCTTTCCCATTTCCTCAAAGTTTGACCTTGGACAAATTTGCAACCTTGGACAAGTTACAACATAACCTCTGTTATGAGCCTAATGTCTTCATCTGGTTAAGTTGGGGATTCTAAGCCCTTCACCCTCCACCCCTTACCCAACACACACACATAGGGTTCTTGTGGGGTTAAGTGTAAAGGCATATCATGATGTCTGATGATCATTTATTGTCATTGAGATATTACTTTGTGTTTACCAGTGAGGATGTAGGAAGATCTTTTTAGCTACATGTCTTTGATATATTACATATTGCCTTAAAAGGTAGATATTTTATTTTCTTCCTGTCAAATGCCAGAATGGAAAGTGTCCTTTTTCAACTATGTTCCTATTTTGGCCCCTGCTTTTTGAAAGTACTTGTGATAGAAATTAAATATTCATGCAGGTGTGGCATGCCATTTGAAGGTGACACTGTCATGGGTTCTTCAATAATTATCTGGTGGTAATTTGCCCTTTGCATCTGTGGCTATCTCTGAGGGACACTGTTCTTCTGATTTCTCCCGTTACAGTGGGAAAGCACACAGTGCCATAAAACCAGTTAACGTGTCAGAAAATTATCCCTTATGAAATTTAGTTTCTTTTGAAACTTCTTTGATGTACAAAAAGATAACGTGGGCTTACTTTACAAGTGACAAAACTATTTCACTTTCTGGTAATTCAGAAGACTTCTCAGGTCCTGAATAACTTGATTCTTTTCCTTTAAATGATTTATGGGCAGGGACAAAACAGCATATTCTGTATCTAATTATAAGGCTTCATTTTCATGAATCTCTCTCTTTTTGTTGATGGCAAATCTAGCCCTGCATTCAAGCTGTAAAGAGGAATAGCTTTATTTCACCCACTAACTGTTTACATCAGACACCATATTGGTGATTTGAGACTCAGTATTGGTATCTGTCAACTGGGGATAGCAAAACAGGCTTCATAGGAATTGGAAGATTAAGCGAGATCATGCATTAGTAATTTCATCTAGCTTCTAGCACAGACTAGCTTGTTTACTATCTTTATAGGTATTTCTGTACCTATAGAAAGAAGGCCACCGTCCCTCCCCACTCCCTTCTCTCCCCTCTGCTCCTGCCTTCTCCCATCTTATTCCCAGAAGTCCATTCCTCCTGGACAACAGGAAGGCCCTTCCCCTTCTGTTTCTATCATAAACTGCTTCTCTGTCCTTTGGTCTCTGGAGAACTGGCAGATTGACCTCATACAATCAACTAACTAGCCAAAACTTTTTCCTCAGACATGTTAACATCTTTCTGAAATAATACCACTTTGCAGTCAGCCACTACTTGCTCCCCTTTCCTTAAAGCATTTTATTTTTGTCCAGATACAGGGATTCTTAGACTCCCAGACAGATCCCTAAATAATTATACCTAGCCCAACAGGCAAAACTAATGTGTGCTATTTGAAGGCAGGGCAGTGTTGACTTTTTGGGAGAGTGGTGTTCACTTTAAGAAAATTTATAAAGCCACCCAAGATTTCTGGGCTTACTAATTTTTAAAAAAATAGACGTTTTCCCCTTTCTGCATGTACCCTAATTCATGTGTATATTTTACTTACAAAGGGTCATATTTCATTTTTAGCTGAGAAAGTCTTTCATGAAATAAAACATGGAAGCATTTTTAAGCCTTTAGGGTGATGTGGGTTAGAGTTATTTATAAGCTGTTTGATCATACACTTATGTATGTGGTCTGTGGTTGTTCCACTTAACTTGCTATTGATTGCATTTTGGTAAAAATGAAAATTTATCCCAGGGTGGTAATTATTATGGTTTGAAAAATATGCTTTCTTGCTTCTTTATCTTTTTTATATAGTCAGTTAGCAGTTATTTACCTAAATTGAGAGGAGATAATTTATAAAGGTCCGTGGTTTTAAAACTCATGTTATACCATCAGATGCATTTGGTGTGCAGTTTTTTTATTGGCATTGGATTTGCATGCTTGTTTCTGCTTGGCGTTGTCTAATAGAAGTGTACTCTGAATACCATGACAGCCAGAAATTAGTTGGGAATTGGTGAAATAATGCTTTTTTTTTTTCCTATGGATACGTAACAAGAAGTGAATAATAGTTAACTTGGATTTTAGGTTTTTTTCTTATAAGCAGCTCATTGCACAAAGAATGCACTTTAATTTGCTCATTACTTCTTCTAGATTGGAAAGAAGACTGATGAAGAAAAATAACAGCATGATTCAGGTAAACGGATTTTTAAATTATTTACCTTTTATGCTTAATTTATATTTTCTGTGTTCTCCCAATGAGAGGATCTAAACAAACAATTTTTGTGGGCAATTGGAATATATAAGGAATATTTTGGGGATATAGATGAAATAGTCAAATACATATTGCCATTTAATTAATTTAGTTATGTACATATTTTGAACAAGTATGTATTTATACAAAATGGGATATTATAACTAATGCTTTTTTCCTACCCCAGAATAATTTTCTTCCAATTCTTTACATACATATCTGACATCAGTGTCTTCATTATTTGAGTCACATTTTTGAAGCATTCAGTATTATTTTCCACAGCCTGTTATCATTTTAGGTGTTTGCAGTACAGCACTTTTGGAGTCTATGTATGGCACTATATTTGGAAATTTTATCCCAAGCCACAAGTAATCATTTGCATAATGTTAGGACAGTTGCTGTTTTCATTCTTTCTGTGTAGATGAACATTGAAGATCTCTACTGTGTAACAATTTGTAGAACTGCTTTCTTAAGTCTTTCTCCCTTCCTCCCTCCTTTCCTTCCTTCCTTCTTTCCTTTCATTTATTTATTTTATTTGTTTAGAGGTAATTGCATGTATATTGTTTAAGAATTCAAATAGTACTCTAATAGCCATTCTTTGTTCTTTTTATACTCTTATTGCCCCTTTGCCTAAAGATAGCCCTTTTCAATCCTTTTAGTTGTATTTTCCAGTATTTGTCTACCTATTTCTAAACAACACATCATATGCTCTAAGTGCCATTTACTGATTCCTTTTAAAATCTTAGACTTATACATTGATTTCCTGCCGGGGAGTTCTCTCTCATAGACCACCCTTTACCCTTACTACATACCTACTTTTCCTGTCTCTTTATTTTCTTGATGCAGTCATTGTTACAGTCTATATTTAGATAAGTATTAATGTCTACTTTATTATGACAATTTTTTTTTGTGGCTGAGCTCTGTGATATAAGTTGAGATGTCTCAAGTCATTCTGCCTCCAAGTTGGTTGTTTGTGAACTGTTTTTTTTTGTCTCTGGAAAATGTTTCATGCTTTTCTTTATGCCCAGAATTCTGCAGTTTCATATTGGGACACTTTTTGTTGTTTTTGTCCTCTCAGCTTGGCAACTGATGTCTCTCAATTTGTAAATTTTCTTGTACTATTTCTTTGATAATTTCCCCCCCATTCTCTCTTTTCTTAGTCTGTTGGTTGGGTATTTTCACCTACTAGTTTGATCTCTAATTTTCTTAAGTCTTACTCTTAGCTATTTTCCATCTTTCTGTGTTTTTCTTCAACTTTCTGAGAGGTTTTCTTAGTATCAATTGAATTTTTAATTTCTGCTAGCAGGTTTGTAATTTTGAATTTAATTTTTGAGGGTCTATGGATATTTTGTTTTTAAAATTAGGATCCTGTTTTTGTTTGATAGATGCAATATTTTCTCATTTTTTTTGAGAATATGAATTGAATTATTTTGCTGTTTTTTGCTGTTCTTTGCACATTTTCCTGTGTGTTCCCTTTATCTTCTTGTTTTGATCCCTGATTTTAATGTTAAAGGCTCTTCCCAAATGAGTGCTGGGGATTTAGTTGTCTGTTCATACTTAAAAGTGAGACAATACAAAATGGACCGCAAATTTGTTACGTGGTTGGCTTCACTCTAAGGTCTTTGGGCAGAGACCTTACTGGCCATTTCAGTGGGTGATTATCATGTATCAAAATCTGCAGATTTTTTTCCTTGGACCTTTCAGTTTCTCCAAAATGGAATTCTTTGTTTACTTTTTTTGTGGAGTGTAAGCCTACCTATGAGGATTTAGGGGCACCACAGAGGAGTGAGGAGGAAGGGAGCCAGAGATCTCACCATCCAAGCCTGAGAATGCCTAGATCCAATGCTTTCGTTTCAGCCTTATCTGGAGTCTAGGTTTGAAGTGTTGCTGTATCATTTTCTCCAGAGGGCAAACTGCCCCTTCTTATAGGAGTAGGGATGGTTGGTTTGGCTCTACCAGGTGAGGGAGAGGATCTGGGGTTCTAACTCCCTCCCTCTCTCCCTTCTTCCCTCCCTCCTCCCCTTCTTTGTTCCACACAAATTTATCATCTTACAGTTTTGTGGGTCAGAAGACTGATGCAGTTCTCACTGGGCTAAAATCAACGGGCGAGGCGCAGTGGCTCATGCCTGTAAACACAGCACTTTGGGAGGCCAAGGCGGGCGAATCACTTGAAGTCAGGAGTTCAAGACCAGCCCGGCCAACATGGCGAAACCCCGTCTCTACCAAAAAATACAAAAATTAGCCGGATGTGGTGGTGGATGCCTGTAGTCCCAGCTACTCAGGAGGCTGAGGCATGAGAATCGTTTGAACCCTGGAGGCAGAGGTTGCAGTGAGCAGGGATTGTGCCACTGCACTCCAGCCTGGGCGACAGAGAGACCCTGTAGCAAAACAAAACAGGTGTCCACAGGCTGCACTCTTTTCCAGAGGCTCTAGGGGAGAGTCCCTTTCCTTGTTTTTATTTTTTAGCTTCTAGCTGCTGGCTGCATTTCTTGGCTCCTGGCCCTTTTCCATCTTTAAAGTCAGCAATGGTCAAATGGTCTCACATTGCATTACTCTGACTTCCTTTTCTGTCTACCACTTCTACTTTTAAGGACCCTGGTAATTATATTAGGCCCATTCAGATAATCCAGGATAATCTCTTGTTTGTTTTTATTGTGGTAAAAAACACATAATATAAAATATAACCATTTTAAGTGTACAGTAGTGTTAACTATGTACACATTGTTGTGCAAAAGCTCTCTAGAACATTTTATGTTGCAAAACTGAAACTCTATACGCATTGAACAGCAACACTCCTTTATCCTGCCTGCCCAGCCTCTGGCAACTATGAACCACCTTCTGTTTCTGTAAATGTGGCTACTTTAAATACCTCATATAAGTGGAATCATGTAATATTTGTCTTTTTGTGACTGACTTGTTTTACTTTGCATAATGTCCTCAGGGTTCATCCATGTTGCAGCATATAAGAAGATTTCCTTCTTTTTAAGGTTGAATAATATTCCATTGTATGTATATACCATGTTTTCTTTATTCATCTGCCATTGGATGTGTAGGTTGCATCCACCTCTTAACTATTGTGAGTAGTGCTTAAGTGAACAGGGGTCTGCAAATATCTTTTCAAGACCCTGCTTTCAATTCTTTCAGATGCATACCAGAAGTGAGCTTACTGGATCATATAGTAGTTCTATTCTTAATGTTTTCAGGAACTGCCAGACTTTATTCCATAGTGGATGTACGATTTGACATTCCCACCAACAGTGTACGAATATTCCGATCAACTTCTCCACATCTTTGCCAACACTTGCTATTTTCTATTTTTGTTTTTGATAGTGGTCATTCTAATGGGTGTGAGATGATATCTCATTGTGGTTTTGATTTGCATTTTCCTGATGATTAGGGATGTTAAGCATCTTTTCATGTACTTATTGACCATTTGTATATCTTCTTTGGAGAAATGTCCATTCAAGTCCTTTGCCAATTTTTAATTATTATTTAGCTTTTTGTTGTTGAATTGTGGGCATTCTTTATATATTCTGGATATTAACACTTTGTCAGATATATGGTTTACAAATATTTTCTGTGGGTTGCCCTTTCACTTGGTTGATTACTTCCTTTAGTTTTTAAGTTTGATGTAGTCCCATTTGCTTATTTTGTGTTTGCTTTTTACCTGTGTTTTTGATGTAATATCCAAAAAATCATTGCCAACTCCAATGTCATGAAGCATTTCCTCTATGTATTTTTTTTCCTTTTTGCTAGGAATTTTATAGCTTCAGGTCTTAATTTTAGGTGTTTAGTCCATCTTGAGTTAACTTTAATTTATGGTGTGGGGTAAGGGTCTTTTTTTTTAATACACACTTCACCACCCCCATCTTTTCAGTCTTCCCCGCTCCCCTTCTGAGGAACCAGAAGCTCCATCATTTCCTAAGCATTTCTGTCACAGTCAGCTGGCTTTTTGCTTCACAGGCAGGGAGGTTCCCACCAGCTCTGCTCGACTCCACAGTCATCTCCGCTTTCCAGACATCAGTGATGCCTATTGTTTGCTCTAATATAGTTTTCTATTCTTTTTGTCCTTATGGATTTATATCTTTTTTCGTTTTTACTAACATTTTGATGGGCATTTAGAAGGAAGCAGAGATAAATAGGCCTATTCCTTTGGCCATCTATAACCCCCAAATCTGTATTGCTCTTTAAAATAATATTTAAAAGGACTTTATAAAATGGTATCTCATATTTCCTATTGTGACATCCAACCTCTAGAAATAATTGTTTCTATTTCTTTGCTTCCTTCTTGTTAACCAGTTTCTGTCAAGTGACCCATAAGCATGGAAAGCTAGCATTAAGTGTACTTGTTACATTATTTCATTATTCAAAATAGACTGAGATTATTGTCTGTAATATGAGACCTGGTAAGGTTTTGAATTTAAGATGATACTCTCTTTCCTGAGGTATAATCTTTTTTAAGCTTTTGACTTTATCTTTGGGTTTATAAACCATACGTTGGTATTAGGAGATGGTGCCCTTTTATGTAAATATATTTTACTTCAAAGCTTTATTAATTTTCTTTTTGAGACAGGGTCTCACTCTGGCACCCAGGCTGGAGTGCAGTGACACAATCAGCTCACTGCAGCCTCAACCTCCTGGGCTCAAGTGATTCTCCTGCCTCATCCTCCCAAGTAGCTGAGAATACAGGCACACACCACTGTGCCTGGTTATTTTTTTTTCTTTTTGTAGATATGAGGTCTCGTTTTGTTGCCTAGGCTAGTGCTGGAATTATAGGCATGAGCCACCATGCCCGGCCTGAAACTTTAATTGAATACTTTTAAGCTAATGTAATGGAAAAAGAGTCCTAGTTTTTGTTTGTTTTATTTTATTGCTGTTTCAGTTGATAACTGCTTTCTTTGTACCTATGTTTGATTATTTACAGATGTAGCACCATTTCTTACAGATAGAATAAAGTATGATTAAAAGTTGGAAGGGTACGGAGGGATGCCTGGTCCTAAGTAAGTCCTTGGGACTATTGAGAGTAGTGGATTGTTTTGTTCTATAAGAATTGTTTCTTTATAGAATTAAGCCTGTTAGTTGGCTCAAGGTATCAGCTCTCCAGCTTGACAGCTGGAGAGCACCTGTGATTTTTATCCTGGGGTCCAGGGATAGCTTTAAGGAGTTAACGATTGTCCTGAGGTTTAAGTGGGGAGGGATGGAACAGGCTTAGTTTTCATCAGATACTCAATACTGTAGGGCTTATATGATCCTGAAAAGCGTTGAGAGCCTACTTCTTATAGATTATCACAGGAAAAAAAAGAAAATGTTACTGATGAAATTAAATATGATCGAACTAAAATATACTACCTTTCTGACTACATTAGATTCCATATTCTTTCACATATAAGTACAAATTACTACAAATGAGGCACTAAATGAACAGCCCTCTTTGTTCTTTAATACAAGACATTATCTCTAGCTTCCTGATTATGCTACCAGGAAATGTGTACCATTTACACATATATAACTATAAAAGCTGTTACTTATGAGGGTAATGTTTTGGCCCCAGAGAGATCATAACATTTTTATAAATCAGCTTGTAAAAATGATAACTCAGTAGTTACCTTTGTTTTCAGTTTGAAGCTGAAACTTCAAACTTATGCTTAATTTATGATAATCAATTATTTGTTGGCAACTAAAAATAGTAGATAAATATATAAAAGGAGAAACACCTTTTATAGTTATAGGCCTAAGACTTAACTTTTAATTAGAAAAGATGGAGTAAGCTTTATATTATATGTATATATTATACTACTGTAAAAAATACAACAATTAAAAAGCTAGAAAAGAAAGAAAAAATGGGAGGAGGTAAGGAAGGTTCATTGTGAATTCTTTGTTTCCAAGTTTATAAGTACTTTAATCCTTTTATTTATAGTGAGCTGGACTGAATTTACACAATCTCTCTCAGCTTTAGAATTTTGTGATTCCGTTTTGAAGTGCTTAAACTGAAACTGCTTCTCTGTTCCAGGCACACCATTGAGTTCTTTGGGATGCCCAAAAGTGTCTGGTTGGGAAACATGAAATAGAAGACAAGAACCTGCCTCAGCAAGCGTACCTGAGAATACTTTTAAAGGAACCTGTTGATAAATGCAAAACAGTAGCTGTTGCAGGTATGTATTGACAGAGAACTTGGATTGAACCTGATGTGGCCCACTCTGCTCTACTCAGTCAAGTGGAGTCATTCTCTGGGAATGAGCTCTTGTCTTGAATCCCACTGTTCATAGGACAGAACTTTCAGGCCTGAAATACCTGGTGTCTGTCTTTCTGTAACCTTGACTGTGTGGTGGGATATCACTCGTCACTCTTTGATGAACTCTGATTCAGACCCTTGAGTGTCCTTCCCAATGCCTCAAGGACATTAGACTCTTGTCACATGAAAGTGATAGCAAATTTCTAGCTAAAGACCTCATTGCCTTCTTTCCTGGGAGTAGAGCAGTCAATGTCAAAGCTCAGCAAATGTGTCTCATAAACCAGCTGTTACTGGCTTTACTTTTCCCTGAACATCATCAAGGCCATTTCTGATTGGATGTGGTTGTATCAGATTGACCAGTTCCCTCTTAGTCATTTACTTTGACCTGCTTGTCTCTTTGACCCCTATTAAATGTTTACCTCATTTTCTTGTTTTTTTAGCCTTTAATTTTTATCTCCTCAACAATGTATCATCAAGATCAGGGGCACCCATTATTTCATATCCTGTGACCTTTGGTGGATGTCTGGCTTTGGATGCACTGGCTCTCTTTGTAAGGCACAGCCTGTGTTATTGTCATATGTCACCGTGATCCTTTAGGATTTTTGTAGTCTTTTTTTTTTTTCCATCTACCAATGAAGAACACTACAAATGTACCTTGTGCTGAGTATTTTATGTGTCTTTGTCACACCATCATGAAAGCATTAAGCAAGTCCCATTTTGCAGATGAGGAAATAAGGTTCCAAGTGGTTAAACAACTTGCCTGCTATTCCCAGAGAGTAAGTGGCAGGAATGGGATTCAGCACTGAGTCTGTCTTGAATTGTGTACCATAGAAATAGTATGCCCTGCTGTATTCCCTTTTTGAAGCAGAGTTTTAAAAATATTCTTATTCAGCTGGGCGTGGTGGCTCACGCCTATAATCCCAGCACTTTGGGAGGCCAAGGCGGGCAGATCACCTGAGGTCAGGAGTTTGAGACCAGCCTGGCCAACATGGTGAAACCCCCTCTCTACTAAAAATACAAAAATTAGCCGGGCATGGTGGCGGGTGCCTGTAGTCCCAGCTACTTGGGAGGCTGAGGCAGGAGAATCACTTGAACCCGGGATCTGCAGTGAGTTGAGATCTTGCCACTGCACTGCAGCCTGGGCAACAAGAGTGAAACTCCGTCTAAAAAAAAAATTCTTATTCTTGTGGAATTTTAGTCTTCTCCACTTTTTTCAGCTTTTGCAACTTTCCCCCCATTTTGTGGCATTTTATTTGGTTTATAATTATAACACTTAATTTGAACCATTAAAAATAAGTATTTTCAACTTTTGTTATTTTTATAATATCACTGAGAATATATTATTGGTATGAGACATTATTAAAATATGCCCTCTTTCTCACATAGGCTCTGATGTCTTCACTGATTCTGTTTTCTGAGTTGATTATGAGTCTAGCATGGGAGACGGGAGTGGACTTTTATATTTCTAATATGGTCCTACTAATACAGAGTTATTGAAGATGACATGGAAGAATGATAAGATTTTGCCAGAAATATTCTTCCATAGTTCACAAAGTTGTTTTAGAACCTGAATTCTTTAAAATATAGAACATCTATTCAAGTACTTAGTTTTGGCTCAGTGACCACTTTCAATGTGTATAGCCAGGAAGTTGCACTATATAGAAGGATATAGGTTTTAAGTTTAAGTAAGTTTAAGAATATATGTTATCTGATTTTTTTCAATAAGGGGCTAAATAATTTGAAATTTCTATATATTTAGGCTTCTAGAATGTTCTCATTAAATTAGTAGATGTACATACTGAAAAATATTTTAAATCACCGTAAAAATCCTGAGAGATAGATGTGGTCAACCTCACTGAAAGATGAATACACTGAGGTTTATAAGATTGTGAAACTTACCCAAGCTCATGTGATTACAAAATAGAGCCGGCCGGGTGCGGTGGCTCACGCCTGCAATCCCAGCACTTTGGGAGGCTGAGACGGGCAGATCACGAGGTCAGGAGATTGAGACCATCATGGCTAACACGGTGAAACCCCGTCTCTACTGAAAATACAAAAAAAAAAAAAAAATTAGCCGGTCATGGTGGCAGGCGCCTGTAGTCCCAGCTACTCGGGAGGCTGAGGCAGGAGAATGGCGTGAACCCGGGAGGCGGAGCTTGCAGTGAGCCGAGATTGTGCCACTGCACTCCAGCCTGGGCGATGGAGCGAGACTCCACCTCAAAAAAAAGAAAAAAAAAAAAAAAGAGAAAAAGAAAATAGCAGAGCCAGAATTGAACTTAGATCTATTTTTCACCAGCAATGTTTCTAACAATTACATTGCCTTGCTGATTATACACAGTGATGACATTTAGATCATAAACATGTCTAAGAATTTTCTTATATTTAGCATTCAAACAAGGGCCGTCCTAAACAGCTAAATAAGCCTCATCCTCACAGAAGCGAAAGCTTCTAGATGGGCTTGGTGTTGTTCATCAATGAGGTTTTATCAGGATAGTGGCAATTCTGGTGAATGACGGACTGAGCCCCTCTTGAGAATTGGATGTGTCTGCTTGGACTGCATGCCATTTCCCACCCAGTGCTTACCATGCTGCTAGCAGCAATTAGGGTCGACTCACCTTAGCAGTTGCATGAGCAGCTGTTTCTTCCAAAGCAAGTTGGGACTGGAATTTGGCCATATAATCACACAGTTAAGGACAGCTCTGGCATTTATATATGAATCTCAGAATTTTAGGTACACCATTTCTTTTCCGTAAATAAAATTTCTTTCTGCTTTTAAGTGTCTTTTCCTGATTCTACATAGAAAATTTGATGAATATTTACAGCCATAAAAAAGAATGAAATCATGTCCTTTGCAGTAACGTGGGTGCACCTGGAGACCATTATTCTAAGCGAACTAATACAGGAACAGAAAACCAAAAAGCACACGTTCTCACTTATACGTGGTAGCTAAACATTGACTACATAAAGATGGGAACGATAGACAGTGGGGAATGCTTGAGAGAGAGGGTAGGGGAGGCATGGATTGGAAGACTAACTGTTGGGTACTGTGCTTACTACCTTGGTGATGGGATCCTTCGTACACCAAGCCTCAGCAACACACAACCTACCCATGTAACAAACCTGCACATATCTCCTGAACCTAAGATAAAAGTAGAAAAGAAGAAAAATGTAAAAAACATTTGCTTAAGTATGAACAAAAAGGAAAAAAAGAAAATTTGGTAAATATTGAAAAGTTTAAACAACAAAATAAAGATTACCACTTAGATATAGCCATTGATAATATTTTGGTAAAGATGCTTCCAGTTTTTATTCCTATGAAGATGTATGCCTTTTTTAAAATGCAAACTTAAAATCTTAGTGTTTTATATCCATTTTTACTTAGCATAATTGCAACATTTTTCCTATGTGCTTAAATGTTCTTTTGCAACATACTTTTAGTGGCTATAAGTATTCCCTTTGGGTAATAGCGTCAGTGAATCCATTCTATTAGTGAACCTAATCCTCATTCAATTTAGTTAAAACCTCTCTAAAAAACAAGAACATAATTGCCACTAGTTTTCATAATGATATCCTAATGATGCTTTCAGATATGATGAGAAAATCCAGTTTCGATCACTTCCCCTGTCACATTGTGCAATGAACCTGACTTGAAGTTTCCCAGTACAAACGCTGTGCATGACTGTAGCATGGGAAAATTCTCTTTTGACTGGGAAACTTTGAAAACCCATTTTTCTTTCTTTGAGGTGGCTTGTCTGTGACAAGTAACTTCAGTGTTTTCATACTTAGATGAAACTTCTCAAGTCCTGATTTGCAGGTGATTTGGCTCTCCTAGTTGGCTTTACTACTTAACTAAACCTTTTTTCTTCTCCTAAATATTTCACATGGGCCAAACCCTGGGTCAGCAGCTACACTTACCTGAGGAAACCCCAGGTGTCATGAATGAGGTTGGAGAGACATGCATAATGTAGTATTAATGTGACTTTTCCTGAAACCAAAGAGTTCTGTGCTCCTAGGTATTAAAGTTATCAAACTGAGAATTTGATTACAGCTGAAATGGGTGAACATGTAACAGAAGCACTCTACTCAGAAAAGGCTCCTATGAAGCTAGGACTATGACTTATTATTACTTCTTGTTCTCTTAAAGACTATATTAAGTTAAATCACTATGATCCTCACCAAACCATTACTTTTCAGACATGGTTCCTTATTTCCCTTGGGATTCCATAGTGTCATGTGAGTAGGTAAGGGGTGAGGGAGGACAAAGCCTCCTTGTCAATAATTGTCCTTATTGACAATAAGGAGGACCTCCTTATTGTCCCATCAACCAGCAGCTCTGCCTTTATATGTTTTATGTATTGAACTTCCACAAATTTTTGCTGAAAGAAAGGACTACTGCTTAAGGGAGTAAAGACTGTGAAAATCACTGGGGCATTGTAGATCCTATGGGTGGATGAAAAAGAGATGGAAAATGGATGTCCAGACAGTATTACTTCCAAGTTTCCATTATGCTTGTAATTCTCCTGCAGTGACACAGTCCTTCTTGGGTTTGATATTTACCATAGGTCCTCTGGTTGGACTTCCCATAGATTAGCCTGCTTTTATGATAGCGGTTTCCATAGAGGCAGCTCAGAAATGTTAGGGTTAGGAGAGATGAAAGAGTGATAGCCTTACAAGCATTGGTGGTAGAAAGTAACCTTCTAGTGATCAGAGCAGGGAGTAGTGGAAGGTATAACCTGTTAAAGGCCCACAGGAGACTGGTTTCTATATTCTTGTTCATGTGGATTACCCAGTAGGAAGATGCTCTTTCCATCAGAGTGATGTGGTGTATGAAATTCAGCCAGACAGTCTGTGAAATCTTCATTATCTATTTCTAGACTCATTTAAAACATTTTCGGTGGGCTCTCTTAAATTGAAGATTTATATTGGTGAATCACAGAACCAGCTACTCCCGAATAAAAAATTTTAGTGGTTTTTGTTCCACAGCTCAGTTGACTGACTAGAGAATTTTCTCCAAAGATATTTTTAACCAGCAAAGAATGAGGAACTAACTAAAGAGTTTGCAATGGCTAATTTACAATTGGTGCCCAGAATCCTTAACCACAGTTAAAAATCTTAGCTTTATTTACCAGACGGTGCAGGGGTATCAATGTATGAAGACCTTAATGTTAATATACATTTAGTTATTCAGAGAATGAGCTTAGTCTTGAGGTGAAAACTGGAGAGAAAATTCTTGCTTTCTCCATCAGGAAAGGGGTAAATTATGACCAATTTGCAAACATAACAGGATATATTGGTGTCAAATAGGGCCTGAGCTGTTTGTATATGAACTGTGTATATGGCTACAACTGTTGGGGTGACATTCAACAAGATGTGAGTAAATGACACCCCTGGAATTGTGCAGTGCTGCAGCCCTGGGTATAGCCATTCATTCTGTTAGTCATTTATCTAGTGAATATCTCTACCTCATGCCTGGCACTTTCCTAGATACTAGAACACAATAGTGAGCAGGGCAAACAAACAAGATCATTTCTCTCATGGAACTTAAAGTCCAAAAGGGGTTGGGCAGGGTCTTCAGGGAGATAAGTAATAAAGAGGGAGGTAAACAATATTTCAAATATGCTAGAAAGAAAATAGAGCAAGAGTGTTTTTGGGTAGGAAAGACTATTTTAGATCAAGTCTAAAATGCATGACCTATGTTCTTGTTGGCTGTTTACTTCTTGTACTGCATATAAGTTGGTGAATTTTTATATTCACCAACTCTCATTAAATAATTCAGAGAAAAGGTAGGATTTCCTCCATCAAAATTGTGTTTTCTATAGCAATTAAGCTTTATCAAGTGCCACATTTCAGTGGTAAAAACTGAGACAGCTTCATTTCTTAGGTAGTTTGTTAAAGTAGAATTGTAAAATAATAATAAATTGCTGGACTGTAGCATATAAAAAGAAGTTTCCAGTTAATTCAGGGGAAAATTGTGATATACTGCTCATAAAAGTTGAAGAGAGAGAAGTTGGACTGATTACCTTAAGCATCTTAGACTCATTGTGACCCATGTTGAATGGATCACTAAGCCTCACTGATTTTTTTCCCCCATTTTTTCCCCTTTATATATATAATGTCCTTTTTCTCTGTTTCTTTTGTCCCTTTTCACTACTCTATCACCACTCTAGTGAGGTCCTTTTTACCACAGGCTAGTCTATTTTAATAGCTTTTCCCTTGATATCTCTGCATCTGGTCTAGCTGATTAGTTAGTTTTTCTGATGCTACATTCATAGTTCTATTCCCTTCTTAAAAGCCTTTACTTTACTCTCCACTCACTTGAGAGTGATAAAGGCCAGACTCTTTAGCTCGACATGTGAGGCCCCCCATGATCTGTCCCCATTGTGTATTTCTAACCATATCCCTGCTTTTACCCAGTGCAAACTTTAGGCTCTACCCAGACTTTCTATTCCCCTTTCTGTTGTGCTTTTGGTCAAGCTGCTATCTGGAAAACTCATTTCTTTCTTTCTTTCTTTCTTTCTTTCTTTCTTTCTTTCTTTCTTTCTTTCTTTCTTTTTTTTTTTTGCCTATGTAAATTAATGTTCAAAGTCTAGTTTGAATAGATCATCTCTTCTTTCTTTCTGGCTGCTTTAAAGATTTTGCTTTGTTTTTAGGAGTCTGTGATTTGTTTATATCTAAGTGGGGAAACTCCTTCTCTCCCAACTTTTCCCTCCCTCTTTTTCTCCCTTTCTCCCTTCCTTCCTCCCTCCCTCCCTCCCTCCCTCCCTCCCCTCCCTCCCTCCCTCCCTCCCTTCCTCCCTTCCTCCCTTCCTTCCTTCCTTCTCCCTCTGTCTCTCCCTGAGAATCTTTGGGTTTTCTGGGCCTAAATATTGCTATTAGGAATATTTTATCATTATTTCTTAGAATAATGCCTCTTCCCCATTTTCTTTATTATTTCTTTCTGGAAATCGAAGAACACATGTTGGACTTTCTCACTCATTTTCCACATCCTTCTTTCATATTTTTGATATCATCTTCTTTATGTTACAATTCTGGACAGTTTCTTTGGATTTGTCACTTGGTTCACCAGTTCTTTCTTCAGCTATTTCTAATCTGCTGTTTAAGCCGTCCTTGATGACAGGGATTTTTATATTTTTAAATTTTATTTTATTTTATTTTATTTTTTATCCTACAGTTTTATCCCCAGAGCCTAGACCAAGGTGTAATACTTAGTACATAGGTGCTTAATAAATATATGTTGAATGAATTCACATGAGTTTTTTATCTTTTAATTTTTAAATACCATTTTTGCCACTTTTCAAGTCAACATGGTAGTTTTTTCAGATAAAATTTTACTCCCTTTTAAATTTCTCTTATTGAAATATATTAAATATACTTATTTTATGCTGATAATTCTAGTATTCGAAATATTTTCAGATCTGATTCATTTGCCTGTTTCTGTTGGCTCTCATTGATGGTCTCTTATTTCCTTGTATTTCTATGATTTATTGACTGTGAACTCATTTTCCTTGGAAGTTTTATCTGTGTGAGCTGTTCAAGGCCTAGATTGAAGGTAGATTTTTCCAGAGAGTATTTATATTTGCTTCTCCCAGGTGCCTGTAGCCACTATCAATCTGGACACTCTTTACATTATATTCTCTGCCTCAGGTTTTTTGAAGCATATAGCATAAATTTAGACCACAAAACAACATAAATACTGGTTGTTGGTTATGAATTCTCAAGGGAGATTTTCCACCCCCTGAAGATGCTACGGTTAAAAAAGCAGTTCCTCTTTTGGTGTAGCAAGTTTATTTCTAATTTGCCCATATACTGAGGGTATAGTTTTGTGAAGTTCCAGTTTTACGCAGGGGTCTGTTAAACTCACCAGCTTGAGTGGTCCTGGTTTTATCTTTTCTCTCTCTTGCTCTGTACAATCATTATAATGGAAATTCAGTATTACTAGGGTTGTGGCCTTGGTGCTTTTCTACCTCGCAGCATTCTCACTCTTACTTTGTTTTGGCTTCTGTGAATGTCCTACTTTATTGTCACCTCATTGGTGCATTTACAGAGATTTTATACTTCATTATGCTTCAATTATTTTCATTAAGAGAGACCAGTTTAAGGTATCTAGTGTATCATTCTTCAAAAATAGACCTATTTTGTTGTTTTGTTTTAGTATGTGCTTCTAATAGATGAGGTGGATACTCATTTATGACAGAACTCAAAAAATTATTAAAAACTTAGGTACAGCTCAGCCTCCTCTTTTAATTTAAATGTCTGCTATACACAGTCAGATTAGGTGAAGAGTGAGGTGGAGAATAACCCCTTGTAATGTGCTCTCTAAGTTGGCTGAGACTTTGATGTCTTGGAGATATTATTTATCGAAATGAGATTTATTTTTGTCCATTTGATTGTCTAGCATTTTATTATATGTATTTATAGATTAATTTTCTAATATTTCACTATATGTACTATGTATATTTTACCCTTCTAAGTAGGATTTGATTCCTAAGTAATGCTCTATGACTGAGAAATAACAAATAATAAGGAAATATTATTTGTTACATGATATCTGCCATGGGTCCATTTAATGATACCCTGAGAGAGACTCTGTAGTACCTTAGTCCTTTTACTCAGTGTTATTTCATTTGATTCTGAATGAGTGTAATATTATTTGTAAGGGCAAATAGTTGCAATTAGTAGAATATGTTAGTGATTTCAAAAAAAGAAACTAGTCTCAAGAAGATATTTTTAATGTTATGGCTTAAATTTGCAGTGTGCAGATCTGCAGTTCAGCTGACTCTGTGATTCTTCAGCACTAAATAGGTATATCTAGTGAGAAGCATTGCCATCTGATAGAAATATGTAACACATATGTGTGCCACTCACCTGAATGAATCACATGCTGTTATGAACTTTAGTTTTTTTTCTTCAGAATCCCATGTTATATTAATTCTGCAGAGGTGGGTCTGCTGCTCGTGTTGCTGATATAATGCAAGTAGTCCTCTCTGACCAAGCCCTCAGTCTGCATTGCCACATTAGAACCTAATTTCCTTGAACCAGCAATATATTTTGTGTGACTTAAGCTGATGAATAATTTTTAGCATGTATTATGGTATTAAGGAAATATTAAATGGAATAAATGTTGATTTAAATTGGTAGAATGCTCAAGTTTTAATGATCAGAGTAGGGATAATGGTTGCCTGGTACAGTTATGTGTTTTGAGGTTTTTGAAAGTTAGTAGTGTGTTTTAAATCTCTGCCATGAGAGGAACCAGAAACATAACACGGTAAACATGCCAACTGGATTCATGACATCACTTGTCAGCCACATGCTAACATAAGACTACATTATGATTAGAAATTTTAAAATTAATATTTGGAGGGCTTAGAAAGCTATATTTATTATGATTGTTAAGTAGCTGTGTTTGGAAGTTTTAATTTTTTAAAATGTGCAAGCTTGACAGATCTCCACATTTAACCATTAAAAATCATTTTTTTAATAATTATAATGTTTACTTCATATTGGAAATAGTTTCTAAGGAGGAAAATAGTTTGCATCTCATGTTATAAATATTTTCAGACTTTAAAATTACTTAATCCAAAGCATCCACTATTTGTTATTTTTTGTTCAAATTTTAGAATGTAAATATAAATTCTCCTAGAGTTTTCTTTTTCTTTTAACAGTTGTTTGTATTTTTAATGTAATGAGTATATTTCTGAATATTATATCAATGATATTTTTAATAAATTGAATAAATTTAAGTTGATAAGGAAAGTTTATCAAACTAATAATTTTAAAAGGTTTATTAGGAAATTATTAAAATGAAGAAAGCTTTCTTGATGTGGATAAGTCTTTTTCTCTTTTTTGTACTGGGTTTTTTAATCTTGGGTCACTTGATAATTTTTTTATATCACATTTAAAAATGTGTTGGATATTTTTATATTAACTTCCTATATTTATTTCTTCCTGAACTATTTTGGGAAAGAAACCACAATTGAAACACAAATTAGGTAACTAATAGCTTATTTATGGAATCTTTTTCTTCTAAAATGTTTCCTTGGAAAATATTAATTATTAGTATACTCACTTATAGACTCCCATACAGTCAGAAAAGCAGTTGTCAAGAAAAATATTTGAAGGCATGATTATTGTCCCAGCATTCTCACATTCTATTCCCTTTCCCTCTGTTAAAGTGAATAAATCAAAGAAAAATAAAATTGACTTTGTTGTCTGTTTCAGTTATTGGGCCCAGTTAGGGATGGCTAACCAGGGGTGAAGGGCACATAAATAACATCCACTTGTAATCCTTAATCTGCTTTCACACTCACTCCTCTCTTCAACTTTGTTTCCTGTAAAGTATAAATTTCTTAGTCTCATCATATAGAATAACCCAGAATGATATGATTTCACTACTGTGGATTTATAGAAATTATTTCTTCTTCCACATTTTTGTTGCTGAATCAACTGTCTTGTGTCATCTCTGACACTGTTATTCTCATTATTAAAAAAAATTCTATTAATGGTTTCATATAGTCTTTTCTCTAAAGATAATATTAACTAAGTGCCTTTTATATTCTAAGGTCTTTATTTACATAATCTTGAATGAAGCCCTGGAATCTTGCAGGGACCTTCATTATCTTCATTCTGTGGATTTTTAGTGACACTTTCATTTTCTAGGCCCTCCTTTAGACATTTTAGGCAGTGAGCAAAATTGACAAGTAGAAAAAAAAGAACAACCAACACGTGTATTATGGAGCTAATAGTCTAGTGGGAGAAAGACGACAAACTAGATGAATAAGGAAAATACATGTATGCTAAGTGGTGATCAGGGTTATCACTGATAACCTGTTGGATCAGAGGCTATGGCAAAAAATGAAGAGAAGTGGATGGGGAGTGTAAGTCTAATTGGGGCATGTGTGTGTGTGTACACACACACACACACGTGCACACAGTATTTGTAGAGAAGCCAGGAAGGCCTCATTGAGAAGGCAACATCTAAGTAAGGACGTGAAGAAAGTGGAGGGGTGAGCCTGCTGTATCGGGGCAAGACCATCCTAGGAAAGAGTAGTTCAGGGTTAAGTACAGAGCCCTTGATACTTTTTTTATTTTGCAGGAAAGTGGAGCTCAGCCTTGTCTAAGACTACATAGTTCATAAGCACTGGACCTCTTGTTCAGACTCAGATCTGTCATAATCAAAGCCCTGCACTCCCTCCACTACCCCAGGTTACTCTAAAAGGAAATCATTGTTCATTTTAGGAAGCTTTCCAATTCCTAGCAGAATGTGTTATACATTGTGAACACTGAGGATTTAACCATATCTGTTCTCAAGCAAAAATAATAGATAGGCAGGTAGGTAGATGGATTAGTTTTCTGTGCTCAACTAACGGAACCTCAAAATTATTAACTGGTTTTCCAGAGCTCTTAAGTTTAAGAAATAAATTTTAAGAGCTACACTTTCTGCTTTTTATTTTCTTTCTCTTTTTAAAACATATTGCTTGCTTTAAAAATTCCTCTGTTCTCATTTTATATGTGAGATTTAAAGGCCTAAAAAAATTTCAATAGGTATGTAGTGGTATGTCATGTTGTCTTAATTTGCGTTTCCCTGATGATATATTATGTGGAGCCCTTTTCATATGCTTATTTTTATCCATAAGTCTTCTTTGGTGATTTCTCCATTAAGGTCTTCAGCCCATTTTTAAATCAAGTTAATTGTTTTCTTATTGTTAAGTTTTAAGAGTTCTTTGAATATTTCGGATAACAAGTCTTTATCAGTATGTCTTTTGCAAATATTTTCTCCTAGTGCGTATATGTCTTTTCATTCTTTTTTTTTTTTTTTTTTTTTTTTTTGGCGGAGTTTCACTCTTGTTGCTCAGGCTGGAGTACAATGGCACCATGTTGGCTCACCACAACCTCCGCCTCCTGGGTTCAAACGATTCTCCTGCCTCAGCCTCCTGAGTAGCTGAGATTACAGGCATGCGCCACCACGCCCGGCTAATTTTATATTTTTAGTAGAGATGGGGTTTCTCCATGTTGGTCAGGCTGGTCTCGAACTCCCGACCTCAGGTGATTCACCCACCTCAGCCTCCCAAAGTGCTAGGATTACAGGAGTGAGTCACCATGCCTGGCCTGTCTTTCATTCTTATTTCTCTTTTTCACAATCATTCTCTAGTGTGCAGTAGAGTTTTCCAGAGGCTGTATATGGTATCACAATAGATTGACTGCAGACATTAATAAGGGAATTCGTGATTTTCTCTTAAGCCAGATATTAAAGAAAAATGTTTAAAAATATACTCTTCTTATATTGTTTTAGAAGATAAATTTTTCATTAATTTTTTTTTTGAGACAAGGTCTTGCTCTGTTGCCCAGGCTCAAGTGCAGTGGAACCATCACAGCTCACTACAGCCTCCATCCACCTCTTGGGCCCAAGTGATCCTCCTGCCTCAGCTTCCCAAACAGCTGAATATACAGTGGTAGGGACAAAAGTAGGCTCAGGAGAAAATGAAAGAGAAAGAATTTGTTTCACAGTTTGGATTCCTGAGACTGTGAATTGATCCATCCCATCTCTTCATTTTGAGGGAGTCACTACAGTTCCTGACTAGCCTTCAGATTACTTTGCACTGGAACCTATCCCAGTTGAACCAGCTGTGGAATTTGGGGGTGAAGGGTGTGAGGAAGTGGTATAGGACAAGTTGCCTAGTCTCCTTTGCTGCACATGGGATTATTTTCTTTAAAATGACTATGGACAAGAGATCTATTGTACTTCATGATGACTCCAGTAAATAACCATGTATTATATGCTTGAAAATTGATAAAAGAGTAGATTTGAAGTATTCTTACCACAAAACAGGATGTGTGAGGTAATGCTTATGTTAGTTAGTTCCATTTAGCTATTCCACAATGTATATGTATTTCAAAACATGTTATACATGATAAACATGTACAATTTTTATTTGTCAATTAAGAATAATTTAAAAAGAAGCAGAAACAATATGGGTTATATTTTTGAGCTAAGAAATATGTTTACATTGAGATAGTTAATAAAATAATTTTTTTCTTAAAATTATTGTTTCCTTCAGAAGGAATAACTGACTTTATTTTGTTTACTTCTTACATAATATTTATCAGTATTAAGTGTTACAATTTTAAAGAGGAAAGAAATGATACATTTTCCCCAAGTAAGGTTTTTACCAATTTATATTCAAGAACACTTATTTATACTTTAAGGTAATTATTTATGTATATCTCTTCCACCAGACTTAGAAGTCCTTAACAGCAGGGTGTAAAATTTAATTTTCATTTCTCTAGTGACTATCATCTTACCTGGATTATAGTAGGAATTTAGTATTTTAGAATGAATAAGACATTGGAAAATTTGGATTTGTGTTTTATAGTTTATTTTCTTTTTGAGTCTCTTTCCCTTGAATTGTTAAAAGTAACCTTTAAATTGTTAATGTGGTAAGTAAAATTAAATAAAATCTAAATGACAGATTGCTTTTAATTCTCCTTGGTTGGAACAAATGTTCAAAGACTATTTAGATAGGAAGCAGACAATAGTTTGTTTTCCTTTGCTTTGATTGGGTGTATATTTCAAAAATGACATGTGTAAATTAAACACACACACCTTCTATTTTTGAGGCTTTAGAAGTTGTTCCCCAAGATAAGAAAGAAACACTTTTGACCTGTGAGAGACCATATCTCCTCCAGAACTCATTCAAATAAATTATTTTGTGATTTATTTTAAAATCTAGGTATAATTTATACAATGTACAAATTTGAAGTGAATAGTGAACCAACATCTCTATCATCCCAAAAAGTTCTCTTGTGTCCACTTTCAGTCAGGTGTGCCATCCCAGAGGCAAACACGTGTGCGAGTGTGATTCTATCAATAGATTTTGCCTCTTTCAGAACTTCAGATATGTAGTTATACTGAGTGTGCTTATGCTCCTGGTGTCTTTTGCTCCACTTGCTGGTGTTTTATAGATTCATACTCTTACTGCATGTATCATGCTATTGAGTAGTATTCTATTGCATGAAGTTATTCACCTATTGATAGACATTTGGATGGTCTACAGTTTTTGGCTGTTATGAATATAACTCCTGTGAACATTATTGTATGTCTTTTTGTGTATCGGGGGAAACCAGCCCCTGATATTCGATATGGGTCCTTTTCTATTTTCCCTAAGTGTTGGCCTGTTTGAGAAATACAGGGAAAGAATACAAAAGGGAGAAATTTTAAAGCTGGGTGTCTGGGGGAGACATCACATGTTGGCAGGTTCTGTGATGCCCAGCAAGCCGCAAAACCAGCAAGTTTTTATTAGTGATTTTCAAAAGGGAAGGGAGTGTACGAATAGGGTGTGGGTCACAGAGATCACATGCTTCACAAGGTAATAAAATATCACAAGGCAAATGGAGGCAGGGTGAGATCAGAGGACCGGGGCAAAATTAAAATTGCTAATGAAGTTTCGGGCACGCATTGTCATTGATAACATCTTACCAGGAGACAGGGTTTGAGAGCAGACAACCAGTCTGACCAAAATTGATTAGGTGGGAATTTCCTCATCCTAATAAGCCTGGGAGCACTAGGGGAGATGGGGGCTTATCTCATCCGTTATCTACAACCGTAAAAGACAGACATTCCCAAAGCAGCCATTTCAGAGGCCTCCCCTTAGAAATGCATTCTCTTTCTCAGGGGTGTTCCTTGCTGAGAAAGAGAATTCAGTGATATTTCTCCTATTTGCTTTTGAAAGAAGAGAAATATGGCTCTGTTCCACCCAGCCCACAGGCAGCCAGACTTTAAGGTTATCTCCCTTGTTCCCTGAACATCGCTGTTATCCTGTTCTTTTTTCAAGGTGCCCAGATTTCATATTGTTTAAACAATTTGTACAGTTAACACAATCATCACAGGGTCCTGAGGTGACATTCATCCTCAGTTTAAGAAGATGACGGGATTAAGAGATTAAAGTAAAGACAGGCGTAGGAAATCACTAGAGTATTGATTGGGGAAGTGATAAGTGTCCATGAAGTCTTCACAATTTATGTTCAGAGATTGCAGTAAAGACAGGCGTAAGAAATTATAAAAGTATTAATTTGGGGAACTAATAAATGTCCATGAAATCTTCATAATTTATGTTCTTCTGCCATGGCTTCAGCCAGTCCCTCCATTTGGGGTCCCTGACTTCCCGCAACATTTGTGGACACAAGTTCGCAAGTTTTCATGTCTTTTGAGTGTGTTCTTAGAAGTATATTATTGGGTAAGTGTATATTTAATCTTATAAAAAATTTACTTAAAAATTGTCAAACATTTTTCTAAAGGGCTTTATAATTCAGTATGCCCATCAGCAACTTATGAGATGCTCTAATGTACTCCAAGTCTTTGCCAACTCTTGCTTTTTTCAGTATTTTTAAAATTAGCATTCCAGTGCAGGTAAAGTGGTATCTTGTAGATTCCTATTGTTTCCTTGGTGACTAATGATGTTGAAAATTTTTTCATGTACTTATTGGCCATTCATGTGTCCTCTTTTATGAAGTATCTTGTCAAATCTTTTACTATTTTAACAATTGGGTTGTGTGACTTTTCAAAAATTAAATTATGGTGGTTCTTTATATATTCTGGATACGTGTCTTTGGTCAGATACATGTATGGTGAATTTTTTCCAGTTGGTGGTTGCCTTTTCATTTTCTTAACTTTGTCTTTCAAAAAGCAGTTTTGATATTGATGAAGTCCAACTAGCTAGTTTTTCTTTTATTGGTAGTATTTTGTCTACCTCATCATTGCAAAGCCATTGTTCTACGTTTTCCTAAAATATAGTTTTAGCTTTTATAATTAGTTGTATGACCTCTCTCAAAGTATTTTTTTTAATAAATGGGGTCTTCTTGTGTTGCCCAGGATGGATATGAACTCCTGGGCTCAAGTGATCCTCTTACCTCGGCCTCTTGAGTAGTTGTGATTACAGGTGCACGCAACCACTCTCAGCTCTAAGTAATTTTTGTTATTAGTGTGAGGTAGGAGTCAGGATTCGTTTTTCTTTCCCTATGAATATTTATTTGTTTCTGCTCAATTTGTTGAAAAAATTATCCTTACACCCACTGAATTATTTTGACATCTTGGTCAGAAAATCTGTTGGTCGTATATGTGTGTGTCTATTTGTGATCTCTGTTTTGATCCATTGTTCTATTCATCTGTCCTTATGCCAGCACTGTATTTTATTGAGGATTTCTCCATGTATGTTTTATGAGGGATATAAGTCTGTAGTCTTTTATTATGTTTGTCTGGTTTTTGTATTGAGTTTCTACTGGTATATCCTTTTATTACATGTTTATCTGTGACTTTGTATTTAAAATGCATCTATTTAGGTACCATATAGTTCAGTATCATTTTTTTAATGTATTCTGGTGATTTCTGCCTTTTAATTAAATGTTTAGTCTATTTACATTTACTGTAATTATTGACATGTTAGTTTTAGATCTACCATTTTAAAACTTGTTTCCTATATGTCTTATCCTTTAGACTTTTAAAAAATTCTATGTCTCTGTTTATTGAATATTTTTAGTATAACATTTACATTTCTCTCAGGTTTTCTTTGCACTACTGTTTTGTAGTTACTCTGCAGATCACAATATTCACCCTTAGTAAAAAATTTTCCTTGAATTAATATGGTATTGCTTCATGTAAAATATAAGAAACCTACAATAATATGGTTTCATTTGCCTCTCCCCATCTGTTGTGCTATTGTCTTTGTACATTTTATATCTATATATGTTACAAACTATATAATACAATATTATACTTTTAATATAGTATGTATTAGTCATATATGTTTTAAATAAATTAAGAAAAAAAGTCTTTTATGTTAACATACAATGTATTATTTCCAAGGTTCCTCATTCCTTTCTATGGGTTTACATTTATATCTGGTATCATTTTGCTTTAGCTTGAAGAGCTTCCTTCAGCATTTCTTATAGTGTGGGTTTACTGGCAACAAATCTCTCATTTTCATTTGTGTGAAAATGTCTTTATTTTTTAAAAGATTTTTTTGTTGTATATAGAATTCTAGGTGGGCATTCAGTCTTTTTTTTCTCCTTCTCTTTAGATGTTGATTATTGTTTTCTGGACGCCTGTTTCAAATGAGATGTCTGCCATCATTCCTCTTTTTCTTCTCATATGTTGTCTTTTTTTCTCTGGCTACTTAGAAACTTTTTTGTTGTTGTTGTTATTTTTGGTTTTCATGGTTAGTGTTCTAGCAGAGAAAAACCACAAACTTTGGCTCAAATAGAAGAACTGTGTTTAAAATTGAGCCCCGTCACTTAGTAAGTAGGTTAACTTAGGCATGTCACTGTATTTTTCTGAACTTCAGGCTTTTCTTTGGAAAACAGGGATGCCTTACCTACATTAGGGTTGTTGCAAAAGTCAAAGCATCTAAGTGCTAGTCTAGCTATTATTTGTTCTCTCCAGCTGAGAGAGCTGATTGACTGACTTTTCCTATATACATTTATGGAAAAGTAAATATTCTAAACTTATGAGATAAGCATGGCTTGTTTTCTATTTTGAAATTTTTGCTCATAGAACACTAAGGAAACCATTCTTATTAAGTGCAGTTTGAATAGTAAAGCAGGAAGCTCAAATTATCTGCATTAAAATAGGCACAGGCAAAGATTTCATGAAGAAGATGCCAAAAGTAGTCTCATCAAAAGCAAAATTTGACAAATGGGATCTAATTAAACTAAAGAGCTTCTGCACAGTTAAAGAAACTATCAGCAGAGTAAGTGGATAACCTAAATAATAGGAGAAAATTTTTGCAAGCTATACATTTGACAAAGGTCTAATATCCAGAATCTATAAGGAACTT
Source organism: Pan paniscus (assembly GCF_029289425.2). Classification (NCBI taxonomy): domain Eukaryota; kingdom Metazoa; phylum Chordata; class Mammalia; order Primates; family Hominidae; genus Pan; species Pan paniscus. Next base: position 62,752,126 of record NC_073257.2, on the reverse strand, counting down.
ATACAAATTAAACAAACCCAGCCATCTCATTACTGGGTATATACCCAAAGGAATATAAATTGTTCTATTACAAAGACACATGCACAGGTATGTTCATTGCAGCAGTATTCACAATAGCAAAGACATGGAAACCACCTAAATGCCCATCAGTGATAGACTGGGTAAAGAAAATGTGGTACATACATACCATGGAACACTATGCAGCCATCCAAAAGAACAGGAACATGTCCTTTCCAGGGACATGGATGGAGCTGGAGGCCGTTATTCTTAGCAAACTAATGTGGGAACAGAAAACCAAACACTGCATGTTCTCACTTACAAGTGGGAGCTGAATGATGAGAACACGTGGACACATAGAGGTGAACAACACACACTGGGGCCTGTCAGAGGGGGGCGGTGGGGGAGGGAGAGCATCAGGAAGAATACCTAATGGATGCTGGGCTTAATACTTGAGTGACAAAATAATCTATGCAACAAACCCCCATGACACAAGTTTACCTATGTAACAAACCTGCACATGTACCCCTGAACTCAAAAGTAAAAAAAAAAAAATCTACAGCAGAAAAAGTCAATATTATTGAATGAACGCCCTTTTGTTTTGTTTTGTTTTGTTTTTTATCTTTAACCAAACCCATGCGTTCTGCACATGTGTTCCAGAACTTAAAGTGTAATTAAAAAAATAAAAAAATAAAAGCAAGTTAATGAATGTCTTTTAAAATGTATTTTTGAAATGAGAAACATTGCATTTGGAGGGTGATAGGAAAGATCAAATGACAAAGTTAGAGATTAGTGACATTTTTATTCCTCTGTTACCAAGTTGTGGGTAGTGTTTTTGTCACTATACTTTTTATGGTAGAAGTATCCATGCAATGGATAACAATACAGACTTTGACAGACTGGGAAGATAATGTGCAATACTGAAATACTTTGCATGCTTTGTGACAATAATGAGACTACTGCTAAGGAATTTTCTACTACTTTAAATTAGGATGCTCCAATAGAAAAGGTTATCTGTGTGCGTTTTATTTATTTGGTAAGGAAGCAGTGTTTTCTGGTTATACGTGGTGAAGAAAGTAGATAAATAGCCTTGTCCTTTAAGATGTCCCTTGACGGTCAGTTAGAGGAGCAGGTTCATTCATGATCTCCTCTGCAGACACCTTATTGGACTGGACTGGTTATGTTCTTACATACCTTTGAGTTTTGGTTTCCTTTTTTTTGTAAAAGAAATATTTACCTTTTTCTCAAATATCTTGCCACCCAGTTAGGAATTAAAGTTATTTGTGTTAGAGTTTGGCAGAGTGGACAGTTGAATGACACCTTTTTTTTCTCGTCCAATTTTGGGACCAATGGATATACCAATAGGAATTTGAAATATAGAGATTTGGAAATAAAGTTGGTTGGCCAAATGGGTTTTCTGGTATTTCATACTTGAGTGAGACTGATTTTCAATGTAGAAGGCAACAGCCTGGAATACACTCCATCTATGAGCAGGGTAGCCTTTCTCCCAAACTCGCTATTCACATAATTAACTTCTCCTCCACCAGGGAGAAGGTGGGAGAGAAGGCTGAACTATTAGGCTAATGGAAAGTTCTACAAATAAAAGCATGAAACTGAGGGAGTGGAGGTTTCCCACTAACACTTTGTCGACTGGATGCATTGCATGCATTTCAAGCAATGTCGTTTGCCGAACAACTGTGCCTGCTTTTTTAGTAACTCTATTCTAGCTCCCTCCTCTCTAAAACTAGGATAGTAATGTTAACATGCCTCAGAGTGCTCTTGGCATGATTCAATGAATTAGTACATGTAAAACATTTAGAAATGAGCCTAGGTTGGGCATGGTGGCTCATGCCTGTAATCCCAACACTTTGGGAGGCCAGGCAGGAGGATTGCTTGAAGCCAGGAGTTTGAGACCAGCATAAGCAACAGAGACCCTGCCTCTACAAGAACAAACAAGCAAAAATTAGCTGGCCATGGTAGTATGCACCTGTAGTCCCAGCTACTCAGGAGGCTGAGATGGGAGGATTGCTTGAACCCAGGAGGCAGGAAGTCGTGGCTGCAGCAAGCAATGATTGCACCACTGCACCCCAGCCTGAGCAACAGAGTGAGAGCCTGTTTCTGGAAATATTTTATGTATATCTAAAGGAACGAGCCTAGCATGTGGTAAACAGTTCATGCTATTTTTTACCTTTAGTGACATTAGTATTACTTAGCAATATTATGTCAAAGCATTCAGATGCATTTAAATCATGGAGGGGTTAAATAATGTTCACTGATAGGAATAGCTAGAAAGGTTTAAATTCATGTGAGGAGAGAAAACTGCTGGCTCTGTGGGGAAAAATAAGCCCTTATTTACTTTTAATTTGTTTTTAACATATATTTATTCTTGGTACTGAGAAAAGGATTAGGAAGGAGAATGTTGAGTGAAAGGCCACTTTAAAATATATATATATATATATATATATATATTTTTTTTTTTTTTTTTTTTTTAATTCGGGCTGCTGGGAGAGTTCTGTAACAGGAGTTCTGGAGGGATGTGACCTGGGGTGTTTTAACCCCTTTTATTGATTGTTTTAACCCCTCTCATTGCTACCTTGGGGGCAATATCATTGCACAGAAAAACCAGTTGCTATTTATTTTAAATATGGAAGTTTCTAGAAGAAAAGAGAGCTGTGGTCTGCATTCCTAATAGCCTACCAAAACACATACCAGAAATCTTTGTTGCTGCATTGCTTGCTTGTTTAGATGTGGTTACTTGTGCTGAAAATATTAGTAAGTATCATTTGCTTGTATCCAGATAGGTTCCTTATATACAGCACTTACCTCAATGCTTTGGAATTTAGATGCCCCCAAAATACCTGTTGAATGAATCGACGAATTTAGGAATAGAGATATATAAAGCAGTGGAGTAGACATCCTTGCACAAGTTTCTGTGCCAGCCTTTGAAAAATTTTCTTCCCTATTCATTTTTTTAAAGGCAAATTATTCAGAAGAAAAGACAGCCTATTTTGGGAGCATTTCAGTTTACTCAGAAAATATTGTGCATTGCTTTTGAAACTGGATTGAACATTTCATATTAATGTGTATATGGTGTTATTTTTCCCTCTTGCCACAAAACTTAGTTTTTAGAAGTACTGTAGGAGCTTTATAGTGTCATGAAATGTTAGTTCCTATTTTCTCCCCCAACAGAATTTTTGATGCCATTGATTTCATCTCTCATGTTGAAGCTAAAGTTTGGTAGGTCTGATTATAAAGAAGCCTGGGAACAGAAGGCCCGCATTGTGCTGCTGAGTGACCCTGGACAGGTCACTTAAAGTCGTTGGATCTATGTGTCATCATCTGTCAACTGAGAGGCTGGGACTAGAAGACTAATGAGCATTTCTCAGCTTTCAGATTATGTGATGGTAGGATTTCCCTACCAGTTTCTGCTTGGAAAGATGGCCTGCTGAGATAAGAGGTCTCTGGCTCATTGAGTTAGTTTTAGCTGTATACTCTGTGGTTGAGAATGATTGTTACTTGATTTGTCAAAGCTACAGGTGCTTGCTGAGAAAATTTAAGAATATTTACATTTGGTTTTTAAGGAGCCCATATTAGAAAAACTTAGATAAAAATTGGATGTTTTAATTTTTATTCAGTTCTCAAAACCACTAATCCAACAAGTCTCCAACATGTCTCTTGGAACATGTTTTATTCAGTGTTTAAGTCCAATCTATCACATTTTAAATATTCCTTTGTTAAAATTATTGTATGCCATATAGGGTCTTAATATAGCTCATATAATGGTCACAGTTCTCTTACTGTTCTAAACGTGTCATGTTTCGCATGTTGAGTAGCTTTTGCAGGCCAGCCAGGGAACCTGATCACCATTTATACGATTGCTATTTCCTTGGCTAGTATGTTTCATTATATCCTCCAAATGACAAGAATAGGATGGAGTGTTAAGGGAGGAAACTGAGTCTGACTTGGAGAGAACTGAATTGGAGGGTGTGTGCTAATGTAGAGGCAGAATTGCTCACCCTGGCTCTTGGGGCTTCCTCTTTCTCCCCTCTCCTCTCTCAGAAGGACATGTGGTGACATCAGGGACATGAACTTCACCTCCCTTTTGTAGTAGTTATCTATAGCTACATAACAATCTAGCACAAACTTAGCAGCTTAATCAATCACAAAATTATCTCAGTTTCTGTGGCTCGGGAGTCTGGGAATGACTTAGCATCGTACTTAACAAGGCCACAGTCAAGCATCAGCTATGGCTGCTGTCTTATCTGAGGCTGGATGGGAGGAGGATTTGTTCCCAAGCCCGTGTGATTGGCAGGATTCAGTTTCTCATGGGCTCTCTAACTAGAGCCTTGGTTTCTTGCTGTCAGCTGGAGGTTGTCCTCATGGGGCTCTCTCAATAGGCAGCCCACAAAATGGCAGCCTGCACTTTCAAAACCAAGAGAGAAACTTGTAGCAGAGTAGATGTTACAATCTTATGTAATGTACCCACATACATCCTGTCATTTTTGCCTTATTCTATTGGCTACAAGCAAGTCACAGAACCTGTCCTGAAAGGGCGAGGGAATTAGGCAAGGCCTAGATAGGAAGAGACAGAGATCAAGGGGGCCACTTTAGAGTCTGACACATCTGAGACTGGCCAAGAATATGGCTTCTCTTTATCCTTACTCTCCTCTCTGTCCATTCTCCTACTTAACTAGCAGCGTGTTTCTCATCCCTTCTGCTTTTTTCCTTCCTTCTGACCTACAGAGAATTCAACAGCCCTGAGTGGCTTTTCCTCCTCTTCTCTACTATAGAAATGCAATGAAAAGGTAGCAGGAAACCCTGCCTTTGGAAGCAACTCTCATGCTGCTGGGGCCCTTCCTTGTCAGTGGGCATTTGGGGTATGTGACACATTCTTCTCTAGACATTTGTTCCTACATCATAGTGTGGCTTCTATAAAGGACCAAAGTGAGGTCTTCTCAGCTTTTGTGTCTTCTGATTACTATTCTCTTTAAGCAAGCACTGAATTACAAAACCAGGTCACTTTCACCATACCATCCTTTTAGGATGTCTTGCTAAGGCTGTGTTGGTAAATTTCAGGTTAGAATCATTAGCAATTTTGGTGCTTTTACTCTTTTGCCCCAGTAACTCTTGTGTTATCTTCCTCTTTTCTTCAGACATCAGTAGGGTGCTGTTTCTTGCTTTTTTATGGCCTGCTCCTGGCCTGTGTCTTAGTTAGTCTTTAGTTATTGTTCCTCCTCTTTGCCAGGGACACAGTGTAGTATAGTGGTTAAGAACAAAGACTAAAGCTAGACTGCGTGGGCTTGAATTTCAGCTTCTGCCATTTATTAGCTAAGTAATCTTGAGCAAGTTACCCAGTTTTGTTTCTGTGTGGCTGGTGTTAACATTTCTGAATTTTCCACTGGCCAAGAAGCCTCTGAATACTGCTGCCACTCTCATTTTGCTCCCAAGTTACATGCACAGATGTAAGAGCAGACAATTTGCCCTTTATTGCTACATGAGATATCACCTCAAGCCCTTTTGTGGTCTCCTAGTGAAGTGGGCTGGAACATTGTTGAGCATACTGGGATACCTCTTTTTTTGTGGCTTCACCCTAGTACTTGTATTGCCCCCAAAGTATGAGGATAGTGTACATTTTCCAATGGCACAACATTTAATAAGCGTTTACTGTTTGCCATGAACTTTATTAAATTGTGTATAGACATTATGTCTTTTAACCCATATAACAACATCTGGTTATTGTACTGATATCGCTCCCATTCTATAGATGAGGAAACTGAGGCTTACAGAAATTACACAACATGCTCAAGGTCTTTAGAGCTTAGTTGCAGAATATAGTTCTGTGTGACAGCAACGCACATACCTTTCATGGCCACAGGATACTGTCTCCCATAGAGGAAGCCCAAATTCTTCTTAGTGAACTAGATCATTTGGAGAAAGAGGCTAAGAATCAAACAACTGTGTCTCATGGCCACAGGAACTTTTCCCACAACTTCTCCAGCCTTATTTTCATATTAGCTCTTGAATGCTCTTGATTTTGATGCCAGCCAGTCTTCTTCCACCCAGGGGTAGCAGGCTTGGCTTTGCCCTAGAGTGTAAAGTGAACATTCAGAAAAGGAGCCAGGTTTTCCCATGACTGTTATGGAATCTTAACATTGTATTTGAATCGCGATTAGGAAGTGCTGGGCTTGTAACAATCACAGCCAGGGTTCATACGTCCAGATTGTTCTTTTTAAGTGCATCAGCTGAACTAATTGCTTATATTCCAGTGATACCGCCAGTGTTCTGCATTCTTTTAAATGAACTTCATCGCAATCACCTTATAACCCCTTCTCCACTCCCACTGCTCAGCACAGTGTCTTCCACCAAATGGGTGGTTCAAAAAAGTTGGTTGTTAGCACTTTGGGAGGCTGAGGTGGGCAGATCATGAGGTCAGGAGATCAAGACCATCCTGGCTAACATGGTGAAACCCCGTCTCTACTAAAAATACAAAAAAAAATTAGCCGGGCATGGTGGCGGGCACCTGTAGTCCCAGCTACTCAGGAGGTTGAGGCAGGAGAATGGTGTGAACCCGGGAGGCGGAGCTTGCAGTGAGCCGAGATAGTGCCACTGCACTCCAGCCTGGGCGACAGAGCGAGACTCCGTCTCAAAAAAAAAAGTTGGTTGTTGAAGTTGCTTATAATTCTTTTGAATAACCACAGTGGTGCTAAATTACCATCTTTGAGGATGAATTTGATTCTTTGAACTAATCTATTAAAATATTTTCTATTATAGCAAATAAAGGGAACTAAACTGTAATGACACACGTGTTCTTGTGAACATTGCACGCTGGTTCTGAAGGTAAAAGACGAGTACTTATTCTGAGCAGTCAGCATCACTGGAGTGAGTCCCAAAGAGGGTGACTTGGAAGGGGTCAAGGAGTACTTTTTTAGACATTAAGTTCTGGCACTTCTGTTTTAAAGTTAGTATGCGTTCACCTGGTGAATCTTGTATTTTTTTGTTTGTTTGTTTGTTTGTTTTTAACATAACTGACAAATCCATACTGTTGCTTATGAGTCTGTGATGTGGTGCCCAGCATTAGAATGTACACCAGAAGAATTAGCACTAATGGAAGTGATTCATTCCCTCTTTTCAGGAATTCATCATCAAAAAAAGAAGCTCAGTACTGATATGAAGAATGCTAACAAAGACATAGCTAGAGCTTTCTGTGTGCCCATGTTAATAAAGGCTGTCAACTAAGGTGGAGATTTGTATTGAACATTTCATCAGATCAACTTAGAAAAGTTTTATATTGTTGTCAAAAGTTACATTTAGAACTTCTTTCCAGAATGGTCTCATCAGGAAAGAGTCTGTGAATTTAATGGACATAATTGCAATTGTAATCATGAATTTAATAGTCTTGCTACCATAGTTGCACTAGTGAGCACAGTAATTGCAGTAATCTTTTGAGAACTAATTGTATGATGGACACAGTGCATATATCATCTTTAAGTTATATAACTACTCTGCAAGGTATGTATTATTGTATGTATTTTACAGACTTGGAAACTGAGCCTTAGAAGGAATAAATTACTTGGCAAAGATCACACTGCTATTAAACAGCACAGATGGGGTTCAAACCTGTTTATTTTAAACCTATATCAAACCTTACTGTGTTTCTCATGCATGTAAAGAGCCTCATGTCAGTGGCCAGGCATATAAAGCCATAGCTAGCCAATGAATCTGTTCCTCTTAGTGTTGGGTATAATTTTTAGATCTTTGACTCCTCAGTTCTTCCTTGCTATTTTTATTGAGGCTGACAAGTTCTTTCTTTATTATTAGAGAAGATCTCTATATTTATTTATTTGGTGTTTGTTCCATCTCCTCCTGTCTTTTTTTTTTTTTTTGAGACGGAGTCTTGCTCTGTCGCCCAGGTTGGAGTGCAGTGGCGTGATCTCGGCTCACTGCAAACTCCGCCTCCTGGGTTCACGTCATTCTCTGCCTCAGCCTCCTGAGTAGCTGGGACCACAGGCGCCCGCCACCACGCCTGGCTAATTTTTTTTTTTTTTTTTTTGTATTTTTAGTAGAGACAGGGTTTCACTGTGTTAGCCAGGATGGTCTCGATCTCCTGACCTTGTGATCTGCCCGTCTCAGCCACCCAAAGTGCTGGGATTAGAGGCGTGAGCCACCACTCCTGGCCACTCATCTCCTCCTTTCTTAATCTCCGTAACACTGCCCTGTCCCTTTATGGTTTGGGTAACTTGAGGTTTCTGTCTATGGTTCAGGTAACTGAGGTGACACTGCCTCTCATGGTACCTCAGTGCATGCATGGAGCCATATCACAATTATTAATCTCATCTCAGAATTAACATTGAGGCCTCAGGTGATGAAAGTTAATTTAGGTTCCTGTTTTATCAATGTTGTCTTCTTGGAGCCACATGTTCTTCACATAACATGAGCAATAGTTGCATTCTAACTGGTAAAAGTCGGGTATTTTTATTTGGGGCCCTTCTCTGAAGGGAAAGAAAGCAAAAAGTTCTATTTCTAGCCTGTTTATTCTAAAATGCTAAGAAATGGAAAAACAAAAGTAAACACATTGTTCTGAATGACTTCTTCTTGGAAAAAGGAAGGCCCTTTGCTGGCCATATTTTATTATTCTGTGAATTATATGAATCCTCCAGTAGTTGTTGAACTGGACATGTGGACAATGTAGCAATTCTGATCATTAAGCATTAGGTGTCCATAGTTCTGGTATAATGCCTTTGTTGGATCAAAGCATGTGTGACTGGAGGGAGGCCTTTGTTGCCTGGCTCAGAGCAGGGCCAAGAAATCAATTGGTGTCTCGTTTAGTCCTTCCAGGCAAATTAATCCTTCACTTTTGAGGAGAGGTAAGAAGGGGTTAGGGAGGAGAGATGGAGAGAGAAGGTGGGTTACTCTAATACTGTTGCCGCCTGGGAAACAGACTAGGTATCTCTTCCTGAAAACATAATGGAGGGCAAAATTTTAAGGGTTCACCACCCCAATCCTTCATAGTGGAAATACTGCTCTTAAAATTTTTTTTCTCTTAAGGTAATTTTCTGTGTTGCTATTTTCTCTTTCCTTTTTGTTTTTGGTAAAAAAGAGAAGAGATGACTGGACTTTTCTATGTCTTGTGTGTGAAGAAGAGACTAACTAGTGGAAATCAAGAAATGGCCTTTCTGAGACATGTAACTAATTAGATTCTTTCTGCTTATGACAGGTGATGGAACTGTACTGGAACAATGGGAGAAACTGGTAGCTTATAGGAAGCCAAGATGACCAGAATGTTTTTAAATAATCCGTAAGTTAATGTTTGTTGGCCTTTTGGAATTCTTTTAACTACTGGGTAAATTTTCTTTAAGGAACCATGGTAAAAGGATAGCACAGTCAACTAACTTGAGTGCAAAAGAGAAACTATTTTATAAAGTAAATATCCAAACATGTCAAACAATTGATGCTAACTTTGATAAATCTTATTTTGCATACTTCTTTCTTGATAGGGTGTGTCATTTTAAGTTGAGTGTGTCAATTTGGTGGACAGAGCATAAGTATTTGAAGAATTAAGAGAATTCCCTGCACATGGTCAGCATTTAAATTAAGCTTGGAATAACCCTTAGGATATGCAGATATTTTTGGTCCTAGTAGTTTCTTGGGCTCCATTTCTCACTCAGGTATTTTTTTCTGTGGGTATATTTTGAAGTAAATATGAACAAATTTGGTGAATATGATTAAAATTGAGTTCTTTGTCTACATCTTCTCCATATCCCTCTTCATGTATGCTACTTTTATGTACATCAGAGGCTATTAATGTTTGCTAATTATCTGACAGTTACATATGGTTGATTTTGGTTTCACTGTGATAACAATAATGTTAGTAAGTGGGGTAGCTTAGTGGAAAGATCATATATTTTTGAGTCAGACAATCCTAGGCCTCACTCTTGCTCTTGTGCTTTTTAGTAGTTACTCAACCTCTCAGAACCTCAGTCAACTCATCTGTATATTGGATTTGATACTATCTCTCATAAAATTAAAGTTTGTGGAAAGTACTTTGTGCTATGACTGGCACAGTATAGTTACTGGCACAATAAATCATATTTACTTTTCTTCCTTATATTTGTGTCATGATTTATAATCTATAGGCCTTTATTCTATCTCAAAAGATTGGCCAGCTGGAGTTCCTTACCTATTGCCAAGCTGTGGTGATTAACATTATAGGTAGTATCTGCAGGTAGATGTTAACAAGCTGGCAATGTCAGAAGGAGGGGTTGTCATGTTTGCAGGTTTCCATTGTGTAAGTACCACTGCTGTGGCTGGCTCATTTTAAACTACCAGCGAAAGTCACTGAAAGCGAGGCTGGGAAGTGTTACGCGGTAGCACAGCATTATATAGTTTCTACCAACCAGATACAGTAGTTACAAATCACCTCAAGAGCATGCTTAACAGTAAAATAATAGGAAGTGATGAGATTTATTTATTACCTTTGTTTTTAGTATGATTTATTTTAATTTTGTTTATATAATTTAACTTTTAATAATGACTGTGTTTAACAACCAGCTTGCTAAAAATTTTGAGAATTTAACAATTGGTTCTAGTGGCCTGGTATAAGTTGGCTCTAATACACCACTAATTGTAGGTTTCCTGTTGTGAAGACATTTCTAAGCCACAATTCTTTAATTATCTGCCTCAGCCGTGGTGGTAAGAGTTTCGTTTGATGAATAAAAACAAGGTTTGGTTTTGAGTCAGTGCTTGCTATAACTCAAGTTGTCATGCTCATATTGTTTCTGGAATTGAAAATAGATGCCAAAACCAATTTAGAATTTAGAACAGTTTCTTGAGTTGTTGACTCAGCTTCATAACTGACCCCTGGCATCGCTTGCCTATTCTGGCTGTTAAACTGATCTCCAAGTGCTAGTATTGGCGATCGGTCATTCTGCTCACTGCCTATTGAACTTCCTTCTCTCCCTTCCCCATATTCCTTCAAATCTTAAATTCCTTCAGGTAGTGGTGCTACAGAGACAAGTAGTCAGGATTCCTCCCAACTAAGCATTCCATGCAGCTTTGCTTTTGATTCAAAAATTAAGTTTTAATGGAAACCCAATTGCCTCTAGGGAGAGAGTAAAAACAAAACAAAACCTGGGCAGTTTAAGGTTCATCTTGGCTTGATTAAAATCTTAGGGAGTGAAATGGAGGAAAAAAACGAAACCAGATCAGACATCTCAATGTTTCTTCTAGAAGCAACTTCTTCAGTTTTCTAACTTGCCCTTTAGAAGGAAGCAATCGAACCCTGAAATTGCTAAGTAACAGCTAAGATTGTGTTTGTTGTTTTTACTTTAAATCTCACCCACCTAGTTCTCAAAACACATTTTTTATTGAACCTTACAAAAATGCCTTGGATATTTCAAAACATTTGCTTGTGTCAGTTCTTTGAATCAGACTTACATAATTGTAAAACATTCATTTCCCCGATTTCCTCTTAAAACAAAAGGTATTTATAGTTCCCGCTGAGTCAGGGATGGACTTGGATTACTGCAAAAGTAATCTGTGTTCATTTCAAGAGGAAGCTTGTGGTTAAAATCTGAGAGACTTGCCTTTGGATTATGAAATAATTACCTTTGGCTTAATTTAAATAAGTATGTCTTTGTACTTTGAAAGCAAACATGGAAATAATAATTTAATACAGAAATTTTATTATAGATATAACATTCTGATTTATATTATCATCTCTCTTAACAGAATGGGCCTTATGTGGTTTCCAAACATCCCTTGTATAGAAGATTTCTTCATTAGAGAGATGCTATGTGTATAGTCTTTAGATGTGCAAATTTTATAGCGTTGCATTATGTTCATATCAACAAACTCATGTTTGTTGATATAAACAAAAATATGTTTACTAGATACTTGGGACTCGTTGCTTTTGACGATACATTTCAGTACAAATAAGACAGACTTATTGCACTTTAGGAATTGATAATCAAACCTGTAAAGAGAAAACTATAACTTCAAACTTCAAAGGTATTATAAAAGACATATAAAATACTCAGAAAACAGAAGAGAAAGAGAAATTACCTGGGTGGCAAGAGGAGTGGGCTAGATCAGGGAGGAGATTCAGGAGCAGATGATATGTGGATTAGATATTTAATGATTAATGCCTTTTTATTAAAGTACCTTTTACGAAACTATAAAAGTTAACATTGCTAATTGGAAAGAACTTTAGAATGCAAAAACTATTTTGCATGGCAGTGAAAATGCTAACAATTAACATTGCTTTTTTTTTTTTTTGTATTCTGCCATACTTTTCTATGCCGAGATTAGATACATGCTTTATTTTCCCTCTAAAATGGGTCTGGTTATTACTATTGTTTTGAAATCGGCTTCAGTTGACAATATAGTAAGATGATGCCACAGCAATAAATATACATCTACATAATTGTAGATGTATACGTAATATATAGCATTCCATGTGTACGTAGTCTATAATGTTGCATATTCCTGGACATTTTTGTTTTCAACTTTTCATTTTTGTAAAGTGTGCTGTAATGAACATCTTTGGTAACATCATGGTGCTCTCATTCAGTTATCTGGACGAGACCTTTGAACACAGTTGGGAGGAGTGCTTAGGGGACACTCTAGGTAGAAGCAACAGTTTGAGCAGAAAGGAACAGTTTGAACAGAGATGGTAGAGGAAGATCACGTTTTGGGAAAAGGCTAGAACTATAGTTTAGTAGAATGAAAAGAAGATAATACTGCTAATTAGGGCTAGAAAAAGAAAATAGAGGGTCTTTGATACCAAGCCTTTAATTTATTCTTAGTTGGGTGTCATTTTGGAATCTATGTTATACTTTAAATGAATGACCCTGAATAGCTTCAATTGTTCTTAATTTTTCTTATTTGGGGAAGAAATAAAATAGTTCCAAATGCTCAAGAAAGAATAGATCTTTTAAAATTCTTGAGAGATTTAAGAAACTAACCAGGACATAAACAAGTAATTGAAGTCATGAGAAAAGAGTGTGTGTGTGTGTGTGTGTGAGTGTGTGTGTGTGTGTATGTGTAGAAAAAACTATAAGAGTAGAGGTTTTTAAAAGTGAAGGAAAGTTCATTAATTTATTTTCTACACTTAATGAATTTTAACAAATTCTTTATAATTAAAATTTAAGGACAATTTGGAAAAGAAGTGAGTTTGGGGATGCATGTCATAATTTAATAATAGTAATGCCTTATATTTACTGAGTTGCTTAATTATGAGGCTCTGTTCTAAGAAATGTGTCCTCAGGCAATTTTGTTGTTGTGTCAACATAATAGAGTGTACTTACACAAATCTAGATGGTGTAGCCTACTACAAACCTAGGCTATATGGTATAGGCTGTGGCTCCTAGGCTGCTGCAAACCTGTATAGCATGTTGCTCTACTGAATACTATAGGCACTTGTAACCAAATGGTAAGTATTTGTGTATCTAAACATAGAAAAGTATAGGAAAAATATAATCTTACGGAACCACTGCCTTTTGTGTGTCCCTTGTTGACCAAAACATTGTTATGCAGTGCATGACTATACCTGTCTGTGCTTGTGTGTTTTAAATACAAACAGTCCCCAATTTACAATGGTTCGACTTAATGATTTCTTGACTTCATGATGGTGCAAAAGCAATACACCTTCAGTAGAAACCATACTTCAAGTACCCATACAGCCGTTCTATTTTAACTTTCAGTACAGTATTCAATAATTTAAAAACAATATTCAATACTTTAATAAATAGGTTTTTTGTTGGATTATTTTACCCAACTTTAGGCTAACATAAGTGTTCTGAGCATGTTTAAGGTGGGCTCAGCTAAGCTATGGTGTTAGGTATGTTAGGGGTAGTAAATGCATTTTTGATGATGGGTTTATTAGGATGTAACCTTTTCCTAAACTGGGGAGCCTCTGTTAATCATTGTACTTAGTCTCATAACAGTCTTCTTAGGAAGCATCTGGGATTATCTACATTTTGCAGGTGACTGAAAGGCTGACTTCCCTAAGGTGGGTGAGAGAGTACCAGATTTGGTGTTGTAGTTCAGGCACTGCTGAGGCCTTGAAACATTGCTAGGATAGTTGTAAAGATAGTAAGACAGTATCTGAAAGATTATGAGAACAGCATAAAGTACCACAGAAATGGAGGGGCTGCTTTTTATAACAGGACAGCTTCTATCATTACGGGGGGAAGAAAGCTCAGCTCTAGCCATTTTCCATTCTTTTTGTGGCAGCTCATATTATTGTCAGAACACTTGCTGCTCCTTTCTGCCCACCTTCCATCCCTGTGAAAGGATTATACTCTCCTACTCTACAGAAGGCTGATGCCCCATGGCTAGCTTGGCCAAATAAATCCTCTAGGATTTATTTTGGCAGTGAAATGTCAGTGACAATAATTTGTGTCATTTCTGAGAAGACACTTTAATAGGTATGGCCTGCTCTGCCATCTTTCTCTTTTCTTTGCCATGGGACTATCATGCGCCAGTTAGGGGTGCTCCTTCTGCCCTGGTCTTTGAGTGAAGAGGACATGTCCACAGCTTATCTGCAAGGAGCCAGACAGGAACTAGTATTAAGCCTCACTCCATTGTTAGCCTCCAAAATTTGAGGACATTTTGTTCCTGCAGTATAAGTTAGCCTAAACTGATCTACTCTTTTTTCTCCCTTTAGGCACCATCCTCCCTCTTTCAGGCCTAATACACACACATACACACACATGCACACACACACACACATTCTCTCTCTCTCTCTCTCATTCACACACAGCTTAGCCTCCTTTTTATCTCGAGGGATAGAGTTCCCTATCAACTGTTCCACTGCTGTCTTTCTCCTTCATTGAAGATGTCAACTTTCATCAGAATTTAACAATTCAAATAAGGTTTGAATTCTATAAATGTTTGTAGAACATATCCCATGTCAAAGTGTGGATTTCTGGAGGTTTAAAGTAACCCAAGCCCTGGACCCAGCCTTTAGGAATCGAAGAGTATGGTGTGGGTGCTGTCTATTCAAGTAGCTATCCAACAAGGTAGACAATGTTGGGTGCTGATAAAGGGTGTGCTTTGATCCTCAGTGACCTGTTTATGTAGTGTCCCCACTTTGTTGTATGTCGACTTAAAATGTTAAGTGTCGTTGCTTTTGGTTAGTTCAGCTTACCTTCTCTTCCCCCCTTCCTTAGCTTGTATTTACTGTGCCATTTAATTTGTCCTACATGCTAGACGGCTGTGTTCTCAATTTGTAGTTTTCAGTCAATTTATACTGACTCATTCACTAGTTTAGGGTATATGTTCTTTCTTTGACACACATTGTAAGTTCTTTTTGGTTGTTGTTGTGACGGAGTCTCGCTCTGTTATCCAGGCTGGAGTGCTGTGGCGCCATCTCGGCTCACTGCAAGCTCCACCTACCGGGTTCATGCCGTTCTCCTGCCTCAGCCTCCGGAGTAGCTGGGACTACAGGCGCCCACCACCACACCCAGCTAATGTGTTTGTATTTTTAGTAGAGACGGGGTTTCAACGTGTTAGCCAGGATTGTCTCGATCTCCTGACCTCGTGATCTGTCCGCCTCGGCCTCCCAAAGTGCGGGGATTACAGGCATGAGCCACTGTGCCCGGCCGTAAGTTCTTTGATTTCACAGATCATACATTAATTTTTTCTGTTATAAAGTGCTTAACATACTATTACAACAAAGTTCTTAGTAAATTTTTATTGTTTTCTTTGATTTGATTATTTTTGTTTCCCTTCAAGTTAGTGGTTCTCTTTTCTATGATGTATGAAATGGAGTTCATTGTTAATTGGGGTGCTTTTTCCCATTATTTCAATTTGGAATAATTTGGAGTTGTTCTCTCGCAATTTTAGATCTCCGTGTCTTACTACCTGACATGTGTCAAGGCAATCCAACTTAATTTCATTTTACTAGTGACAAGTCCTGGCTTTGGAGTAGGGAGTGAAATCAACAGCTCATAGAGGTCTGTCTGACTAGTGGTTTCTATGTTAAGCCAATGTATGACTTAGCTGTTCCCCTTTCTTCCTGATTGAATTCTGGTGTTTTCTGTTTCATTACTTCTGACCACAATTCTACTTTGATTTCAAAAGGTACAGGGTTAATTTATTATTAAAGCCACATCTTGGACCAGGGGCTTTCAAACTTGTTGTCCAACATGTACAGAAAGAAATGGTTGTCAGCCTCAGTTAGACAAGGGAAGGTGAACTCAGAGAGCTGCCATGTTTCAGTAAGGTCTGCTTCATAGGATGGGTGGTAAATTCATGGGTGTGACTTTAATACTATATTTCATTCCAAATAGGTAACTGTATTCACTTGTATCTATTAAATACTGCACAACCAGATTTTTTAAAGGTATGAAATACCATTAATGTTGATAAATGTGTCCATTGCATTTATATTGGCAGACCTGAGTCATATTAGTGGTAGTTGTTTTTTTCCAATTTTAATTTTCTCTTAAAACATTTTTTTATAAACGAAAAATACTTTCATTTTGGAAAATTCAAGCAACACAGAAAAATGTAAAGAAAGTAGAAAATCTCCCCCAGATTCTGTTAACATTTTGGTGAATCTTTTTTTACTTTTGTTTTTCATTAAATCATTTTTATCCACTTAACAATGTGCTACAGCACATTCTCTAAATCAATATTGTAATTTTTAATACATACCACTCCATTTTATGATATCATATCTATTTTAATTAATATCCTGGTGATGTATGTTTAGATTGTTTCCTGTTTTCTCTATTACAGATGATATATCAATGAATATCTTTGTACCTATATTTTTGGATATATTTCCAGATATAATTAAAGGGATGCATACTTTTTCTTTTCATACACATTGCCAGAGGTTCAGGGAAAAAAAGAGTTTTAACTTGCACACCTCAAATTAATGTAATGAGAAATGTCAGACTCATTCATTCTTGCCAACCTGATCTACAAAACATGTTTAAATATTCAAGGCTTTTTAAAACATTTCCATTTTTATTTTAGACCCGGGGTACATTCGCAGGTTTGTTACATGGGTAGATTGTGTGATGCTGAGTTTTGGAGTACAATTCATCCCATTATCCAGGTAGCGAGCATAGTACTCAATAGGTGGGTTTTCAGCCTCCCTTCCTCCCTCCCCTGTCTAGTAATCCTCAGTGTCTGTTGTTCGCATCTTTATATCCATGTGCACCCAATGTTTAGGTCCCACTTATAAGTGAGAACATGTGGTATTTGGTTTTCTGTTTCTGCATTAATTTACTTAGGATAATGGTCTCCAGCTCCATCCATGTTGCTGCAAAGGACATGATTTCATTCTTTTTTATGTCTGTGTAGTATTCCATGGCATGTATGTACCACATTTTCTTTATCCAATCTACCATTGATGGGCACCTAGGTTGATTCCCTGTCTTTGCTATTGTGAATGGTGCTGCATTGAACATATAAATGCATCTGTCTTTTTGGTATAATGATTTATTTTCCTTTGAGTATATTTGCAGTAATGGATTGCTGGATCAAATGGTAATTCTATTTTTAGTTGTTTGAGAAATCTCCAAACTGCTTTCCACAGTGGCTGAACTAATTTACATTCCCACCAGCAGTGGATAAGCATACTCTTTTCTCTGCAACCTTGCCAACATTATTTTTTGACTTTTTAGTAATAGCTATTCTAACTGGTGTGACTTTTTAATAATAGCCATTGTGATTAATGGTATCTCATTGTGGTTTTGATTTGTATTTCTCTGATGATTAGTGATGGCTGATCATTTTTTTTGTATGTGTGTTGGCTGTGCTCATATGTCTTCTTCTTTTTTTTTTTTTTTTTGAGACAGAGTTTCGCTCTTGTTGCCCAGGCTGGAGTGCAATGGCGCAATCTTGGCTCACTGCAACCTCCATCTCCTGGGTTCAAGTGATTCTCCTGCCTCAGCCTCCCGAGTAGCTGGGATTACAGGCATGTGCCACCATGCCCGACTAATTTTGTTTGAGAAGTGTCTGTTCATGTTCCTTGCCTACTTTTTAATGGGGTTGTTTCTTGTTTGTTGAATGTTTAAGTTCCCTATAGATTCTGAATGTTAGAACTTTGTGAGATGCATAGTTTGCAAATATTTTCTCCCATTCTGTAGGTTGTCTCCTTATTCTGTTGATTGTTTTGCTGTGCAGAAGCTCTTTAATTAGTTCTCACTTGTCAACTTTTGCTTTTGTTGCAATTGCTTTTGAGGACTTAGTCATAAATTCCTTGCCAAGGCCGATGTCCAGGATATTTCCTAGGTTAAAACACTTTAGACAGGTATTTTAATATAGATAGTACCTTCTTTTTTTAACAGGCAAAAGACACTTTTTATGAAGATACTATTGATAAATCATTGATTTTCAAATGATCTTCATGTAAGTACAAGCATCAGGTAGCTTAAAGCCTACCTAGAGAAATATTTTTCTTTATTCAGCCATAGAGAAGTACCTTCTTTTAAGAAATAGAAAGTTAAATCTGGCTAGTGACTGTGACTGCCCTCTAGTTCCTTCACGTTTTAGGCATTTACATGGAGTCTGATACATTCGCTCTCAAGCTTCTCATCTGTGAGCCCACCCCTATCTAGCTGCTCTTTGTATTAGACACAATAGTCCCAGCTTTCAGGTCAGACAAACATGGCTGTACAGCTGGCTCTGACTTGTCTTGATGATTTACCTTGGACATATATAGCATTCTTGACTCCCTGTTTCTTTGCGCGTTCAGTGTAGTTGTTAATATCTGCCTTGCAGTGTTGTATGTGGATTAAATGTAAAATAATGTGTATAAAATGAAAGCTGCTGTCATTAGTAGGTACTCGGTAAATGGATTAAATTGAGCATGTTTTTCTTGTTCTAAATGGAATTTCAAATACATTTTCCTTTAGGAACAATGTCATGAATGGAGTTTGAGTACAGTATTAGAAATATTATTCAGCATTATATTTCATTGACATATAATTTCATTAAATTATGAGTTAAACAGGTTTTTAAGGACTGGCCAGAGAAGCTGGCCTCTACGTTAGAGACACCTTGTGTCAAGTGAAATGTATTCCAAGTGTTATATAAGAGTTCGTGGACTTAGTTTTTTTTTTTCCCATGCCACCTTGTCTAAGAAGAGTTCATTGACTTTTGACTCTAGAAGTGAACTTTTAGAATGTAATTTATTACCTGGTTGAGGATGGCTTGGAATTTCTTGATAGGTGATGATGTGTTTGGGGCAAACAAGACCTTCCTTCTACTTCTGAGAATTAAACCTGTTTTCTTCTAGAGAACTTACTGCTCCTCTCACCAATCCAACCAGGTGGTCCTAGTATAGACCAGCCAGTCTGTATGGGTACATGGCCCCATACTGGACCAGTGAGTTTTTCTGGCAATTTTTAAAATTACAACTGTGAAAGGAGGAATTGTCTCTCTTGGATGCAGAGCTGGGAATTAAGTGGGAAAAGGCACACTTCAGGAATGAAGAATAAAGCCAATGATAAAACACCAGAAGCAAAGATGCTATCTTGTCCTGGTGCAATTCGTGTTGAGCTGATCCTAGTGCCCAGCTGCCCCTGTGGCTTTCCCGTTGCTGGGATATTTAGAGCCAATGTGGCTCACCTTGCTTTTGCCTGTGATGCCTCAAGTGCCATTTTTGTTACCTGCAAGTTAAACACTGCTGACTAATTCATTTGCTTGTTTATACTTGGAGTAGTTATTTAGAAAGTCAGTGCTTTTGTCATGGGCAATTTTAATAAAGTATTTAGTTGCATAGCAGGACAGACACAGCCTTTTGAGAACAGTGGTAGTGTTTTTTTCCCCATCTGTCATCAAAGCAGAAATATGCTAATGCTAATCAAAGGATACCAGTGAATGAATGTGTGTGCGGGTGGTAACGGCTCTTTTGACAGAGGCTTGCTCTAATGCAAATGTAAAACTTTTATATACCTATGATGTCATATAATGCAAATGCCATATAATAAATGTATACCTATGACAGTTCTAGGATTTATGAATTGTCTTGAAGAACTGTCCTTTGCTACCATTATGGTTAGGAGCACCTGTTGGTAAATAGATGTTTGTGGTTGAGAGTGATGTTTACATTTAAGGAGGAATTGGTACTTTGGCAAGATTACCAAATATGTATCTATGTGTTCCTTACTTGAAAGGGAAGATCGAATGACTTGTTGCTTCTGTTCTCCGCAGTGGATTCGTGTTTGGGGAACTGGGATTTTACATGAAAACTCTGTTTTGTAAACTCCACTTCCTTTTAGGAAGTATCAGATTTGCTGTCTCAGTAGCATTCTGTATTGTTGGAACATGCCACAAAGAGCACAGAAACGCATCTGCTGCTTGGGTTCTGCTTGCCAACTGGTTTGAACAGCTATAATATTTGTTTATTCTTGATGTGTCAGCAGTCAAAGGGAACGTTTTCTTTTCTCCTTTGTGGCTGTTATATAACTTAAGCATCATTATATTCACAACAATGACTATTTATGCAGAATCTGCTAGGCCCTGGGGGATACAGATGCTCGGAAACACGTCTACCTCAGATGGATTTCCACTGTCTGCTGAGAGTGAAAGGTCAGGGATCTCAAAAAGAAGGAAGGATGCTAAGATCCTATGTTAGTTGTGAAATGGAAGTATAAAGAATAAGATCTGTAGGTATTTGGAGGAGAGGAGAGATTCCCCAGGGCTTTTGCCAGTGACAAAAGTTCTAGGAGAAGAAAGGGTTTCAGTGGTCTGGAATGGGATATGTACTAAAAAGAATGCAAGAAGCTTGTCAGGCAGGGGGCATGGTGTGAGCCTAGTGCTTTGAATGAAACTCTGTCACCTTAGCTGGTAACCACCCAGCAGCTGAGAGGCCTGGACTAAACAGCACCAACGTGGGAGCCACCTGCATGGGTCCCTTTGGGGCAGCCTCTCCACCAGGGATGAGCATGGCTCCCAACTACAATGTGAAAGTTAAGAATTTTTAGACCCTCGAGTGTACATGGCACACTCGGAGGCCCCCACCGTCTCCACTACATAGGCCAGGGAGCACAGACAGAGATAAAGAGACCCATGGGCCACCATCTTATTGGGGTCCAGTGTGTTATCCAAATATGTTTCCTAAGGGGAGCTTTAATTGGTAGGTTTAAAGCAAGCAGGTGCTAGTTCCAGGAGGTCATGTTGTGACTGAGAGGTGGTCAGTTTAAATTTGCAAGCAAATGTCTGAACGGTCTGTTTAAGGAAGTGGTGGGAAAGTGAGGAGCCCAGCCTGCTAGGCAGGACTTGGGTCTCTTAAGTTTTATTTCCTGCCACCAGTGGGAGCCATTCAGGTGGGGAATGGAATTTGAAACTGTCAAGGGTGACTGAGCCCTGATTCTGAGAAAGTTAAACCTATATTTAAAGTGGATGTCAAGGCAACATAAAATGGTAAGCACTCACTATCCCTAGGTATGGTGGTAGTAATGTGCCCTCTGCTTTAGGGGAACAAGGAGTGGACCAGCGGGTTATTTGGCAGAGGGTTTTTAAGATCGGGGTTGCAGAGGTAGAGGCAAGGCTTTGAGTGCCTATAAATGTCATGGCACTGGACCCGTAGTTTCACCGTCACTTTTTTTTGATAACTATATGTTGAGAATCCGTGTACTTTAAATTTTAATTTTAGACAACAAAGGCATCCTAGAACCAGTTATCCTGTTCTCTTGTGGGAATGTTCTAACCACATTGGTCATTGTGTTGTTCTTATTTCTGAAGCATAAGGATTATTGGAAACATCTTTCAAGTGCTTTGAGTTATGATTGCAGCCAAACATATTTATGAAGCCTTCCTTCTTCCTGGAGGGAACACCTACTCTGAATGTTAAGCTTGGCTGGATCCTAAACAATACAAACAAACTAGATCATCTCTCTTTCCTGTCTGTGCTGCCTTTCCCTTTCTCCATCATAGATCTCAAAGTATCTCTCTATGTCCACACACACACAAACACAATTGTATTTTTTAGACTGCAGTGTTAAGTTTATGGAGTTGTTCATATACACTTAAGCTTTATGTAGTCTTCTCATGTAAAAGAGCTGCTGTCCTTGATATAATAGCCAACATATTATCAGTTCAGCCAATATAGCTCATTGTAACAATTACATAAATATAAAATATCAGTGCTCTTAAAAATACACATTAATTTACATGAATGTTTGAGGAAAGCTGCCCGTAAAGCAAATTGTGTTCCTTTTGATCTCTACTATAAAATTATTTAATTGACTGAGAGGAAAAGGTTTATGACATGATGGCATGCTCGACTTTGACATTTGTCATGTGATGATGATGATGATGTGTTGAGAGGCATAGAGGGAGGGGCCCGCCTGCTGGAACAGTGGCTAGAAGACACTCAACCTCAGTGACTCAGGCAGAGGGGACGAATGCCTGAACCAGGAATGGAGAAAATGGTCCAGATATGAAAGAAGCCTTCATGTTACGCCTATTGGTAGTGAACCATTAAGAGAGAAAAGAGGGAGCTCAGATGATTCCAGAATTTAACTTGAAGTGTCTAGGAGAGTAAGATTACCTTTATGAGAAATATGAGAGTCAAGAGAGATTTGACAGCTTCATCATCTAGGAGACAGGCCCAACTTAAGTACCTGTTGCTAAGGATAAATGTGAGGCTATAGGCCGATCTTGCTTCTGCTCTTTTGACCATAGTTTGGTTTCCAACTGGAAACACTCTTAGAGATCCTCAGAGAGAGATGAAGCAGTCAGTTCACCCTGTCACTTACTGGCAGAGCTGAGACTAGGAAGGGAGCTCTTGGCTTTTTGTGCAGTGTTCTTTCCACTCTCCCGTGCTGCTTTGGAGAAAAGAACAGCATTTTGCTGATCTCACTTTAGATCTTATCTTTGGCTAATGAGTATTTTCAAGAAACCTTGGCCTGTGGAATGACTCTAAACATGTATGAGAAAGATCTCCAAAGAGATCTTTGCTCAGGAGATCTCCAAAGCAAAGAACGTTTAATTTGTAACTTAACATTTTTTTCTTCCCATCTAGAAATTCTCTTTTGGCAATAGCAATCAACTCATTTCTTAATGGGCCCTCAGGAATTAGCACTTCTGTAGCCCCCTGTAATTTGCCAATTCCCAAATAAAGTTTCTTTTAAGTATTTTTATTACAAAATAATGTTTAGGGCACAGTGACTCAGATGGAATATTTCCACAAATCACTCTTACTTTTTTAAAAGTAGGTTTACCTGTGACCTAAATGAAATCATTCCAATTTTAAGCCTTATTTGCTACCAATAAACTTTCTATTGTATAGTAAGAATACCAAATTCAAGAATCCTGAACCTAAAGCTTCTTAAGTTTCTCACCACTTAAATGAGGGACTCAGACCAGGGAATACCAGAGAACTATTTCAGCTCTAAAATTCTTTAGATATTTAACATAGGAAAGAATTTTTGAAAATTATGAGCCAGTTTGTTTACAATTTTGGAGATTCGGATTCAGGACTCAGAGGGACAAGACAGCATTTTTTGAGTGCCTACTCTTTGTCCAGCACTGTGGTAAATGCTTTGCATGCATTGTTACATAATCAGTAGTTCCCCCCTTATCTTCAGATGGTATGTATGTTCCAAAGCCCCCAGTGGATGCCTGAAATCTCGATGGTCCTGAACCCTATATATACTATGATTTTTCCTATACATACCTATGGTGAAGTTTAACTTATAAATTAGGCACAGTAAGAGATTAACAGTAACTAATAATAAAATATAACAATTTTAACAATCTCAGAATGACATGAAATTTAAAATTTATGCATTGCTTATTTCTAGAATTTTCCATTTAATATTTTCAGACTGCAACTGAAGGGGCGGGGTAACGGACACAGCAGAAAAAGAAACTGCATATGGGGGGACTGTTGTAATCTGTAAACTGTTAGGTGGGCATTTTAGCCCCCTCATTGATGATAATTAACTTACTCAAGGCCACACAGTGTCAGAGGTCTGATCCAAATCTGCTTTGATACCAGGTCCCACCTCTTTGCACCCAATATCTCTGCCTAACTCAAAAACTTTTACTAATCGAAACTAATGTACATCCACTGAAGTATCTTTCGTAAGATTAATCCTTGTTTCCCAAGCGTTTTCAAAGGCAACCTACCCTTTTCTAGAAGTTGTGTCGAAGTTGTCAAAGGCGTAAAGAAAAGGCTGTGAACGGCTTCTAAGCTTGGTATAAATCAAGAAAGGAAAGTTCCGCCTTAACCGACACTGAACATGCTTATTGGTTAGGACTGAACGGGCTGACTCATTTCTTTTTTGCCGTGGTAGAGGGCCACACCCTGCATTCCAAAAACCCTCTGCTGCCGGGCCACACCCGCCAACCCCGCTCTTGGAGCCTCTGAGGTCCGGCTGGGCGTCTAGCTCGCAGTTGACCCCCGGGAGAGGATCGGCGCATCCGGCCGCCCGCCAGATCCAGACGCCGGGCTCCGCAGCGCCGCTGTCCTAGCACCAGGGCCGGGCAAGCAGGGGAACGGGACCGCCGGGACCGATCAAGGCGCGGGCGCCCAGCAAGAGCCGCGCCCGGGGTCTGCGCGCCGCTCAGCGCGCTCGCCTTTCCGCCCGCGCCGGGGCTGGCTGCGCGCACCCTGAGCGCGAGGAGCCGCGCGCAAACTTGGTGCCCCAGGAACTTTCCAGGAGACACTGCCTCCGGGGACGAGAGACCGTAAGTGTTGCTCCGGAGATGCTGTGGTTCATTAGAATACACTAACAGACGGTGTGAACCGATTAAAATACCGCAATCAGTGCCAATTCTACTACGGCGAAGTAAAGGGAAATCTTTATTTTTCCTGCATCCTGCTTTAATGATCAAATAGGCACTAGCTATTTACACCTGAGAAGGTTCAGTGCAGTTGCTGAAGCAGTGGGTCAGGATATGGGTAGGATCAGTCAACAAATGCTCTTTATATTGCGTGATGCTAACTGCCGTGGTGTGAGAACCAAGGGTAGGGGGTGGTTTCTGTTTGGGGTTATCAAGTCTTCCTAATGGCAGTTTTTGAGAGAATGGGATTGTGTCTACAGATTGGTTATTAAGTTTTGGGGAAGTACTCACTTTCTCAAACTCCAGTCCCTGTACGAAACAGCCCTTTTGGCAACTCCTTTGGTTGGTTGGAGCTGGCTTGTGAATGAGCTTGGTACTAAGTGCCACAAGGATGCACGTGCCCCTATGTTTTGGACTGAGCGTATTTACTCCATAACTGTGCTTTCTATTCAGTGTGGCCAGGTAATCGCTCTTGTGGAATTTGTCAATAAATACATGGAGAAGAATGCATGACATTTATTTTATTTTATTTTATTTTCTATTTGTGTTTGCTTTGTGTAGTTGTACCAAAATAGGAAATCTGGAGACCTAAATTCTGTTACCCTGAATGCTACAAATATTTATCATAACATTTTTATCCAATTGAGTTACCGCTTTTAAATTTATGTAGAAATAAGTCCAGTGAGCCACTTAAAAAACCCGCTTTTCTACATAAGAAATTAGTGCAGTTGTATGATGCCAAGTAACTTATTTTCTTGCAAGAGTTTGGGGAGGTAGGGGACAGGGAAAGTGGAATCCTGTGACGACTGAGGATATACACAATGCAACAGGGAAGTTATCATGATCAGAAACACTGACTGTGTACAGGAAAGACAGGTTAAAGACGTCCCAGTAACATAAAGGATGGTGGGAAGACTTGTAAACTGAATTATGAAGTTATGAATATGAATGAGCAAGTAATGAATAGCATCATTACACATGCATTTATGAAGATAGAGACTGTGATGAAGTTAAAAGATAGACTGTCATGGAGAGAGGAAGAAAATTCTTTGCAGCTGGCTTTTTTTAGCGAGAGAAAGAAAATTCTTCGCAGCTGGCTTTTTTTTTTTTTAGTTCTATAAAGGAAACTTCCCTAGAAAGAAACCACTTCTAAATGGAATAATTAAAATAATTTGTTAGAAACTTTAAGTTACCCTATGAGCTCCTAGTAACACTGTTTTCAAGCTCATAGGTTAATTGTTAAGCCCTTTTGCTCCGAGTTGAACTGATCAAATGGCTCTGTGTAAAAGGTAACGGTGTAGAATCCTCTTTGAGAAATAGCCTGTAAACTTGGGAGAAATGGCCTAAGCCCACGGTTCTCAAGTCACCGAGACAGTTGGAAAAGCCCCCTCAGGTGGTGAGAATGGGATAATATTTTATTATATCTCTAAGATGCCTCAAATCCAAAGAGATAATTAAATTTGGAATTTTATTAGTTTCACCTAATAGTTGTATAAAAGCTGAATATTTAAGGATCTCCTTTATCAGGCACTGAGATGCTTTGTATACATTACTTCATTTAGTTTTCACAATAGTCCTAAGAGGTGGAGGTATTTTTGACTCTGTTTTATAGTTGAAGAACAGGCTCAGTAAGGTTATATTACCTGCTCCAAATTTCACAGCTAGTTAATTTAGTTTATGTTGGAAGTTAGCATTTAAGGTTGGTTATTTTTCCTATGTGGCTACAATTGCTCCTAAAATGGTGTTGATTTTTCTGTTTAAAATGATCCAGAGGAGGTTCTTGGTTCAAAGCAGATTTTTAAGTGATTTAAAAGTGCCTCATTGTCCCAGCGCCAAATTATCGAAGTTCAAGGAATTATGCATTTACTCTAGAAGGCTACGGCTTTCAAATATTAACTGAGAAAGCCCTCCTCTTAATGAGCTCGTTAATGCACATGGCCACCTTAGTGTTGCTGAACTCCGGTAACTTTCTTCTGCTTTTTTTCTGAAGACCTTTTAATTCAGGGTGTGCATTTTCCTCTGGCGTGTCACAAGTGCTATTCAGGCTTTCTCTAGTTGAATCCCCTGTTTGTGAGTGCATACCTGCAGTATTTTATATGCTAAGTGAAATATTTTTAAATTTACGTTAGCACCTAGATTAGCGTTGAACCTGTTTTAAGAATGGTGAGTTCATGAAAGGCACACTCTGTGAGAGCTAAAACGAGTTATGTGGAGGTGAGAAAGTCTCAGCGTGTCTGATCAGAGCATCCATTTCTGAGAGAGTCCATCTGTGGGCATATCATCATACAAGAGAATAATGCCACCTTCATCGAAGACCATGAAATACCATGAAATATTCCAGGACTAGGCATTGCTCACAGCCCCACATCATCACCTGCACCATCTAGTTGACACAGAACACCTACCCACTTCCTTAAGCCACTCTAAATCCTAACTGCTTTAAGTGACCTGAATTCTTGAGCATGTTGAAAGAACATGCCAGTGTGATGATAAAACCACTTGGGAGTAATCTTGGAAAAGTCATGGAGAGGGGGAAGCATGCCACAGAGTCCATTTTCAAAAATGGGGAAATGGTAAATTCTGAAAACTTTAGTTTCATAACTTACGTTGGTGTCTAGCAGAATTGTAGATCACATTTTTTAAAAGATTGGTCAGAATCACTTACAAAAATAAAAGTGATGATCAGTATGTAGCCTATGTTTCCTAAGAATTATTCATGTCCAATTAACCTCATTTGTTTTTTAATAATGTTACTGGACAAGTATATCAGGGCATTGCCATAGATATGCAATGTCTGCTTCATCAGAACATTTCGTTTTGTTATGTTTTGAGACGGAGTCTCGCTCTGTCACCCAGGCTGGAGTGCAGTGGCGCGATCTCAGCTCACTGCAAGCTCCGCCTCCCGGGTTGACGCCATTCTCCTGCCTCAGCCTCCTGAATAGCTGGGACTACGGGCGCCCGCATCAGAGCATTTAATAACGTGCTACGTGTGTTCTTTACTCAAGATGGAAAAATATGAATTGGATAGCGGTATAGATGAATGAGTTTAGGTCTTTTACCCAAAGAGGGATGATCAGTGGCGTAATGTCAGACTTGAGCAAGGTGTCGATAGTGTCGCTTGACAAAGGCATATGGTACAGCTGGTGGGAAAAACTTCACACAGTACAAGAGATAGAGGATTTGGAACCAAGGAGATGATAATTGCGTCGTTCTTTGAAGCACTGTAGATAGTGGTTACGAATAGAGACTCCAAAGCCAGACCCTGGGCAAGTTATTTGAGTTCTTTATGCCTCTATTTCTTCATTCATAAAATACAAATAATAGTAATAATACCTACCTTAGAGGGCTGTTGAAGATGTTGAAGGATTAAATTATATAATCCATGTAAAGTTCTTAAAGCAGAATCGGATAGTAAATTGTATATATTAGATCCTAGTCTTCTGTTGTTGCTGCTGTTAACTACTGTCACTACTACTACTTCAGGCAATATTATGCACATTTCTGGGTTTGTGTTTAAACACATATCCAGAATGTGGTAAATAGGTTAGTTGTTGTTTTTTCAGGCAGAGTCTTGCTCTGTTGCCCAGGCTGGAGTGCAGCATCATGATCTCGACTCACTGCAACCTCAAGCGGTCTTCCCACCTCAGCCTGCTGAGTAGCTGAGACTACAGGTGTGCCACCATGCCTGGCTAATTTTTTAATATTTTGCAGAGACAAGGTCTCACTGTGTTGCCTAGGTTGGTCTCGAACTCAAACTTGTGGACTCAAGCAATGCTTCTACCTCAGCCTCTCAAAGTGCTGGGATGACAGGTGTGAACCACTGTGCCTGGCTGTAATTAGGTTTTGGAGAGTGTCTAGTAACTGTTATTTGAACAGTGGTCCAAAAACAATAGGCGTCTTCACCTTAGTGTAAAAGCTTAGAGACTTTCAATCAGATGAGGTCCACAGAAAAAAAAAATTAAAAATTAAAAACTTTTAAGCTGAGAAATGATACTTTATATTTATTTACTATTACCAATGTGGTAAAAGAGAGATGGTCACATTTTGAAGTCTGTACATTTTGTCCAGTTTAATAAGGGCTTTCTGTTAAGGAGCTATAGTTTGGTGTATGAGAAATCTTCACTAAACTAGGTTTTAGGAGACCTCTTTCTTATCTCCAGTCCAAATCAGATCAGTACAGTCTTTAACCAGTTGTTATGATCTTGGGTGATTAGCTTAACTCAATGGTTCTCTGCAGGGTGCAATTTTAAACCCCCAGGGAAAATTTGGTATATTTGGACACGTTTTTGATTGTCACAGCTGGGGTTGGGGAGGTGTGCTAGTGGCACTTAGTGGATACTGCCATGGATACTGCTAAACATCCTACAGTGCACAGGACAGAGGCCCCACAGCAAAGAGTTATCCTGTCCAAAATGTCAGTAGTGTTATGGTCGAGAAATCCTGGCTTACAAGTTCAATGTATGTATTTCTGTTTGTGACATTTGAATGCCAATCTTTGCTTTAACGAAATCACCAAGTAGCTTTAACAGTATGTTTATAAAAGGCCTTTGAGAGTTAATGTATGCTGAAATCTGCAAGTGTATACAGTGTACACATTTTATCATCAGCAGCACGGTGAAATATTTGCTTTGTTTCCTGGAGGAATATATTATAGTGGTTTGAGAGTCAGATACACCTTTGCTGGAATCTCAGCCCTGCCAGTTTAACTTGCTGTGTGATTTGGGGCAAGTTTCTTTATCTGTGAAAACCAAATCTCTATTTCATAGGGCTTAGAGGAATAAACAAGATATACATGTAAATTATGTAGCACAGTCCTTAGGCACAGTCACAAGAGATAACTTTTTTTTTCAAATTTACATTTTCCAGGTTAATAGAATTGACTGATGCTTTTTAAAATGTAAGATTTGGAAGGAGGATATATAAGGAAGTTAGATTTTTTAATAGTTAAAATATTAAAAATAAAAGGGCTCCTATTTTCCAAAGGTGATAAATCTTAGGAGAAGTAAATGTCTTTACAGATATCACTTTGGCCTTGTAGGGAATGAAGAATATGCACTAAAGTGAGAAGCACTTATTAGAGGGAGGCATAAGTTGCATGGAAAACAAGAGTCATCTATTTCTTATCAGTCTGGAATTAGCCAATAATATAACTTCTGCATTTGTGAATTATTCCACTATAAAAACATGTAATGTTTGTTCTTAAGCAGTGTAATTCTATTTTTTAATCTTACTCGATATTATGTCTCTTAAATATGTTTTTCCATGCCTTAAGGTGTAAGCAGCACACCTAGCAAATGTATGTGCAAATGTGTCAATTTTGTCATCTTAGTGATTTCTCATACCCTCTCAGCCTTGCCTGAAAAGATAAAGCTTTCATGTGATCACCCTTTCTGTCACTTCCACTTGTGTATCAAGCAAGCTATAGCAGTGTGTAGCTTATCCATAAGAGCAATTGGCATTGTATGTATTTGACTTAATGGTGTGAATTTTCGTAGGTGATAGGGGTTGGATGGGAAGATTTCAGAGTATTCACAATCCGTCTGTTGTCTGCCTTATAAAGGCAGACTGTTTTGCATTTCTGTTAATTTTCCAGGGAGATGGCAATAAGAGGTCCAGCAATGAAAAGTTCCATGGCTTAGGAAAAGGCACTTTTTCAGGTTGGAGAATTGAAGTTAGGAATTTTTTTGAAAAGTGGTCTTGATTTTCTTTCTCAGTGTCCCTATTGCATTGAATTGTGTAAACCTCACATAAACATGTGACTTGAATCCTCTAGTGGAGTGAGTGTTAGTACCCTCTGCCCCCAGCAGCTTGCCTCTCTCTGGGTATCTGGAAGGAAATCTGTCCCCTCACATCATTGGGACAATTCACAGCCAGCTCATCCCTCTCAGGTGGTGGCTGCCCAAGGGGAGCACAGCAGTTCCAGCATAAGGGGCATGTGAAATGTGACTGGCGCACAGATGAAAACATACTTCTCAGAAATTACTAACATAGACTAAGCCCTGCTAGTGCTTAGAGGCCTTCATTAAGCTAACTTTCAAGTTTACTTAACTTTCCTTATCATACAGAAGTAGACGGTGGTGTTCCAGACTCTGATGGCCTCAAGCCTCAAGCCGCCCCTGAGTTGCTGGGTAAGCAGTATTGGCAAAGAAACCTGGTGATCCTAACAGAGAATCCTGAACTGGTGATACAAAATTGCATAGTTCTATGGGGTCAGAAGCTGAGAGTTTGATACTCAAACCAAACTGAAAGTCAAGCTGATAATAAATAAACTAAAAGAAAGACTAGGCAGTTTAAAATTTCAGGTGGAACCAGTGACCACAATTCTTGAGACCCCATAAAACAATTTATCCACTTTAGGTGCATTCTGTCACTGATTTCTCAGATATGGATGAGACTAGAAATTACCACGCACTGCAGGAAGTGTTGCTGAAAATGTTTGAAAGCTGATTGTGTATTTACGAGGCTCCTGGGCATCAACTTGTAATTTTGCAGTAATTGGTACCAAAATCCCAAGTTCTAGACTTGTGCTGAGTTAATAGATGTAAAAATAGAATTGTTTTTTTCCCCCCTTTTGAAGCAAGGGTCTCACCAAAAGGCTCAAACATGTCCTAGACATAAAGGAACAAACAGATTTAAGTCAAGGTGGAGTGGAACAATATGCCTCATTATCCACGCCATAGGTCTATTAGCTTGTATTTTTTAAAGAGTTTAAGCTTGGCATTCAATGAATTCTTTAAATACAGAGTGTGGTTATAGGTTTATTCATTTGTTTTTTCGAGAGGTCCCTCCTTCTTCCTTGAAATTCCAAAGCTTTCATTTCACTGGAATTATTGGCTTCTACCATGAGTATGGTGTATATACTATATATGAGGGCCCTCAGGTAATAGTATATGTACTATATATACCTTTCCCTCTTCTCAATTTGGAAAGAAAGACCTGACTCCAAAAGAAATTTTTAAACTAACCTATAATGAATGTATCACAGCAAACATGCAACAAGAGACTATAACTTGGTTATAGAACTATAACTTGATTAAAGGAACTAACATGTTATTCTGAGAGGGAAATTGTCTGAAGAGGAATTTAGAGAAGTAGAACTTGAAGACTGGGATGGGAGACTGAATTTGAGAGGCCAACTTGGCCTAGCTACAGAGAAGGTGTCTTACCCCTAGGGCGGCATTACCAGGTCTCCATATGGGTCTTCCCCTATGGTGGGGCTGTCTGAGGGCTTTTGAAATCTGCCTAAGTTCCAAATCTGAACTAGAGATTGGTCTTGCCCTCATCGGTGAATACCGCTGAGTCCTTCTTAACCTCACAGTGCACAGTGTCAGGCCACACAGGAAGACACAGAACATATTTTTGTTCCATGCCCACTATGCATCCTTCTCATGGTAATTTGGCCACTTCACGTAACTATGCTTTTCAGAGATCTGCCATCAGACATGCCAGCAAACAACCCACCTGATGGTTTACATTCTCACAATAAGGTATTCAGCTGGAGTTTTTACTTTAATGTCACCACAAGTGTGGTCAGTATGAATGCTTTTCTGATCATTGTATTTATAAATTTGCAAGACTAAAGGACAGCCTTGGACTATGTGAGTCTCCCCAGATAACACTGCACTCTAAGGACCAGCTGGCTTCCCCAGGTTTGCTTGTCTTCACCTTGAATGCCCTTTCCTATCTGACTTGCAACACAAGAGTGTCATGACCATCATAATATTATCTTTTTTATTGCAATTTAGAAAATGTTGAGAAGAAAAATGAATGTCATTGAGTGCTTATTCATGTGGGAAATGTGATGTTCTGTTCTGTGAGTGACTCATGTAAACGAGTGAAAGAAACTAGAGTACATTGTTAAAATTACAAGGTAAACTAATTCCTACTTTGCTAGTTAGTGTGTCCTATAATTCTCATTTAAATTGCACAGATTACTAAACAACTACAGAAATTTTCACCCAAAGCAGTTCATAGACAAAATTTCACAGAATTTTTCAGTGTGATTTTATATTGTTAAAATTCTTGTAGACTTATGAAATATACTTTCATTTGGTTCTCAGGATAATAGGCTGTATATAGTTTCTTAGGCATTTTGGGTTCCAGAGCCTGTGGTACTTTCCTATATAATTGTCCTTTTTATATTCTTATATTCCCGTTGAGATATTGAAAGAGTTTCCTGACGTTATCTGTTCCTATATAATTGTCCTCTTTATATTCTTATATTCCCATTGATATATCGAAAGAGTTTCCTGAAGTTATCTATTGCTAATATTTAGCATTTACTTTTAGGAGCGAAATTCTCAGGAGAATTGAGAAATCTGTTGTCATTTATTTTGATTATGTCCAAGTAAAGGTCAGAGATATGAAATTAAATGTTTGTAACTGACAAACTAGTCATCACAGTCTACTTCAAAGGGAATGTCTGTCACAGTTTCAGTAGTGCCAGGGTACATAGAGATATGTTGTATGAAAACCATATGGTCTTGGGAAGACTGTAGAGGAATCCTTTTGGAAAAAGAGTATGGAATGGACAGGAACAGTTCAGGGAATAAATGGGATTATATCCAGCGAGGTTGAAGAATAGGAAAAACAGAAACATCCAGTTAGAATAAGTTTTTGTGTTTGATAGCAGAGTAGGGTGACTATAGTTAACAACAATGTATTGTATATTTTGATGTAGCTAGGTGAGAGGACTTGAAATGTTCCCAGCACATGGAAATAATAAATACTGGAGGTCGTGGATATCTCAAATACTTTGAGTTGATCATTACAGTCTATGCATGCAAAAACTATCACATGTACCCCATAAATATGTGCAAATATTGTGTATCAATAAAATAAAAAGAAAAGGAAAAACAAAGCAATAATTCTAACATTACCTTTTTCCAAAGTGAATGCCTCTCACTACTGGGTCTGGACTCTAATCTATATGAATAAAATGAATGGATTTTATTCCCTAAGAATTTGTTAACTAAGTTATCGGAGTAAGTTATATGTCCATGTTTGTAGCCAGTAGCGGGAGGGAGGTCAGGCAGGCTAGGGGTTGTTATAATCTTTTTTTGTTTTGTTTTGTTTTGAGATAGAGTCTCGCTCTGTCAGCCATGCTGGAGTGCGATGGTACAATCATGGCTTACTGCAGCATGAACTCCCAAGCTCAAATGATTCTCCTACCTCAACTGCCCCTCCCACCCAATAGCTGGGATACTTGAGACGCACCCCAGTAGCTGGGACTACAGGCATGCACCACCATGCCCTGCTATTTTTTTTTGAAATGGAGTCTCACTCTGTCACCCAGGCTGAAGTACAGTGGTGTGATCTCAGCTCACTGCAACCTCCGCCTCCCAGGTTCAAGCGATTCTCCTGCCTCAGCCTCCTGAGTAGCTGGGACTACAGGTGCGTGCCACCACACCCAGCTAATTTTTTGTATTTTTAGTAGAGATGGGGTTTCACCGTGTTAGCCAGGAGCCTCGCTAATTAAAAAAAAGTTGTTTTTTTTTTGTTTTTTGTTTTTTTTTAAGAGATGAGGTCTCAGTATATTGCCCAGGCTGGTCTCTGGGCTCAATCGTTCCTTCTACCTTTGCCTCCCAGAGTATTGGGATTACAGGCATGAGCCACTGCACCTGCCAGTTATAATGTTTTTAAACTGTGACTAGAATGAATAAAAGGGCTAGTATTTCTATGTTGCTTTTCTCTATACCTACTTGTTCCCTGCCAAAGCATACAAGAACACCACCAGCAGCAGAAGGCCTTCCTCAGATTACAGAGGACCATATGCCAGACCTTTGATGTCCAATACAATAGGCACTAGCCACATGCGAATATTTAAATTAATAATCTTAGTTGGACCTAACACATTTCAAGTGCTCAATAGCTACATATGTGGTTAGTGGCTATCATATTATGTAGAACAGATACAGAACCATTCCATCATCTCAGAAAGCTCTACTGGACAGCACTGTGCTATATACACTGTCTAAAGGAAGCTTTTTTTTAATGAATTTTTTGATATTTAGATACAAATTTAGGGAAAATGATTCAGCCAAAAGTTCAGCCTTAAAAAAAAATAGATATTAAGGCGCTGGATCCATTTTCAAGCAAGTCCTCTATAAATCAAAATATTTCAGGGGTTTAACTGGCTCTTTTAGGCCAAACAAAGGTATATTATTTTAGTTTTCAACTTTGAATCCTAGCAGTACATGATGGCTTTCAAGAGTAGACACAGTGAATCTTTAGCATGTGTATAGGCACCCATTCTATTATAACTGGTTAGTCAGAGCTTAGCAGGGAGAAAAAAAAAGCCACTCTTATTTACGGCGGGGGGAATGCAGTAAAGTTACTTCCACAGGTGATGCAATGGCAGGAAGTCATTACCAACCCCAGGTTGAACGGACAATTGGAGGAGGCCGTTTGGAGGTCAGGGTGGATAGGAGCTGAGACCAGAAAGGATATCAAAGATATCAACAGAAAATAAGGTGAGAAGTGCTCCTGGTGGCTTCTCCCTTTCTCGGGTTAGGCAGACAGAATTCTTATACAGAAATTGTAGAAATACAGAATTTCTATACAGAAAATGTAGTACTTCATCATTTTCCTTAGAATGCTCACATTTTTGTGGTTTTATTACCTGTGCTATTCATAGTGACATCACTAGGGGACTTTTGAGGATTAACCACTTCTTCACCTAGATTTTTATCGGCACATTCTATGATATATCACTTAGCAAATCCAGAGAGGTTAAACAGTTTAAGCCATGATAGGGACAGAACTGGAAAAATGCTAATTCTTGCTCTTTTGCTTGTGCACGTTGCCACTGGGCCTACTGCAGAAATGCTACTAGTAAAGGGAGTATATCATCAGTTCAGTCTGGGAGCAGAAACTGCATAGTAGTTTAAACAAGGAAAGTTTAATATTAAGACTTATTAGGGCCAGGTGAGGTAGTTCATACCTGTAATCCCAGCACTGCTTTGGGAGGCCAAGGCAGGAAGATTACTTGAGGCCAGGAGCTCGGGACCTGCCTGGGCAACATAGCAAGACACTGTCTCTATAAAAACAAACAAACAAACAAAAAAATTACCTAGGTGTGGTGATGCATGCCTGTAGTCCTAGCTGCCTGGGAGGCTGAGGTGGGAGTATCTCTTAAGCCCAAGGGGACAAGGCTGCAGTGAGCTAGGATCACGCCACTGCACTCCAGCCTGGGTGATAGAGGAAGACCCTATCTCTTAAGAAAAAAAAAAAAGAAAGAATTATAGCTATAACAAAGGATTGGAGCAATGATAAGATTGGCTAATAAGAAGTAAACAGAACTCTATAGAAATAGCAGATATAGGTAGCATCTACTACTCCAATGGCTGAGATAGAGGATCCAAGGAAGAGACCAACTTCCTACCCCGTCTCAGAGCTGAGATCCAGACCTTGTTGGAGAGGACACGTCCTTGATTCACTCCATGGCAGAGCAGTTGCTGTGGTGCCACACCAGCAAAACTTACTAAAAATCTGCCTTCCAGAACTTGCTGAAAATCCATCCTTTATGGTCCCAGGGAAAGCTATTCATGGGCAGATATCTACTGGAGGCACTCCACTAAAAACTGTTTGAGACAGGCTTTGGAGAAGCTGCACATCCGACAGGAGTCTGATGTGACTCCTGATCAGACCAGGAAGCAAAACTCCTTCCTACAATGTCTCTCTAGCATTTTCTACAGACAAAAATTAACAAACATCGTGTCAGCTAGCAAATGGAAAATACTTACAGGGCTCAGATCCCCTTTTGCAAATCAGGCTGTAAATGGTGAATTTGTAGATGAGAGGCAGTAAATTGATAACTGACACAGGGAGAAAAACAAGACCACCCTTCTTCTCAGAGCCTTTATTATTTTTTTTTTCAACAAGGTAATTGCACATGTATGTGTATGTGTGTGTGTATATATATATTTAGGTGGGGTTTTCCTTCCAGTAGTACTTCATCATTTTCCTTAGAATGCTCACATTTTTGTGGTTTTATTACCTGTGCTATTCATAGTGACATCACTAGGGGACTTTTGAGGATTAAGTATTTTAGTTTTACTGTTCATCTCTTAAACGTTGGATAATTACATGAATATTAATGAGTTGGAGCCACATTTTTGAAATGACATTCAGCTAAATGACATTCCAGGCTTTTGTTTAATGCCTATGAAGATATGTAGCATAACCTAGAATTATAGTTGCATGTGAAATAATTCAATTTGGGATTTTATCTCAAGAATTATAAATATTTGCCAAAAGATTTCATAATACATTCTAGTATATTTTATTTGTACATGGTAGGATTTTTCTTTCATTTGTGAGGGTGTTTCTTTACTGCTTTTCATGAATTGGGATAGTTCTTCCAGAAGAGCTTTTCAAAGATTTTTCTTCTCAGTTGTTTTCCACATTCTACAACTGTAAACTGCTAATTTTTTTGTGGCTTCTTGCTCTATACACCATGCAATGCATAATTTATCAGTTTGTTTAAAACATTAGAAAGTGAGAAATACTCAGCCTTGTCCTTGAACCTGAGTTGATACTCGATCTATCTCCATCTGCATTGCCCCCTTTTTCTCTACTTTGTCTCTTATTTTGCTGTATTTTTTCTTCCTCAGAACTCTCCTGAAAAGCCTTTGATTTGGTAAATATATTTTTGGAGTTTCAGATGTTGAGGTTTATTATAAATGCTTTAAATTTTCTGGTTTTATTTTTTTAATTAGGTTTTGTTGAGGAACAGGGTGTAAAATAAAGGATATGGTTAAAATATGAAAATAAGTAAAAATGGTGCATGTACATGGTTAGTATACAAATGATATCAAATAGTTTAGAAAGAGATGTCAGAGGCTCCCCTCACTGTAACTGTTATTACATTTCTTGTGATTTGTTCCAAGAAAAAAAAATACATATTTTGGCACATATCTGCATCTATCTTGCTTTTGGCTTTTTACATTTTTAATAAAGGGATTAATATACATACCGTTCCTTAGCTTTTTCTTTGTACTTTACCTATTTTTGAGATATATTCCTGTCAATACATACAGATCTTCTGTATTCACTTTAATGATGTTACAATATTTTATTTTATGGGTGTATAATAATTGATTTTATTTTTGCCTTATTTCTGGATGTTTTAATAGTTGCCATTGGGGGGATTGTGTTTAGCTATTGGATTTATTGCAGTCTGCCTTTCTGTAAATATTTTTGTATAAATATCTTGCTGACATACCTGTAGGTTAAATTCCTGTGAGTGGGATTGCTACATCAGTGGGAAAATACATTTCAAATTTTGATAAACATCACCAAATTCTTCTCTGGAAAGGTCACTGATTGTTTGTTTTTTCGAGACAAGGTCTCGCTCTTCACCCAGACTGCAATGCAGTGGCACAATCATAGCTTATTGCAACCTCAAACTCGTGGGCTCAAGCGATGCTCGCTCCTCCCAAGTAGCTAGGACTACAGGTATGCACCACGATGCCCACCTAGTTTTTTGTATTTTCTATAGAGATGGGGGTCTCACTATGTTTCTCAAGCTGGTCACATACTCTTGGCCTCAGGCAGTTCTCCCACATCAGACTCTCAAAGCACTGGGCTTACAGCTGTGAGCCTGGCCTTTTTAAAAAAAAAAAAAAATCAAAACAAAACAAGATTATGTCTTTCCCACGCTTCCATCAACATTTTTCATTCACCAAGTTTTAACATTTTTGCCAATCTGGTAAGTTAAAAATTTACTTTCCCTCTGGGTGAGGTTTAGGATCTTTTCATAGGTCTATTGTGAGTTTCTTTCTGTAAACTGCTCACTCATGTGCTTTCTTCTTCCTCTTTCTCCCTCTTTTTCCTTCCTTTTGCCCTTGTGTCTTCTTGTCTTTATCATATTGACTTGTATGAGCTCATTTTAAATTAGGAAAATTCATCCTATTTCATATGTATTATACCTGTTTCCCCCATGTTATCGTCTATCTTTTGATTTCCATTAAAAAGATTTTTATTTTGGTGTAAGGAATATTAAACATGTTCTTTTACAAAGGAAATAAAGAAGGGTAGGGGTTGAGGAAATCTGGCCATACTTTCTGCTGTTTTTGTGGCCTGAGTAGTTGTAGTTTGGGGCTAAAGGTTATCCCACCTGACACTACCATGTCCCATACCTGTGGAGACCCTGTACTATCTTACAGCAAAATTATTCTTAAGACATACTAGATGTTGGTGTCCTTCCCCTCTGTATTTGCCTAAACCTTCATCAGTGTATTGAGCCTCTTAAGAGCAGGTGAGCTTATGAACAACCTTGTCTGGAAACGTCAGAATTTAGCCACATGATGAGATCATTCCTGGTAGCCAGGAGTTGTAGATAATGCTCACTTCTGTATCCTGAGCACCTAGGGTAGCATCTGGCTTTTGAAACACCATGTGTTGAATGAATGAATGAAGACAAAGAAGAGCAAGAGCAGAGGATGAGCAGAAATAGAGAACTCGAATGAAGATTCACTTTGGAACACATTAGTCAATTAGATATATGCATGCCTGACAAATGTACCCCTAGAGTCTAGAATACTTTCATTTCTTATCTTCGTAACCTCTACTCAGGCTCTTGACAGCTGGGATGGGTTTAAGATAATAGTATATTATTTACCTCATAAACTTTATGGAACATTGAACATGTGAACCGTGTACTTGTGCCAACTGTTAGTTAGTTGAAACTCTTCTTTCTTTGAATTTACGTAATTTTCTGTCTAGACTGGCCAGTGAGTAATAATCATGTCTGTTCTTTTGTGAGTAGTGTTATTAAAACTATGTTTTTTGGATTTTAAGATAATAGATCAAAAATGAATTTCTGTCTAAATTTATTCAAAGAACAAACTTCTTCGAACATTTAAAATGGTTCTGGTTACAACATAATGTCTTTGGCAGCAACTTGGGTGGAACTGGGGGCCATTATTCTAAGTGGAGTAACTCAGGAATGGAAAGCCAAATACTGCATGTTCTCACATATAAGTGGGAGCTAAGTTATAGGTACACAGGGACGTACAGAGTGGTATAATGGACATTGGAGACTCAGAAGGGAGGAAGGTAATGGATAAAAAACTACCTATGGGGTACAGGATACACTGCTCTGGTGACAGGTACGCTAATATCCCAGACTTCACTATACAATTCATCCATCTAACCAAAAACCACTTCTACCTCTAAAGCTATTGAAATTTAAAAGAAAAATGGTTCTGGTTAACAAAAATTGAGTATACAAATGGCTTGTTACATACTATGTAAACTATGACTCAACCTAAATCCTAGAAAAACAGTTGACTAGTTCTTTGTTTAATTAAACATCTCCAGAGAAGGTTTTTAAAGATTTCCTCACAATTCAAATAATCTATATTTATATACTTATTCATACATATGGAAAGTCTTTTAATGATATCCTATGAAGGGCAATACTGTGCAGTATTTTCTTGGCTTGGCATATAATGTTATACCGTGAAAATGTCAATAAATCTTAATTTCCAGTAGGATCGTGGCCCCTTTTTCTTGCCATTTGACCTGAGATGTCTAATGGTTTTGTTTATTCTTCATAGTTTTATGGAGGCAATTGACTCCATTAATTTGAATTTACTGAAATAAAAGCCAACAATAGGAAGATAGATTAATTTTTGAAAAAGCTAATGCTAAGCTTTGACTTCTGTTACTGTTCAGTGGCATTCAATGCAAAAATAATTGAACCTCAGAACATTAGAGAAATAGTCATTGTTGTTTTGAGTGATCATGATGCTTATTACGCATCCATTTCAATGCGGACTGATGCAGTAATTGATGGATGATGCCATTAATTAGGCTTTTGACCAGACAAATTTATTGTAGTTTGGTAATTTTTTAGGCAGAATATTGAAATGAAAGGTAAATGGAGATTTTTTTAACAAAATGAAGATGTTTAAAATGTCAACAGAAAGCTCACAAATAATTTCTTGGGTACAACAGTTTTGTACCACTTTGGTCCATCTTTTGCATCTTTAGCTTCATCTTAAAAAATCAAGGTGACTAAGTAAGGTGACAGAAATTCATTTGTGAATTTGTCTTTGACATTTTGTGCAGGAGCATAAATGAATACGACAAGGGAATCTACTTTGAAAAATGAGTGTTTGAAAGTAGGTGTTTCTTGGATTTTTTTAGCCTCAGTGAGGACAGATCTGTGGGTGAGACCTTGGTGCTTTGTTGAAAACCAGTTGGCATTGAAGAAGGCAAATGAAAAATAGAAGCCTAATGTTGATTGTGACAAATGTAAAACATGTATCCCTTAAGAAAATTTCAGGAGCTTTTGGTGGGGGGTATTTCTGGTTGGTTGGTGTAAAGTTTTGGTGGCATATAGACCTTTTGAAGGAGTACTTTATAGTTGGAATAGAGTGTGAACCACCTGAGAATCAAACTAGAGGGATTTCTCCTGCGGGTGGAAAAGCAGAGGCTTTGAAAATGAATGCTTCTGTGTTTGGTTCCCAGTGTTGCCACTCACTGAGGGATCCCGGTAAGGAACAAACTCTCTCCGAGCCTCAGTATTCTTAATTTGCACAAGTGGAGATTAAAATATCTCCATCAAAGAGTTTTTAAAGAATAGGTAAATTTGGCACATAGTAATCACTCAACAAATGTGTTGTTTTTAAAGAAAGAGTTTCTAGTATTGTTCAGATTAAGAGGGTGGCCACTGAAAAATATTTTCAGGACTACCAAAGGTTAATAAAATAATTACAGTATAAGGTATGGAAATTGGGGCTAGTTTAGAACTTGCTGTTTTTCAGCAAGGCAGAAATTTGCTGTGTATTATTAGAATGTGACAATTAATGATTTTTCCCATGGCTGGCTCAAGTGTCAGATAATTGACCCTGGTTTATGTCGTATGTCTCAAGATGAGGCCACAAGTCCCATTGAGGTCAATTACTAGGCATAAGTGTTTATATCAAACAGTTTGTGTCTCTGCCATTGGTCTGGTCACACACACTAATTATCATCATCTTGAGGCATTGCAGTTGCCTGGTTGAGTGGAGGCACTTGGAAGCTTCCTGCCCAGGAACCCTCCGGCCTTGATGTGGTCTATTGGGAGATTGGTTACATCAGTATTGGCCATAAGACAGGATCTGACAACTGTCCAGACTTTCATTATTGCCTGATACATTCTGGTCACATACTGATATTGAACAGGTAGTAAAGGAACAGTCAGCACTTGTGGTTTTGTACTTCTTACCTTTTTCCTCACAAAAATAAAGCTGCTTTCATATTGTCTTCTTACTGATAAGATAGTGAGCAACCTGGGCAACATAGCAAGACCTTGTCTGTAAAAAAAATTTTTTTTAATTGGCTGGGCGAGGTGGTATATAGCTGTAGTCTCAGCTACTCAGGAGGCTGAGGTGGGAGGATTGCTTGAGTCCAAGAGTTCGAGGCTGAAGTGAGCAGTGATTATACCACTGCATTGCAGCCTGGGTGACAGAGCGAGAACCTTGTCTCTTAAAAAAAATAGCTATATATATATATATATGCCAGGATGTGTTCTATAGGTCTTGTGTTTATATTTTGTTGATCTTCACAAGCTATGGTGTAGGTGCTATTGTTATCCTCAATTTGCAGAGGCAAAAAACTGCATCACAGAGTGGGTGAGTAATTTATTCAAGGTCTCACAGCAAGTAAACAGAAGAGCTAGGTTTTAAATCTAGGCCATCTGGCTCCAGAATCTTTTGACAACTGTACTAACCTTCCTCTCCATTAGAAAGTATAGACAGTTATACTGAATATATATGAAAAGAACATGAACAACCATGTAAAACCCATCTAACCAGTGAAAACCATTCCTAGCACCTCACGCACATACTTCCAGATTCCTTCCTTGAACTCTTTTTTTTTTTTTTTTTTGAGAAGGAGTCTCACTGTGTCGCCCAGGCTGGAGTGCAGTGGCGCGATCCCGGCTCACTGCAAGCTCTGCCTCCTAGGTTCATGCCATTTTCCTGCCTCAGCCTCCCGAGTGGCTGGGACTACAGGCGCCCACCACCATGCCTGGCTAATTT
Organism: Pan paniscus; assembly: GCF_029289425.2. Classification (NCBI taxonomy): domain Eukaryota; kingdom Metazoa; phylum Chordata; class Mammalia; order Primates; family Hominidae; genus Pan; species Pan paniscus. Next base: position 62,709,344 of record NC_073257.2, on the reverse strand, counting down.
TTTATATTTTTAGTAGAGACAGGGTTTCACCGTGTTAGCCAGAATGGTCTCGATCTCCTGACCTCGTGATCCGCCTGCCTCGGCCTCCCAAAGTGCTGGGATTACAGGTGTGAGCCACCGTGCCTGGCCTCCTTCCTTGAACTTTGATGGGAAGTTCTCTCCCCCTGACCCTTTTCTACTTCCAAGAGCTAAGCATAATGAACAATCTGGTATATATCTTCCCAAATATAGATGCAGTTATTCGCATTGTACATATATAGGTAATTCATACACATTCTCATATATCCTCCTGTGTGCATTGTTCTGCTAAGCACTTTTTCTCGCTCAGTATGTCCTGGAAATATTTCTGTATGTGTCATTGTATATAATTTAACACATTCTTAAACTGACTGCTTATATGGACTGCACCACTTCTGTAGGATGGGTGTACTATAATTTCAGTGCACCACTTTCATTGATGGACATTTACATTGTTGTCATATTTTTTCTATATTATTTTCAATAGTTGCATATTCTATATTATTTTCAATAGTTGCATACCTTTTATTGTATGAAAGTACTATAATCTCCTGTTTTGAAATTCAGATTATTAGAAGGTACAGGGATGAATATTCTCAAAACTTGGAATTTGAGCACATCCTTCCTTAGTTACCTCCCAGTCCCAATTGAAATGCTAAGTCCAAATGATCACCTTGTCATTTAAAAAACCAACTTTACTGCGGTATATTTTCTATATAATTCAGTGATTTTCAGTAAATTTACTGAGTTCTACAACCAGCACCATAAACCAATTTTAGAACATTTCCATCGGTTCTTAAAAGAGAAGATTCCTCTCTTATCTTTTTACATTTAATCTCTACTTCCACACCGAGCCCTAGGCAACTACTAATCTACTTTCTGTCTCTAAAATGTTTCCTGTCCTGGACATTTCATATAACCTGTCACTTTTAAGAATTTGATATCCATAAGTAGTATTTCTTTTCTTACTCTTTTGAATAATTTGGCCTATATACAACTCCTAGCTAGAACTGTCTATTATATTAGGGTACTGTCTTGAATAATAATAATAATATATATATTTTTTCCATTCCACAGAGACAAACTGCTTCTCTGTTTATAAGGCTTCTTTGGTAATACTTGCCATATTACAAGAGAACTGTTAAGCTTGTTTGGTTAATTTCTTCATGTGGTGGCTTGATAGTAATTGTTATTCTTGGCTTGGTTTGATTGAGAACTGAATATGCATTGATTTCCCAGAAGACTTGCTACCAAAATATAGCAAAAACTTACCAGAACCTCCTCCCATGAGAAGTAACACTGAAAAGTTCTCACTTACGACATCACATCCCAACTTACAACACTGGTATTGTTAGCTTCAAATTGCTTACAAACGTTCTGCAATTCTTTTGGATTAAGTAACTCTGTACTATTAAAATAATTTTTAAAATATTATTTTATTGCCTTTATAAACCAGTTTGGATTAAAAGCTAATATTTTTTAAAGGTTAGGATAATTTCATTTCATTATTTAATATTTCAAAATCTGATGATATGATCATATTTTGAAGTCATCTGATAGTTCCTGAAAGTATTTTAGATGTCTACTCCCTGCATTTATACATCTGTTTAGAGCCTGATTGTTTTTATATGGTGTGCTTATTTATTTTTTGTCATTGCACGTGAATAATTACTGTTTTCTGAAGACCTCTACTTTTTAAGAAGCTCCGAGAGAGTGGAAAAATAACCACCAAACTTGTCTGCCTCACTTTATTACTGAGAGAAAAAATTTGCAGAATGATATTAACTATATACTAAAATCTTAGCACACCAGAGTACAAAGTCAGGGACGGAAAACTTTCTGTGTGTAGCCTTTTGAAATGTATCTATAAGTAGAAGGCATTCCCAAGTCACATGCTGAAGAGAGGCGAAATGGCTTACAGGCAGAGTTCTTAGGTGCCACTCTACCTATTTCAGGCAGATTCTGTCACCATCAGCCCTTCGTAGGTCACATAACTTACTTGATTTTAGTGACTTATTTAAAATCAGTAATTAACACCTCAAGAGGAAAAAGCTTTTCTTTAGAGGAAATAACAGATTTATCTTCAATACCTCTGAAACCTAAATGGTTGCTTAAGTAACAGCTGTTGCATTTTATTATCATTGGCAAACGGGAAAGGCAGCTTCCTCAACTTGTGTTTGTCTTCTAAAGGAAAAACCAAAGCAATATATAGCAACTGATGCTTATCCAGAAAAGATAACTCAGATGCACAGAGGCAAAGAGATGTGGACATCTAAATAAACCCAGACACTTTGTTCTTCAGAACTTTTAAACATAGGCATTTTCTCTCTTGGCGAGAGAGTGAGCTGTGATCAGTTGTGTGTGTAGCCAGGATGTTGCTAAAGCAAACTGACTTTATCTGCCTTGCACGCCTTCTCCTCTGCTTTGGTGTCATGCCTGTCTCCTTTCTAAGACCAGCTAACCATACTTGGTTTCTTCTGTCCTCTTTAACATCTTCATCTTGCTTTATTGTGCATGTGTATGATTTGAGGTTCTAGATCCTTGAACTGGGGAGTGACAACTTAGACACCCACAGAGACCACGTTATCTATCCTACCTGGTCCTGCAGAGTGCCCTACACTGAGTGAGTCCTCTGTCTAAGAGTGCTGCTAACCATCTCCTCAAGGGCAGTTATCTGCCGTTTGCAAAGAATGTACAAGTTCTCTAAACCTAGCAACTACATCAGAGATCTTAGATGATGATTCATTTGAAGAGAATGGGTTGGGAGTACTCATGCAAAGAGAAGAAGCATTTTTTTTTTTTTGCTTTTGATCTTACTGCACATTAATTTTGAGTAAATTTGATAGTACAAATCAACCAACGGATATTCACATTTTGAGTGTCCCGTACTTGAGCTCCTGAGAGTGTGCAGAAGGGTGGAGTGCTTATCTTCAAGTAATACCGCCTGTTCACCACACAGCTTTCTTTTTAACAGAACACTGGAAGCTGCCGCTGTTGGGATGCATTGAGGGGAGGGGATCTAGCTACTTTTAAAAGAATCTTTGGGTATAGAAATTGGGGGAAGGAAGATGTGAAAAATAATGCCACTTGTGGGTGGGGTGGGGATGGATGTGAGAAGACAGACTGCTAAAAGCAGCCATGATTGGTGAGCACCTGCTGTGTGCCTAGACTCTACTAGGTACTCTGCAGCTCATTATCTCATTTAATCCTGTGAGTCAGGTGATGGTATCCATATTTTTATAGACAGGGAAACTGGCTTGGAAAGGTCAACACTTCCTCAAACAAACAAACAAAAACAGATGGAGTTAGTCTAATTCTTTCTCTTTGTAACTAATTCGTCTTAAGACTAACATGTTCCTTCCTCTCTCTAGTTCCAAAATATCCCCCCTTCCACGGTCCTGAATTTTTTCACTTCTCTTTTGTATACTCTTGAGCTGGAGGCATTTACAGTTGTGGAACATAGACCTTCTGAAATGCAAAACATCCTAGGGAAGAGAAATGTACCTTACTGTGTGGGTTGACTTTTGCCTTGCTTTGCTCAACTCCTAGCTGAGAATACCTGGACTTAAGATAATGGGGGCTGCACGTGGGAAGTAAAGAGAGGAGAAGAGGTAGTCTTTAAGCTTGGACCTCTAGAGGGGTGGGACTGGGAGCCCCACCCTGAGGGCTCAGAGAAGCAAAGACTCCTGAGGAGACAGCCACTAAAAGGAGGGCAAGATTTCACCAAAGGCTAACTTTTCCCCTTCTGGTTTTGTTAACGTTTTTCATCATGGAAAGGGAGGAAATGCACTGGAGGATCCAGACCTTGGTTTAGTTCCTCTTTCAGTAGAATTGGGATCCTCAGATGAATGATGAATCGGTTAAGGGTGGAAATAACTTTTTCAGCAGTATACATACCCACCATAAACATTTTATTAACTTTAGAAACAGAAATGTTTAGGATTTCTCAATGTTTTATGTAGTGTCAAGGAATTTTCTTTTGAATATGGGTCCTCTGATTTGTGCCATTTCTTGTCTTTCCTGCACAAGCCCCACCCATAATCCTTCATCGATGTCCAGTCTTTATTTCTTTAAAGTGATGCCAGAACATCAAAACTTCAAAGCAGCCCAATACTGAATCCTTCCACATTTTAAGTTACATTTTCCTCGTAAGAATATTAAAGTTGTCTCAACCACCTCTAATTTTGCAGCAATCTTTTGGTAAGACTGTTTATCAAGTCTTTCTAAAGCATTCAATTTAGTTTTGTGGAAATAACAGCTCACTTTCTTTCCAGACTGCAGTTTCATTGATTACTCAATATTTATTTAAATTATGTAATAATGGAAACAAGCAGGTTTGGAGACAAATACAGTGAGTCTTGGTAAGCATTGCATATTGACTAATGGGAGCAGAGTTGCCAAGCTTAGGTTGGCTAATACTAATGACAGCGGGCAGTTGCTTAATCATCCACATGCATCAGTATGTCTGAGTGAGGGGTAACTAATCCAGTGTGAGAGTCAAGTAGAATTGTTTAAGAGCACTTTAACTGTAGTCAAATGCTACACCTGCTCCTTAATAGCTTGAAGGAGCTGTTTATTACAGGGATCCCAACAACTCGTGTGATTTGATTTTTACTATGAGTTGCACCTGGAATTGTAAACATTCAATATACTAATCATAACAGCGACCATGAAGGTGTTTTTTTTCTTGGGGAGGGGTCTAATCACACACACACAAAATCAGTATGATCAGAGAGGGCAGGAAATTGATTTATCACCCTCAGGGGCTTGATGTTGCTCTTGTTAAAGGGACAAGCTTGTTAGATGTGAGCTCACGCAAAGTATTGCCAGAGATCTCCTGCCAAGCTCTTCCTGTTATGTAAAAGCAAAAAGGAGTGGGCAGATTATGAAATTATTCTGTATATGATGATTAGTTCGTGATGGTATAGTGATTTGTTAATCTGGTTCATTACTTTAAAAAGCTCAATCATAGTCATCAACTTCCATATATTTACTTTTTAGATAGGCAGAAAGAATTCAGACCAGTTATTAGTTGCTAAACAATTTGTTGTTGAATGAAAAGCAAAATCCTGGAAAAAAACAACTTAGAGTATTAGGGTCTAACAGCCTGAAAGTCATTGTAAACTTGACTTGTTTTTCTGCCCCTGAAATTAAGTTAGATGAATTAAAACAAAAGGCAAAGGCAGTTATTTAAAAAACTTGTTTTTGCTATTGCATATTTATTTCATATAACCTCAGATTTATTTTGATTTCCATTTCTTGGTGCCTGGCACCAGAATTTGTGCAGATCTATTTCAAAACCACACATTGTAAAATCAACACTATTGACAGTTATGGGTAATTGAATGGCAAATGGGGTTTCCAACTGGGTGCTCCAACTGGGACTCTTGAACAAGGCTTGACAAATTCCGCTTTGTCAGGTGTCATAAAATATGGTTCAGAACGCATCTGTAGTGTCAAGGGAAAATCACTTATGCCATTCCCTGTATTACCACTTCTGACTCTTGTCCATCCTGAAGTAGGAATTCACATGGCTTATGATGGAGTCTTTGTTTTAGGAAACACAACACAAACGCTAAGACTCTTCAGATATCATCACTGAATCTTTAAGTTCAATCCAGTTGCTAGATGTGGCCTGTAACATTTGGCTCAGGGATTCCTGGTGGCCAAAGGAAAACATCACAAGAGTCACATTATCTGTAAGATAGGAACAGACTAGTTGTTTTAAAGAAAACTTCTCTTAAAACTCAAAGCAGAAAGATGTCAGAATGGGATTTAAGTAATTTCTCCCTTCAGCCTAGGGAATTGGCTTGTATGGCAGTTTTTTCCGCTCCTTTTGTGGTATCTATATAGAGATAGGATATATGACTCACTTGGCAAAGGTCAGGAGTCTGAACATTTGGGTAATGAGTACCTTGTCCTAGGAAGATAAACTGAGCACAGTGTCCCTAGGACTTGCACGATCGAAGAATCCCCTTGGTTGGGGCTTGGACCTTTGCCAGCTCATCTGCAAAATCTTTTAAGTTGTCCTGATCAGCCACAGCTGCTATCACCTGAATCTTGGTTGTTTTTACTATTAATAATATAGAAATATTTTGCCAAGAAAATCTTTTGTCTTTTTGTGGGACAGGTTTCAGAAATGGTCCACAGTCTCTGTAGATACCTCTAGTAATTGGTCTCAGAACTCATTGCCTTTAATCAGCCCTGGGGATCAGTGGGTGACAGATCAGTGCCTTTATGAAATGGAGTTACTAGGAACGGTGTGTCATTGCCTGACGTGCCTCCTTATCTGCCATAATGGAGTTCCTTATATATTTCCTGCTTGTCTTGTATGCCTTTGGAGCTAGTAAGGAAATAAGGAGAGGTTGAGAAAATACAGAGTAAAGCTTTAGCAGGTATCTTCCCGTTAAGTGACAGGCAGTGATTTGTGCTTCTTTGGTTTTTATCATCGGTCTAATGTGAGTCATTCTTGTGCGTCAGGGTTGGATCTTTTTGCCTTTCCTTTCTCTTCTCCTGTTGACTTGACCTGGTTTCTTTAGTCTGAGAAATTGGACGTATTTTTCTTTCTTTGAGGAAAGGGCTAGTGGATAAAGCCCTCCCGTAGAGAGTGTAACGTGGGTAATATTTGGGTGCCCTTTCAGGATTAGGTCCCACTTTGTTCAAGGAATGCTGTATGCATGGGTAGTTTATTAATAAGATGGTGGCCCCAGTAAATGTTGGTGTATGTGTGAGACTTGGTGGGAAGAGCTGCTTGCTGTAAATAGTGGCTCCTCTGCTCAGCAGTTTTGTGAAGTCAGTTGACTTATTCTTTAATTTCATCCCACCACCCAACATAAATTTTTTGGTTCATTAAAAAAAAAAAAAAACTTTCTGGATGCTTTATGTTTGTATTATTTTTTAACCAAATTGGGTTCATACCAGATTAAATTTCATGTTAAAGATAATTTATTATGGCAGTTTAAAAAAACACAGAATGTAAAGTGAATAGTAGAATGAACTCCATATCCGTATCTCCCAGCATTAACAATCAACTTTCTGGATTCTTGTTCTCTCTCTCCCTTTCCCCTACTTAGTTCTGGGGAAAGAGGGGCAGTATTTTAAGACAAATCCCAGACATCATACCATTTCACTCCCATACTTTGTTGTCATGTTCGTTTTTCAATTATTTACCTTTTGTCTGTTGACTTTTCTTTCTCTTGTTTCTGAAATTACACTTGGACTGTGCCCTGGTGATGTTATGAAGGTACACTTTCTGGTAGTGTTGTCCTTTGCATGGCGCTTGCTGGGCTGGTCTTCATGGATCCTGAGGAAGACAGCTCTGCTGGTATGCAGTTCACGTCTCAGTAGAACCTAGTCACCAGTAGAACCCAGAGGTATCACTGCTACCTCGCGACCTTGTACAGTTAGGTGAAAGACTGTGCACTTGTATACTATGTTTAGAAGAAATGGACTCAAATCTAAGTCATGATGATGTTTATTATTTATTAAACCCATAAAGAAACCATGGCTTTGATTAAGACTCTCTAAATGGATATGGCTAGATTCTATTTTGTTTTTCTAATTACATAGACAGAAAACTTTTGACATTACAAATTAATCATTTATAAGTTTGCCATCTTTTGAGTACAGTAATAATTTATTTGTGCAACATTTCAGTTTTTTTTTTTTTTAACTTTTACTTTAGGTTCAGAGTACATGTGCAGGTTTGTTATATAGGTAAATTGTGTGTCATGGGGATTTGGCGTACAGACCATTTCATCAACCAGGTAATAAGTATAGTACTCGACAGGTAGTTTTTCAAGCCTGACCTTCCTCCCACCCTCCACCCTCAAGTAGGCCCTGGTGTCTGTTGTTCCCTTCTTTCTGTCCATGTGTACTCAGTGTTTAGCTTCCACTTATAAGTGAGAGCATGCACTATTTGGTTTTCTGCTCCTGCATTACTTCACTTAGGATAATGACCTCCAGCTCCATCCATGTTGCTGCAAAGGACATGATCTCATTCTTTTTTTTTTTTTTTTTAATGATTGCATAATGTTCCATGGCATATATATACACCACATTTTCCTTATCCCGTCTATCATTGATGGACATTTAGGTTGATTCCACATCTTTGCCATTGTGAATAGTGCTATGATGAACATACATGTGCACATTCTTTATGATAGAACAATTTATATTCCTTTGGGTAAATACCCAATAATGGGATTACTAGGTCTAATGGTAATTCTGTTTTACGTTCTTCGAGAAATCACCAAACTGCTTTCCACAATAGTTGAACTAATTTACATTCCCACCAGCGGTGTGTAAGTGTTCCCTTTTCTCCACAATCTTGCCAGTATCTGTTACTTTTGGCTTTTTAATAATAGCCATTCTGACTAGTGTGAGATGGTATCATTGTGGCTTTGATTTGCATTTCTCTAATGATTGGTAATGCTGAGCATTTTTCCATATGCTTATTGGCTGTATGTGTGTCTTCTTTTAAAAAAAAATTCAGCTTTTAAAAGTTTCCATGTAAGTTATCATGTTCAAGTCCCACAACAGCACTGCAAGTAAGGAAAAGTATTAAATTCCTCCCAGTTAAGTCAGAGAAAAGTGGAAGATGAGAGGGGATTAGTTAATGACTTGATTTTAGGTCTGTGGTCTCCTAGACTAGAAGTCCTTTCTCTTTTAAATGTGTTTTGAGTTGCTTTGGAATGGTTTTGAAATGGAAATGTGCCTTGTTCTTTATATTTGTTTCTTCAAAGTTTTGTCTTTTGTTTGGAAAATTCTCAATACCTCTGACCAGGTCTTGGAGATGCTCGGGCAAACTACACGCTTCTTGGCATCCTATTCCAGGACAAGGCCAGGGCAGAGTGCATAGCCCCTCTTGGAGCCGTTTTATTCCTGACATTACCCTCTCTCCCCTATGACTTTGGTTTCTACCTCTCCACTGCTACCCCAGACCCAGGCTGTGACCATTACCAGGGATTTTTATTTGGGTATGCTGGTGACTTTTGTGACAGAGTGGAATTTGTTTGAGCCTAAAGTGTCTGGAATTTTTCCTGGAGACTCAAGATACTTGATACAGTAAAGAAATTGTTCTCAGATTCCTCTATCCTTGTAGACATTTTGGTTCAAGCACTTAATTGCCCAATTTCTTTCAAAGGGAGTAATTCCAAAAAAGATTTTTAAAGTATCTAGACATGAACATTCTAATTGTTAGATATTAATTTTTTTTTTTCTTAAGAGGCAGGGTCTTGTTCCATTACCCAGGCAGGAGTGCAGTGGCACGATCATAGCTCACTTCAGCTTCCAAGTCCTGGGTTCAAGCCATCCTCCTGTTCCAGCCTTCCACAGAGCTAGGACTACAGACTACAGGTGTGTGCTACCACGCCCAGCTGACATGAACATTCTATTGACTTAAATTCCTCTGGGGAATAGAGTAATGCTTCAGGGTTTATGCTTTATTCAAAACCAAAGTTCTAGTTTTAACAAATAAAACAAAGTTCAGCTTTATTCAGTAAAGCATAAAAGAAAATAAATTTCTATACCAGCAATCTAAACATTTGTGTACTTTGTTTCTCCCAAAGAGAAACATCAGTTAAAATTGATTTCCTGCTCAAATGTCTTGCCTGCTGCAGGTGTATTTCATAAAACATGATTTATGCATTTGATTTAGTGACATTACATGTATTTGTAGTACCGAATAGTTTGAATAATAATTGAACATAATTTCATTGCAGATATTTTAACCATCGCTTATTATTCAATGAATTATTTATATAAAATAGGTTAATATAATTTCAAATATGAAGTTGCTTTGGAAAAAGTAAAGGAACACCAGCTAAAATCAGGAGTAATGGGTATTATGGAATATTTTCAACAATAGGCAGTGCTGTTTTCAAACACATAAAGTATTCAAAGTCATTGGTTAACTAAATGTTGTGAAACCATAGTTCTGGTTTTAACAAATAAAACAAATCTTCAATTAGTACACTAAACGTTTATAAATAATACAGGCAAAATGATTCCTAAATTGCTTAGGAACAGTTTATTTATTTTTTTTGTACAAACAAAGAGCTTCATAGAAAGTCTAATGAGATTTGGGACTTGTTGGAGATTTTATGTTTTGTGGGCATAGCTAGGCTGAATTAGCCAGTTATGGTCAGGGGGCTACCAAAGAACCTTTTCATAAATGGAAATTGGTAGAGCCTGATGAGACATCAGAGGCCTTTATTTTAGTGGCTGTGTGCATGTGGGGATGGCCAGGAAGAGGAGAAAATAGCAAAGTGGAATATTTTTATTTCACTGGGAAGTTGCTCTCATAGCCTGGTCTCAGCCTTGGTGGTGTGTGCCTTGTGATCTTAAGTAAAGCACTTTGATTTGATGGCCCCAGTCTGTGTATAATTTGAGGCTTTAACTAGGACCTGCGACTTTCACATTGGGTACTTGACCTCCCCCCAGATACAAGGTGGTAAGCCAAGAAGTATGAGGTAACTTGCTAAATACAGCATATATTTTTTAAAGATTTAGGCAAAGATTGGTTTTTATATTAGTATAGCCATGACTATATTATTAGAGCAAAGCACAAAATTTACATGTAGTTTTAAGGTAAACTATAAACATAAAAAATTGCACCTTTTATTAGAGCCCCTTGGGATGATGCACCTAGACATTCAGATGGCTGTTTTTGACCTCTTCCCATAGTATTCTTGGGAGAAAATATTCAGAAAGACAGTTGATATTTTTTAAAATAAATTTCATTGTATATATTTAAGGTATATGACATGATGTTATAGGCTACATATAGATAGTGAAACAATTACTATAGTGAAACTATCTATCATTTCATATGTTACTCAATTTTTGTTTTTGTGGCAAAAGGAGCTAAAAATTTACTCATTTAGTAAGAATCCCATATACAGTATGATTTTATTACCTATCGTCCTCATATTGTACATCGGCGCTCTAGACTTGTTTGCCGGTTGCTAGATGACATCCAAAATCTTATTTCACTCTTAGTTTATATCATTCCTATCTAAGAACTGATCATGGATGCCTTTTCATCTTAATAATCAGGTGTTTTGTTTTATTATTGTTTTATGTAGTAGGTTATTTAAAACAGCATGTGCCATCTAAGTAGTGTAATTCCAATTATGTTAAAATATATAGGCCCATTTTTTCCATTTATTCTACAGTACATATCAAGCGCTCGCTATATGTGAGGCACTCTTTTGGACTTTTGTTTTTGTTTTTTGTTTTATTTCTTTTTGAGACAGTCTCGCTCTGTCGCCCAGGCTGGAGTGCAGTGGTGCGAACTTAGCTCGCTGCAGCCTCTTCCTCCTGAGTATCTAGGATTACAGGCACCCACCATCATGCCTGGCAAATTTTTTTTTTTTTTTTTTTTTTTTTTAGTAGAGACAGGGTTTTGCAATATTGACCAGGCTGCTCTTGAACTTCTGGCCTCAAGTGATCTGTCCACTTCTTCTTCCCAAAGTGCTGGGATTACAGGCATGAGCCACCATACCCAGCCTCTTTTGGGCTTTTAAGGAGTACATTTGCTTTGTTTAAATATTTAATTAAATTGTTAACATTTTGAGTACATAACAAATTCACATGGTTCAAAATTCAAATGGCATGAAAAGATACATAATGTCAAGTGTACCTCCCACCCTTGCCATCCAGGTCTACTTTCTGGAGATAGTGGATGTTGCTTTCAAAGCCTTCAAGTGATATTGTATGTTTTTATTACCAAATATGTATATATCTCCTTCCTTCCCTCTCTTACACAAATGGTAGCATATGTTAAATCAAGTTTAGTCTAAAGCTGCCTCCTTAAATATTTTAAGTTCAGTGTAAAGGTTTCTCTGTATATAGTGAACTGTACCTAAATGCAGGTGTAAACAGACTGTAACCTACTCTTGTGCCAATCACCAATTTTGGGTCAATCAAAGGGGGCCAATTGTTCAAACTGTATTCAAATAAGGCAAACACTAAGCTGTAACCACTCCAGCTGTTTCTGTACCTCACTTCCACTTTCTGTACATCACTTTCCTTTTTCTCTCTATAAATCTTCCACCACGTGGCTGTGCTGGAGTCTCTGAGCCTACCGTGGCTTGGGAGGCTGCTTGATTCATGAATCGTTCTTTGCTCAATTAACCTCTGTTAAATTTAATTTAGCTAAGGATTTTCTTTTAGCATATACAATACCTATGAATCTGCCGCCTTGCTTTTTTCATTTGACAATTAGATTTGTCCTGAAGGATATATACCTGTTAGCACTGGTTATCTCTGAAAGATAAGATGGAGGAGGCTTGGCTTGTGGTGTCTGTTTATCTGTCTGTCTGTGTATTTAACTTTCTGTATTTCTGTATTGCCTGAATCTTCTTACAGGGAGAATATTGCCTTTTTGATAAAGAGGGAAAGTCATTTTTGAAAAAAGAGATAGCGTAAGGTAATTAAATCCACACAAACACATATAAATCGGATCTTTGATTTTTCTAATAGCTCCCTCCATGGTGGAAGTTGTGGAGGAAGTGGGTGTATGTGTTTGTGGAAGGCTTTTTGACCTGGGATAGGGAGTGAGCAGGGGAAGTCTCTGAAAGAACCCCCAAGGAATGCTTTTATAACTTTGCCTTAATGGTTAAGGAAAGTGAAACTACATGGATTTCCCCCTTTAGGCAGCATTTGTCTCCAGGTGTGGTAACTCATTTTAAGGAACTGAAAACACATTCCAGAATCCTCTATCAGCATCATCGATGGTATCCCCAGTTGGAGGTGCACTACTCAGTTGGGGAGCGCACAGGCTTTGGAGCCTATTGTTGGGACTCCTCCGCTCAACATGTGACCCTTTGTAGGGCACTTGACCTTGAGTACCAGGTTGCTTGGTACCATTTGACCTTGAGTACCAGGAACCTTGAGTACCTAGGTTCCTCACCTGTCAATAGATATTCATTTATCCCTTTTTGTAGAATTGCTTTGAATTTTGAGCTTATACTTTTAAAAAGCTCGGGTCATAGTAGGCTTTCAGTACGTGTTAGCTATTATCATCACCCTCCTTGCTAGGCAGAGCAGGACAGTGGGGAATTGATGGTTCCTCCCCTCCATCTCACAGGTGGGGCAGGGGTGTGCTGAGAAGAACTTGGGACTCTTGGCCCCTGTTCAATTCTCTGCTTAACCTGCTAGGCAATTTGGGCCTCTGAAAATTCAGTAATCCTCATAGCAACTTAGACGTCACCTGGGCCTGTGGTCCCCTTCCTAGCCTAGGAGCCAGAGCATGAAGCTCCAGCTGTCACATTGGTTTGTTCAGAGAACTACACATGCGTTTTATTTTAGCAGCATACAGGTTCCCACTTAGGCATTGAGAGGACATAGGAAGCTGTTTAACTTCCTAGTCTTTAAGGCGTGGACGCTGAAGAGCTTAGCTAGTAATGACAGTATCCTGTAGAAAAAGCTATGGCATCACATACTGATTTTCTAATTACTTCAACCCATAAGGATGCTATAATGCTTTTGTAAATTACCGTCTAAGCTATATGAAGTAATGCATTCCATCCTGCAGTGCAGTAAATGTTACTATACTCTTGTAAGTAGTGGCATGTGTTTCCAAAGTTGAGGTTAAATCCAGAAAGGCTGCAACACAATAATTAGTTTTATAATTCTTCATGCAGACTGATGGAGAAGTCTTTACAATTTTGACTTGCCTCTTAAGACCCCTCTAGAGTTAGTTTCACATTTATTTTCCAGTTTCTTCAGTGTTAGATTTCTATTTTAAAAGGCGGGATTATTTCATAACATATTATAACTACCATGTGTTAGGCATCGCAGAATTGCCATCTGATAATCTAAACTCAAGTACAACAGCAAAGACAGCTGCAGAAGAAAAATTTTTGATGTCCTATGTCATAGCCTAAAAAGCCCCACAAGAGGGTCTAGCAAGCAGAGGATAGTAGTTTTACAGGAGAGAACAAGTGAGACAGAGCCCTTCACAGCACATAACAGGGGTTCGGCTCTTGCATCATCTGGTTAATGTGCTAGAAATCAAGCATGAATGCCTTTTGTGTTCTCAAGCTCTAATTGCAAAACTTGTTTATCCAAGGAAAAGATAAAATGAAACAAGAGAGACATGCCATTGGCCGTCACACGGCCAAGGTTCTCCCATGCCTTCCTAGCTCATCTGACATCTTCCTCTCCTACTCCCAGCATGCCCCTAAGTCACCTTTTTTTTTGTAATCAGATCTCAGGTTCCTTTATCTTAGTTCATAGTGATTATTTCGCAGAACATGACAACCCGCTTAAAAGAACAGTGATTGATTTCATGGAGCACTTATAAAACATAGGTACTGAGTACTTTTACATATGTTATTTCATTTAACCTTTATGGTAACCTGATTAAAACTTTGTAACTTTTCAGGTAGCTTTGTTTTTGTGGTACACTGAAGGAAAGAGGACTAGGGAAGTTAAAAACCTTTCCCATGATCACATGGCAGAAACTGGGAGAGTGAGAACTGGAATCCAAGTCTACCTGATTCAAAACTTGTTCTTAGTCTGAACTTTACCATAATAATAGCTGCCATTTATTGAAGACCTACTGTTTTCTAGAACCTGTAAAAAAACAACTCTCTGAGGTTACCAACTTAAACAATGGATCAAAGTTAGTGTTACCAGTAATGGGGCAGATGGATAGCTACTGTTCTTTGATATGATCAGAGTGGAACACAACATTACTTCTGGGGCATTCTTGCCAAAAATGCATAACCTCAATTTAATCAAGAGAAAACATCAGAGAAACCCAAACTGGAGATATTCGGTAAAAAAAAAACTAGCACCCTTCAACTGTCAGGGTCATGAAAGGTGAAGAAAGATTGAGGAACTGCCACGTATTAGCAGAGACTAAGGGGACACTAAATAATTGTGGGAACAGAGAAAAGGCTATTAGAGGGGAAATTTGTGAAATTAAAAAGAAGATATGTCATTTAGTTAACAGAATTCTAACCATGTTAATTCCTTGGTTTTGATAATTGTACTATCCTCATCTAAGTTGATAATATAAAGGAGTCTGGGTGAAGGGTATGCCTCAGTTTTTTGTACTATTGCAGCTTCTCTTTAAACCTAAAATTATTTCAAAATAGAAAGTAGGCCGGGCACAGTGGGTCATGACAGTAATAACAGCACTTTGGGAGGCTGAGGCAAGAGGATTGTTTGAGCCCAGAAGTTCGAGACCAGGCTGGGCAACAGAGTGAGAACTCTTCTCTACAAAAATAAAATTAAAAATAGCCTGGCATGGTGGCACACACCTGTAGTCCCCAACACTCCAGAGGCTGAGGTGGGAGACTGCTGAGCTGTGATTGCACCACTTGCATTTCAGAGAAAAGAAAAGAAAGGAAGGCAAGCAGGGATGGAGGGAAGGAGGGAAGGAAGGAAGGAGAGAAAGAGAGGAAAGAGGGAGGAAGAGGGAAAGGAGAAAGAAGGAAGGAAAGGAGAGAGAGAGAGAAAGAGAAAAAGAAAGAGAGAAAGAAAGTAAGTTAAAAAAAGTTTAAAAATCTATCTGAGGTTGATATTATTTATTTTCATTTTAGGGTAAAGAAACAAAGGCTCAAATGTTAGATAACTTACTCAAGATCATACAAATGGTAATCATTAGTGAGTGAAGGAAGAAAAAATCGTAATAGTCTTGGAGATTCCAAGGCCCATGTGTCTTAGTTCATTCCGTCTTCTATAACAAAACACCATAGACTGGGTGGCGTATAAACAATTGAAATTTGTTTCTCAGAGTTCTGGAGGCTAGAAAGTCCATGATCCAGGTGCTAGCTGATTCCCTCCTTCTCCTGGACAGCTGTCTTCTCACTGTACTCTCATGTGGCAGAAGGGTTGAAGAAGTCCTCTAGGGTCTCCTTTATAAGGGCACTGATCCCATTCATGATGGCTCTGCTATCATGATCTAATTATCCCCAAAAGGTCTATATTCAGTGTATAGCACCACATTAACTGCTATGCTTTATAGCTACCTCATTTTAAATATTACTAAACATAGCCCTAGCCCTGAGCCAAAGCCCCTTTCTATTACATAGTCTTTATTTTATACTGAAAAATGGCATCTTTGTGCCTATTGAAGAAAAGCAATGGATATATCTTAATAATATAGGATATATAGATTATATGTGTGTGTGTAAATAGAGCAATATTTATAGAGAATTAAGGCAATTTAAAACAACACATGAGAAAGTATGCAAATCAAAGTTTTTTTTTTAACCAAGGAAAATGAAACTAGTCATTATTAAGTGTTGTAATTAAAAAAAAATTTCTACATCCTGGGTCTCCAGATTATAAAGGTCATGTTTATCTCTTTTTCTGCTGCCCACCTTTTCCAAACTTTCCTGTACAAGCGATGCTTATACTGTTTAATTCAAAAGATAAAAGAAGAAAGCCATCTTTTTGTTTTATATTATTAAAAGATTGATAGTTTGAAAAGATATGTAGATTGTTTTCAGACTTTAAACCCAAAAGAAGAATACACATTTAAAAGAAAATCCTGCAGTATTTTTAAATACTGATAAAATATAATTACAATGGAAATCTTTTTAAACTTGAAGAAACGGATCTTTTGGCTCTATTCATCTGTAAACAATTTAATGATAAATTCTGCATAATTCTTCTGTGTGATATCATTAGAAATGTAGTACAAAGATCTAATTTAAAATCACTTACTTTCTGAGCCTCCATGTCTTCATCTGTAAAATAGGTACAATACACTAACCCAAAATTTTTGCCGAGATAATTCAATAATCTTATAAAGTCTTTTCAATTAAAAGACTTCAGTATACGTTTCTTCCTTTAAAAAAACTTTTTTTCTTCTTCTTAAGACTCTATTGTAGAGTTTATGACTCCTGAAGTTAATAACTTCCTTCTAAAGACTTTAAAAACTTTGACCTTTGTTATTTTGATTTACATGTGTGAGGCATTTCATGAAAATGCAGAAAACAAGTTGCTGTTTGCCAAGACATTGGATCAGCTAGCATAGTGTGGTGCTATTTTTAATAATACGTAATTCCTGTGGCCATTTGATAAAACTAGAAGCTCATTAAATGAAGCCCAGAGTGACAGTCGTATGAAATTCAATTTCATAAGACCGGGACTATTTCAGGGATGGTTTTTGAGAGGAGCTGTAACTTAGATCTGTCGGCTAAATTTAGTCTGTCAGCTCGCTGGGTCCCTCCTCTCCGTTGCTGTTTATAATAGAGGATGAATGTTTGTGTGTGTGTGTTTTTTTTTTGGTCAGAATGGAGTGGGGAAGTGTGTGTGTGTGTGTGTGTGTGTGTATGTGTGTGTTTGTGTGTGTGTTTTCTTGAAGGGTCTCCACCTTTGAAAAGTCTTTATAGCTTTTTATTGATTATAAAAATAGTAGCTATTCATTATAAGAAATATTTGCCTGTGAGAAAGTATGCAGAATTGTTAAGTCACCAGGGGTAACTTGTATCAGTTTTGTATGTAGACCTAAATTCTTATTTTCTATGCATATATATCTGTGATATAGATGTCACAAAATCATGATCATGCATTTTCTATATCCTTGAACATTTTCCAAGAAGATACTTTACAATTGTATGGGATTGCTTCTAAGGGCACTGATTTGTTTAATTTCCTATTGTATATGGGAGTTCTTCTTTTCCCCCTTAGATTAGCTGATACCAACTGAAACTCACAGGTCAGCTGTCAATTAAATGTAATCCCAATTCTTAATTTCTAAGGTTACTACCATGTAAAACTTGCCTAATATAAAAGAGATATATGTGTATATCAAGATATAATCTAACCATCTAGTTTTATCTAATAGTTTCAACCTCAATAGTCTCAGAAAAATGTATTGAAAGGAAAGAAAAAGACAACTCACCTTCCACCCTGCGTTTCACAGCTAGAAAGAGACCCGGAGTGCCACTTTCTCCTTTTTCAAACTTGGCAGCAAAAAGATACTGACGTTTAGCCAGCCAGCAGGTTAAGATTTCATTCTTTCTTGGACCGCCCTATTTTTCCTTCCACACCACAGTTAAACCCCCTGAGTGGTAACAGATAGAGAAGGTCAAGGGATAAAGGCTGACCTGCTACACAGGCTGTGCCAGGCCACCCCTCGAGCCTGCCCAAGCCCACTGTGGGCAACTTCTCTAGATTCTCCTTAGCTCATTTGCTGAGTGTGGTTGGCTTTTATTACTGTTAATTTTTAAAATCTGGCAAAATACACAAAAACTTACCATTTTAATCATTTTTCATATTGTTGTAGAATCATCATTTTCATCATCTCAAACTGAAGTTGTCTGTTAAACACTTGGACTCAGAACAAAAAGACATCCCTAAGGCCAAAAGCAATTGGATCTAAAGAAAACCAAATAATAGTGATAGAGAAAATTCACGAAAGGATTTTTTTTTCTCATCTCCTTTCTCCATTTATTTACTCCAACTGCTTTTTTAGCTAAAGACAAAAGATGCTGTAGTCATGGGTGGCAGAACCATGCTTTTGTGTAGGCAGTGCTCCCAAAGTTTGTTTACAGTGCTTTTGCTTGCACCTCAGATCATTTTTCCAGAATGTTACGGATTTTTTTCTTCTTCTTCTTCTTCTTTTTTTTCTTTTAGAACACTGTTCACAATCACTTTTTCATATACCATGCGACTCAGGCAAACCCTTTTTAAATTCTTGGTTATATATTTGTTTTAATGTTCATTAGTATTTTTTTGTTTTTTTGTTTGTTTTCTTTAACAGCCATCAAGGCTAGGCATGGTGGCTCACACTTGTAATCTCAGCAATTTGGGAGGCTGAGACAGGAGGATCACTTGAGTGCAGGAGTTCAAGAGTAGCCTGGGTAACAGTGAGATCCCATCTCTGGGAAAAAAAAAAAAAAAAAGCCAGGTGTGGTGGCACATGCTTGTGGTCCCAGCTACTCAGGAGGCTGAGATGGGAGGATCATTTGGGCCCCAAGAGGTCACTGCTACAGTGAGCTGTGATTGCACCACTGCACCGCAGCCTGGTCAACATAGTAAGATTCTGTCTCAAAAAGAAAAATGCCATCAAATACCTGTTTTCACAGATATTGTTGCTTAGAACAAGACTTAGTTTAAAAAAAGAGAGTGTGAGCCAGTTTAAAGAACAGTATTAAGTAAATAATATTATAGGTGGTATGAAGAGGTAGCAAATTGGTGTACAAGTAATATTTGGGGAACGGGTTCTGAATGGTCTTTCAGTAGCCCACACCTCATTCCATAGCTTTGGCACTCCGCTGGCAGCAGGATGAAGCCAGGTAGGCAGTGGCATGGACGTTTCTGTACTGATTCTGCTAATGGGCTGAGGAGGAACTTGAGGACCTGGGGGAACTGAGAAAGCCCACGTCTCTTTCTAATCTGGGTTTCTAGGAACATACTCCAGACCTGGGTAGCCATCCCTATGATTGTATTCTTCTGCTGGTGTTATTTTTACAGCTTGCAACATTTGAAAGGACAGAGGAATTTTTTTTTTTTTTGATACAGAGTCTTACTGTGTTGCCCAGGCTGGAGTGCAGTGGCACTCTCAGTTCACTGTAACCTCCGCCTCCTGGGCTCAAGCGATTCTCCTGCCTCAGCCTCCCAAGTAGCTGGGGCTACAGGCACATACCACCATGTCCGGCTAATTTTTGTATTTCTATTAGAGACAGGGTTTTACTGTGTTGGCCAGGCTGGTCTCAAACATCTGACCTCAGGTGATCCGCCCACCTCAGCCTCCCAGAGTGCTGGGATTACAGATATGAGCCACTGCGCCCAGCCAAGGGAGGATTTTTAAAAGTCTGTATTTCAGCCTGTCCCATTTTTTGATTCAGATCTTAGATAGAAAAAGGAAGTTTTATTTTGGTGACCGAGATATAGGTCCTGGTTGGGTGAGTCTTTCTGAATAATGCTCAGTCTGCTGGTAATTTTGTCACTTACTCAAGCTTCGGGCCTTGAGATGGGCAAAAGAGCTCTGTTCTCTTCTGTTTTTCTTTCCTGTTGCTCTTGCCAGAACTGCCGTTGCCAGGAAGTTTGGGGCAGGTCCCAAGCAACATGGGTTCCCAAAGAGGGGTGGGAGTAGAAATCTCTAGAAAATATGACTGCAAGAGAAGGTGAATTCCATGACTGCCTGGCCTTGGTGGCTGTGTCACAATTGCTGCATATATTTTTAAATGTATATGTAAGTCCTGGACTTGAGAATTCTTAGGAAACCCTTCTTCTTTTCTCTCTTTTTCGTCTTTCCTCCTACTCTCTCTGTAATCTTTAGTTTTTTGAAAGCATAGAATGATATGTAATTATTATTTATAAATCATGTATAAGCAATTGAAATTCCCTGACCCTCTCCAATTCTCTATCCCTGTCCCCCCGTAGCCTCTGTATGTATATGTTTCTAGATGTTTTATGCTTACATACACGTGCACATATATATATAAATGTATATGCCCACATATATGTGAATGATAAATACATTTTTCAATTAATATATATTTCTACGTCACAGATATGTTGGTATGTACAGATATACCACATTCTTTGAAATGACCACATGGTATTCTGTTGTGAGGAGGCATCAAATTTATTTATCCAAACCACAGTGAAGGATATTTAGGTGCTTTTGGAAATTGTGTTACATAAATAGGGCTGCACTTTTGAACACACATCTTGACTCATTTTTAATATATCTGTAAGTAAGAGATGGAATTCCTGGGGCTTAAAGTATATTATACATTTTGGTAAATAATGTC
Organism: Pan paniscus; assembly: GCF_029289425.2. Lineage (NCBI taxonomy): Eukaryota > Metazoa > Chordata > Mammalia > Primates > Hominidae > Pan > Pan paniscus. Next base: position 62,688,597 of record NC_073257.2, on the reverse strand, counting down.
ACATTGCCCTATGACTGTCATAAAGGTTATGACAGTCTTAACTAATTTTTGCTCTTATTTAATCTGAGCATATGTTATTTGTACTTGTCTACTATTTCATACTTTTGGCATATTTTATTCCATATATTCTGCCTTAGCCTGTGCTCCTTTTTCCCCTACACTATCAGGAATACATAGTGCTTTAATAGTAGATGTTCAATACGATATGGGTTTTAGGAAGAAAAAACCTCCCTACTCATTTGAGAATAATGTAGTAACCCCAAGCTCAGTGCATTGTCCTGTCATTTTTGTGGACACTGTTTTGATATTCCTTAAAAATGGATAGTCAACATCAGGTAGGTACTAAGATATCAAGTAAGAGAAAGTACTCCTATTCGCTAGACACTAGTAGTGATTAATCCCACTTAAAAAATCCACTTATTCATTCAGCAAATATTTTTTCAGAGCCTATTCTGTGCTAAGTGCTATACTAATCCACCGAAGGTTTTACATCTTACTATATATATATGAGTTTGGGGTACTTGAATAGAAGTTACAAATTAGTGTATGAATAATGCCTTTGAGTGGTTCTGAAAACATTTTAAATTTTACTGCTGTAGTTGGCTGTGAATGAAGAAACTTTGCCTAGGACAGACTTTAGGACTCATTTGTCTCAGTCTCTGTTTATGATCTGCTGAAGAATCTACATTTTTCAGGTTAGATGCTTTATAGAATGCAATCAAAGTTAAAATTTTTAGCCATAGGTTCTAAAACTTAAGCAAAACATGAGTGAATTGTAGTCTGTTTCTTTCTGTCTTCCCATCTCTCTCTGGTATGCCCTTAGTTTAAAAAGAGTTGTTTTGTTTGGGTTGCTCTGCCGTAAAGAAGGAATGTGAAGAGGAATCAGTAAAAAGAAGGAGATGGCTCCATTAATCAAGTGTGAAAGACTTTTCCAGGAAACAGGCTAGTGTAAAAGCTGCAAGTGAAATGTATAAACACAGATCTAAGGTTTTAAAAGAAGATACACTGCTCTTGAATTATGGCTCCTAAAAAATCCAAGGTAGAAGCAAAATCACTGAAAATATTTCAAGAGCTGGCATTTGGATATCTTGGTTATTAGGAGTAAACATTTTGAAGCAAAACATGTGATTAAGGCTCTTGAGAAGAGGAGCTTATCCTGCATTATCCAGGTAAGCCCTAAATGCAATCATATGTATCCTTATAAGACAGGGGCAGAGGGAGATTTGACATGAAGGGAAGGCAATGTGAAGGTGAAGGCAGAGATAGGAGTGATGTGGCCACAAATGGAAGAATGCCACGGAATGCCAGTAGCCACCAGATGATTGAGAAGCAAGGAACAAATTCTTTCCCAGGGCCTCCGGAGGGAGTATGTCCCTGCTAATACTTTGATTTCAGACTTCTGGCCTCCAGACTGATAATGCATTTCTGTTTAAAGCCCCCCAGTTTGTGGTTATTTGTTACAGCAGCCGCAGGAAACTAATGTATCATTCTGAGGTCCCCCAAATCTCAACCCATTGCAGTTCAAGATAGAGTCCAAAATCTCATTAGCTGAGAAGTATGGGGTACCAGAAAAGAAGTGACTACTGTAATAAAAGGCATACATCTAAAGATTAGAAGACATGATGAAAACATCTTCCATCAGTGCTATAGTTTGAATGTTTGTCCCCTCCAAAATTCTTGTTGAAAGATAATTCCCAGTGTAACAGTATTGAGAGATGGGCCCTCTAAGAAGTGATTGAGTTATGAGGACTCTGCCCTTATGAATGGAGTAACCCATTCATTAATTAATAGATTAATGGGTTAATGGATGAATGGGTTATCATGGGAGTGGGTTAGTTATCATGAAAGTGGATCCGTTATAAAAGCCAGTTTGGCTCTCTCTTGTGAGTCATCTCACCCTGAGATGCCTTCTGACATGTTTTGATGCAGCATGAGGCCCTCACCGGAAACCAACCAGATGTAGCTGCCTGAGCTTGGACTTCCCAGTTTCCAGAATCATGAACCAAAATAAACTTTTTTTCTTTGTTAACTACCTAGTCTCAGATATTCTGTTCTAGCAACAGAAAACAGGCTAAGACAATCAGCAAGTAGAACATATCAGAACATTTCCAGGGAGACTGTTGCAAGAAGTTCTTAAACTGATAATTCCTTACTGCCTTTCTTAGTCTAATGTTGTGCTCACTCTGGATATGAGTAACCTTTTTTCATGGAAATTGTTTCTGTAGAGCTGCCCATCTTAAAAAATGCCCATTGACATTATTCACAATAGCAAAGACTTGGAACCAACCCAAATGTCCATCAGTGATAGACTGGATTAAGAAAATGTGGCACATATACACCATGGAATACTATGCAGCCACAAGAAAAGATGAGTTCATGTCCTTTGTAGGGACATGGATGAAGCTGGAAACCATCATTCTCAGCAAACTATCGCAAGGACAAAAAACCAAACACCGCATGTTCTCACTCATAGGTGGGAATTGAACAATGAGAACACTTGAACACAGGAAGGGGAACATCACACACTGGGGCCTATCGTGGGGTTGGGGGAGCGGGGAGGGATAGCATTAGGAGATATACCTAATGTAAATGATGAGTTAATGGGTGCAGCACACCAACATGGCACGTGTATACATATGTAACAAATCTGCACGTTGTGCACATGTACCCTAGAACTTAAAGTATAATTTTAAAAAAATGCTCATTGATAGAATCTGGGGGAATCTCTTTAGAGAATCAGTTGCCCTATCTAACTCAGCCGGGAGGTCGAGGGACTCTCTAGTTCCTAATTGTAAGAAGATGTCTGTTAAGGTGAAACCAGCAAGAGTAAGGCACATCTTTAGGGACTGGTGACAGATAATTCACTTCAAAACAAAAATCCTGTATTTCTGTTTGTGGTCTTATGTGCATTTTAGTGTATATCCTCTATCCCCACACCACAGCGAACATACCCCCCTCTGAAGACATGGCTTGTGGTACATTGTTAACTGCCATGTGAAAGTGCTTTCACCTCTTAAAAACAAATTTGTTTTGCATTTCTTGGATTTTGCCCAGCAAATCTACCTTTTAATTAGGAGAAATAAAAGCATGAGACCAAACCTTTGACTTATAAGAGTAAAAAAGTAAAAATAAACAAATGGCGGCTGCAGTAGTACTCACTTGTAGTCTTAGCTACTCCGGAGGCTGAGGCAGGAGAATTGCTTGAGTCCAGGAGTTTGAGTCTAGCCTGGACATCATAGTGAGACCCCATCTCTTAAAAAAATGTGAGGAAAACTAGTTAGGGAAAAAAGGGTTATTTTTATTTTCATATCATTCTAAGTCTTTACATACATCTTGTATGCTTTGCTGTTTTGAAGTCTGTACACCTCCACATGTGATCAAATAATTTAATCTGGGCACACTAGTGTTTGCCTTCTGCCATCTATACTACTTCCCATCTCTCACGTCTGTGTGGAACTTCAGCCAGGCTGTGAAGCTACAAGGACAAGCCCTTCTCAATCTGATACCACCTGACTCCTCTCTCTTCCCTTCTGTCTTGAGAGAAATGTGTCCCACTCTGCAAAACAGCTTGTCCCCTGATCATTTCTCCCATGGTGGCCAAACCCTCCTTCTCAAGATTTGTGCCTTGGCCAACTAATAAATTACAGTGCTCTCACCGCCTGTCTTTATTTGAATCCACTCCAGTTGATAGCTATCATGAGCCATGCCTGCTACAAGGTAATGCCTGACTCTTAAAAATTCCTCCTCTCTACATCAAGTTTGATGCCTTCTGTGTTCTCAACCATGACCCATTTTACAAATCCATGTGCTCAATGTTCTGTGACTAGACTGACAAGCACCAGTCACACCCTTAAATCTTTTTGTCTCTTAGGTTGTTCTAGCCCAGAAATCTCTACCTCGTCTGCCTTCCCACCTCTTATGTTGTAGTCATCACCAGTCCCTCAAGACAGCCACCAAACCTGTTCTCCTTTCAAGCTCCAGGAAATTACCTAATCCCACTTCCTTACTTCTTTCTGCTTGGTTGCCCAGGCTCCCTAACCTAACCTGTGGTCACAGTTTTTTTAATAGTCTTGACCACAGCCCTAGAATTTCTTGTTCCCTCTGTCCTGAGTTCTGCAAACTCTGTTATCCCCATCCTCAATCCTAGATTATCTTACTTTTCACCTGCCTCGGGCTGCGAAGGCATTAAACAAGTAAAATACAGAGTATGAAAGGTTGTGGTCAAGGGACATTCAGTTGATATTAAGGATATTTGAACAGAGGCTTGAAGTAGGCAAAGGAGTGAGCTATGAGGATATCTGGGGAAGAATATTCTATAAGAAGGGCCCTCAAGTGCAAAGACTCAGGTGGAGCATGGTAGGCATATTAGAGAAACAGTGGCCAGAGTGGTTGAAGTGAGAATGGGCAAGTGGGGAGAGGCTGGATGAGTGAGGATTCTTAAGAGGAGGGAAGAGGATGAGGTCAGGAAGGTAGCAGAAACCAGATCACTTGGGACCTTATGGAGCCTAGTAAGAAAGAGGTTTGGTTTTTTTACTTGGAGTGAGATCCAGCACAAAGCGTTTTGAGCATAGAAGTGATTTTAAAGAGGCAAGGGTAGAAACAGACCACACAGTGTTAGAGGTGATTGGTTTCTGGATATATTTGGAAGATAAAGCTGATAGGATTGCTCTAATAGATTAGATGGTGGGGGTGGGGGTGGGGGGAGCACAGATTGGAGAGAGTGCACTCTCATATGTACTCACCAGCTGGGAGTCTTTGCCAGAGCAAATGACAGAATGGAATTGCAATTTACTAAGCTGAAGAAGGCATGCAGGAGGAGTTGGCTTGGAGGAGAAGAGCAGGAATTTGGTTTTGGACGTTTTAACCTAGTTAGGCAGCAACCATGGTGTATGTTTCTTTGTGGCTCACTGAATGCCCAGGACAATGCTTTGTGCATAGTAGGTGCTTAGTAAATGTTTGATTTTATTTTGATTCAGTGATTTGGCTTTTGTAAATATATATTAATATAATCAGTCATTAGCTGCTTAGTGCTGGCCTGCTTTGTGCCAAAGAGAAAAGCTCATTAGGTTTATAAATAGAAGATGAATTTCAGCTGTGTCTTCAGTGCAATTGATGTGGCTATGCCTTTGCCAGAGTGCTTTCATAATCTGTTCTCTGAATGCTGATCAAATTCTTATAATGAACAGGATGTCTATATAATGTGTACTTAGCTTCTTAATATTATGTGGATAGTTTGACTCCTCTACCATAGGAGTAGCACATGGTCAAGATGTGGAATAGATACCTATGGGACTGCTAACGGTTATTTTATGGTAAGAAAGTAGTTTCCAGAAATAATTTTAGAAGCCATTGTTGGGTATTTCTAGGTGCTAGATTTTTACCTCTTGTACTGAGAGAATCTTTTTCTCCCAATGTGGTATTAATACATAATTGCCGCTCTTAGTCATTTTTCCAGTTTTTATCTTTATGACTGACATTTTGTTCTTTTACAAATTAAATCCGTATTTTTCCTTGTTCCTTATGTGTCTTTTATACTGAAGTAACCTGTGACATTTGAAAGTTAAATTGTTTGATCTTACAGTTTACATCTTTAGATCATTTGACAAAATCTTGAAAAGCTTTTAATGAGCCATGCCACCGTCTCAGGTTATGATCACATAATGCTCTCATCATATATGAAACTGACTTTTCATCAAATGGTTTGGGTATTAATGCATCCAGAATTTTGAAAAATTGAACATTCCATGATCTGAGCATTAAGACAACTTAGGACAGTGATGCCTGCAGTTCTATTTTAGTGCGTAGGACCTGTTTGGGAAGGAATAATTAAGGACATGCCATCCTGATACTGTGTTGCTCAGATGTGCCTGTATTATCTTATTATTCCTACCAGTGTCTCAGTTGCTAGTACAAATTAATGAACAACTCATCTGTAAAGGATGTGGAAATTATCATACTTTCAAAAGCTTTTGGGAAACATCTATAAGGGCCTGTGTTTAGGTTGTATTTCCTATGATGATACCCTTAGAAATCTGATTAAATGTACTGCTGAGGAGGATTTTGATAGCTTTGAAAAGAATGAGGGCTAAATTTTATGTGGAAGATGGCTATATATACAATCTGAAGAAAAAAGTCAACTATTTTATCATTGTACAAATGTGAAATAATGTTTTGAATATTTTTGTTTTTATATTATAGCATTGACTTTGGATTTAAGTTTCCTTTTCTTATAGCAAAGAATAAAAAAATTAGGAACCTCTCTGGACCTTCTCTTAAGGTTGACTGATTGCCTTTATATATTTAAGAAACTTTTTACCAAGGCCAGTAGGGCTCACTGATTTTTTCTCCTCCTTGAGCAAATCTCAAAAAGAAATGGTATGATTAATGGAGGTATATACTTTCCCATGTAAAAATCTTAGCTGTGTGTGTTTTTTGTTTTTTGTTTTTTGTTTTTGAGACAGAGTCTTGCTCTGTCACCCGGGCTGGAGTGCAGTGGCATGATCTCGGCTCACTGCAAGCTCCACCTCCTGGGTTCACGCCTTTCTCCTGCCTCAGCCTCCGAGTAGCTGGGACTACAGGCGTCCGCCACCATACCCGGCTAATTTTTGATATTTTTAGTAGAGATGGGGTTTCACCATGTTAGCCAGGATGGTCTTGATCTCCTGACCTCGTGATCCACCCTCCCCGGCCTCCCAAAGTGCTGGGATTACAGGTGTGAGCCACCGTGTGCCCGGCCTATTAGCTGTGTTTTTTAAGAGATTCTTATTTTTAAAAATTAATTTTCTTTGATGAAATCTCCAGTTTATAGGTTTGTTCTTTTTTATATTTGGGAAAAAGTAAGTTTTAAGGAAGTTAATATAATAGGTCTCATACTGTGAAGAATCTAGATTTAATAAGTATGTTATGATCAAACGTAGTTGGCCACCTTCTTTCTCTAGTATTCGCTTTTTGTTGTTCATGAAACATATTTATATTGACTGCCTAGCGTGTGCCGGGCACCGTGCTAGCTCCTGGGAATACAATAATGAAAAATACAACCAAGGGACCTTCCCTTATGGAGCTTTGATTCTGGTAAGGCAGAAAGACATTCAGCAAGTAAGATTATATAAATAAGAGTGCAGTGGTTTGAATGTGTTCCCCAGAGTTCACGTGTTGGAAACTTAATCCTGAATGCAATGTGTTCTGAGGTGTGACCTTTAAGAAGTGGTTCAAACAGGAGGGCTCTTCCTTCATGAATGGATTAATGCCATTATCACAGGAATGGTTCCCTTATATAAAAGGATGAGCTCACCCCCTTTGCCCTTTTGCCTTCCACCATGGGATGACGTAGCAAGAAGGCCCTCACTAGATGCCAGTCCCTTGAGATTGAACTTCCTAGCCTTCAATTCTGTTACAGCAGCACAGAATGTACTAAGTCAAAGAGGATGCTCAGAGAAGGCTTATTTGAAGAGATGACATGGGAGTGGAGGCCTGAATATTGACTGGAAGCCCATCATGTGAAACACAGGGTGGAGGTGTTCTAGGTGGAGACAATAGCATGTTCACAGTCTGTGAGGTAGGAACTACAAGTAGGCCAAAGTAATTGAAGTATAGTGTGCAGTTGTAGAACTCCACCATACAAAGGCAGGAATGGTCTTGTACAATATGAAATAATGAAGCGTGGGTTTTATTTTAAGAACAGTGGGAAGTTGCTGCAATAATTCAAAGATGAGAATTACACAGTTTTAAAAGTTCTCTTGCTGCCTTGTGCAGTTTGGGTTTGGATGGGATAGGGTGTGTACGGGAGCAGTATTGAGGAAGCTTTGGCAGTAATTCTGATGAAATGTAATGCCACCTGAACCATGGTGGTTACAATGGAAAGGAGAGTCATGCGTGGCATAACGACATTTTGGTCAATGACAAATTGTCTGTACAATGGTGGTCCCAAATGATTATAACACAGATGAAAAAACCTATATAGCCTACTGGTGTAATAGCTGTCCTAACATCCTAGTACAACACATTACTCACATTTGTGATGATGCTGGTCTAAACAAACCTACTGCACTGCCATCTGTATAAAAGCATAGCATATATAATTATGTACCTTACATAACACTTGATAATGATAGTATTTGGCTCTGTTAATGGTTTATGTATTTGCTATGGTGTACCTTTTATCATTATTTTAGAATGTGCTCCTTCTACTTATGTATTTTAAAAAGTTAACTATAAAGCAAGTCCTTCAGGAGGAATTCCGGAAGGCATCATTATCACAGGAGATGACAGCTTCATGCATGTTATTGCCCCGAAGACCTTCTGGTGGGACAAGATGTGGAAGGTGGAAAACAGTGAGATTGATGATCCTGACGCTGTGCAGGCCTAGGCTAATGTGTATGTTTGTGTCTTTTTTTTTTTTTTTTATTGAGATGGATTCTCGCTCTGTCGCCAGACTGGAGTACAGTAGCACAATCTCGGCTCACTGCAAACGTTGCCTCCTGGGTTCAAGTGATTCTCCTGCCTCAGACTCCTGAGTAGCTGGGATTACAGGCATGCACCACCACACCCAGCTAATTTTTGTATTTTTAGTAGAGACAGGGTTTCACCATGTTGGCCAGGCTGGTGTCAATCTCTTGACCTCATGATCAGCCCACCTCAGGCTCCCAAAGTGCTGAGATTACAGGCGTGAGCCACCATGCCTGGCTTGTGTCTTTGTTTAAAAAAAAATTTTCTTTTAAGTAAAAAAAAAATTAAAATTTAAAAAATAGAAAAAAGCCTATAGAATAAGGATATAAAGAAAATGTTTTTATACAGCTGTATAATGTGTTTGTGTTTTAAGCTAAGTGTTATTACAAAGGAGTCAAAACATTTTAAAAATTAGAAAATTTATAAGGTAAAATGTTACAGTAAGATAAAGTTAATTTATTATTGAAGAAAGAAAAACTTTTAAATAAATTTAGTGTACCCTAAGTGTGCAGTGTTGACAGTCTGCAGTAGTGTACAGTAATGTCCTAGGCCTTCATACTCACTCACCACTTTACTCACTGACTCACCCAGAGCAACTTCCAGTCCTGCGAGCTCCATTCATGGTAAGTGCCCTTTATAGGTGTCCAATTTTTATTATTTATACCATATTTTTACAGTACCTTTTCTGCATTTAGATACACAAAGCTTACCATTATGTTACAGTTGCTTACAATAATCAGTACAGTAGAATGCTGTACAAGTTTTTAATCTAGAAGCAATAGGCTATACCATACAGCCTGGGTATGTAATAGGTTACACCATCTAGGTTTGTCCAGATACATTTTCTATGATGTTCACACCGTGACAAAATCACCTAATGATGCATTTCTTAGAAGGTATCTCGTCGTGAAGTGACACATGACTGTAGATGGATTTATGATATACTTAAGAGGTAGAATTGGCAGAACTTGGACCTTTGTTGAAACTGGTTCTTTTCAGTGCAGCCCTTTTTCATCTTTGCCATCTTGATAGCTAAAGAATGGCATCTTGCTGTTGTTTTAATATGTCTTTCTTTTTTTGTAACTAGTGAGATTGAACTTTTTTCCTCCACATTTGTTGATGGGATTTTTTGTTTGCTTTTTTTTTTGCATATGTATGTGATTGACCTATTTGTAATTTTTATTTTTATTTTACTTTTTGAGACAGAGTCTCACTCTGTCACCCAGAATAGAGTGCAGTGGCACAAACATGGCTCACTGCAGCCTCAACTTCCCAGGCTCAAGGGATCCTCCTGCCTCAGCCTCCCAAGTAGCTGGGACCATAAGCATGTGCCATCACACTGGGCCAATTTTTAAATTTTTTGTAGAGACAGGGTCTTGCCATGTTGCCCAGGCTGGTCTTGAACTCGTAGGCTCAAACAATACTCCTGCTTTGGCCACCCAAAGTGTTGAGATTACAGGTGTGAGCCACTGCACCTGACCTGTAATCTTTGTGTAAAGTCTTTTTCTTATCAGATTTTTAAGAAAATATCTGCTCTTCATATTTACAGTGTATGATGGATTTTTAAAATATTCTGTCCCCTGTTGTCATTTATCTTTTAGGCTTGTTTATGGAGTATTTTGTCTACAGGTTTTTAATCATAATTTATTGAAAGCTATGGTTCATATGTTTGATGTTATATATACGTTAATGTTGGAGACTTCATAAATGCTTGTGAACTTGTGAACACTTTTATGTATAACTTATTTTGAGCCTTGGTTCTTTAAGTGTAACATTCCACAGTAATATATAATCAAGGCTTTCTAAGAGTGAAGTATTTATTTGACCTAATGCAAAATAGCCTTGGCCGTATTTGTTCAAATCTTTTATCTATTTTACAAATTGTTTTATAATTCCTTTGGTTAACTAATTTGAAAACTTACATAATTTATATAATTTCTTTACAGTTCAGTGGTCATTGATTAATTGCAAGGCTCTAGTTTTGTTATGTTGAATTATAGTTATGGAAGTGAGAGAAGAAAGCTCATTAAAATTTAGTATTGGCCGGGTGCAGTGGCTCACGCCTGTAATCCCAACACTTTGGGAGGCCAAGGAGGGCAGATCACCTGAGGTCAGGAGTTCAAGACCAGCCTGGCCAGCATGGTGAAACCCTGTCTCTACAAAAATACAAAAATTAGCTGGGCATGATGGCAGGTGCCGGTAATCCCAGCTACTCGGGAGGCTGAGTCAGGAGAATTGATTGAACCCGAGAGGCAGGTGTTGCAGTAAGCCAAGATCGCACCATTGCACTCCAGCCTGGGTGACAGATCGAGACTCTGGCTCAAAAAGTAAAAAATAAAAAATAAAAAAATTAGTATAAAGCAAGAATAAATATTTGTAGTGATGGTTTTGAGATTAGTCCTTCTAGAAAACAACATGCTGTTTAATTCTTAAGCTTTTGTATTTCTTTGAAGTGTCCTAGATGTGGTCTTGTATGACTGCAAGATAGCTTAGATATGCAGTATGTTTGCATGAAAAACTATGGAAACAACTAATTGTAGAGTCACTAAATGCACATTAAAATCACATGGATATAGAGGAGAGCACATCAGTTGATGGCTCAGAAAACAGGGGTTCTAGTTCTTGCAATTCCATTACATAGTTTTGTCACTTGGTCCCAGGACATCTATTGGAAGCTATCTCTAAGATGCTGTATAACTTGAGAAGGGCACTGGGATGAGTGTGTAATTTCACAGACTTTGCGCTGCCCCCTGGTGATATTTTACCTTAGTCCAAAACTAGAGCTGTGGTCACTTTACAACCTGATCCTGTGATCCAGTGGTGACCTACTTCATGGATAAGGATTATCCTCTAGAGAGCCAAACGTTGGTGCTTTTAACCAGCAGTTAGTTAATAGAGAAGCTCAGTGAAAGTGGGACCTGGAAGTTTGGGAAATTAGCACATCTTAGTTAGAAGCAAGAAGTCACAGTCAGCGGTGAGTGGAAAGTATGTAATGAATTGATTGATGGATATTTGTTTTCAAAGAATTAACGTAATTGTTGTCAGGAAAAGAAAACCTTAATGCATTAAGGGTAGGGACTGGTGTGGAGATCTAGGTAGAGATCTACATGTGCTTTTCTTAAAATCTTTTGATTCTTTTTTTACCTCCAGGAGACCAGCAGAAGGAGACAGGGAGAACCATATATGGGAGCAAAGAACATGGTGGGCACGCAAGTGGTGCTGTCATGGCGAGGAATGCTCAAAGGATATACATTTAAGCGCCATGAATTTAGAATTTATCCCTTTGCATGTTCTCTAGTCTGAAAATAGTTTGATCTTTTGTAGCTATCTAAATAAGTATTAGAAATTTATTTTGGGAGGTAGACTTGAACTTGATTTCTCCTATCTGGGCCTGTGAGTTGTTGCTAATTTTGAAACTTGATGTTAGTCCCTAGGGTTGTGTTCCTTAAATTAGGCTTTTTACCTCAGTCACTCCAATTTAATTTTATAAGCATACTTTGGTAGACTTTTTCTCAGTGAAATGGAAAACCATTGGTTACCCAGCTAATGAGAATTTATAATCCTCAGTGGACTGCAAAACTTAACTTCATTCTGACTGGCATGAGATGGTATCTCATTATGGTTTTGGTTTGCATTTCTCCAATGATCAGTGATGTTGAGCTTTTTTTCATATGTTTATTGGCTGCATAGATATCTTCTTTTGAGAAGTGTCTGTTCATATCCTTTGCCCACTTTTTTAAAAATTATACTTCAAGATCTGCGTTACATGTGCAGAACGTGCAGTTTTGTTACATAGGTATGTATACACGTGTCATGGTGGTTTGCTGCACCCATCAACCCATCACCTACATTAGATATTTCTCCTAATGTTATCCCTCCCCTAGCCCCCCACCCCCCAACAGGCTCCGGTGTGTGATGTTCCCCTCCCTGTGTCCATGTGTTCTCATTGTCCAACTCTCACTTTTGAGTGAGAACACATGGTGTTTAGTTTTCTGATCTTCTGATAGTTTGCTGAGCATGATCGTTTCCAGCTTTATCCATGTCCCTGCAAAGGACATGAACTCATCCTTTTTTATGGCTGCATAGTTTGCCATGGTGTATATGTGCCACATTTTCTTAATGTAGTCTATCATTGTTGGACATTTGGGTTGGTTCCAAGTCTTTGCTATTGTGAATAGTGCCACAATAAACATACGTGTGCATGTGTCTTTATCGTAGAATGATTTATAATCCTTTGGGTATATGCCCAGTAATGGGATTGCTGGGTCAAATGGCATTTCTAGTTCTAGATCCTTGAGGAATCACCACACTGTGTTCCACAATGGTTGAACTAATTTACACTTCCACCAACAGTGTAAAAGCGTTTATATTTTTCCACAACCTCTCCAGCATCTATTGTTTTCTGACTTTTTAATGATCGCCATTCTAACTGCTTTGCCCACTTTTTGATGGGATTTTTTTTTTCTTATAAATTTGTTTAAGTTCCTTGTAGATTCTGGATATTAGACCTTTGTCAGATGGGTAGATTGCAAAAATTTTCTCCCATTCTGTAGGTTGCCTGTTCACTCTGATGATAGTTTCTTTTGCTGTGGAGAAACTCTTTAGTTTAATCAGATCCCATTCATCAATTTTGGCTTTTATTGCAGTTGCTTTTCACCATTTGACCCAACATATTACTTACACCTTTTGACCCAACATATTACTTACACCATTTGACCCAGCATATTTTACCATTTGACCCAGTATATTACTGGGTATATACCCAAAGGAATATAAATCATTCTAGTATAAAGACACATGCACACATGTTTATTGCAGTACCATTTACAATAGCAAAGACATGGAACCAACCCAAATGCCCATCAATGATAGACTGGATAAAGAAAATGTAGTACATATATACCATGGAATACTATGCAGCCATAATAAGGAATTAGATCATGTCCTTTGCAGGGACGTGGATGAAGCTGGAAGTAATCGTCCTCAGCAAACTAACACAGGAACAGAAAACCAAATACCTCATCTTCTCACTCATAAGTGGGAGTCGAACAAGGAGAACACATGGACACAGGGAGGGGAACAACACACAGCGGGGCCTGTCGGGGGTTTGGGGGCAAGAGGAGAGAGAGCATTAGGACAAATAACAAATGCATGTGGTACTTAAAACCTAGATGACGGGTTAATAGGTACCGCAGACCACCATGGCACATGTATACTTACGTAACAAACCTGCATGCTCTGCACGTGTATCTTATAACTTAAAGTAAAATAAAATTTTAAAAAAAACTTCAGTATAGTTAGTTTTTAGAATATGTTATATTAATCAAGAAATTGTGTTCTTTTCTTTCAGCCTATCAATTTGTTACCAACACTAGAAAGTCTCCAATTTAAAAACCAAAAACATACTTTAAATTAGTTGCTTTTTTTTTTTTTTTTTTTTTTGTGCGATGGAGTCTCACTCCGTTGCCCAGGCTGGAGTGCAGTAGCACGAACCTCGGCTCACTGCAATCTCCACCTCCCGGGTTCAAGAGATTCTCAACGTCCTGAGTAGCTGGGACTACATGCTCCACCATGCCTGGCTGATTTTTGTATTTTTAGTAGAAATGGGGTTTCGCCGTGTTGGCCAGGCTGGTCTTGAGCTCCTGACCTCAGGTGATCTGCCTGCCTTGGCCTCCTAAAGTGCTGGGATTACAGGTGTGAGCCACCATGCTCAGCCTAGTTGCTTTTGATTATCTTTGTTAGGCGTGGTGACTGGGTGCCCCAGTCAGCCTTCCAAAGTCCTCAGGTTATTTATAGTGGCCATGCTTCTGAGTAAAAATTGTCAGCACATATCTGATCAAGAATTTGTAACAACTACTGGGTAGCAGAAACATGCTAAGAGAGAAGTCATTTAGAAACTGAAATATTGCATCCTCTAGGACATTTTGATGGTGTATGAGAGAAGGGAAAAATATGTTTGAAATCTGAATTGCCTTAGAAAAGCTGGAGGAAACGATTATTTTACATAACATGTATGTAAAGTTTATGGTGTTATTGTTCTCATCACTTCTTTAGTATTAAGGAGGCACTATTGCCCATTACAAGGTTGTGATTGAAAGTACAATCAAAATTCTAGTTTTGGATATCAGGAACATTGTCCTTGTGCTTTAGGTCCTCAGTAGCTCTTCTGGTTAGGGACAAAAGTCCTAATAAGGAAGGTCAAGGATGGAGACTAGCCCTTCTGGTTGGGGTGAGATGGAGGGAAGTACAACCAGAAAGTGAAAAGCAGGATGGGGCTGGAGCATTCTTCAAGATCTTCTTATCCTTTTTTAAAAAATTAATTAGTGTGGAATGGTAATAACAGAAAGTGTACTTTCAGCCATTGTTTTTGGACATTTGATGAACTTTCAGTCTGGCAACTCATGTCTCCTTTAGTTCTGATAATTTTTTTAAATTTTCTCTTTTTAGATTTAAAATATTTCTAAGTCTTTGTTTGTTTTTTTCTTGCATTTTCTTGAACTCCTGCTATTCAGATCTTGGGCTTCTAGATTGCTTTTTTTTTATTGTCTTCTCTCAATTTTCCATCTTTCATTTTGTTTCACATCTGAAATTTTTTTTCAACTTTTTCTATTGTTCCTATTGAATTGTTCCTATTGACTAGGAATTTACAGGAGCTCTCTTTTTAAAATTCTCTCTCCTTTTTATGGTACCATCTTGTTCTTTTTTGATACCTTATGTCTTTGAAAATGTTAGTAATAGTTTTTCATAGTCTGTTTTCCAGGTTCTTTTAGTTTGTTTGTTTTTTATCTTCATCTCTGGCTTTTATATTTATTAGAGAGTTTCTTCAGATACCTGGTGATTTTTTTTCATATTTTAAAGTAGGCACAAATAAAACTGTTTGGAAACTCTTTGCATGAGGTGAGCTTGTTTATATGGTTTCAGTGTAAGATGATCAGTATCCTTAAGTCTTTTTTCTTAAAATCTTGGGTATTTCTAGAAAAAAATTCATCTGATCATTAACCTGCAAGTTATTCTGGGTGCCTAAGAAGGTAAAAGGCAAGGGCAGATCCTACTTAATCTTTTTGCAACTTTCACTTTGTCCCTTGTTTTTAGTCAGATACCGCTGCTTTCAACTGTGTTTAATGTCCACTACTCTAGAAACTCTCCATTTCTCTTTTCCAGAGGATAAACTTCAGTATTCTATGGTGTGGGGAAGAGGCAGTTGCTCAGCTGTACAAAGTGAGAATCTAGAGAAACTTATTAAGTGGTCTTTTAACTCCACTTTCACACCATTTCCAAGGTACTTGATGCCACCAATTCCTCATACTTTTAAGGCTAGAGGAAATATTTAGTGTTATGTAAATCAGAATGCTTCTTTCCCCTTTGCTGGCTTAGGGCTCCTTGTTTTGGGCCCGCCAGATCCGTCACCACTGATTCATGTGCTTCCCAACTTCCGAAATCGTGTCCCTGTTTTCTCCTCTTCTGTTCTCTTCTCTTCTGTTCTCTTCGACTGTTTTGATTTCTTGTCCCTTTTTTTTAAAAAGAAAATCCTTTTACTACCATTTCAGAGGAGTTTTTGGAGACAGTGAGATAGAACGTATATGTTCAGTGAAATACCTTTTTGGAAATCTGATTCATCTTTCAATTAACTGGATTCAGTTTTTTATTTCCCTTTTCACCCCCCAAAAAAGATGTGGGTGCTAGATTGTTGAGATCCTTGGGGCTTGACAAAATTTGTCAGTTGTCTTTATATTTATATACTTTATATTTTTGCTGATTTCACTTCCTCTTTTGATCTGCTTTTAACATGTTGCTCTCTCTTCTTTCCTCCTGAAGTATCAGTGGGTCACAGGCCAGAGGAGAGAACCTAGGGTTTCTCCGTACCTTCTTTAAACACATCTATCTTTAAGAAAAAAAATCATGTCTTATTTTTACATTGTGGTTTCAATTCTTTATTTCATAGCCTCTTCAAACCTGTTTTATATGATCAAATTCATGGTTTGGTAAACTTCCTGTTTGTCACACCTGGCAAATCTCCCTCATGGTGGATCATTTCCTTGTGTGATTCATAATTTTCAATTATTTGCTCATCCTCAGCAAAGATTACTTTTTCCATGGGAGTCCTATGAACCATTGCTTTTTGAAGCGCCTTTAAGGAGCTATTTATATTTATTTTTCTTTTATATTTACCTTAATTTCTTGGCTTGGAAATTTCACACTACGCAGATAGTATAAATCTGGACTCTGTATCATTGTGTGTCAGTTTCATGGGTCCAGTTTTTCTGGTCTTAGAGAGATTCTTGCTTTATTCAAGGTCTAAGTTTCAGTCCTCTGCCCTGGCTGGGATCTTAAGTCCCCAACCCCTAGCAGCTAGAGTCCAAGTCTGATATCCCTGTGGGATATAAGTGTTAACTTGTATCTTTTCTACTCTGAATTTGAGATTTTTCTTCTTTTGACACATGAGAAATTCTTTTTCTTTATTTTGAAACTGATTATGGTATTAAAATGTCAGCAGTTATATTTTATGTAGATTTTTATGTGCTTGATATATAAAGGAGATACGCATCACTGGGTCCATGTTCTGGAACCATAAGTCATCTCCTTTGCATTCTCATTTAATTAGGTATTCAGGAAACATCTATTAAGTGTGTACTATGCATTAGGCTCTAGAGATTCCAAAGCAAATGAAAGGACAAAGGAAGGTATAAGGAAGAATATTCCAGGCAGAAGGAACAATTTTCAAGGTATGAAATAACTGGTTTGTGTGGGAATCTACTGGAACACTTGAGTATGGGTATGATACAGGCCCAGAGCTTGTAGGGCAAGGCTGAAAAGTACAGGTAAATAAATAGGCTGTGTCATGGAAGGCCTTGGAGCTAAGTCAAGGCATCTGAACATCATCTTGAGAGCTGTGGGGAGCTTAAGCCTCAAGTGAAGAGATCAGATTATGAACTAGATCTCATGGCAGTGTGGCAGAGGGTTGCAGTTGAGCCAGGCTGGAGGCAGAAACTAAAGCAGAAGCAAATGGGAATAGGGAAAAGGGAACAGTTTGAGAGAGCCTTCAAGATAGGATCTCCAGGAATTCATGATTAGATATAATGAATGAGAGAGCAAGTGAAGTTGCAAGGGGCAATCCCATGGGCCAGATTCAGCTTGCATGTTTTTTGTTTATTTTTGCCCCTTAAAAAATTGAACTTTAACTGCACTAGGTATGGCTTCCCCTATCCTGTTTGCCACAGTCCTGACGACTGCATATTCTTTGTGATCCAGGTTGATTTAATGTGCCTGGGTTCTGACGGGTATGTGAACTTGAGAGCCCGATGGAATGACTTCCTCGGGCAGCCTTTTTAGTTTATGCTTGCTTAATCCTGGGGGTGTGAGGAGAGACAGGGATGAGGAGGGATCAAGGAGTGGTGGGGCAGGGTGACCTCGTTCCTCTGTTCTGACACTGGCTCTGCCACCTCCCCAACCTCCAGTTGCCACTCCTACCCCCATCGCCAGCTCTTGACTGATCACTGTTGGATTTTCTGTAGGAAAGGGAGGAAAAGAAGGATCAGAACTTTTTCTCCCATAGATGCTTTCAAAATCCCCTGCTGCTATGCCCCTACTAAATTCCATGTCAGTTTTCTGATCTTTCTTACTGCCCAAAAGAATGCAGTATTACTTTTACTTTATAGGTGAGTAGATAGAGGTAGTTTTAGTAAGCTGGGCACTGTGGGTATGCTTTAGAATATGGCATCAAAGATTCTTAAAAAGCAGAGGATAGTAAAGCATGGCCTCACCCTTTTCCTAAGCCATCTGGCTTTTTACAGTTTTAACTTACTTTTATGATGGATTCCAGGGCACATGCAATATTTTTATTCCAGCTAAATGAGGAGCAAATTAGAAGAATTTTAGCTCTCATTTTGAAAAAGATAGGAAGAAGGGAAAGGAACTAAGTGTTGTGTGATAGAAATAGCCTGTGTTAGACTTTCCCAGGCTTCTCAGGGCAGATGAGATCAGTACTGTGTGCATCAGCTCATGTGAGAGCTAATGGAATTTGGAAACATTGATTAGGTCCTACATTCTTGAGTACTGCTGGAGTGAATCCGTGTCCAAGTTCTACAGATTAACTAGGCAAATATTAAAATAGTCCTGCTGGTTCAGACTCAGAGGGGCAGTTAGTCAGTTGAGTGGGAGTAGATTATCTCCCGAGTTTTTGGTAATTAGTACTAAGAATGAAATCCCATGGGAAAAACAATAGTGATTAGTTATCAGTAGAGCTATTATATTAGTTTTTATTGTAATGACAACCTGCAGAGTTTTTTTTAAAGGCTTTGCTGTTTTGCAGCAGCCTGGATGGATGGATATTGAAGGAAATCTAGATGATAGAACAATTGTAGAGCTAATAGCTTATTGTTTTCCCTCTGGAATGATGGGAAATATCTGAGACTGGAGTTGCTTTATGCACTTGGATTCAGATTTCAGCTTCATCTTTTTTGGTGGTTTGGCTTGTACGCCTGGACCATTATGTCTTGGGAATATGAAGAATTTGGGAACATAATTATACACAGAAAGCCAAGATTCCTATTATTTAGAGAAATCTGCAAGCTCATTTTATATTTTTTAAGAAAGCTAATGAAGGAAACACGTATTTTTAAATTTACAAAGCAGCCTACATGTTCAAAAACATAGAGTATATTTGGGGGAAAAAATCCTTTCCCCTTCTAAATGCAAGTAATATATGTTTATCAGAGAAATTAGAAAATACTGAAAAAAAGTAAAGCAGAAATTTATTTCATAATTCTATTACCCAGAGGTAAGGGTTAAGAAGTTAACCCTTTTTTCCCTGTGGATATTTGTAATATGTGTTTACAAAAGTAATACATTTTGTTTGTAACCTGTTTATGTGACAAAGCTATAAATATGTATTACTATAGATATGGAAATACAGTACAGTCTGTGGCAGAGGCTTGGTATTCTGTTGTACAATATATTTAATCAATTTCTACTCTAGAGCTTTTAGATTCTTTTTCTAGTTTTTTTTTTTGCCATAATGAATAATTGTTTAGATTTCTTGATCACTAAATATTTACATATATTCTGTCACAAAATGACTCAAATGGAGGCTTGGGGAAGGGGAGGCAGAATTAGCTGATGTTGCTGGTGCCAGGACTCTCCATGAAATGTATAAAACGGTATTATATTTCATATCCTCAGTGAACAACTATAAACATGTCCATGGTATACAGTGGACATGGCTGATTTATTGTCATTGTGTCATATCTGTTTTGTCTCCCCAAATTCTCTCTTTCCTTCTACAACACTGAGGCTACTACGATGGAATGGGTCATTTTGGGAGAGGTGGGGAAAAGGGGGGAAACTATCAATTGCATAAGTTATAGGGCAACTACTGAGAGAAATATATTTCAGATGTTGTGAAATCTAAGTATTAAACATTATTGAATAAACACAGTGTGGAGGAGACCAAAAGATGTCATTAAGTAAGGCTCTTCTAACAGCCTAAAGTCTACCAGCCAAAGTGGACAAAAAGGCAAAATACGTACACTCCAGCAAGCCCTTCTTCTTGTATCTTAGCAAAGTAGGTCAGCACACACTTACTTAGTTCAAGGGGCCATTTCATAGGGGATGATTTTATTTGCTAACCAGAGTTGGACTGTGGAATTGTGAGCACAGCATGTAATAGCAATTTAAAATAAGGGACAATTTAAAGGTTAAGGCATCAAAAGTAATCTTCTAAAATTTTCTCAACAGTAGACTGAAATAAATGTGTAGGTCCTTCAGCTGAAACTATGTGGCTGTTACTTTAACCATTTTTGTTCTTCAAATCTATACCATTTTATGAACTCTTCTATTTAACTCTTCAAATGCTAAATAACAAATCTATACCTTATTAGATTTGTTTGGAGTAAAGCTATCCAAATTGAATTAGAGAATAATTGAACACCTATCTCATGAGTATTTCAGTGGGCTACATTGCCTTAAAAGATCTGTTAGGTTATTATTTACTTTTTTTGAGACAAAGTCTTGCTCTGTTGCTCAGGCTGGAGGCTGGAGTGCAGTGACAGGATCTCGGCTTACTGCAGCCTCTGCCTCCCAGGTTCAAGCAATTCTCATGCCTCAGCTTCCTGAGTATCTGGGATTGCAGGCATGAGCTACCACGCCCAGTTAAGTTTTGTATTTTTAGTAGACACAGGTTTTGCCCAGGCTGGTCTCAAACTCCTGGCCTTAAGTTATCCGCCTGCCTCAGCCTCCCAAAATGTGTGAGCCACTGTACCTGTTCTGGTTATTATTTTATGGAAAGTTCCACAAGATGTAAAAATTTTATCTGAACTTGAAGCTTTTACAAAGAGGCACTTCATCTGTTTCATAATAAAATAATATCAATTCTTGATTTGTATTGCCCTTTAACAAGGTACCCCACAGGTAGTTTTGTGTTATAAAGTTTGAGCTAAATGCTACATGTCCGCAAGATTTTGATCTTCCTTTAAGTCAACTGTAAGCTATCAGAGTAAAGTCATGTATATACTCCATGTTACTTTTGCTTTTGTTTTTATTATTAAATGTATTTATTTTTTGTTACATTTAAAAAATATAGAGATGTTGTCTCACTGTGTTGCCTAGACTGGTCATGAACTCCTGGCCTGAAGAGATTCTCCCACCTTGGCCTTCCAAAGTTTTGCGATTACAGGCATGAACCACCATGCCCAGGTGCTTTTGTTTTTAGAGGTTTGATATGTGAAGCCAAAAGTTTGGTTCACTATAAGTCTAAGAGACTACGCATGTAGGACTTTCATCATTCTTTTGTCATTATCAGCATTTAGAAACATCTAGAATCCTGTAGTTTCTCAGTACTTTCTTCACTGATACGCCAGCTTGTTTGTTCAATCTTGAGTCCTTCATGCCTTAAAAAATCATAAAAATTAAGTTATTAATTTCATGGCATTCATTTTAAAAGTCCATCGAATCGTCAAGGAAAGAATAAATTATATTCAGTATAATAATTTCTTACATTTTATGTATTACGTTTTCCAAAGCACTGTCAGGTACATGCAAATTCCCTTAACTAATAGAATAAGTGGATGGAATAAATTATTCCATATTAGGAAACTGAGGCACTGGGGTTGGAGTACAGGTTAGTGCTAGAACAAGTGTTAGAATTCAGATTTTCTGAGCAATTGCCCCAGGTCTCGTTGCATTGCGGTATTTTGTGGTATTCTGATTCTTGAAAACTTATGTTCAGTGTGAAATTTGCATGGTAAATTGTTAACCCTGTCTTGTTTCTAGCGAGTGCCAGATGACAAGGTAGTATAATAGATTATTTGTGAATAAGGATAAAAAAAATTTATAAATGATTTATTTACTAATTTTGGTTAGTAATTTTTTTTTTCATTACCAGAATAATTGCTTTTACTTTTCTGTTTAAAGACCTGCTTGGCTTTGATAATTAACTGTACATCGTTTTTACCATGTCATGGCATATTGTCTGATGGTTTTTATAATATTAAAGTCTAAAATTGGAGCCAAATTGAATTTAGCACATTTCTTTTTTACTAAATTGAGGCTAAATATAAAATCCCGGTGAGCTTAGAATCTATAATGAACACGTGCTGTTTTTCTCTGCTTTTTTTTTTTTTTTTTTTGTATTATACTTTAAGTTTTAGGGTACATGTATACAATGTGCAGGTTTGTTACATATGTATACATGTGCCATGTTGGCGTGCTGCATGCTGCACCCATTAACTCGTCATTTAGCATTAGGTATATCTCCTAATGCTATCCCTCCCCACTCCCCCCACCCCACAACAGGCCCCGGTGTGTGATGTTCCCCTTCCTGTGTCCATGTGTTCTCATTGTTCAATTCCCACCTATGAGTGAGAACATGTGGTGTTTGGTTTTTTGCCCTTGTGACAGTTTGCTGAGAATGATGGTTCCAGCTTCATCCATGTCCCTACAAAGGACATGAACTCATCATTTTTTATTTTTTTATTTTTTATTTATTTTTTTTAAGAGTTCCAGGCATTAGATTTATTGTTTTAAAATCTATATTCATTATATATGTGGGTGTATGGTTTTGATTTTTTATAATTTTTAAAACAGCTTTATTGAGATATAATTAACATACAATATATTTTTTTTTAATTTTTTTAGTATTTATTGATCATTCTTGGGTGTTTCTCGGAGAGGGGGATTTGGCAGGGTCATAGGACAATAGTGGAGGGAAAGTCAGCAGATAAACATGTGAACAAGGGTCTCTGGTTTTCCTAGGCAGAGGGCCCTGCCGCCTTCCGCAGTGTTTGTGTCCCTGGGTACTTGAGATTAGGGAGTGGTGATGACTCTTAAGGAGTATGCTGCCTTCAAGCATCTGTTTAACAAAGCACATCTTGCACCGCCCTTAATCCATTTAACCCTTAGTGGACACAGCACATGTTTCAGAGACACAGTGTTGGGGGTAAGGTTATAGATTAACAGCATCCCAAGGCAGAAGAATTTTTCTTAGTACAGAACAAAATGGAGTCTCCTATGTCTACTTCTGTCTACACAGACAGAGTAACAATCTGATCTCTTTCTTTTCCCCACATTTCCCCCTTTTCTATTTGACAAAACCGCATCATCATCATGGCCCGTTCTCAATGAGCTGTTGGGTACACCTCCCAGACGGGGCGGCTGCCGGGCGGAGGGGCTCCTCACTTCCCAGACGGGGCAGCTGCCGAGCGGAGGGGCTCCTCACTTCTCAGACGGGGCGGCCGGTCAGAGATGCTCCTCACCTCCCAGATGGGGTGGTGGCGGGGCAGAGACACTCCTCAGTTCCCAGACGGGGTCGCGGCCGGGCAGAGGCGCTCTTCACATCTCAGATAGGGCGGCAGGGCAGAGGCGCTCCCCACATCCCAGACGATGGGCAGCCGGGCAGACGCGCCTCACATCCTAGACGGGATGACGGCCGGGAAGAGGCGCTCCTCACTTCCCAGACTGGGCGGCCGGGCAGAGGCTGCAATCTCGGCACTTTGGGAGGCCAAGGCAGGCGGCTGGGAGGTGGAGGTTGTAGCGAGCCGAGATCACGCCACTGCACTCCAGCCTGGGCAACATTGAGCACTGAGTGAGCGAGACTCCGTCTGCAATCCCGGCACCTCGGGAGGCCGAGGCTGGCAGATCACTCACGGTCAGGAGCCGGAGACCAGCCCGGCCAACACGGCGAAACCCCGTCTCCACCAAAAACACGAAAACCAGTCAGGCGTGGTGGCGCACGCCTGCAATCCCAGGCACTGGGCAGGCTGAGGCAGGAGAATCAGGCAGGGAGGTTGCAGTGAGCCGAGATGGCGGCAGTACAGTCCAGCCTCGGCTTGGCATCAGAGGGAGACAGTGCAAAGAGGGAGAGGGAAGAGGGAAGAGGGTCATTTTTTATGGCTGCATAGTATTCCATGGTGTATATGTGCCACATTTTCTTAATCCAGTCTGTCATTGTTGGACATTTGGGTTGGTTCCAAGTCTTTGCTATTGTGAATAGCGCCACAGTAAACATACATGTGCATGTGTCTTTATAGCAGCATGATTTATAATCCTTTGGGTATATACCCAGTAATGGGGATGGCTGGGTCAAATAATATTTCTAGTTCTAGATCCCTGAGGAATCATCACACTGACTTCCACAATGGTTGAACTAGTTTACAGTCCCACCAACAGTGTAAAAGTGTTCCTGTTTCTCCACATCCTCTCCAGCACCTGTTGTTTCCTGACTTTTTAATGATCACCATTCTAACTGGTGTGAGATGGTATCTCATTGTGGTTTTGATTTGCATTTCTCTGATGGTCAGTGATGATGAGCACTTTTTCATGTGTCTTTTGGCTGCATAAATGTCTTCTTTTGAGAAGTGTCTGTTCATATCCTTCGCTCACTTTTTGAGGGGGTTGTTTGTTTTTTTCTTGTAAATGTGTTTGAGTTTATTGTAGATTCTGGATATTAGCCCTTTGTCAGATGAGTAGATTGCAAAAATTTTCTCCCATTCTGTAGGTTGCCTGTTCATTCTGATGGTAGTTTCTTTTGCTGTGCAGAAGCTCTTTAGTTTAATTAGATCCTATTTGTCAATTTTGGCTTTTGTTGCCATTGCTTTTTGTGTTTTAGACATGAAGTTCTTGCCCATGCCTGTGTCCCGAATGGTATTGCCTAGGTTTTCTTCTAGGGTTTTTATGGTTTTAGGTCTAAAATTTAAGTCTTTAATTCATCTTGAATTAATTTTTGTATAAGGTGTAAGGAAGGGATCCAGTTTCAGCTTTCTCCATATGGCTAGCCAGTTTTCCCAGCACCATTTATTAAATAGGGAATCCATTCCCCATTTCTTGTTTTTGTCAGGTTTGTCAAAGATCAGATAGTTGTAGATATGCGGCATTATTTCTGAGGGCTGTGTTCCGTTCCATTGGTCTATATCTCTGTTTTGATACCAGTACCATGCTGTTTTGGTTACTGTAGCCTTGTAGTATAGTTTGAAGTCAGGTAGCATGATGCTTCCAACTTTGTTCTTTTTGCTTAGGATTGTCTTGGCTTTACAGGCTCTTCTTTGGTTCCATATGAAATTTGAAGTAGGTTTCTCTAGTTCTGTGAAGAAAGTCAGTGGTAGCTTGATGGGAATAGCATTGAAGCTATAAATTACTTTGGGCAGTATGGCCATTTTCATGATATTGATTCTTCCTATCCATAAGCATGGGATGTTTTCCCATTTGTTTGTGTCATCTCTTATTTCCTTGAGTAGTGGTTTGTAGTTCTCCTTGAAGAGGTCCTTCACATCCCTTGTCAGTTGGATTCCTAGGTATTTTATTTTCTTTGTAGCAATTGTGAATGGGAGTTCACTCATGATTTGGCTTTCTGCTTGTCTATTATCGGTGTATAGGAATGCTAGTAATTTTTGCACATTGATTTTGTATCCTGAGACTTTGCTGAAGTTGCTTATCAGCCTAAGGACTTTTTGGGCTGAGATGATAGGGTTTTCTAAATATACAATCATGTCATCTACAAACAGAGACAATTTGACTTACTCTCTTCCTATTTGAGTGCACTTTATTTCTTTCTCTTGCCTTATTGCCCTGGCCAGAACTTCCAATACTATGTTGAATAGGAGTGGTGAGAGAGGGCATCCTTGTCTTGTGCCAGTTTTCAAAGGGAATGCTTCCAGCATTTGTCCTTTCAGTATGATGTTGGCTATGGGTTTGTCATAAATAGCAGGGTCATGGGTGAAGCTGGAACCCATCATCCTCAGCAAGGTAACACATGAACAGAAAACCAAAAACCACATGTTCTCACTAATAAATGGGAGCTGGACACAGGGAGGAGAACATTACACACTGGGGCCTGTCATAGGGTAGGGGGAAAGGGGAGGGAAAGCATTAGGACAAATACCTAATGAATGAGGGGCTTAAAACCTAGATGATGGATTGATAGGTGCAGCAAACCACCATGGCACATGTATACCTAAGTAACAAACCTGCGTGTCAGCACATGTATCCCAGAACTTAAAGTAAAATAACAAATAAATAAATATTTCTTAAAAAGTTGATTATCTTTTGAGAGGAGATTATGTGACTCTTCCTCTCATCAGAGAGGACTGAAATAACACTTTGGCCTCTGTCTGGTCCCTGTGGTTCTCAGGGAGTTTCCTATCTTGGCCGGCTTCCTGTGCTGGGCAAGGGGGAAATGAAGAACCTAGGTGAAAAGCCTGTGTTCATCTCCCTTGGGCCTCAACACTCCACTGAGATATTTCTTTAGAGTTCTCATACCCATTTCAAGATGTTGAGGGTTCCTTTGGCTGTTTTCCTAACTCTGCTGAAGAGTGTTTGAAGGGAGGCCTTGGGTCTGAGGCCAAGGAGTTCCCCTTTTCTTCCTGACCTTCTGCCAGAACTCTCATTTGGCGTGTGTGTCTTCTTGACACTCTCTGGGCAGTACTGGTGGCAATTGAAATTCTTTACGGTGGTTTTTAAGCAGTCAGAGATGTACTTTGGTTTTACATTTCTCTAGAGAATGCCCATCTTATTCTCCTTGCGCGTCCAAATTGTTTTACAGCCATTTTCATTGTCAATGGTATTTTCAGCAGGTTTGTTTTCCATTAAGCCATCTACACATTACTAGGTCTAAGGAATATTTTTGAAGATATTGAGCAGACATTGATTGAGTATCTTCTGAGCCCTGGGCATGTAGATCTATAGGTGCTTAACATTGTAGCTACTTCACATTCACTCGTAGGCTCTTCGGGGAGTCTAGACAGACACTTAATCACAGGAAGGTGTGACAGGGAAAGTGCATGGTACTATGGATGCTCAGAAGAGGGAATACCCAGTTTGTTTGCAAAGTCTGAAATATCTTTAAAAGCTATTATTGCCACTTGATTGGTTGTTATATGGACTGAAAAACTGAGAGTGGACTCTCAGAGTAAGATTGGGACTGCCACAGTAAGATGGGATTCTTTCTAAAGTAAGATTTGGGCCAGCCCGAGCAACATAGTGAGACCCCCCACCCCAATCTCTACAAATATTTTAAAAATTAGCCAGATACAGTGGCATGCACCTGTGGTCCCAGCTTCTGGGAGGCTGAGTTGGGAGAATCACTTGCGCCCAGGAGATAGAGATTGCAGTGAGCCATGATTGCACCACAGCACTCCAGCCTGGGCAATAGAGTAAGACCCTGTCTCAACCTGACAAGCAAAACATTTTGGGATTCAGTAGAGATGAGTCCTATAGGAAAAGGGGCAAGGAGTAGGACAGCCTTGATGAAGTCGGCTTGAGAAATCCTGGTAAATAGTTTCTTTATTGGACGATTTCCTGGAGGTTTCAGCATCCTAATGCATACTGCTATCCCCAGGAGAGATTATAGTATGTATTCCTAGGCTTATTTGGCTATATATTTTTTAAAAGCTTGGAAGATTTTATCAGATTATTATTTCACAAAAACGTACTCAGGGAAATAGCATTTCAAGCCCTTAAATCTCCAGATCTTTGCAACAGTCATCATTTGAGGAAAAAAAATTAGCCCACTGGTAGATAGAGTTTTTTTTATAGTGAGATGTAGTGGACAGTGGCTACTGGATATAATAGATAATTTGAGAAAGAAAAACAAAAGGATATGGGTACCCACAGACCCATCTGAAAATCACTGCTTTTAGAGCTAGGTTATGTTTCATGAACTTTCACATATGATTTCTTAGTTAAATATCGACAACAACCCTGTGAAGGAAATACTTGATTATCATTATCTTCATTTTAGAGGTGAATAAGCTGAAGCTCACATAATGGATTATGTATGGGAGATGCTGAGAGTCAAACTGTGGTCCTTCTTCTGCCAAAGGCCACATTTCATCAGCTATTATTATGCTTTGTTAAGGAGTTTGTTAAGGTCTTTTATTTCTAACTTTTCTTGTTTTTTATTTTGTATGATTGTGATAAAAGTAATATATGCTTATTAAAGAAAAATAGGTGGAGAAAAGTAGAAAATACCTACAGAACCATCATTAAGTATAACTGCAGTTAATATGTGATATATTTCTTTCCAGTTGTTTTATACAATATTATGTAAGTTGAGTATCCCTTATCCAAAATGCTTGGGACCAGAAGTGTTTCGGATTTCAATCTTGGGGATACTTTGGAATATTTCCAGAATGCACTCAGTTGAGCATCCCTGATCCAAAAATCTGAAATGCTCCAATGAGCATTTTCTTTGAGTATCATGTCAATTCTCAAAAAGTTTCGGATTTTGGAGCATTTTGGATTTTGAGTTTTAGCATTAGGGATTCTCAACCTGTGTACCATAGTTAGCCATAGTTACAGTTATATGTATTATATATACACATTATACATGTATGTTTCTATTTATGCATAAATTTATAAAATTTTGAATCCTACTTTAAAATCTTCCCTACAGACATGCATTTGGTTATTTTCACATAGTTAGTAAAATATTTTAATAAGTAAATCCACTGAACTAGAACTCAGAAACTTAACTTGTAACTCTTCTATGCAGACTGCCACTTGGCCATGGGCAAGTTTCTTGACATTTCTAGAACTCACATTCTTCATTTATAAATGAAGGAGTTGGATCAGATCCTTAATTTTTAAACTGTGGGATCTCACAGAACCCGAGAGGGGCTGAGATTAAGAAAGATCAACAGAGCAGTCAGGACCTTGGCCCTTCGCATGTGCTTCAACCCAAGCAGCGGCATTTGTAGATCTTTTATCTATTTGGGACCTAAGCACATATGGAAAAGGGGATTCACTGATTTTTTTTTTGAAAAAAGAATATAAAAATATTAAACCAGTTGATTTTGAAGCTCAGCAATTCTATGAGTTGCTGTATGTTATGTACATTTTTAAACATTCTTCACGAGGTAGAGTAAGCAAATATATTTTATTCTTTTAAATTATCTCAGGAAGCATGTAAGGACAAAGAGAATACCTGGTCTCTTGACCAGGTTGAAAAGTGTCCAAAGCACTGTCAAGTTGCTTCTTAGAAAATAGGCCATTGGAAATTATTATTATTTTTTTTTTTTGAGAAGGAATCTCGCTCTGTCGCCCAGGCTGGAGTACAGTGGCTGATCTCGGCTCACTGCAAGCTCCGCCTCCCGGGTTCACGCCATTCTCCTGCCTCAGCCTGGGCAGGAGTAGCTGGGACTACAGGCGCCCGCCACCACGCCCGGCTAATTTTTTGTATTTTTAGTAGAGACAGGGTTTCACCGTGTTAGCCAGGATGCTCTCTATCTCCTGACCTCGTGATCCGCCCGCCTCGTTCTCCCAAAGCGCTGGGATTACAGGCGTGAGCCACCACGCCCGGCCGACCGTTGGAAATTCTATAAAATATGTCTCCTTTGACAACATCCATTCTCAGATCCAATTCAATGTGTGTCGCAAAAGACTAATAACCAGGAAATCAGTAGTCCCTGAAACGAATACATGTTTGAAAACTATTAAGTTTACCAATAACTGGTTTTCTACTTTCCTTATGTATATAAGGCTTTGCGTTTTGAGAGGGGTAATTTGGAAGTACAGCATCTTGATATTTTCTCTTGCTTTCACAGAAGGAAGAATCCTGCTCAAAAATGAGGTGAATTAATGCTTGGGCGCTCAGGAACCCTGGACAGCTATATGAGGTGTTTAAAAACTGCCCTGACCATCTTGCCAAACAAGTCTCTGCTCATGAGGCCCCACAGGATGAACGAGCCGAGGCAGGACAGTGTCCTGCCCTGTCGGAACAGTGACTGCTGACCTGCCAAGAGTGAGCTGGGGACTGCCTGCTGTCTGCCAGTACAATGAAGGAAGTGGTTTATTGGTCACCCAAGAAGGTGGCAGACTGGCTGCTGGAGAATGCTATGCCAGAATACTGTGAGCCTCTGGAGCATTTCACAGGCCAGGACTTGATCAACCTAACCCAAGAGGATTTCAAAAAACCCCCCTTGTGCCGAGTCTCCTCAGACAACGGGCAGCGGCTCCTGGACATGATAGAAACCCTGAAAATGGAGCACCATTTGGAAGCACACAAGAACGGCCATGCCAATGGGCACCTCAACATTGGCATAGACATCCCCACCCCCGACGGCAGCTTCAGCATCAAGATTAAACCCAACGGGATGCCAAATGGGTATAGGAAAGAGATGATAAAGATCCCCATGCCAGAACTGGAGCGCTCTCAGTACCCCATGGAGTGGGGCAAGACTTTTCTGGCCTTTCTTTATGCACTTTCCTGTTTCGTTCTCACCACAGTGATGATCTCGGTCGTCCACGAACGAGTACCTCCTAAGGAGGTGCAGCCTCCACTACCGGACACATTTTTTGACCATTTTAAC
This sequence comes from Pan paniscus, assembly GCF_029289425.2. Lineage (NCBI taxonomy): Eukaryota > Metazoa > Chordata > Mammalia > Primates > Hominidae > Pan > Pan paniscus. The sequence goes on along the minus strand of NC_073257.2, from coordinate 62,658,358 downwards.
CGGGTGCAGTGGGCCTTTTCTATTTGTGAAATTAATGGCATGATCCTTGTAGGACTCTGGTTAATTCAGTGGCTGCTCTTAAAATACAAGTAAGTCAAGTAAAAGCTCTAAGATTCAATGATTATGGGATTTGCACTCCAAACATCTACTTATTATTTATAAATGAAATTTATCAACTTGTTGGGATCAAAACATACTATTTTTTTTTTCTTTTTTAAACACATACCCTGTTGGACTAACTTACTGTCTGGAAGCTTTAAAAGAAAATGTTGTTTGTTGCCTGTTTTATTCAAGATTCATACAGGATGATGAATAAGATGGTTAGAGATGATGCTCTGTTTTCACTTAATAAGAAAGAAAACTCTCAGACATCTTCAGACAGTACAGGCTGTTGAACAACAGATCAACCACCTAGACTTGGTTGGTGTTACTAACCCATTAAATAAATCGACAGTTAGCCTAAGCTCTATAAATTGGCTGCATAGCTTTTCCCACACAGAGTCAGACATCTAGAGCCTTAGCAATATGTATTTAAAGATGTTTCACACAGAATTCAGAACACCTGTTCCAGAGTGGCTTGGGTTGTTGGGAAAACAATACCAAAGGGTATGCCTTTGGGTAGGTGGGAAGTGGATGGACCTGAATGGATTCCCACCTTCTACTACTACTACTTAAAGCAATATGTGACTGTTCCATTCAAATTTCTCAGAGTTTTAAGTAGGCAACTCCCACTTAGTTCCAGGTGTATCCAAGGTGGCTTTCATATCTGAAGCTCTAAACTCAACATGGACCCCCTCAGACTGGCTGTTTACTGGGGTTGCCTACATTGTCCCTTCACTGATGTTTGATTTTCTCCTTAGTTAAAGGAACGCCTTATGGTTTCCATGAATGAGGGTTGGAAATTGGTTTGTTAAAGAGCTGAGTTTCTCTCCGGTGGAGTGTGTTTCATGATCCACCATGTGGTTAAATATTAAGGAATTCATCTTACAGCAAGAAAACAAAATGCACACTGAGAGTTCATGCTGAATGTTCTTTGACAGAAATGATAAGGTTTTTCCTAGTATGTTTTATAACGACTCTTTTTTTAACCTGATAAATTATATATCTACAAATTGAAATAAAAGCAGTTCCTGACACTTTCCCAGGGATGGACGGTCTTAACTGGTATAAAGAAAGCCATTTAACTGATCAGTGTTTATTTACAGATGGTTTGACAGTCCTAGAGTTTAAGCTGAATCTGAAATAGAATTGTTGGTCTGGGCTGCATTTAATTTGGTGGAAGACGTTTTTTTCTGTTCCTTTAGTTTTAAGAGGCTAATAAATAGGAATAGGCTTTAGAAATACAAGATACTTGGAGTTTATTAAATGCATTATTTTTGCTGCCAAACTTTAGTTCTGCTTTTGCCTTTTTGACTTTTAAACTTTTTTCCTAAAATCCCACTGGAACAAAATACCAGTACTGTACAAAGGCAAGGTCAACTCAAATTATGCTTCCTGAGTTTTCCCTGATATTTGTTGTTTTGTTTTTGTAAGTTTGCTCCTTTTCCGGTTTTTCATCAAAATTTTTAAATTCAGGCAAATAATTTACTACCCCACAATATAACTTTGAGTAAGTCTTAACAGTTATGAATCAGAATCTTTCACAGAACTGTGACTTTTAAGTAATTTTATTCTTATAAAGTATCCTCTTAACCATAAAACTAATTTTCTTAAAGTATATTAATAATTACAATTTTCCCAACAGGAAATTTTCCTCAAATCTATTTCTCTTTAAGCTTTATGATTTTGCGTTTTCCTGGTACTTATTGACAATACTGTAGTCATTTATATATTTAAATTGCTCAAAGCAAGAAACCAGTTGATTTGACAAAATTAACTCAGTGCTGGAATGCAGGCAGCCTGGGATCTGGCCTCAGGTGTGTCCAACTTGCTGAGTGGTTTGGGTGGATCCTTACATCTCAGGAGCCTCGTTTTTCTCACAAATGGAATAATGGCGTCTCAGTCTAGATGATTTCTGTTGTCATATATATATACAACTACATTTTATTAGATTCTAACATAATTGGATGGGCCAATTATATTGAATTTTATTAGCTTCAGAGCGTTTGTGTCCAGAATGCATCCAACTAAGTCCTCTCTGATTTTCACCTCTGGCGGGATAGGGATGTGGGAAATGAAAGCAGAGTCGTCATGATCTTCCTAAGCATCGTCCACCCTGTCCTTCTACGGGGGTCCACCGCTGGTTTCCTGTCTCTCTCCCTGTGACCTCTCTTCAGTGTATCTGGCCCACCAGACAGGTAGGAGGTAGGAGGTAGGAAGAAAGATGCAGATGACACATCAAGCAGTGAAGATGGATAAACTACCTTTTCCTGGCTCTCATAGAGAAGGTTAAAATCTTTTGTAGTATCAGAGGGACCCTTTGTTTCTAGTTATTTGGTTATTGCATTATAGCAGTTTTGTTTATCTGGCATTTTGGAGAAATTGATCCTTCTGGTTATGGGATATTCTTAGCAGAGAGTTAACTTCTCCGTTTTTGTATTTGACTCTTCTGAGTGTTGACCCCGTCCCCAATCTCCACTAGGAGGTGTGCCACTTAGGAGCCTGTTTTATACGACTTCTCCAAATTAAGCCTATTTGGCCAGTAATTCCCAACAGAATATTTTTACTTTGATTTTAAAAGTCCTGGATCCCTTAAAAAATCAGTCTATCCTTCTTATTTCAGTTTCTTCTACTTTTTAGAGAAGAATCATGGGATGGAACTAGAGGATCACTTACTTAAGAAATGAGATAACTAGAATTTGGCCAAAAACTCCCAGCAATAAACCCTTTAACCAAATGTTTGAGGTGCTGGAAAATCTTAATCTTGAATTTGTGACATTGTGACATTTGGTTCTATCTTTATGTTGTATAAAATTGTCCTTTACTATTAAACATAGGTTTTGATTTTTTTTGTACTTAAATTTTTCCTCCTTTCATTCTTAATGTCTCCCCTGCATATCTGTATGTATATATGTTTATATATACGTAAATCCACATGGGATTTCCATGACCTCTCAAAATGGAAAGCAACAATAATGCCTGTCCTTGAGAACTTTTTTGGTTTTTACAATTGTAAATAATGTTGTCTCCCCATTTAGAATTGGACTTTCAAGCCACTGACTAGGAAAAATTCCTGGGAAATCTCTGCATTTGTGTCAGACTTCACTGCAAAACAGGTATCCCTTGTTTTAAGAAAGCATGATAAAGAACATATTAAACTTAGAGATTTGATGAAGGCTGAAGATGTAAGGATTTTTCATGCATGGCTAAATCATGGCTAACACAGTGGCACCTATGTGTGATACGTGTGGCTCAGCTCTACTGGGACATGGTGAACACCTGAAGAAGAAAGCCAAGGAGCAGGACTCTAGAGTTTCCAAGTCACCAGGAAATTATGACTTAGTGTGGTGGTCATAGGTTCCTCAAACTCAACTTGCGTGAAACCAGATTTACTATATTTTTCTTCCAACCTTTTCTTCCTCGTATCTGGCCAGTGGCATTTCCTAGAAACCTAGAACTCCTCAGTTCCTTTTATCCAGATAGTCACTAAGTTGTTTCCATTCTAATTTTAGATCCATTTCTTCTTTCCATTTCTATTTAGAACTCCATAGTGGGTGCTCAGATGGAGAACCAGCTCCTTAGCCTGAAGCTCAAGGGCCCTCAGCATCTGGTCCCAATCTCTCCTGCCTTATCTCTAGCTACTCCACTCCACAGTTTTCCTCAAACACATTAAGCCCATATCACATTTCATTCTATTAGTTGTATATATGTCTCCTTCATTGCTAAATTGTAAGTTCCTCAAGGGGAAGAACTAGATCCTATTCATCATTCACCTTTCTATCCCAGTGCCTGGCACATACAAAGTGCTTACCTGAAATTCATTCATTCATTCAACTAGTATTTATTAAGCAGTATACCATATTTCAGGCACCGATAGACCCTGGGGATGCTCCACTGAGTAAAGGATCCTGATGCTTTCGTGAAGCTTATATTCTGGCCAGTGTAAGGGAGGCAGTAAATGAATATATGATATTGGCTAGTGTGATGGAGAAAAATAAAGCAGTGCAAAGGGCTAGCAAGTGTTGGAGAGAGTGGGGAGAGGCTGGTATTTTAGATTGAATGATCAGAAACCAGACTCCTCTGATTAGAAGATGGTTGAACAGACATCTGAATCAAATGAGAGTGAATACCATGCATGTGTTTGGGGAAGAGTAGTTGATGCAGGAGACACAGAAAGTGCAGAGTTCTGGCACTTAACCTGAGGAACGGTCAAGGGTCTATGTGGCTGAGTTAGCTGGGAGAGAACCCTGATGCAGGAGGTCAGTGAGGTGTTAGCCTTGTAAGCCATGGATGGATAAGGAGTTTGGATTTTATTTCAAGTGTGGCAGTAAGCCATTAGGGGAGAAGGATACAAAAAACCTGGTGTTTTAAAAGAATGAAACTGGTGTTTAAAAGAATGTGGCTGCATTACAGAGACTAGGGAAGCAAGAGTTGAAGCAGGGGGCCTGGTTGAGATGCCACTGCAGGCTGGGCGTGGTGGCTCACGCCTGTAATCCCAGCACTTTGGGAGGCAGAGGCAAGTGGATCACCTGAGGTTGAGAGTTTGAGACCAGCCTCGCAACTTGGAGAAACCCCATCTCTACTAAAAATACAAAATTAGCTGGGCGTGATGGCACATACCTGTAATCCCAGCTACTCGGGAGGCTGAGGCAGGAGAATCGCTTGAACCCAGGAGGCGGAGGTTGCAGTGAGCTGAGATCACAGCATTGCACTCCAACCTGGGCAACAAGAGTGAAACTCTAAAAAAAAAAAAAAATGCCATTGCAGTAGTCCAGGTAGAAGATGATCATGACTTAGACTCAGTTAACATTTGTTTAGTGAATAAATTTTGTGGAAGGGTAATGAGAAGGGCTGAACTCTTTCTAGAAGCCATGACACTTACAGTTTCTAATCTTTTATAATGACAGGGCTGACTTCTGTTGCAGTATCTTTCTCATAGGAGGTTTTTGGGGGTCTCTGTGAATCCTTGATTTGTATATGGAATTTGATGGGGAAATAGCATTTACTAATTTGGGGAAATCTCCAACTTTGTTTGAATATATTTTATTTCTGAGCGAAATGAAGTCAGGTATATATCTTGATATGTGTTTTCTACCATAGCTTCTTTTGGGTCAGACATTTGCCTAAAAGGAATAGCATAAGACAGTTGTATAAGGAGAAATTAGATATCACAGGGTATATTAGTCAGTTGGTGGTGAAAAGATTTGAAGAAAGAAAAGAAACCATTGGACAGTTGGGTTATGGGTTGGGGTCAGGGGTAGAGAGAGCTTAGTGGTAAAACATTCTGGCATAAACAGTTGCATTGATTTGTAGAGAGGCTAGTGAAATGGAAATGGTCACTTAGTGGGTGACAATTTTCTCTGAAAATTGATCCCATGCCAAAAGGGAAGGAAGTAAAGAAGAAAAATGATGACCACAGATCCTGCTTGGGACCTGCCATGGCATCAAGTTTTAGAACTGTTTCTAGGGGTTTTGTTAATCCTGCAGGAAGGAACAGATACAACTTTCCAGTATGGCTTTTCTGGGATTATATGCTGAGAGAACTAGGATGGATTTTTAGAAGTTTACTAGCATTCTGTATTTCATGTTTGGAGGTCACTTTGGGAAAGACTTTTTTTTTTTTTTTTTTTGTATTTTAACTTTTGATAAACCTTTTGGGGGCCTTATTTGTTAAGTGGGTATCAGCCAACATAAGAGATTATTTCTATAGCATTTTCCTCTCTTCTGTGAATGGAATCTAATTTCCAAGCATAATCTTTGTACTGATTGGCAGTTGCTTTTGTCAGATGCTAATTTGTTTTTGGTTTGTGTTTTATTCAATAGACTAGATTCTCCACTAACATTTATCTTTCATTTTACCCTATTTTAATCCCATCAGTGTTTCTTTTCACATTAAGTTGATTGAATCAAACTACTTAACTCCTCTTCTGTTCCCAAAGGTAGTTTATGACCCACAGACACTGTCAACAGTTTTTCCCTTGTTTTTATGTCTTCGATGGTTGTGATTAAAGTTCTTAAAGGCATTTGATATAGAGAGCATTTGATATGAAGTCGGGGGTGGGGGTTTCTATTCAATAGAATTTATTTTCTGAGTTCCAGAAGAACCTTTTCTTAAGGTCATTTCACTTTACTATATATTAGCCATATACTGTGGGACCATAATTGTAGTCTTTAATGGAGCTTCAGAACATTTTTATGTTTAGTTATTTACCAAAAATTATTGGGGACTGTGTGCTATGGATATAGCAGCGAGCAGAACAGTTGAATGGGGGTTATATTCTGGGAAATGTTTGTTCTTAGAGTGACATCTCAGTTTTTGAAAATGTGTTGTCTAAACTCCATCCATGTATGAAACTCATGAGGACAAAATTCTCTCATATTACTGGTGCTTTTTCGGATACTTACCCATTATTTAATTCTCTGATAAGCTGTAATATTTCTCTCCAGCAATAAAGCAAGGTAGGTGCTCAGGGATTACCTCTTTCCCTCCTTTCTATTCCCTCCACACATGTAGCTGCATCAATTATGTGCTTACTCAAAATCTGTTTTGTTCTGTTCCTTTTAATCCATGTTGTCAAAAATTATTATCCTATTCAAGAGGCAGGTTCCAAACTAACTGATTTTAGAGTAGTAAGCATTAATGTGTATTGTATCATTTGATACAATCAACCCTTAAAAACAAGTAGTGTTATTCTCCTCTCTCAGTGAAGAAAACTGAGACTTGGAGAAGCTATTGACTTGCCCAGAATCCTACAGTGGCATATTTTGGGCACTGAAGGCTCTTCATTATACATCCAGTCTATAAGTTTCCTGGTATTATAGGCATCTGTCCTTTGGAGATGTATTTTTTTTAACAGATTTAGTGTTGTAGATACCACGTGCATAGGACAGAATAAAAACAAATGAGTTCAGTTTTTTAATTATATATTTTGTGTTGGGTTCCATCTGGGAGACGTGCATGTGTTTCAGGATGGATCTGCCAACTTTGATAGCCGTCCATTTTTGCAGTTCCCCATAGACTGTAGAAAATGCCCTTAGCTCTGTCCTAGCTCTGGAACCTTCTAAGTGTGGAATGGGCCCTACTCACTACTAATCTGATAAAGCTTCCTTTGCTACCAACTTCAGTCACATTTCTGCACTTAAGACCACTGACTAGGCATGCCCAACCTTATTCTTTTACTTTCTGTTTCTAGTACGTTTTCTCTCTTCCCTTGATTCTGACCTATTATCTATCTAGGCTCAGAGCCTGAGCTGAGATCCCATTTTCTTTCCTTTCCTGGGGACCTTCTCTGACCCTTCTCTTCCCAGATCATCTGGATCTCCTAGCCTCTTGCAGGCCTCGCTGTGCCTCCTCTGTCTTCTTTTTGTTTACCGAGGGCAGTTTTTTTGGAGTGGGGAAGGACACTCTAAAGGCTAGATGATGGATTCAGTCCCAGATTGTGCCCCACCTTTCATTCTCATGTTGGTGAACTGGTGGTCTTCTTTGCTTCTACCTTTTCTAATTTACAATTTTAGATCTCATGACCTAAATAATGGACTGAGCCATAGGAATTATAGGGAAATTGTAGATTTTTCTCTAAAGTTAGTAATCCCAGCAATTTGACTTGTAGGCAGATTAGAAGATAAGGATAAACAAAAAGACAAACCAAATTATCATCTCACCAGAGATAAATGATGCTCATATTTGGGTTCATATAACTTTTGATATTTTTCTGCACGTGCTCATAAATGAGTACTCTGTGTACATGTGTATTTCTAAATGGTATCATTTTGGCCTTCTCTTTTACAGCATGCCCAGGGATTGTCTATTTCCCTCCTCGCAACAAACCATCATGGATGTCTAATTACTCATGATCTGATTTAGAAGTCACCACATCTGTGTCCCACCAGCCTGTCGGTGCCATGACTGTGGTGGTGAAGCATGTGGTTATACTCAGTCTTACACTGGAAGATCATTCTTGATTTAGATCCCTACAGCTGCCTGCTGACTGAGTGACTTTGGCCAAGTTACTTGACTATTGTAGTAGCATTGTTTCCTTACCTACAAAATGAAAATTATAGTTTCTATAATGCTGTCTTGAGGATTGAACGAGATGATATGCATAAAGCACTTGACAGAGTACTTGGCATCCTCCTGGTTCCCAAGCCCACCAGTGGCATTTCCATTCCTCCCAGTGCTCAGCCCAAATGTGTTGGGTTTTGTTTTGTTTTTGAGATGAGATCTCACTTCATCCTCCAGGGTGGAGTGTAGTGGCATGATCATAGCTCACAGCTCACTGTAGTGTGGCACTCCTGGACTCAAGTGATCCTCTGACCTTCCTCACCACATCTATTGCTGGCATAGGTCTAACCACCTTCATCTCTTACCTAGGTTATTACCTGGTCTTGCTTCCTTTTAGTGGGCTTTTAGTACATTTCTCTTCTTCCACCTCATATGGCATTAAAGCCAGTGTCCTCATATGGTGACCTACGAGGTCCTCCCAGACCTCATGCCCTGTACTCCCTTGATGATCAACAAACACCGACACACACAAGCCTCTGGAATTTTCTCCCACAGATAACCTCCTTGTTGACCCATCATACAGAGGTAGACCTTCTCTGACCAACTTAGCCCCCAATTCTAACCTCCCTTCCCCCAATGAGACTCTCACTTAGTTTTACCCTTTAGCACGTATCTAACATGCTCTATATTTTACTTATTTCTTTACCTGTGTATTGTCTGCCTCTTTCACTAGAACACAGGCCCCACAAGCCAGGATGTTTGTCCATTCTGTTCACTGCTGTATTCCGCATGTTTAGAATAGCACATATATATTCATTGTGTGAATTTTAATAGACACTAAAATTTATTAAGTGTTGCACATGCTAGTTACTGTGCCTAGAATTCAATAAATGTTAGTGACTGCTGGTGATGTGTCTGTTATGTTTTCAGAAACCCCCTGTTAAAAAAACAGTGTTACTTTTAAGGATAATCCCTTAGCCCAAGAGTAAACATTAATTGTTCAGTTCTGCTGGCTGTGACTAAGCAAGCCCCTAACAATGTGACTCAAGGTGGTTAAGTTTTGATGATGGGAAGAAATGAGGAGATCTGGGTGTGTATACACACACACACACAAACACACATGTATGCATATACACATTCGTATTCTATGTATATATACACTAATGTATACACACATATATGTACACATATATACATACATTATTTTTGTTGACAGCCTAAAATACGAACACAGAAATCTAACACCTTTTGTTTACAATTTTATTTAGCAGTTTCTGGAGGATACTTGATTTTAATTCTACATAACTATCTCAAGTAGATAGTGTTGATGTTTTTGTTCATGTCTTATAGGGTAGCATTTTTTTCTTTACTTCCTGTTACAACCTGTATATAACTCAGGAAGTAACATTTTAATTTCATTAGCAAAAAGAGCAGCTGACTCAAAGTCTAAAAGACCTGGGTTTTGTTGTGACTCTGTCATTGACTTACTCTCTGGCTCCAGGCTAATACTTAAATTCCTCATACAATTTCCCCTTCTGTAAAATAGGATAATGGTATATACTAAACAGGAATGTTGTTAAAATAATTAGTAACAAAGGTGTGAATTTTGTTTGAGTTGGATTTTAAAAAGCAAAAACACATAGTATATGTACAGACACATTTCTGGACTGGTGCACAGGTATGTCTCATTTTCCTGATTCATGAACTGTGCCATCTACCCTGTATGGGTACCTAGGAAGTATTAAATGAGTTCTAAATCTCCCAGGCAAGCATTTATTTTGATTATTTTGTCTGTTCTACCATGTTTAGTCTTGCTCTTCATTTGTTTTACTAACCTTTCCTTAGAATTTTCTCTCCTAAAATACTGAATTAAGCCCTGGATTTTCCTAAATGGAGTCTGTAGCCATTGAGATACCTGAGGCTGTGATGGGTGGAAAGGCCTTACAGGACAATGAGACTAGAAAGAAGAGAGAAGGATACAGAACGCACAGGCCCCAATCTCCAGGGGTTTGCAGTCCTGGTTGGATAATGGAGCAATCTTAGCAAGTGTTTTGAATAAAAATATGAATGCAGAAAGGATGCAGAGTGAAGGGATAGTGAGCATCAGGGCAGAGTAACTCTGGCAGATACATAAAAGGGTTTAAGCAACAAACATTTGTAGAAAGAAGTAGAAAAGGACTTCAGAGAGAATAAGAACTAAAGCTCTAGAGCACAAAACTGTAGTGTTGCTGGTACTGCCAGTCATATTACAGGTACCATCATAAGTCTCCCTGGGACTAAAAGACAAGAAAGCACAGGTCTTCTTAAGAGCATCTTCTCACAAAAGGGGTGAGACATGAGACATTTTTGTTGGTAATGGTGATTCCAGTCTCACTATTAAAAAATACCATACAGTAGAAACAAAATTTGAAGGAATTGGGAGGGTGAAGTGGCTCTGTCCAGTTGGGGACATCTGGAAGCCATGAGGTAGATGCATAGGATTATAGCAGACATAATCATGTGAGAGGCCAGAGAAAGAAACTGACAGGCAAAAGCAAGAAATTGAGTTTGTGTTTAGGGAACAATGAGTGGCTCTTTTTGCCCTTGGCAGTGGGATTCACATCTAGGAGAAGACAGAGGAGGTGGAGGCAGGAGGATCATTTGAGCCCAGGAATGCAAGACCAGCTGGGCAAAATGGCAAGACCCTGTCTCTACAGAAAATTTTTTAAAAATTAGCCAGCCATGGTGGCCTGCACCTGTGGTCCCAGATACTCAGGAGGCTGAGGCAGGAGGATTGCTTGAGCCCGGGAGATCGAGACTGCAGTGAGCCATGATCATGCGACTGCACTCTAGCCTGGATGACAGAGCAAGATCCTGTCTCACCAAAAAAAAAAAAAAAAAAAAAAAGACTTAAAAAAAGGAGATGTCATGTTGAAGGGAGTTGAAGAAAGCTATGAGGGGAGTTGTCACAATCCAGGGAATCCAGGTGCTGTAGCAAGAAATTAAGGAAACAGGTTTTAGAATTTCTTTGGAGTTAGTTAGCTTCCACAGAATATGGGAATGTGGGGGTGCAGAATGTTGTCAGGAGGGCTGTAAAGAAATTAAAATAGAAGTATAGGATAGAGAGGAGCAGGGGCTTCCTTAGAGTAGGGGACTTCTCTGAGAGATGACATTTGAATGGAATGTCAGTGACAGGCAAGTGTCCCAGGAGAAGGCAGAATCCAGGCAGAGAGAATGGCTGGCTCAGAGATCCTACTCAAGGCAGGAGGGACTTCGCAAGCTGTGTTCAAAGAGCCCCAAGGTCATTGGGCTGAGATAGAGCCTGGAGAATGATAGGGAGGGTGGCCAGAGGGCAGGCTAGAGGGAGGTAGCCAGATATAGGGCCTCAGGGTCTTGGGAAAAGATTTGGATTTTATTAAAATGAGTTTGACAACCATTGGAGGGCTTTAAGGGACATACCTGTTTAACTGTTTCAAAATAGATGATTCTGGCGGTTCTAAACAGAATGGATTTTAGGAAGCTACCTTAGTCTGTTCAGGCTGCAATAACAAAATATCGTAGACTGGGTGAGTTACAGCATTCTGGATGCTGGAAGTCCAAGCTCAAGGTGCAGGCTGATTAGTATCTAGTAAGGGCCAAGTTCCTGGTTCATAAATAGCACTTTCTCCCTGTGTCCTCACATTTCAGAAGGGTGAGCCCACCTCTCTATGGTCTATTTTATAAGGGCACTAATTCAGACCTGAGGACCCTGCCCTTGTGATCTAATCACTGGTGATTAGGTTTCAACATAGGAATTTGAGGGGAAGGAGACACAAACATTCAGACCATAGCAGGAGGCAAGAGTGGTGTTAAGGACAACAGGTAGAAAGAAGGTTATTGTGGATGTTCAGGTGAGATAGAGTGTTGAGAAATGGATGACATTTCAGGATGACTGATTTAACATACGAGGTGGTAATAAGCAAATCTAACTGGGCACAAGACTACAAAAAATAATGAAAAATGGACACATGTAGTTTTAGATAGCTATGTGATACTAGAATAATTTTTTCAGTACTTTACTAATATAGTCATAAGTAGATTTTGAAATGTGGCTGAAATGGGATAGGATGTTGGCTCAGCTGTAAATACTCAAAATTCAGATTTCTTACACAATGTGATGCAGTTTCCTGAATATTTTTGTTTTGTTTATATTTCAGCTTAAACTCTCTAAACCTCACTTTTCCCATCTGTAAAATAAGGATCATATCCATGCATTGCCAGGTGGTTTTAAGAAGTAAATGACACAGAGCTTGGTATATAAGAGAACTTTGGCAAAACAATTGCTGTTGGTAATACCATGCCTGGGGAAATACCTCAATAGAAACTTTGTTTTTTAGTAGTGTGGTCGTTGGCTCTAAACAAAATTATTTCATTTTTCAACCTTATATATTAAGAAAAACATGACTATTCTGATGCCCATTCTTAGTGCTATTTCATGGCCTTTCCAGTTTTTTTGTCACCCATTTCTCTGATTCATAAGAAAGTGATGTCTTTTTCTTCCTTTTGCTGTTGAGGAAGCTAATCTCTAAGGAAATTAATTGAGATGGTCAAAGGCACCAGGTGAGCCTTTGTTAAAGGTAAAACTAGCATCTATGTAAAGATACAGCTCAGTGATGCATTGTCTGTCCGTTCATGTTTTACAGCTGGAATCACTAATCAGAGACCTGAATCATTACTCTTCCATAACTGCTCCAGAGTTTTGAGTCTCCCAATTCTGTGTTAGTTACATGTGCTCTCCCTTGTGTATTGCCTCTTAGTTTTGAATTGTTGCTTAGTTCCACTGCACCATTGTCAAGTCCTATTTATCTCTAAAAGCTAATAGCTTCCAGAAAGAGCTAGGAGGCCAGGTCTGGGCACTGAAAGAGCTGTGTATGTCTTCCTACTGTGGATTAGTTGAAAGAGACAACTCATGGGAAAACAAACTTTTTCCAGTATTTTAGTTTTACTTTCCACTATAGTAATTTTTTTTAACCCCTTTTCATTTATTTATTTATTTAGGGACAGGTCTTACTCTGTCACCCAGACTGGAGTGCAGTGGCACAGTCATAACTCACCGTAGCCTCTAACTCCCAGGCTCCGGCGATCCTCCCACTGCAGCCTCCAGAGTAGCTGGAACTACAGGCGCATGCCACCATGTCCAGCTAATGGTTTTTTTGTTTGTTTGTTTTGTTTTGTTTTTTAGTAGAGACAGGGTTGCGCTATGTTGTCCAGGCTGATCTTGAACTCCTGGGCTCAAGTGATCCACCTGCCTCAGCCTCCCAAAGTGCTGGGATTACAGGCGTGAGTCACCATGCCTGGCCTTTCTTCAGAATTTTAGATCATTGTACCAAATGCCAAAAACACTCTAGTGCTGGTAGTATTTAGTCAAGTTCTGAGCAATGTTTTTAAAAATTAGGAATATAAAAAAGCTTAATAAAATACTAGCATGTACTTGACATAACATGCTATTCTAGTAAGTCTTAATAATGATCTATAAAATGTTAACACTTTTATTCATATTTCCTTATAATCAAATTGAACAGATACATTTTCCTTTTCTCTCAGAAAAAGTAATAATGAGCCTAGTGCTCTAACACTTGGGAGAAAAATAGATAAACGCGACCAAACGCAAGTCTCTGAAATGATAGTCCTTGCCAAGTGTGTGCAGATGGGAAACTGGCTTCTTTTGAATGTGGAAGGAGAGGTGTATCCCATGTGAGGGGAGCACCGTTGTGATTTTGAAAATTGTACTGTACATCTTCTTGTTGGCATCTGCTTAATTTCTAGCAATATCTCATTAACATTTCTTTTGTGAGTTTTTGTAAAGCACATCTTGAACTTTTAAACCTTTAAGTGAATAAGAATTCTAAGTGTATGAAATTCTTTGATTAAGGAAGTGAACGCCCAGAAGTGCATACAATTTCTTGAAACACTTTTATCCTCTGTTAAAGTTTGTTGTAGAAAATCCTTGTTTAACATTATACGCCAAAGACATTCTAAGCTTAATTTCAAAAATATTAAATGCCAAAGAGCAGAAAATTCTTAAAAACAACCACTTCTAACTTGTCACTTTATTGTTAACATTGACAGTTTCACATGGAAATGGTCAAATTTCAGTTTTCAAAGTCATTTGACTCTTTCACTTTAAGTCAAATAGTAAATGTGACTGAATCTTCAGTATTTTAATTAAAACAATTTTATGTATTTGTCTTTTCTCATCTTTTTATACCTCATTCTTAGATTTTTAAATAATTCTGAAATCACTTCTGTTGGTACTTACATGTAACTCAAGTTTGAAATATGGAGATAGTTATTGGGGTGGTGTGTGTGTGAGTATGTATACCTTTTGTGCATCATAAAATAATCAGGCAAAGTGATTTTAAGATAGTAATCTTTAGCAAAAGCAATAATTTTATTTTTCTTCCTCTAAAGAGTTCAGCAGATCTAGACTTGAAAGTGTGCTGACTTAGGTGTTTCTTGTACAGTTCAAGTGAAATTGCAAATAATTTCTGTTCACTTGAGCAGGATGGCTAAGGAGGGCGTTTTCTTTTAAAGAAAGATGACCATTATGTCTTACAATGTAGAATTTACTTTGATATTTCTTTTTTGGTGTTCTTGGCAAAGACATTTATAGGCTGGTATTCTTCTCTAGTATCGTCCCTCTTTATATTATTTAATTGTGCTTTGTATTTTACTTGAAATTAGAGGCATATAGATTGCCAAGACAACTTTATGCTGAATAAATTCATGTCTCTGGAGGAGGCATACGCAGCTTGACTAAGAGAAAATAAGCAAAGATGGCTTCTATCGTAAATAATTCTGACCCAGTTTCTCAAATCTAGGTAAAGAGACCAACACCCAAATTCTACTCATAAAACCTAAGTAACATACATGGGCTGTGCAGATGTGGATAAAATGCTAGTATAATTGTATGGTTTTTTTAAATTAATTTTTAATCACACAAGTGACATATCTTTGTTTCTCTTTTTAAAACAGAAAATACACATGAAACAAATTTTCCTCTGGCTAGCACACCTCAGTAGGTATGCCCATCCTGCATAAGACTAGAGCTACACTGTATGATTATAATGGTTGAATGGCCAAGATCCTAAGAGGAACACCTGCCCACTGTTTCTAAATTTTCCTTGTTTGGGAAAATCTGAACTCCTCACAAGGTTAAGGAAGAGGAGACCCACAGGGTTACTCACATGATTCTGGCCTGTGGTACTACAAGAGAGAGGTAGAGAGGGAAAGAATGTTCTTGTTCAAAAGACTTTAATGAGGTTAAGTTGAACAAACTTACATGGAATTTTTATATTAGGAGAAGTTATCTAACTCAATATACATGTATATGTATATAGATAGATACAAACCTACATGTATATATCAAATAATTTTGTTAGAACCTAATAATAATAAAACTATTTCTAATTTTTGCTTATATTTTTATTCATCTACTTAATCTATACATTTGATACCTACCATTTGTACCTACTATATGGTAGGAAATTTTCAGACATCATTTCTAATGTTGTTACCCCTATTTTACTTCTTAGGAAGTTGAGATTCAGAGAAGTAAATGTGCATCCCAAGCTGCAGTGGTAGTCAGGGAATGGGATAAGATTGAATGCTGTTTTTCCATAGGTTCGTTCTTGGCATCATGTTGCCTCAGAGAATCAGTTTCTGGGATGTACAACTAAAATTGTTTAATGTCTTTGACTCATTAAATGGCATAAAAGTTTTAAATTCTCATTCTAATATCATTCTGATTTTCTGAAGATCTTCCTTTGATGACAGCAAAAATACTCGCTAAATGTTTAACCACAGATACTGAGTGGGTTCTGGCCAATCAGCGTGGGCTCCACTTGTATGTCCAACAGTTGAACGTCAACTCAAGTTTAAGGCCTCATGAAGCCTAATTAATAGCAATATAAACCAGTTTAAGCACTTTTGGCCAGTTAATATATTTTTTAAAAAGCACCACACAACGTTATTCTCAAAATCTTTGTCTTAATCTGGTATTAGCCATAGTTACAACATTCTGGTTTCAAGTTCTCAAGTAGTTTTTGGGGTTTGTTTTTATTGAGTCATTGAAAATTACAGTAAATGAACCTACAGAATTTCTTGACTGAGAATCTGCCCTGTTTTTCCCTTTTTCTAGGTCTATTATTAGCAGAAGATTTTTCTGCATAGTTGGCACGCTGTACCTGTATCGGTGTATTACAATGTATGTAACTACACTCCCAGTACCTGGTATGCATTTCAACTGTTCTCCGAAGGTAAACTATTCCTCGCTGTAATTTCCCTTTCTGTTTGTTTCTTGTCTTGCCCTGGGGTCCTTTGAGTGAGGTTGCAGGAAAACGTTTCTTCAGAATACAGTGGAGTCACTCCTCTATCTGAGAATGTTACTAAATGATATGGCCAGGCAGCCCCACCCTTCCCAGAATCTCTAAGCCCTGCCAGTGCCTCCCAACTGGGGAAATATGTGTTCTAGTTTGTGTGTTGGAAGCAGTTAAGCTTTGTGTAGTTCTTTGGTTTCCTGCCAAATTTTTAAAATATCATTCATTTCTTTGACACGCATCCAGAAGCTTTTATATGCTTCCTCTCTCTCGGAGGGAGAGCTCGATTTCAAGTGATATTTTTTCCATTTTCCTTCTTTCTATTAATCCCTACAGCAGAGCCAGAAAGAGAAAGTATTCCTATTTCCTTGCAGTCCTCAACCAAGCCAAATAAGATCACTGTTATCTGGGGTAATATGTTGCCTTATTGATTTTCTCTAGTAACAAAGAAGTCTTTTTAAAAATAAACTTTATTCCTCTCTTATTGTCTCTACCTTTCCATCAGATTCAAATGACACTCTTCACCTCCTAACCTTTACCTTGGAAGAATTTTTAACTAGGGTGATCGTTGGAACTCTGTGAAATAATTAGCAGATTTTATTGTTAAAATATTTATGTACATTAAAGCTCTTTAATGAATTTTTAAAAGAGGCTAATTTCTCTCCTTGATTTTTGGTGGGAGAAAATATAGTATACTCTGATGTATTTGAGATCATTTCTTTGCATTATACCTGTGTGGGTGAAACAGCCAAACACTTTCAGTCTCATTGCTTTGTACTTTTGTTCCTCCAGAAGAGATGTTCTCTTTGATAGAATCTTTGGAAAGAGAGCTGAAAAATTCACTCTGGATTTTTAATTTGATCATATGAAATTTTGGATCTCTTTAATTTGTATGTCTCCTGTGGCTCTTTTCTTTGCTAAACTTACATTTGTGCCTACAGAGATAGCTCATTTCTTACTTAACTTTTTGCTTTTTTTTATTTTTTAATTTTTTTAATTTTTTTATTTTTTGCTACACACTACTTCCTTACCTCTGGAAGAGCTGTCATACAAAAGCAATGTTCTCAACATTCCACTCTTCTCTATCAGCCATCCTGCCTCCCTGCACTCTCCTTCTTGCAGTTTCTTTCGCCCTTCCAAAGAAGCCAGCTTCACATCGTTTTCATTGTCTGTAAAAGCTCTCAAGCACTCACCTGTAGCTCCTGGGTTATAGGGAATATCTTGTTGTCATTGAAAATCCAAGGATATGGACTCTTGCTGGGAGCCTGGCTTGATAAGCAGCATGTTCTCAGCAGTAAACTGACAGTTTAGGATATTCACCTAAGTTTAATTCAACTCCTTAAAAAAGTCTGTGCATTGGGAAATTTTGCCACCAAGGGGTAGGTAGATGTAGGTTCTGGCCAAGCACATGCTGAAGATGGATCCAGTATTGAGGGGCCGTACCATGTAGCCTTTCTCCCTACTCTGGTTCTAAACTTGTTTCTTCTTGAGGACTACTGTAGCTCCACCAGTTGCTGGCAAGCCCATACTTGGTGAGCCATTGGTTCTTACATAGTCAGCTTGAGTCATCAACATATCTAACCAAAATTCTTTGCCTAAGAATAGCTTGTGGGTTTTCTTCGTAAACACAGAAGTAGCAGCAGGAACTGTGCACAAAAGCCAAACTCAAACGTGTTGCTCATTTATTGCGTTGCCAGAAATCCCAACTAGGGCCCTCATTCTATGAGGATCTTCTGGAAACTAGAATCTTAAACAGTAGGAGGTGAAATATTAGCACACCTTAGAAAAAAATACTAGTTAAAACTCATTAAATCTAATTACTTATTTTGTAGAATAAGACTCTTGGAAGAAAGGATTTAGAATACACTTTTTTATTCTGAAAACTTTCACATGTATCCCAACTGGTATAAGGAACTCCCATAAACCCAACACTCAGATTCAATAATTATCAAGATTTGCAACATTTGTTTCCTTTCTTTTTTCTTTTTGAAGTATTTAAAACAACTCCCAGGTAACGTCATTTCACCTCCACATACTTTAGTATGCATCTAAAAACTGTGAACATTTTAGTACAAAACCATAATGCTATTGGTGTTCAACAAAATTAATAGTAATTCTGTGATATCAGCAATTACAAGTTGATGCGATATCCTGATTGTCTTAAAATGCTTTTCTTTTTTTTACAGTTGGTTTGTATAAATTAGGGTCCAAAATCTTTATATTACATTTACTTGTTCTGTCTTTTAAGTCTATAATTCTAAAGCAGTCCTTTCTTCCTTTCACCCCTCTGCCAGTAGCCTGTAGACATTAGATTAATAGTCCTACAGAATATCCCACTTTCTGGATTTATCCATTTGTTTCTTTGTGGTGTCAAGTGACTTGTGTTGCTCTATGTTTCCTCTGAATAGAAAGTTGGCTCTGCAGACTTAATTAGATTCAATTTTAGCTTGTTAACAGAACATTTGCCAGGTGGAATAGAAAGACTTCTGAAGCTAGGCACAAGAGTTGGGAAAGGCTTCGAAGGCTTGGTGCTGCCTCTTGGATGGCAGATCAAGCTTAAGAAATTCAGTGGTCAGGCAAGGGCTAGAATCCTCCACTGAGAACGAGTATCTGAAGACAGAAAAGGGTGACACTGGAGAGAAGCCTCAGAGGACAGCTTTGCCTACTTTAGAATCATACCTAGGGCTAAGGGAATCAGAAGTGAGAGGAACCTTATTAAAAGTCACTCAGGCCAAAGTTCTATTTGATGTCTGAACATCATCGCCACTGAATCTTCAATCTCTCTCTGAACCATTGTACAGAGAGGGAACTTAATTGCCCCTGTAAAAATACAAACTTACCTAATAGTAAAAAGAATACTAAAGTTAAGGTTAAGACAGTCTTACACAACCACTTACTAGCATTTGGGCAAGTCATTTAACTTTTCAGAGCCTCAGTTCCCTCCCTAAATGGCAAAGCAGAGCTAATGATGCTTTTTGAAATCTGTCTTAAGGAGTTATAGGTGTGGAAGGAGACAGTTTCTAGGGGCTCTGTGGGTGTAACGCGCTATACGGAAGTAAGAAGAGGACTTAGTATTGTCATCATGCTTCAACCCCTAGACTCTTATTTATCCAGTGAGAACTGATTTAACAAACATGCATTAAGGACCTACTGTGCTTTGGGTGCTACAGTATGAGGCATGAGGAAGGTAGATATAGTTCCTACCTTTGTGGAAAACACCTTAAAATCTGTTAGTTTAAATTTGTAACTTATGTAATAAATGTGTAAAATGCTGTGATAAGGGCCTCAAGCTAAGCTACTGGCCCTAAGGATGGATGGAAAGGAAGAAACAGACTTGAGCAATATTTAAGAGACCAAATTGATACAACTTGATAATAGATTTCATGCAGGGAATGAGAATAGGGAAAGATTCCAAGGGCTGGATTTTACACTGGTATAATGACATGGTATAGAGGAAATGAAAGTTAATGAGTTGGATTAAACACAGAGTTTAAAGTATCTGTGAGATATCTAAGTGGCGGTGTCCAAGATAGTTAGCAATATAGTCTAAAGCTGAGGGAAACATCAGGCTGGAAAATAAATATTTGTGAATCATCATATTCTGGATGGTGGTTAAAGCTGTGGATATGGATGAAAAGGCCCAGAAACAAGTTACAGAAAGCACAATGCTTCCAGAATTGGATATTCTATTATTTGAGATACCAATTAAGGCCTGTCACTTGGTGGATACTCTGACAGTTACTCAATATCACTAAACTGTAAGGGAGGAGAGTTGAGCTTTAGAATATGACTTCCTGCTTAATACAGTCATGTGAACTTAAACTTGGTTTCACTATGCCATTAAAATGCCGTAATTAGTGTACTTAATGCTTCCCTTAATGCCAGTACTCAAAATGTGCAGCTCCTAAGAAAAATGTTTCAACAAGTATACAGTAATGATTATAAAAATTGGTCTTATTGTTCATTCACTCGATGGCAGTATACTCTTCACAAAATATAATCGCTCAGAGAAATAATAATCCTATGAGATGATCAGGTTGTGAGGAAAAGTAGGCTTCCCATAAATGTTTCTGCAGCAATAATAAGCCACTGGGAAAAGGAAGTGAAAAGGGAAGTGATGTGTTCAGTTTCTAGATTGCAAATTTCTGGCATATCCCATGGTGGTATACATGTGCATGGCTTACACTGGAGGCTGCCAAATTTTTGATACCTTGATTAGCCCATGTTACTCTCATCATAGCTCCAAAGACCGTGTGTTCCATCCTGAAAACAACCTCTTCTCATCTTGTTACAACTGTTTATGATACTGGTTTCTTTAGAAAAGGGGCAGAATATTTGAGAATTCTTTGGTGTTGTAAGCTTCCTGTTGGTAAGGTTTTTCCTGTTTTAACAAACTCCTTAAAATAAAAAATTCCAGATAAACAGGCAGCCTAATGCTAATAGAAGAGAAGAAATAACTTACACTGTTTTCGACTCTCATTTTAATAATCAGATGAGTTAATCTAATAGTGACTAAACAGTAAAATGAGATGCATGTTTGGGCATGTTTTGTGGTCTCCATGGTGACCTTAGATTTGAAAACCTTTGAGAAGAGAGAGAGTACATTAAGACAGGGACACTCAGCTGGCTAGTGTATTAATCCAATGTGGAGTTTTCAGTGAAATGATTCTCTTGAACTTGAAAAACATGTTTTGTTTTGTTTTAATTTTTGCCTCTGACATAAGTGAACACAGCCCATTTTTGGACAGGGTTATGTCTGAGTGGCATCTGAGGTTGATCGCTCAGTGGATCAATATAATACAAATGCAATAGCAGAACAGCCTTCATATTCTTCTCTGCCACTGTCAGCTTTTCTGCAATGCACAGATTAGAAAGATGAAACCACCTCCTTTGACTTGCTGCTGAGCTGTAATGTCAACCATCAGCCTAACGGGTCCCTATGCTGGCACAAGTTCAGTCTTATAAGGCAACAGACTCATTGCTCTTTAGGATGTTATGGCCTTCTTCAGTTCTTTCTTACTTTCCTGGGTAGCAGTTAGAGTATTCCAGGTGCCCTCTACACTGACAAAGTTTGATATTCTGATTAGCTCCTGCTAACCTTATCAGTATTTCAGGATATGGCTTGTGTTCCATTACCAAAATAACTTCCTGCCATCCTGTTGGATGGTGTGCAACTTAAATTGTCATTGCTTGATTTTGGATAATTTTCTGCTTGTTCCAGTTTCTGATTGTCATTAAAATTTTCCTTTTCGTTTGTTCTCAATTCTTTTTTTTCTGCTTCTTGCATATACTTTCCAGTAAAGTTTCCCATCCTAAATCTGTTCTTTGCTTTTCCTTTTCTCTCATTGCTGCTGTTCTCTTCCTTTTTCAGTGATTAAAGATAGCAATGTTCTAAATAACTTCTCTCTGTCACTTAAAAAGAGATGTTTTCATTTTAAATAAACCATACATTCTTTATAGATATATTGAAAGACTACAAAAAGAGGAAGATTTTAGAACCACTCATGACCCTATCTACTATTAACAATTCAGTATATTAGTTCCTTATGTATGCATTTTTTACATGATTCTGATGGTGCTATCTATGCATTTATTATTCATGTCTCCTTATATTTAACATATGATGTATGAATTTTTACATTATTTTATAAACTCTAGCCTTTCTAAAGGCTTTCTTACTAAAAGGAAGACACCACTTTCCCAGAATGTGAGACAGGCAGATTGTTGATGTGATTTCATTTGATAGTCAAGAAGCTTGTTTATTTCCTGAGCAAACGTTTCTAGAGAACCTACCCTATGTGGGCATACTGGTAAATTTTGAGGACACACAATGTATAAGACAAGCGCCTTCTCCCTCTGGGCATCCAGAAGCTGTGAAAGAGACAGAAATGTAATCCCCAGATCCCCCTCTGACTCCCTGTAGTAGATTTGCAGAGCCATTTGCCATGGATGCACAGACACCGGAGGCACCTCTGCTGGGAGCATGAGCTGCCCTGTGGATGTGCCTCTGAGCCCAATCTCAAAGGAGGAATAGGAGTTTGCCAAGTGGAGATAGAGGGAGGAAGGGTTCCAGGTGGAGGAAACAACGGGCATGGAAGGGAATTGGGGAATAAGGTGAAACTAGATGTATCTGGACATGGGATCTTATGGAGCAAGTGGCCAGAGATGACTCCAGACAGGCAGTCAATCTTGTGGGAAGATTTTAAAGGGCCTTGACACCCAACTAAGGAGTCGTAGTTCTATCTATAGGCAATAGGAAGCCAGGAAAAGTTTTAGCAGGGGCATTATTTGATCACATCTGTCTTTAGAAGCATCTCTCTCCATTGATAGAGATAGTAGGGTATTTGGGAGGGAAGGAGGGAAGTAGACTTAAGTAGTATCAAATTATATGCACCTGTTTTGTGCCAGATATGAATTCAAATGTTGTGTTTTTATTTAATTTTTATAACAGTGAATGGGAGAAAATTGCAGTTGGTTCAGAGTTATGTGACCAGCCTAATGTCTTATAGGTACTGAGTGGCAAAGGCAAGAAGACTAGCCAAGTATCTGTTCTTGGTACTCACGTGAGGGAGACGGATGATGCTTCTGCATGGATTTCTGAATTAGAGATGAGGAAGGCCTAGACCAGGGCAGAGTGGGGGACATGTTTGGGAGGCATTGGGAAGGTGAGAAAGATGATCCAAATGGCAGAAGCCATCTGGTATGAAGAGGTAACCAGAGTCAGAAAGCATTCACTGGGGAATTCTAAAAAGCCTCAGAGCTAACCATGTGTGACTCTAAATAACTAATATATAGTTACTAATCATAAAACTAATAAGAGAAATTTTAGAAATAAAAAATTACTATTTTGCAACCACTACAGTAATAATTCAAGTATTATAATTTAGAATCATCACTGGATGCTAAGGCCCTTGTGTGAAAGGTTGGCGATCATAATATTTACATAATTTTAAAAAATAACAGATTGCTTATTAATTATAAAGGGGCAAAGGTATGTATTTAGTGGAGAAATACAGTAGACAGTCACATAGTCAAGTGAACAAACCAGTAGAAGGACAAATGACATCAGGTGCTTCTGAATGTGATGCACTGAGAGGGATACAGCATCATCTCGGGAATATTCCTGCCAACAGTGTTTAAGCTGGATTTAAACAGAAGGCAACATTCAGATAAAACCAAATCAAGCAATATTCTATAAAGAAACTGGATTGGACTCTTCAGTGTCATGGGGAAAAAAAGACTGACAAACTGTAGTAGACTAAGAAGAAATCAGGGCATGATAAGTAACCTCAATGTGTATTCTCTGATTGGAACCTAGACTGGGGAAAGAAGCTCTAAAGGACATTGTTGACACTATCGAGTAGTTTGAATATGGACTGTTTTTTAAGTATGGTAGTATTATATAATTGTTAAATTTCATAAGTGTGATTTTAGAAGAGAATGCCCTTGTTATTGTGTTTAGATGTGAGGCGTTTTTTTGTTTGTTTGTTTTTGTTTTTTTTCTTTTTTTTCTTTATTTTTTATTGATAATTCTTGGGTGTTTCTCACAGAGGGGGATTTGGCAGGGTCATAGGACAATAGTGGAGGGAAGGTCAGCAGATAAACAAGTGAACAAAGGTCTCTGGTTTTCCTAGGCAGAGGACCCTGCGGCCTTCCGCAGTGTTTGTGTCCCTGGGTACTTGAGATTAGGGAGTGGTGATGACTCTTAACGAGCATGCTGCCTTCAAGCATCTGTTTAACAAAGCACATCTTGCACCGCCCTTAATCCATTTAACCCTGAGTGGACACAGCACATGTTTCAGAGAGCACAGGGTTGGGGGTAAGGTCACAGATCAACAGGATCCCAAGGCAGAAGAAGTTTTCTTAGTACAGAACAAAATGAAAAGTCTCCCATGTCTACTTCTTTCTACACAGACACCACAACCATCCGATTTCTCAATCTTTTCCCCACCTTTCCCGCCTTTCCATTCCACAAAGCCGCCATTGTCACCCTGGCCCGTTCTCAATGAGCTGTTGGGCACACCTCCCGGACGGGGTGGTGGCCGGGCAGAGGGGCTCCTCACTTCCCAGTAGGGGCGGCCGGGCAGAGGTGCCCCTCACCTCCCGGATGGGGCGGCTGGCCGCGAGGGGGGCTGACAACCCCACCTCCCTCCCGGACGGGGCGGCTGGCCAGGCGGGGGGCTGAACCCCCCCACCTCCCTCCCGGACGGGCGGCTGGCCGGGCGGGGGGTTGACCCCCCCACCTCCCTCCCGGACGGGGCGTCTGGCAGGGCGGGGGGCTGACCCCCCACCTCCCTCCCGGACGGGCAGCTGGCCGGGCGGGGGGCTGCCTCCCCCACCTCCCTCCCGGACAGGGCGGCGGGCCGGGCGGGGGGCTGACCTCCCCACCTCCCTCCTGGACGGGGCGGCTGGCCGGGCAGAGGGGCTCCTCGATGTGAGGCGTTTTAATTTATTCGACTTCTTCCCAAGGGACCCAGGAAAAAAAGTGAGAGAAAGGAGAAGAAAATGTGATACAATCTTGATAATTAATGAGCCAAAATGAAGTGTCTACAGGTGCTCACTTGCTACTTTTTCACATTTATAATTTTTCAAACTAAAAAGCCAAGGGCAATTTTTTTTTTTTTTTTTTTTTTTTTGGTGGCAAATCTCACTTCCTGACCAGGTAGACTGAAGGATCCTCCAACACTTAAAGGAGATGTGATTTTGTTAAAGGGAAATCTTGCCAGACTGAAATGCTGGATTTCTTTAATGTGACAAATAAGAATATGGGTAATAGAAATCCATAGCTGACCTTTATTTAAGATTTTATCAAGCCTTTGATAAGTCTTCCGGTTAGAGACTACAACAAAATTTAAAAGTTTTTTTTGCTGGGGGGAAGGAGAGGCTGGTGGGAGATTAGTGTTTTATTGCTGATAATTGCTTAGAGACACCCCCTATCCCCAAAACAAGTCTGCCTAGTATAGGAATTGATGAGTACATTTGAGAATGGAGAAATGTAGACAGCCACATTCTTCACAGCCGAGTGAAGGGAAAAGTCTATTTTAAAAGTTGTATGTATGAATTCTAAGAGGAGTAAAATCTCTTGTCCTTTAGATCAGTTGTGGTGGGCATAATATTTGTGAGTAAAAACCACATCTTTCCAGGAGTGGAGTGATTACTATATGTATAGAGAACACATAAAAGTCTCTTGAGTGATCAAGAGATGGCCACCAGTGAGCGTCCGGCAGGGATCTATATTTAAGGAGAATCATCCAGATTTCACTTGCTGACTGTTAGGCATTGAGTTCTCCCTTAAGAACCCCCCAAAAGATGGACCTAACTTGGATTGTTAAGTAATGCTGCCTGAAATTTGTATAACACTTTATATTTTAGCAATCACTTTTATAAACATTGTCTTGCTTTGGTGGGTAGAGGTTGAGGATGAGAAAATGTTCTTGCCATTTTACAGGTGAGAAAACTGAGGCTAGGATGGTAAAATGGTTTGTCTAGAGCCACCTGCATGGTAGCCCAAAACTGCAGTTTGAAGTTGGATTCATGCTTATTGTTGTTCCTATAAAAGTGAGCTTGGAGACCAGTATAGCACAATATAAAGCAAGGAAAGTTAAAATCAATTGAGAATGCTTTGTTTAAGAAGAGAGAAGGGAGAAAATGGGCAATTGGTTTGTGAAAGAATTCCACATAAATGATTTTTATAGGCCGGGCAAGGTGGCTCACGCCTGCAATCCCAGCACTTTGGGAGGCCCAAGGTGGTGGATTGCCTGAGCTCAGGAGTTTGAGACCAGCCTGGGCAACACAGTGAAACCCTGTCTCTACTAAAATACAAAAAATTAGCCGGGTGTGGCGGCATGCACCTATAATCCCAGCTACTTGGGAGGCTGAGGCAGGAGAATTGCTTGAACCCAGGAGGTGGAGGTTGCAGTGAGCCGAGATTGTGCCATTGCACTCCAGCCTGGGCAAGAGAGTGAGACTGTCTCAAAAAAAAAAAAAAAAAAAAAAAAAGAAATGACTTCTATAGAGACAGGGGAGCTTGATTTAAATAAAAACTATGCTTACGAAAAATAGTTAGTGAATAGTGAATAAATGTTGTTTTAGCTATTCAATCGTGTATTAATAAATGACATATTTAAAATTGGTTAAATTTCATTAGAACAACAAGAACAACAAAAAGTAAACCTGGAGAAATTGTCCAGCCTTGGGTATTGTCCTTGTTATTTGGAAAGGTGTTTGCAACAATAGCAGGTGTTTTCCAGGGACCTAAAGGCAAGATTGTTTAGCTCAGAGGTAAGACATTTGGGCTCTAAACCCAACTGAGTCACTCTGTGTGACCTCATGTACTGGTCGGTAAGCCACTCTTTTAAATGGGCATAGTAACAACTACACTCACCAACTCACAAGCTTGTGAAGATACAGTGAGATAACTGATGGGAAAACACTGCTAAAATGTTGGAATCTGTGTACAAACAAAAGATATTATTTTATTTTGTAAAACTACCCTGTAAGTCATGTTTTTACTGACCAACAGTAAAATAAGGCTGGAGAAATTGTAAGAGGCAGCTTTGAGCCTCTTCATTGCTGCTTTGAAATCTAAAGCATTCATCACACTTTCAAACACATTACCTTCCCGGTGGGGACTACAAAGTCAGGCTAAAGGACATTTCATAACTTACAATAATTCTGCTGCTTGATTCCTTTATCAGATCTGGTCTTTGATTTGAGTGTTTAAGAGCAGCATTTTTGGCATTTCATGGATGAAATGAATTTTCTGTTCATCAGCACATGGTGTTAGCATTGAAAAATACTTGGGGAAACCTCTTTTTTCATAGCCAAAGGCTCACTAGTTCTAAGTGTCACGGTTAGGAGGGCTGTTACATGCCAGTTAAAATTGGGGAAGTGGCATAGTTTTGCTGTTTTGGGCCACTTGGGAAGTTGATGTTGAGGGACACCACAGTGTGTAATGTGTGTTTCTCAGTTGCAGGCTGCTGAAGATGCAGATTGATGAGGATTCTACCATTCCTCCTCCTGATCCTGTTACTTGATTTGTGTATTGGATTTGGTCTTTGGTCTGAGTGTTTTAACAGCAGCCTTTTTAGCATTTTGTGGATGATAATGAATTTTCTATTCTAGAGGAAGACTGCTCTTTGGGAACAGAACAAAATAATTTACCTTAATAGGAGGGAGAGAGGGACTTTGAGAAAATGTCTGGCTGTTCATGGTAGTTGGAATAGTATAATATTACTTCTGCAAGGTACCTAGGCTTCTGAAGGAAAAGTTCCTTTATATGTATCAAGTTCCTGGTTTATCCAAGCTTGTGAGGGCCAAGCTGTGCACAAGGCAGCATATAGTTTTGTAAATAGCACATTTAAATAGTCAGAGGACTTGGATTCTAGGCTCGGCTCCAACACTGGAGACCTACAGCAGATAGGGTCTGCCTTGCTGACTTTCCTGGGCTGCTCTAGGCTGCAGCATTAGCGATTGTCAATGCTTATTTTAAATTGCATTTCTGCTCCTTAGTACTCACTTTCAGCTCTTCAACAAAGCTATACCAAAGCTGTCAAAGCTATGAAAGCCATTAATTTGTGCAGCATTATTTGATGGGTTTTAGTTCTAGGTTACCCCCTTCCTCCTAGTGGGGCTGAAGTACAGTCAGTGCCCCTGCTCTGCAAATGTAGTTAGAAAAAGCCAGTGCTCTAAGCCATCTGCAAACTGAATGATGGCAAACTGACTGTCATCAGTACATTATGTTAGCACTGAAAAAATACTGGGAAACCTGTGTCTTTCATAACCAAAGGCTCACTGGTTCTAAATGTACTTGATAGTGTGTCTCATTCAAAAGCCTTTCCCTCTTCCTTCTGCTCTTTTTTTCTGTGCTTTGGTATTGTGTAAGTGATTTGGCCAATTTACCTAATTTCTTGGTAGTTCATTAGAATTTGAAGAATATTGCCTGTTTTTACTGGTTATTGGTTTTCTGTGACCCTGGGAAACCATAATGCACACAGTGGTATAGATATGAGACTTTCTTGTCACAGCTTTGTAGTATCCACTGAAAGTTTTTATGTCTCCCTTAAATTATCTCTGCTTTCAAAAATAGACATTCAAAAGCTACTGATAGGCAAGGTTTCAATTCCAATTATAATGGAGTAAGCACACTCCATCTTTCTTTCACACTGAATGCAGCCAAAAAACACTGGGCAGAATATATGGATCAGCTATTTGAGGAATCAAAAGCAAATGATAGTGGGCAGATGGAGGAAGGAAACCAAAATGCAAGGTATGACAGACCCAGTCCAGAGTTTCCTGTTTCATTTTGTTCTTTTCTTTTCTTTTTTCCATTCACATTTCCTGCCTGGATTCAAAGGCAGTGCACATCCCAGAATTGCACTCTGGGTACAGACAGAGCTCCAAGGGAATCCCTCTCTTTCTGGCCAAAGGAAAGGAAGGGAAGCCACACCAGGACAGAGAGTGGAAGAAAGCCTACCAATTTCCAAGCTAACCCTGTTAACATTTAATATGTTACATTCTAGACTTTTTCTGCACATAGTGTTTGTAAAACAGTTATAATTATACCAAACATTGTGTTTCCTGTTTTTTTCTCTTAATAGAGGAATATGCTTACAATCTAGACTTACTATACAGTCACTGTAAACTTATTTTTAAATAATTTGGTAAACAGCTGTAGGCTGGTTCAGGGCTTCTCAAATCTTAATGTGCATTTAAATTACCTTAGATTCTGGTTCACTGGTCTACCTTGGGACCTGAGAATGCATTTACAGCAGGCACCCCATCTTGCCAATACTGTCCCTAGAAAGACCAGGTTTTGAATAGTTATTTAACAGTTCCCATTTAGGTTGTTTCCAGTTTGTTGCTTTCTTTTTTAGAGACAGGGTCTCACTTTGTTGCCCAGGCTGAAGTGCAGCGGTATGATTGTAGCTCACTGTAGCCTTGAACTCCTAGGCTCAAAGGATCCTCCCACCTTAGCCTTCCAAGTAGCTGGGACTACAGGCACATGCCACCACATCCAGCTTACTTTTACATTTTTTGTAGAGACAGTCTCGCCATGTTGCCCAGGCTGGTCCCAAACTCCTGGCTTCAAGCAACCCTCCCAAAGTGCTGAGATTACAGAAATGAGCCATAACGCCCAGCCTGTTGCTTTTGTGATTAGTGTTACAGTGGGATATTTTTGCACATAGAACTTTTCTTCATATTTGGTATTATTTCTTTGAGGTAGACTCCTAGAAGCAATGTGACTGGGTCAGAAGTTATGACTGTTTAAATTGCTGGTAAACTATTGGTGATTATTTTCTCAGAAGATTTTGCCAGTGATAATAAATATATTCTTCCCAAATTGTAGATGAGGAAATCGAGGCTTAGAATGGTTCAGCTGTATAAGGTCACACAGCAAATCATTCGAAGAGCTGTGATTTTACCCGCAGATATCTGTTTCGTGGCCTGCTCTTCCCCTGCACTACTTTGGAGACAGCCACTGCTTCCCCCTATCCCCTCCATTTAAACAAGCCTTGCCGTCCTTGTGCTTGCCTCACCATTAGCTCACTCTTTTTTCTTTTAAGCTTTGCTAATTCAACATGGGAAAATGAGCTCCTGTTATGTTCATTTTTATTTATATTTGTTTGACAGAGTTTATGCCTCTATGTGGTCACATCCCTTGTCCTTTGATAAGTTTTGTTTCCTAAGTTGGTCTTATTTTACTTGATTTCTCTGTGCTATGTAAACAATATAGATATTAACTTGTTTCTGCTGCAACTGTTTTGTAATTTGTCTTGTATTTTGTTTGCTTTTTTTAAACATAATTTAAATTTTTCTTTCTCTTTTTCTATTTCTCACTAAGCTTAAAGAGGTTTTCCCTTTGCAGAAGTTTGATAAACATAGGAAGATATTTTTAAAAGGAAGCTTAGGGTCTCTAAGGGTACCTGTAAGAAATACAGCATTAAATTTTTGCCTTTTTCCTCAGTGCCAGGTTTACTTCATAATTTCTCCTTTCTGCCCAAACACATTGTTTCACCACAAAGATTTTCTTGCTCAAATGAGAGGACAAAGTATGGGTGATGCTGCCTTGAGAATATGATTTATCATTTTTAAAACACAGAGGGAAGTTTAGAAAAGCATTATGAAATAATGTAAAATGAAGAAATACCCAAGCTTTTTTGCCATAATTTTCTTCTACATTTTATCCATTGTTATAACAGAACTGGACCAAACTTTTAATTTGAAACTTTAAAAAAAATTATAATGTTTATGCAGGCATGCAATTTGAAAACTAAAATGGTTCTACACAACTTGATGTGAAAAAACAGTAGTCTCCTGGTCCTGACCCCAACAGCGCCTTTTCCTATTCTCCTTCAACTCTTTTAGCTGAACCTTGTGGTATTTAACTCTATGTTGTTCACTCTTTTTTTTAGATTTTTTAATGTGTTTACTTTTGTGTCTCCACGTGACATGAGATATTGTTACTCTGTAATTTTTGAATATAGGCATTCACCGTTACTGACTTCTGCTGTAGAAGGCAAAGCTTTAGTGTCCGTCTGTGACTCCTCCTTCATGATCCCTACCCTCCGACCCCATCTCCACTACACACGTTCAAGTTTCCTATCCTGTCTTTGCTGTGCAGTTCTTTGTCCTTCGTTTAGCTCAATATGCAGTGCTTACATTATTACAGTTCTGTAAATGCTATTCATGGCCAAGTCATGTCGTTTCCTAGAATTACTTTCCTTCTCTGCACAACATTTTGTTTCCTGTAGAGTTAGTAATTGCCTTGGTTTTTTGCTTTAGTAGTTTTCTTTGCACTTACTCACCCCCAAGTTATGAAACTCCTCTCAATATAGCCAGAGGCATTGGGTATTCTGTTGGGCTCATCTCCATGATGACATCCCTCCAGAGCATTCTGGCTGTTTGCTTTCCAGCCCAAACTTGTGAGCTACTGCGAAGTCCTTCATCTCTCCTTTTTTGGCATCGTAGTGAGCCCTGTTTCTTCTTTTCTCCATGTTTACTCCCTTGTTTTGGAGACTGTACCCTCTGTGATTCCTGGAAAAGAGTATATAAGCGGTAAATATTTTTAAATCGTGTATATATGAAAAAGGCTTTAATTTATCCTTAGTTTATCCTTCAGTTTATGCTTAGTAGTAATATGGCTGGGTACAGAATTCTAAGTGGGAAATCATTTTCCCACAAAATCTAAAGGCATTTTCTCAAAGCTTTCTGTTTTTCAGTGTGGCTTTTGAAAAGTCTTATTCTAATGATCCTTCATGTAAAGCTTGTTTTTAATCTCTGGAGGCTTTAGAGTCTCTTCTTAGTCCCCAGATTCTAAAATCCCATGATGCTGAGTCTTGATATGTAGATCTGTTTTCTTCCATTATGTTGAGCATTCAGTGATCTCTTTGGATTTGGAAATTTATATCTTCTGTGTGGTGTGCTCCATCTGCCATTCTTTTTTTTTTTTTAATTTCTCACACTTCACTGATGTATCATCCTTCTATCCTTAATCAGAAGTCTTGATAATTTTTTAAAAGGAAATTATAATAAAACATGTTTCCCAAAGCTAGATTCTTATAAGTTAAATATTGAAATCATGGTAATTAAATTGGACAACCAGAATTTAATTAAATTGGATCATGGTAATTAAATTAGACAACCAGAATTTAAAAGAGTACTAACAAGCATAAAATATAGACAGTTACACATTTTACTTGACCGAGCAAATAAAGGTTGTAATGAATGAGTTGTTCAAGCTATTTATTACTCCAGTGTCCAGCCCAGACTTGTATCATAGACAGGTAAATTAATTTATAATCTGGAAAATTATTCAATGTTACCTACATAATTTGAGAAGATTAAAGGCACATCCCTTGTTTCAACATGATCCCTGAACATCCACATACCAAAAATATTCATATATTTGACTACCCAAACCTTCAGCTGCTTTAGCCAAGTTAGTAGGACAGCTGTCTTCTAGGCCAATACATCTTTAAATTTTTCCTAGACTATAGATTTAAATTTTATTTTTCCCAAATGATAGTTATACTAAAGCAATTATTCAGTCAGTCAGATAGAAGTACTGTTTCTCTGTCATTGTAATTTTTGAAAAACTGGGTAAACATCTACTGACACGTGCTTTAAAAAGTGCTAACTGTGAAAAGTCCTGAAGCCATGTGATTCATTTGTAGGACCATCCCACCCCCCCGCCCCAAGGGCTACTCTTGGAATGGTAAACACTGAGTGGGCAAACTTCCTGGTGGGGATTTTATGTTTCTTAATATAAGCTTAATTCTGGATATGAATAGTAATCTTCGCACATTTTCATGTGGGCTCGTAATGAATCTTCTTTTTCTTCTTTTCTTTTTTTCTGCCAGCTTTTCGGAGACTGGGAAGCCCAACTGCGAAGAATAATGAAGCTCATTGCTGGAGGTGGCTTGTCTATCACTGGCTCTCACAACATGTGTGGGGACTATCTGTACAGCGGCCACACGGTCATGCTAACACTCACCTACTTATTTATCAAAGAGTGTAAGTCTAAAAGACTTCCATTGTAATTTCCTCACCTGCCATTTCTCATGAACTCTGGTCCTCTGGTAAAGCTCGTTTTCTGGAAAATCTGCTGAAGCAAGACTGGAGGCTTCAGGAGGGTTGCAGCTTCATCTCATCGCCATGCAACTGGCACCCAGGGAAATATGTGGAAGGACAGAACTGGTCTTCCTGAGGACGAGGTGTCCTGGAGTGTCATCTGTGGTACTGGGGTAGAGGCAGTTCCAAGCACAGCCTGCAGGGTGTGTTATGAGCCAGTTATACAGCTGCTGTAAGGAGCCAGATGGAAATCTCAAAGGGACACAGAAATCCAGTATCAAGCCTGATTGGGTGATGGTAGATTATGTGTTGATGCAGCAACTATTTTTTCAGCACTTGGCACTATGCTACATGCCTGAGGGTACAGTGATGGGTCAGACTCATCCCTGTCCTCAACAAGGCCATGGGCTCAGGGCTGAGGCAGATACTAAATGGGAAATTTCCCTTAAGAAACGTACTTAAAATATTTTATTGTGAAATCACAAAATAATATTATAAATACCACATACATGGCTCAGATTTAATATATATTAGCATTTTGTCATATTTAATTCAGATAACCCTTTTAGAAAGGAAATGAAATGTTAATATATGATTAAAACCTTTTCATTCCTTTCTTATATCATTTCCATCCATTTTTTTGGACTTGTGTATTATTGTTTTGTGGTTTTTTAAATTTATATACATAAATGGCATACTGCCATTTATATTCTTCTGCCACTATTTACCCTCAAATTATGTTTTTGAGATATGAGATTTTGGTCCATTCACTTTAATTGCTATGAATATTACAGTGCTAGAAATGAACTACACATATTTATTCATTTCTCTACTTATGGAAAATTTTATTATGCTCAATATCACATTGTTAGAAACAGTCTGATAAGCATTATACAAGGGGGTTTCCATGAAGAGCAATGAGTAGAACCAGGCTGCTGTGGTATCACAGAGGAGGGAGATGCTTTGCCTTCTGGAGGTGTCTTGGGAGCATGTGGTACTCTCTGGAAGTTTAAGTGGGTGGAATTCAGAGTAGGGGTAATAATAAGAATGGACAGGTAAGTGGGAACCAGATCACAGGGGGTGTTTAAGCCACAAGAAGAGGGTCTGAACTCTCAGCTGATGTAGATTGGGTGCCCATTGAGGGGTTGTAACCAGTGGGGCAGTGTCATTTGTCTTTGAAGAGAGAAAAATCACTCTTGCAGCAGCTTGCAGGATGGACTGGATGGGGGACCAAACTGGAGACTGGGAGAAAAGTTAGGAGATTGCTGCAGTAACAAAGGAAACTAGCCTGATGGCATCAGGGATGGAGAGAAGTGACAGACACTTTAAGACATTAATAAAGAGAGTCAGCAGATAACAGGATGGATTATGGGGTAGAGAAAACAGGTAGTGGACTGGGTCGAAACCTAGTTTTGTTCTTGAAAAACTAAGATAAGGAAATACAGGAAGGGAAGAGAGATGCACTTCAGGGCACTGAGATAGAAAAGGGAGAATAGATGTTCCAGTGCTTATACTTAGTACGTGAGCAGATATAGTGAATTCTAGCAAGATCTGTTCAGAATTGTCAGGGCATAATCTAGCCTTTGGACTGGAATGTAACTGGATGTGGACAGTAGGAATCACATAGGCCAGATGTCAGCAGCCCTGGGGGAGGGATTCCTGGCTCCTGCTGCCTGATACCTGAAATTCTTTAACGGGGTCAAGCCTTATCCATCTTGACAATAAGGCAATGTGTCATATTGAGAGGCAGAGGCGTTGGTACTATCACTTACTAGCTCTATGACCCTGGGAAGAAACTTTAACCTAAGTCTTAGTTTCCTCATGTTTAGAATGAGATATTCACATCTGCTTCATGGGGTGGGAAAAAGTTTATGAACATTAAAATTAGATGGCATATATGGATACTAATAGAGTCACACAGAGACTGAATGGTAGCTGTTTCTTGTTTTTGTATTGTCAAGGTATCAAATACAAATATTACTAGAATATTCCTACCCTAACTGCTCCATTTAAAATTGCAAACTGCCCTTCACTCCCTATACTTCTGATCCCCCTTATCCAGCTCAACTTTATTATTTTTCCACAGCCTTTAACACCTAACATAATGTGTAAATTATTTATTATAAGTATTGTCTCTTATCTCTCTTCCCCACTAGGAAGGGATCTTCCCACGAAGGCAGGCTCCTTGCCTTTTTTATTCATTGATCCAGGTACCTAGAGCATTGCCTGTCCCTGGCATGTAAGAGGCTCAATGAATATTGGTTGAATGAATGACTGGTTCTTGGACCCATTGAGAATCCAATAAAAGTCTGAACCTGTCATGCTGGTGTAGAGAGTATAGATCATATTCAAACAACATTTTGCCTAACACTGCAGAGCCTCTGAATCCCACAATTGAGAATCCAAGGTAGAAAGGCCTGCACTAATAGAAATTTTGATGTTTTTCTCAGGTAATTTCCCAAATGGGGATACAGACAAGTATTTATCTGACACCATTCGACCTTTGAGAAGGCACTTGAACTAGAATTCCCAGGCGTCTGGATGCTTTTCTGCTTGTATTTGAGAAATGAAAATCTCAAAGACTTTCAGATTAGTGTATGGTTGCAGAACTTGGAAAGCAGTACAGTTAAATCAGTTATGACTGCTTAGTCCTTGTATTAGGCTCTATGGGCCAAAAGGTATTGATTTTTGTGTAGAGCATCAACCCCAAATTAGCTAGAGGTAAATTTAAATGTCAATGGACAATTTTTAAAAACGAAACATGATGCATTAACCTGTCCTTATTTGATTAGCCTCATCTTTTAAACTCTATTTATGATTGTATGAATCAAGTAAGAACCAAATATGAATTACTATCACTAGTATAATCACATCATAAAAAGCTGTTTCTGTTCTAACCTTGGTTACAGATAAATGACAGCCCTTAGATTCACTAGATCTGTTTTCAGAAGGGAAGACTCAAGGTAATTGGATTCAGAAGCATTAGTAGAGGCATAGTTGGGTGCCCTTAATGTCATTTGAATAATGGGACTATTGCAAATCTCTCCCCCTTTCAGATTCCCCTCGGCGACTCTGGTGGTATCACTGGATTTGCTGGCTTCTCAGCGTAGTTGGAATCTTCTGTATTCTCTTAGCGCATGACCACTACACTGTGGACGTGGTGGTGGCATATTACATCACCACGAGACTCTTCTGGTGGTATCACACTATGGCCAATCAGCAAGTGAGTTTCCCCGCTTTTGATTTTAGCTTCTGTTGTTTCTGGCTTGATGTTGCTGGCTTGGGCAGGGTGCAAAGAACCTGTG
The DNA here is from genome assembly GCF_029289425.2 of Pan paniscus. Lineage (NCBI taxonomy): Eukaryota > Metazoa > Chordata > Mammalia > Primates > Hominidae > Pan > Pan paniscus. The sequence goes on along the minus strand of NC_073257.2, from coordinate 62,622,044 downwards.
GATGTCTGAAGTTTCTCTTTCTTAAGTAGTAATCAACTAAAATTGTATTGTTTTTTGTGACATTGATTCTCTTCAGAATTAAGAATAAAAAGTTTATTAGTATAATGATGTGAGGAATTACTTCCTTCTAGAATAAGGAACGCACTTTCATTGTCCTTGAAAAATGAAAAATATTTTCTAAGCTTGTGTCCCTCCTTGCTTGATTTGCTTTCCTATCCTCTTCTCCCTACCCGGGGCACATCACAAGCTTAATATTTAACATTTAATTAAGTGTTAACATTTTTAGCATAGAAGAGGAATACCTAAAAAGCTAACTGAGGTGTTTATTTATAGGCAAGAGATGAGTGAGCCATAAGTTCTCCTTGCCCTCCCAGAATTGGCGTTGTTTTTCTACTGGGATGTGGCTCAGTTTGTAGATGAATGTGGAGTGTAGAATGGTGATGAGAGAGAGAAGCTGGGATATGTGGGTGGACACGCAGGGCAGGTGTGGAGTCCTTTGGGAATTTTAGCGTGGCAAGTATTTGAACTTAAAGTGAAAGATTGTAAGAAATGTGTTTATGTTTCTTTGTTATCCTAGGTGCTAAAGGAAGCTTCCCAGATGAACCTCCTGGCCAGGGTGTGGTGGTACAGGCCATTTCAGTACTTTGAAAAGAATGTCCAAGGAATTGTACCTCGATCTTACCATTGGCCTTTCCCCTGGCCAGTAGTCCACCTCAGTAGGCAAGTTAAATACAGCCGGCTGGTGAATGACACATAACAGCTGTACAAAGTGGGGAAAAGACAAATTGTCCGAAGTGCTAAGAACTCCATGAGAGAAGATGCCATAAAATAAACACCTCCCTAATCCTATTATCTTTCAATGGTTACCTTGACTTAACCTATTGAGTTACCTGGTCAGCACTGTGATCTTTTTTTCTCTCCAAAGGACCTGCGTTGGACAACAATAAAGAAAAATTTAACCTATCATGCACTGTACACATTTCCTGTTCATAAGTTTGGGATTTATATAACCCGCAACCACCATGTTCCTTTGTATATGATGCAACAGCATAAATGTAAGCTTTTATATCATAAGTTCTGGTCTTTCCAGTCACATCTGGAAATAAAGCGTATTATTTTCTTGGGAAAACATACTTTTCATATCTCTTGCCCCAAAGATTGGGCTGTAAGCCATTTTCTAGCAAATGTCTCTATGAAGGTTTCTAAGTACCTGAATGGGGTTTGATTCTGAAATCTTTCTACCTGTTGCACCGATATTCAAATAAAAATGATAGACACAGAAAGGTTTGGTAACTTTGGGTTTTGTAAAATCAGCAAAGGCAGTGTTTCAAAAAGTGCAAAAAAAAAGATTCTGTTATAAAGTGATTTTCTAAGTATTTCCTAACTTTATTTTTCAAAATGATGTTATGAAAACCAAATTTAAAGATTTTTAACATGTCAGAGAGAAGAGAGTTAAAATTTAAAAATGCATCTTGGGAGAGAAATTTGTCTATGTTTCTAGTGCCTTTCTTGTCTTGATTGTATGGTCAGTAGGCAATCTTAAATGTTTTTATTTAAAATAAAGTATTCCATGAAAATATAAATATATGTATACACTACTAAATTTTGCATTTATAGCTAAATTGAATCAGAAGACTGCTTATGGTTTTAAAATTGCAATGACTTAAATAATGAGGTTGTTAATTAGAGTCAGAGCCTGTTCACATATTGTGATCAGGTAGCAATGACATGTACCACTTAAATTATTTTATCGTCGATTTGGTAGTTCGATTTTAACTACTCAATGAAAACAGCCATGAATATCTTTTCTTAAAGAGAGTTTTGAAAATGATCACTTACCTAAAACTTGAAAGCTATGAATTAGTTATCCATACTCTCATGACAATTTTGTTGGTGAACAACAAAAAAGAGATCTATTTCTTTAAAAGATATTTGTGCAGAAACTGCATGTAACTCTAAGTTTTACTCCTAACATACATATGTTTGGGGAAGTATTCTATTCTATACTTGCCAATGTGGAGAACAAAATAGTTTTTTAAGAATGAAGAAGTATATATATCCATTCTGTATTTTACGTGCAGCAGAATTATCTTCCGTAGGATTTTTTTGTGTATTCACAAGGTGATATTTGTATTGTAAAACAATAATGGTGAAGGAAATAAAAAGGCTTTTAAAATTTTGTTTGTTTTAAATCTTTGTAAAGTTATTATTCCAGAGAGTATACTGGTATCTTACAGCTTACCTAGATCATAAATTAATCAAAATGCACTTTTTAATAAAAACTGATGCTTAAAATAAATGGCTGTTATTTCTACTGTGTTCACATTCTTCACAGAAGTCATAAATGGAGCCACTAAAGCAAGATAGAAAATCAGTTTCAGAATTTCTTCATGGAGTGTTTCTGCTTGACATGGGACTTTTAATAATTATCTGGATTTTTTTCCTTGGGATTCCTTAAAATATATTCTAATCTTCAGTAAATTCTAGAGAGTTTTTTAATATATAAAAAGAGTCACATGTAAGTTAAATTCAAACTTTAGAACAATGTTTACTAACATTTTGAATTCTCTAATTCTCAACCAAATTGTTTTTTTTCCTATATCTGGCAGTAATATAGCTTCTCCAGTGTAGATGGAAAGGAAAAGTAAATCCAAAGTGAGAAATAGAGTAATAGTACTATGATAACCAGTGGTAATGGAAAATAACTATTTAAAAAGAATAAAAGGTTATTATTATTTCTGATGTGGTGACTAAAGGAAAATGTCAACAGTGGAGATGTGTCTTTGATAAAGGATGTGTTAAGGAGGCTAGAAATGTAAAACCAGAGGCCAGGTGTGGTGGCTCACGCCTGTAATTCCGGCACTTTGGGAAGCCGAGGTGGGCTGATCACTTGAACCCAGGAGATTAAGACCAGCCTGATCAATATGAAACCCAGTTTCTACAAAAAATACAAAAATTAACCTGGCACGGTGATACATGCCTGTGGTCCCAGCCTCTCAGGAGACAGGTGGGAGGATCGCTTGAGGCCGGGAGACAGAGGCTGCAGTGAGCCATGACCGTGCCACTGCACTCCAGCCCCAGCAAAAGAGTGAAACTCTATCTCCGAAAAAAAAAAAAAAAAGGAAATTAGAACCAGTAAAACTTTTCCTGTGTGGGGCTTTAAACTTGTGTATCAGACAGGGGAAATGTGGTGGCCTCTTTAGGCAAATAGAGCCAAACCCTTGGATAGGTCTTTATTTAACTGTTATAGCCTTTCACTAACTTTGACTATCAGCTGCTGCCATATTGAAGGGAAAGTAAATTGAGTAAGTGGAAATGATATATTGGCACTTGCTAAAAATAGGATTTTTTTCCCTAAAAAACTAGAAATAATTATATAAAAATTTATTGTTATGAGTTTACATGCCACATATGTATCAAGAAATCCACTGCTGATTGTTCTTCATGGTTGACTACACTGATTCATGAATTGACATATCTTCTGGGTCTCTAGTATGCAAATCCCAGGAAGGACAAGGAGAAAGCTCATTGTATTCTAGAGAATCATTGCACACTTGGTAAGGATTGCCTGTATAAGGACATGTGCTTTCTCAATGTCTTTTTTTTTTTTTTTTTTTTGTCTCACTTAAGTTAGACATTTTACATGTATTAGTTAACCCTCACACAACCACAAAGTGTAATTATTATTCCCATTTTACAGATAGACCAACCAAAGTGACTCAGATATATTAAATAACTTGCCCAAGGGCATGCAACTGGTAACTGGTAAAAGTCCTATTGGAAGCCAAGTTTCCCTCCTCCCCCACCAATACTGTGAGCTTTCATAAACTCTTCAGTAAGAGTCTGCAGTGAGAAAAACCTATGCCTATGGTGGTAAAGCATACTCTCACCATGGACTGAGGAGCAAGAAATTTACACCATAAGGTGTGAGAGGAAAATTTGACTGATTTCCTAATTGCTATATGTTTTATTTGTATCCCAAGCACATGCCAAATTTTGATCAATTTGATAAATATCTCATAATACCTCATACAATGGAAATGCATGCCAACCTTAATTTGACCACCAATATACAAAAAGTCAACCAGATTTCTGAATTTACTAGAAAACAATATGCTGCTTGGATCACTAGATATTGACATCCTTTATTTTTTTTTTCTCCCTGTGGTCAAGAAACAATTTGAACAAATCAAAGCTGTTGACTTGGTATTGTGCTTATCAGCACCTTAAAATACTTATCCATCTCCTAGTTTACAGTACAAGTCAGAAGGAAATTAAATGACCTTTCACATTTAAAGTGATAGTTGATATAACTGAATGAATATCTATCATGTTTGTAACTCTTTTCTGTTTGTTGCATTTGTCCTCTCTTCATCCCTTCCTTTTTCTGTCTTCCTTTAGTTTTGAACAATTTATGATTCTATTTTATCTCTTATCATACCAGTTATTCTTTTTACAAATTTTTAAATGGTTGCCCTAGAGTTTACAATATAAACTTTTTTCCAAATACAAGCCTGCCTTCAAGTGTAGTGTAGGCATTTTATAACAACACATTCCCAATTTCTCATTTCTGCCCTTAGAACATTGATGTCATTCATTTGACTTATCCATATGGTATAATCACTCAACACATTATTACATTTATTACTTTGAACAAGCAATTACCTTACAGATCAATTAAGAACAAGTAAAGATTTTGTTCATCTTCACTTATTTATTCTCTGATGCTCTTCTTATGTAGTTCAAGCTTCTAACCAACATCATTTTCATTTTGCCTGAAGAACTTCCCATTTCTTGCAGGGCAGGTTGGCTGGCTTTTTTCTTTGAACATTTTAAATATTTCACTCCACTTTCTTCTGGCTTACCTAGTTTCTCACAAGAAGTCTGCCATAATTTTATTCTTTTCTTCTATAGGTAATATGTTTTTTCTCTGACTTCTTTCAAAAATTTCTCGTTGTCTTTGCCTTTCTACAGATTGAATATGAAATGCATAGGTGTAGATTTTTTTTGGTGAGGGTGGTATTTATTTTTGGTGTTCTCTGAGCTTCCTGGGTCTGTGGTTTGGTGTCTGTCATTAATTTCGAAAAGTTGTCAGCCGTTATTACTTCTTTCTTCTCTGCTTTCCCTTTCTTTTGTTTCTGATACTCCCGTTATGATAAGTTACACATTTTGAAATTGTCCCACAGTTCTTGGATGTTTGCCTCCCACTTTTTTCAGTTTGATAGGTTTCTATTGACGTATCTTAAAGCTCACTGATACTACTCTCCTTGGCCATGTTTGTTCTAATGATGACCCCATCGAAGACATTCTTCATTTCTGTTATGATGTTGACTATTTCTAGCAGTTTCTTTTGGTTCTTAGCTCCAAATTCCTCTGCTGTATTTGTGGCCCTCCCTTTTAACTTGGGCTTCCCTAAGTAGTCCTCCTCAGAGAGGGTCTGTGTCGTGTATCTCTTTTAACTGTAATCCACTATTTTTCTTGCTGGAGCTCTATTGGTGTGGTGGTTAGATGTTGGATAGGGGGAGAGTTTAACCATATGATTGAATCTCAGTTTTTCAAGACTTTTTTTGTTGATACACAATATGGGCTACGTGTGATATATTGCTGCATGCATACAATGAGTAATGATCAAGTCAGGGTATTTAGGATTATCACTTCAAGTATTTACTCTTTCTGTGTCTTGGGAACATTTCAAGTCCTCTCTTCTAGCTATTTTGAAATATACATTATTGTTAACCATAATCACCCTATAAACATTAGAATTTATTCCTTCTATCTAACTGTATGTTTGTACCCATTAACCAAACTGTCTTCACCCCACTTACCCTTCCCTGCCTCCGGTATCCATTTTTTCTCTCTATCTTCAAAAGATCAACTCCTTTTGCTCCCACTAATGAGTGAGAACATGCAGTATTTGTATTTTGGTGTCTTACTTATTTAACATAATGATCTCCAGTTCCATCCATTGCAGCAAATGACATCATTTCATTCCTTTCTGTGGCCAAATAGTATTCCAGTGTGTATATATACCACATCTTCTTCATACATTTGTCCATTGATGAATACTGAGGCTGACTCTATATTGTTGCTGTCGTGAATAGTGCTCCAATAAACACGTAAGTGCAGGTATCTTTTTCATATACTGATTTCTTTTCTTTTGGATAAATAAATACCCGATAGTGGGATTGGTGGATCATATGGGTTTTTTTTGGTCTTTTTCAGTAATAGTCATTCTAACTGTGGTAAGATGATTAGCAATGTTGAGCTTTTTTTCATATACCTGTTGGCCATTGTATGTCTTCTCCTTTGAGAAATCTCAATTCATGCCCTTTGCCCACTTTTTAATGGGATTTTTTTTTTCACTGTTCAACTGTCTGTGTTCCTTGTATATTCTGGATGTTAGTCTCTTGTTGGATGAATAGTTTGCAAATATTTTTCTCCCATTTAGCAGGTGGCATCTTCACTCTGTTGATTGTTTCATTTGCTTTGCAGAGCCTTTTAGTTTGATATAGTCCCATTTGTCTATTTTTGGTTTTGTTGTCAGAGTTTTCAGGTCTTAGCTATAAAATCTTATGTTTAAGTCTTTAATCCATCTTGAGTTTATTTTTGTATACAGTTAAAGATACAGGTCCAGTTCCATTCTTCTACATAGGGATATCCGATTTTCCCAGGACCATTTATTGAAGAAGGTGTCCCTTCCCTAGTGTATGTTTTTCACACATTTGTAGAAAATTAACTGTCTCTAAATATGTGGATTTATTTCTAGATTCTCTATTTCATTACATTGGCCTATGTGTCTGTTATTATATCCAAATCATGTTGTATTCATTACTATATCCTTGTAATCTATACTGAAATCAGATAATATAATGCCTTCAGCTTTGTTCTTTTTGCTCAGAATTGCTTTGACTATTCAGGCTCTATTTTGGTTTCATATGAATTTTAGGATTGTTTTTTCTATTACTGTGAAAAATGGCATTGGTATTTTGATAGGGATTACACTGAATCTGCAAATTGCTTTGAGTTAATATCATTTTAATGGTATTAATTCTTCTGATCCATGAGCATGGGATGTCTTTTCATATTTTTGTATCCTGCTCAATTTCTTACATCAGAGATTTGTAGTTTTTCTTGTAGCAATATTTTACCTCTTTAGATAAATTTATTCCTAGGTATTTCATTTATTTTTTGTAGCTATTGTAAATGGAATTGCCTTCTTGATTTCTTTCTCAACTAGTTCATTACTGGTATGAACTAGTTGTTACTGACTTTTATGTGTTGATTTTGTATCCTGTAAGTACTGAATTTGTCAGATTTAAGAGTTTGTTGTCTTTAGGTTACTCTAGATATAAGATTATATCATCAGCAGAGAGGGACAAATTGACTTCCTCTTTTCCAATTTGGATGCCTTTTATTTCTTTTGCCTGATTGCTTGGACTCCCAGTACCATGTTGAATAAGAGTGAAGAAAATGGGCATCCTTGTCTTGTTCCAGTTCTTAGAGGAAAGGCTTTTCCCCATTCAGTATGATGTTAGCTGTGGATTTGTCATATATGGCCTTTATTATGTTGAGGTATGTTCATTCTATGCTTGGTGTTTGACTTTGTATGATGAAGGGATGTTGAATTGTATCAAACACTGTTTCTGCATCTATTGAGATGATCATATGGTTTTTGTTTTTCCTTTTTTCATTGTGATGTATCCTGTTTATTGATTTGCGTATGTTGGACCATCTTTGCATCCATGGAATAAGTCCCACTTGATCATGGTGTATTATCTTTTTGATGTACTATTGGATTCAGTTTGCTGATATTTTGTTGAGGATTTTTGCATCAATGATCATCAGGGATACTGGCCTGTCTGTAGTTTTTCTTTTTTTGTTGCATCCTTGTCTGGTTTTAGTATCAGGGTAATGCTGGCCTCATAGAATGAGCTGGGGAGAATTCCGTCCTCTTCAATTTTTTAGAATAGTTTGAGGAGGATTGTTGTTAATTTTCCTTGGTAAATTTGGTAGAATTCCACAATGAAACTGTTCAGTTCTGGGCTTTTCTTTGTTGGGAGACTTTTTATTGCTGATTCAGTCTCATTACTTCTTTTTTGGTCTATTCAAGTTTTTCGTTGTTTAATGATTCAGTCACTATAGGTTGTATGTGCTCAGAAATGTACCATTTCTTCTGGATTTTCTAGTTTGTTAGTATATAGTGGTTCATAATAATCTCTGATGATCTTTTGTATTTCTGTGGTGTCAGTTGTAATGTCTCTTTTTCCATTTCTGATTTCATTTATTTGCATCTTTGTCTCTTGGTTAGTTTAGCAAATGGTTTGATTTTGTTTACCTTTTCAAAAAACCAATATTTTGTTTTATTGAATCTTTGCCTTTTTTGGGGGGGAGGGATTCTATTTTGCTTAGATCTGCTCTGATCTTCATAATTTATTTCATACTACTAATTTTGGGTTTGGTTTCTTCTTGCTTTAGTAGTTCCTTGAAGTGCATCATTAGATTGTTTATTTTAAATCTTTCTACTTTTTTGCTGTAGGTGTTTATTGCTATACATTTCCCTGTTAGCACTGCTTTTGCTATATCTCATAAGCTTTGATATGTTGTGTCTCAATTCTCATTTGTTCCAAGAATTTTTAAAAATTTCCTCCTTAATTTCTTCCTTGACCCAGTGGTCATTTAGGAGCACGTTGTTTATTTTCTATGTGTTTGTACAATTTCCAAAGTTTCTTTTGTTATTAATTTCTAGTCTTATTTCACTGTGATCTGAAAAGATTCTTGATATGATTTCAATGTTTAAAAATTTGTTGAGACTTGTTTTGTGTCCTACATATGGCCTATTCTGGGGAGTGTTCCATATGCAGATGAGAAGAATATGTATTCTATACCTGTTAAATGAAGTGTTCTGTAAATATCTTAGGTTCATTTGTTTTAATGTGGTTTAAATCCAAAGTTTCCTTGCTAATTTTCTATCTAAATGATGTGTCTAATGCTGAGAGTGAAGTGAAGTCCCCAACTATTATTGCATTAGATTCTATTCCTTTAGATCTAATAATATTTGCTTCATATATCTAAGTACTCTGGTCCTGGGTGCTTATCTTTAGAATGGTTATATCCTCTTGCTAAATTGTCAAAAATGGTAAATAGTTACGAAGAAGGTCATTATCTAGTGATAAAGGGATTGGCCTTTTGGTTTCTATTTGCATGGAATATCTTCTTCCATTCCTTTACTTTTGGTCTATATGTGTCTTTACACTAAGATGAGTTTCTTGTAGGCAGCATATAGTTGTGTCTTGTTTTTTTAAATCATTCAGCCAGTCTATAGCTTTTTTTTTTTTTTTTTTTTTGAGATGGAGTCTTGCTTTGTCCCCCAGGCTCGAGTGCAGTGGCACGATCTTGGCTCACTGCAAGCTCCGCCTCCCGGGTTCATGCCATTCTCCTGCCTCAGCCTCCCAAGTAGCTGGGACTACAGGTGCCCGCCACCACACCCGGCTAATTTTTTGTATTTTTAGTAGAGACGGGGTTTCACCATGTTAGCCAGGATGGTCTCGATCTCCTGACCTCGTGATCTGCCCATCTCGGCCTTCCAAAGTGCTGGGATTACAGGTGTGAGCCACCACGCCCGGCCCAGTCTATATCTTTTAACTGCAAAGTTTAATCATTTTCATTTGAGGTTGTTATTGATGTGTGAAGGCTTATTCTTGTCATTTTATTCATTAATTTTGGTAGTTTTGCATATTATTTGTTTCTTTTCTATATCATTGTGGCTTGTGGTTTTCTGTAGTGGTAATATTTGAGCTCTTTCTCTTCCTCATTTGTGTGTTTGCCCTACCAGTGAGTCTTATACTTCTGTGTGTTTTCATGATGGTAGCTATTGTCTTTTTGTTTTCACATGTAGGACTCACTTAAGCATTTCTTGTAGGACCACTCTAGTGGTGTGAATTCCCTCTACTATGTTTGTCTGGGGAAAACTTCATTTCTCCTTCATTTATGAAGGATAGCTGTGCTAGGTATAGTATCCTTTGTTGGCAATTTTTTTCTTTTTTTTTGTGCTTCTTTGATTTTATTTCTTTTTTTTCCTTTTTTATTATTATTATACTTTAAGTTTTAGGGTGCATATGCACAATGTGCAGGTTAGTTACATATGTATACATGTGCCATGCTGGTGTGCTGCACCCATTAACTCTTCATTTAGCATTAGGTATATCTCCTAATGCTATCCCTCCCCCCTCCACCCACCCCACAACAGTCCCCAGAGTGTGATGTTCCCCTTCCTGTGTCCATGTGTTCTCATTGTTCAATTCCCATCTATGAGTGAGAACATGCGGTGTTTGGTTTTTTGTCCTTGCGATAGTTTACTGAGAATGATGATTTCCAATTTCATCCATGTCCCTACAAAGGACATGAACTCATCATTTTTTATGGCTGCATAGTATTCCATGGTGTATATGTGCCACATTTTCTTAATCCAGTCTATCATTGTTGGACATTTGGGTTGGTTCCAAGTGTTTGCTATTGTGAATAATGCCGCAATAAACATACGTGTGCATGTGTCTTTATAGCAGCATGATTTATAGTCATTTGGGTATATACCCAGTAATGGGATGGTTGGGTCAAATGGTATTTCTAGTTCTAGATCCCTGAGGAATCGCCACACTGACTTCCACAATGGTTGAACTAGTTTACAGTCCCACCAACAGTGTAAAAGTGTTCCTATTTCTCCACATCCTCTCCAGCACCTGTTGTTTCCTGACTTTTTAATGATCGCCATTCTAACTGGTGTGAGATGGTATCTCATTGTGGTTTTGATTTGCATTTCTCTGATGGCCACTGATGATGAGCACTTTTTCATGTGTCTTTTGGCTGCATAAATGTCTTCTTTTGAGAAGTGTCTGTTCATATCCTTTGCCCACTTTTTGATGGGGTTGTTTTTTTCTTGTAAATTTGTTTAAGTTCATTGTAGATTCTGGATATTAGCCCTTTGTCAGATGAGTAGGTTGTGAAAATTTTCTCCCATTTTGTAGGTTGCCTGTTCATTCTGATGGTAGTTTCTCTTGCTGTGCAGAAGCTCTTTAGTTTAATTAGATCCCATTTGTCAATTTTGGCTTTTGTTGCTGTTACTAAGCCAAAAGAACAAAGCTGGAGGCATCACCCTACCTGACTTCAAACTATACTACAAGGCTACAGTAACCAAAACAGCATGGTACTGGTACCAAAACAGCATGGTACTGGTACCAAAACAGAGATATAGATCAATGGAACAGAACAGAGCCCTCAGAAGTAACGCCACATATCTAAAACTATCTGATCTTTGACAAACCTGAGAAAAACAAGCAATGGGGAAAGGATTCCCTATTTAATAAATGGTGCTGGGAAAACTGGCTAGCTATATGTAGAAAGCTGAAACTGGATCCCTTCCTTACACCTTATACAAAAATTAATTCAAGATGGATTAAAGACTTAAACGTTAGACCTAAAACTATAAAAACCCTAGAAGAAAAGCTAGGCATTACCATTCAGGACATAGGTATGGGCAAGGACTTCAGGTCTAAAACACCAAAAGCAATGGCAATTTTTTTCTTTCAGCACCTGGACTATTTTCAATCTCTCCTGGACTGTGAGGTTTCTGCTGAGAAATCCCTGTTAATTTGATGGGGATTCCCTTATAAGTGACTAAATGCTTTTCCTCTTGCTGTTTTTAGAATTCTCTCTTTGACTTTTGACAGTTTTATTATAAGGTGCTGTGGAGAAGACCTTTTTGAATGATAATATCTGTATGGGGATCTGTGAGCTTCCTGTGTATGGCTGTCTAAATCTCTTGCTAGAGTTGGAAAGTTTTCAGCTATTATTTCATTAAGGACATTATCTAACCCTTTCATTTGTTCTTCACCTTGTGGAACACTGAAAATTTGAATCTTCGGTTGCTTTATGGTGTCCCATATGTCACATAGGCTTTGTCCATTCTTTTAAAATTTTTCTCTATATTTTTGCCTGACTGGGTTATTTCAAAAGACCTGTCTTTATGTTCTGAAATGTTTTCTTCTGCTTGATTTAGCCTATTGTTGAAGCTTTCAAATTTTGTATTTCATTAATTGAATTCCTCAGTTCCAGAATTTGTTTGGTTATTTTTTATGATATCTATCTCTTTTGTAAATTTCTCTTTCATATCCTGAATACTGAATTGTTTTTCTGATTTCTTTGTTGTGCTTTTTGAGTTATTTTGTATCTCACTGAGCTTCTTTAGTATCATTTTGAATTTTTTATGTGGGATTTTATACTTTTTTGTTGGAATCTGTTGCTGGAGAATTATTGTGTTCCTCTGGAGGTGTCATATTTCATTGCCTTTTTATGCTTCTTCCATCCTTACATTGGTATCTGTGCATCTGGTGTAACAGTCACTCCTTAAATTTGTTTGCATTTGCCTTTTAGTTGGGAATGACTTTTTCCCGAAGGTGTATCTATAGTATTGGTTGAGCAGGGCACTTTGGCTTTGATTCTGGGTATGTGCAGTAGTATAATCTCTGTATAATTTATTTGGCTATAAACACCACCAGTAGTGTCTGATTTACTCAGTGGTTTAGAATACTGTTAGTGAAGGCTGTGGTAAAGTTTTGCTGGAGACAGGGACAGCAGTTGAGCCTGCACTTAGGCCCCAGTGGTGGCAGCAGTAAGCCAAGCATGCCTATCCTTGCAGGGCAGCATATGTTGACCCTGGTGTTAATGAGTCTAGGGGGACTGATTCTTGGACCCCCACAGGTGGCCATCTCAGGTGCCAGCAGTTGCAGAAGTGGGCCAGGTGTCTGGGCAGCAGGCGTGGAATGGGCAATGGCAGTAGCAGTGGTGAGAGAATCCTCTGACTTCCAAGCAGCCTGTACTGGTGGTGCTGGTGGCTGCAATGGGCTGGGTAGGCCAGTCTCCAGGCCTTTAGGTGGCATTTAGTGGTGCATACCAGCTGTGGTATTAGCAGCAGATTTAGTGGGCCTATCCTCAAGAGCCTGGAAGGAATGCTTAGATGCCAACAATGTTTGATGGGGCGGGGGAATCCCAGGCCCCTAGATGTTGTGCTTGGGCATGGGGGTGGGTGGATCCAGGCTAAGCACACCTGTTCTCAGGCCCCCAGTGGTGTGTGTGGTAGCGGGCTATGGTAGGCAGAGGCAGGGCAATCACCAGGCTCTTGGAGGAATGCTTAGGTTGGAGCGGCAACAGTTGTGCTGTGGCTTTGCTCCTGGGGAGGAGAGGGTTGCTTTCAGTGGCAGTAGAAGAAGCATAAACAGGCAGCTAAGGAGCACACTCTTTGGCCACAGTTGGCAGCCATATAAACAGAGTAGGCTTTCCTCAGGGCATTTTTAAATGCATGGTGGCCCTGCTACTGGGGGTGGTGGGGTTGCTGCCTATGGCTCATACTTTGGCCCTGGCAGTGCCAGACAGCAGCAGCTCCCTGCTGTGTGTGTGGGATGTCAGTGGGGCTCCAGGGATGTGAAGATGCAGGAGATGTTGGGCTCCAGGGCATTCTGGTGGAGACTGCGCTTTCAAAACAGTGCTTTGCTATAGCTGCTTAGTACTGGGGGTGGGCATGGGACCTGGTGTGAGCTTCCTTTCTGGAGCAATTCCTTCAAGAAATCTCCAGGTAGCTCCCTATGTTAGTCTCAGGGCCTGTGTGGGTTGAAGGACTCTCCTGTGGCAAGAATTGCAGGAGTCTGTGGTGGGAATGTGAACTGCTGAGAGTCACTCACTTTCTCTTTCACCGCAATTGGGAGATTCTTCAGTCCCCCAGCTGAGCATGCTGCCTCACTTCCTTCTCCTCCCTTGCCTTATATGTTTCCTGTCACTTCTCTGTTGAATTCCAGTGTTCTCTCATAGGTGACCAAAGTATGATTACATACTCACTATTTTGGTTCTTGTTTGTGGGGGAGGCAAGTACCAGCTGCCTCTGGTCAGCCATCTTAAAACCATGTCATGAATCTGTCTTTTAGTGGGTCTGTTTCTCCAGGCTTGACCTTCATGAGTGTGGTAGTAAACCCACTCCTCTTATCCTCTATTCTACATAAATTCCATGACTGCAGAATTCTTTGTCTGCTTCCTTGAAGCCTTAATGCCTGCTGACGGTTTTTTCTCCCTGAGTCAGATGGGAAGACTAGAAAGGGCTAAAGTACAAGGAGCAACCTCCAGTAATTTGTCATTTACCATATAGGTGTTCTTATTAGTTTATGGCTCTAGCGGCTTCCGCTCCGTGTAAGCAGATCTTGGCCATGACTCTGAATGCAACTCTCTCTCCAGATTTTGGAACAGTGGTTGTACCTATGACTTCATTTCCGTGATGGGTCCAAAAAAACTTGTTTTGCAGTTTGCTCAGCTTCTTCCTATTGTAAGGATGACAGTGATAACTCCCAAGCTCTTTAAATGTTGAAGCTGAAAACAGAAGACCTTGATGACATAGTTTGCATGGTCAAATAAGTTTGGGAAACAATAAGCAGTTATTGGCAGAGTATCCTTAATGACTAGGTACACAAATTTATGTCCTAACAACAATTGAACTATAAGTCATTATCAGTCTGCTTTAATGACTTCCAACTCTCAACACAAAAGATGTCCAGAAGAACATGAAAAAAATTAGCATTGAAGTGGAAAATGGAGGTGCTTCATTCAGTTATCTTCTAATTAACATTACATTGGGAACTTTGAGGCCATTCTCTAGGTTTCTTAGCTGTAAGACTTGTCGGAGTCATTAATGTGCTAATGTGCATTGTGACTCCTGGAGAGGACCCAGGATGCAGCTGTATGCAAATCCAAGTGTCTAATGGACAACTATTAATTTACACAAGACGGTTTCAGCTGTACTGCTCTATGAAAATGCATGTTCTTGAAATAACTTTATCAGGGAAAAAATAGTACCTCTCAAAGGAGCAAGTTGAAAATGAAACCCCAATATACCTTATAACAATGATGGGTGCCATGAATATATGCTGAAGTGTAGTAACAGATGTCAAAAACATCAAGTTCCATCCTCTGAGGTAGCTTCCTTTGTGGTGGGGTTCTTAGCTCTGCAAGCAGCCAGATATTTGGGAGTGCCTGTGGCAATGTTATTTTTATTTTTACTGCAGAGTACATCAGAGTGTTTTGTGGGCACTTGAATCTCTGGGTGTCAGTTTTGATCTTTCCTTCTGAATTGTAAAAAGGCAGAAATGGATCTGCCTTTTTAATTGGCATGGAGTACCTCTGGTACAGAATCAAAATATTAGTCATCACGCTGAGGTGCTGCATTTTTATCGGACACTCAGTTGTTACTCTTATAACCCATATGGAATCTTATGAAGGATAGCTTCCAGTCACTTCCTCCGAGATATTCTATACCACCACCATCACCACACCAACAGTCCCAATCAGGCCAGAACATCAAGTGTGGCTCTTTTAATAGTCATTGAATAATAATCCATCTTTTAAGTGAATCAAACCAAGAAAATCTCATTGAAGAGGGTCCATATGTTTACTACATACTATATTACATCACATAGGCAGAGATTTTTCTTAGCCTTCATATGAAGTAGAACTGAATTTTCTTCTCTGCAACTGATTCTCTCTCATGAACATTTAATTTTATACTGATTGTGTTGTGTTTTTTGCTTTGGTGTTTGGGAAACTGAGTCTAATTTATTGTCCATTCTTAACAACTGTACTGAATTTTAGTGTATGTATTTGTGATCTTGGTATTATCTTTTTTTATATATATTTTTCTCTTTTGCCCCAATTTCTTTCTATTAGTCTTTGTTTAATAAAACACTTTTGTGGAAATAAGTTGAGGTCAACTCTATACTGATGTATAATTCATTTCTCAGAAGCTGTCAAGCATTTTGATGGATTAGTATTCACTCTCACTAGGCCTCTGTGGATTGTCCCTGCATGAGTGATAAGGGTCTCCATTGTGATGATGGATTGGAACATGGCACTACTTCTTGGCTCTGTGATACCCCAATTACACCAGGCTTTTCATGGAAGGTTGATTTATAGTGAGAGTAGAACATTATTTTGTGGTTTGTGGGTTTTCTTTCAAGGTGATAAATTTAAAATCTGGTTAGGGGCTTATGAAAAAAAAAATCTTTGACATCACATGATGGAGCCCTAAGTATTGGCCAGCTCCAAGCATGACACTTTACCAGTAGCCTTTAGCATCCCCTTGTGGCTAACTTTGTAGAGCACTTGTAAATATATCTCTTCATTGGTTTTTGATGGCTATGGATGGTTCTGCTCTTTTTCTTTTGGAGGGTGGAGTGGTTGTAATCTTTGATTTTTGCTTTCCTAATCCTTGTATTAGTTTGCCTCACAGGCCTTTGGGATTCCACAAATTATCATCAGTTGCATTCTTGGGTAATAAAGGAATAAAAATGGGCTGACAATAAGGAATGTCCAAGATTGAGGCTGACCATAGAACCCTGGGAATTTCAAGGCTAGTCTTTCATGCATTCACTTATACATTAATCATCCCCTCTTCTCTTCACCTCCCTCCATTCATTCAGCAAATGTTTTTGTGTTAGCATTGGGAGCTGGTGTCAAACAAAGTAGACAAGGGTGCCTGCCTTCATAAAAACTTATAGTCTGGGCTATTTTCAAAGGATAGCAAAGGAAATCTCAATCAATGAGGACTCTACCAAATTAGATTATTTGGACTTTAAGAAAAGAAACTATGAGAAATATAAATAGATAGATGAAATTATTTCCTCCTTAAAAACAGTTTCTCTCAGAAATGCCATTGGCTTGCTCTTGAACTTTGACGCCTTGTATATGTTTATGTATATGTCTTTAGCATTGGATGAAGAGCATTAATATTGAGACACTGGAATCTCTTCTAGTCATCAAGGAAATAATTAAAAGCTTCCCTCTGCTCTGTTTCCAAAAGTGTAAAATAGGTATTTTAGAAAGACTTTTCTGTTTAAAGAAGGTTTGCTGAATAAGCCCTATTTAAATTAGAAATTTCAATTACTCAGAATGTCTCATTAACCCAAGTTTTTAATTGAGAATTTATGAAACGGCCTGAAAGAAACTTCCAGATTAAGCCCAGTCGAAGAGGGAGAAGTTAGGAGTCTAATGAGTTAGTGGTTCAATGTGTCTAATTTCACTATGAGATTTTTCTGCTTCAATATTGTTTCCTTGCAGTGCCTAGCACAGTGCTCAAGGCCTGTTCTTAAAGTTGTTGAGTGACTTTTCCTAGGAGAGTCTCGAGAAGTAGAATTCCTACTTCTACTCCAGACTGCAGAAAAGCCTTCTCCAAAAAGACGTGTTAATGGCCTGGAAGTTGCATTCTGCGTTTGTCTGATGTCTATTAAAACTCAGCCTTAGACAGAAGCATAAACATAAGAATTTCCACCCTGAAATCTGTGGCCTGGCAATCTCATAATCTAAAACATGGGCCTCAAGGAAGGCATGGAGGTGATCCCTGACATAAACCTAAAGCTCAGCTTCCCTTCACTATCATTTTTCTACATAAATTAGTTCACTTTTCCAATCTTTTAGTTTCCTTCCTGCTAGAACTCCCCCTTGGAGTTCCATTTTCTCTTGATAGGTAAATCAGTAACCCAGGTGTGTGGGGTAATTCTGACTAGGATGGGCAAAGACTATCCAAAATGCCATCTCAGTAGTCTGATGGAAAATTCCTTTTTGGGCAACTTCATGATTATCAAGACTTCTAGTACATTGGGAAATTTTAGACAAAGAGAAAATGAGGTTGTCAGAGATTTATCTCCAGCAGTCCTCGACTCCAGGTATAGGTGGCCCTCATGATTAGAAATAAGCCTGTAGCAAGAAAAATAGTTTATATGACAAAATCCCAGTGTTAAAGCAAGGCCCAAACTGCAGAGCTACTCCTGAATACTCTCTCTCTCTTTCTCTTGACTATTCTACTTGTCTGAGAGCAGCGTGGATACATCCCAAACTAGGGCCTGATAAAGAATCATTATGGACATTGGTTAGTAACAAATATGATTTCTTAGAAGGAGCCTCAGAACATCAGGAGAAAATGTCAGGTGCCTACAGTCTAGAATGCTTGGCCTGTGTTATGGTGCATAATTCTTTGTCAAGTTATGGTGTACAGTATTCTCTATTTATTTAGTCAATTGTTTTTCTCTCATTCTTTTTGATGAGCCTTTTTTTGGCTTGGATGACCCAAGATAGGTTCTAAAATAACTTGGGTTACCCAAAGCATTTTTCAGTGTGAGTATGAAATAGCAGTGGTTGTTATTCCTGTAGACAATCCTAGTTTGCATTATTTCTAGCAAGAACTTCAACCAGGATAGTGCATGCATCTTTATTTCACACCTAGAGCTTTGTCCAACTCTTTTCTCATGGGCTTGAGTCAAGATGCGGTAGTGCTTGGAGAGGTATAGTCACTTCCAAATACAAATGGTCCCCGACTTAACAATAGTTTGACGTACAACTTTTCAACTTTACAATGACGTGAAAGTGATATGAGTTCAACAGAAACCACACTTCAAGTACCCATACAACCATTCTCTTTTTCACTTTCAGTACAGTAGTCAATCAATTACATGAGCTGTTCAACACTTTATTATAAAATAGGCTTTGGGTTAGATTATTTTGTCCAACTTCAGGCTAAGGTAAATGTTCTGAGCACGTTTAAGGTAGGTTAGGTTAACCTATGTTTAGGAGGTTAGGTTAACCTATGTTTAGGAGGTTAGGTTAACCTATGTTTAGGAGGTTAGGTATATTAAATGCATTTTCAACTTGCAATATTTTCAACTTACTATGAGTTTATCAGGACATAATCCCATCACAATCTGACGGACATCTGTATAAACTCAGAGTAGTTTCTGAAAGGGCACATATCATTCAGAGTAGTTTCTGAAAGGGCACATATCATATCATTAATAGAGTTATCTAATCTCCTAGAGGCCTCCTGATCCTAGAAGCTGCTCTAGTTTACACCATCACAACTAGAAACCCTTAAAATCAGTGTTACCATTTATCATTGTGCTGTTTGGGAATGAAATGTACTCTGCAGACCACAGTGGATTGTGCAGGTACCCACTTGTCTGGGGGATCCAGAAAGCCTTTGGGGAGTGAATAAGAGGGGCAATAACAAGTTCAAAGAAAATACTTCTGCTTGGGAAATGAGCTAGGCACCTTCTTCCTGTTTAACTTGTGTTTGAGGCACTGAATAAAGGTTTGATAGTGAATATACATACTCTACCATATTATGAAGAATGAGAGTAGTTACCCTGGGGAAAAAAGAAACTACAGAAGGAGATAGAGGAAGTATGGTGTATCCAAGAGGGCGTGGACTGGGAACTCAATTGTGTGTTCAGATCCCAACTCTATTGTTTACAGGCATTATGCCCTGCAGAAAATGACTAACTTACAGGCATTGTGCCCTACAGAAAATGACTATTTTCTTTTCAGAGCCTTAGTTTTCTTCTTGACAAATTAGGGACAATGTTATCTATCTTGTAGATAGATAGAAATCTATCTTGTAGCATAATGTGGGGCAGTCATGGCCTGTGAGTACAGACTAAATGCTCTGTAAATGACCACTGTTTTTATAGAGAGAAAAATGGGGAAGAGAGAAATGAAAAGGAGGCCCCTGTGGAGCCAAGAAAGAAGTCCCAGCTAATGGAAAGATGGGCCCCAGATACAGCAAGGCCAACTTGGTTGGCAAACTGGGGCAAGCCCAGACTCAACCTTTATTTGAACTTCTGTCCAAACATATTTACGTCTTATAACCTTTGGTAACATAATTGCTCTAGCATTCTGCAAGCCTGATGTGCATGGACAGTGGTTGCTGGAGTATTGATGGACTCTGAAATAGCATGGCATGGGATCTTGGAGGGTGAGTACCCATACAGGGTAGCAATGAAGCAGAAACACATGTGGCCACCATGATTTATTGGCACCTAAAGGCTGCTTCCCTTGCCAGCTCTGTGTCATCACATGAAGGAACTGGTGGAGTTTGAATTGCTTTCTTCTAGTAGTATTTAGTACCATGAGGAGAAGTTTCAGTCAAAGCACACTGCCTCTTATGCATTTTCTTTTTAATGAAGAGCCTGTGTCCATGAAAAGGCACATATCTGGCTTCCCTCTGGGGATGTGTAGAAATGCTTCTTGTTATTTAAGGATGTTTTTGGGGGAAAAAACCTAAAATTAAGAAACAAAAATCATTTTTGGAACAGGCATGATTTGGCTGTTAAAGTGTTTGTTTTGAAGGCTTCTCTAAAATCACTGGCTCTGAGTTTGGCCGAAGTCCTGTCATTGTCAGGCCTATGGGAAGTGTGTTCATTACCCGCCTTATTGGCCAAGGGAGGCTTTTGACCTCTGGCTGGCGTTTGGCTGTGACAGGCTCCCCTAGCAGAGGGTAACAGGTGAGGGTATGGCACCAACTTCCTTTTCACAGCAGGCAACATTAGCAGGCAACATTACAGCTGCTTCCATGAGCCTCATGGGCTCCATACCAGAGGCCAGGAGATGAATTTGTAGGCATTTGCTAGCTCATTTCTCCATAGGCTCTAGGGATGAACATGTACAGCAAACAGCTTGAAAAGGAATTGTGTCCAACTAGTGCTGCTGGCACATGTCCCCTTTGGAAATGTCTCTGTGCAGGATCTGGGTGCACATTCCTGTGCTCATGAGCTGACACCAGAGGGATTGTTCGACAGGACTTGCTCTTCCTTCCCATGCAGCTTACAGTGGACACTCTGAACCCCTATGGGCAAGTGGCTGCCTAACAAGGTTTCCCCTGGGGCTCCTGGTTTCTGAGCATAGAGGCATGCAACTGCAGGAGGGCAGAGGAACTGAAGATAGGGAAATAGCCAGAAGGTCTTGTCTCACAATCTCTGTTCCGATTGCATCGAACACACAGTAAAATTTGTTGAGGATGGAAAGAAAGGGAGGAAACGATTCTTCCTCCAGGAGAGAAAAATGTCAATGTATTCAGCACACATAACCCCCACACACTATTAACATTCACTAAATGTGAATTCAAACAAAAAGTCCCCCAAATTAGATGGGAAGCTATCTGAAATGTCACTTTAACACACTGCAAGTATGGAGAACTGGGGCAATTTGGCTTCCTGCAGATCTGGGCTATCAACACTGGCTTAAATTCTCAAGATGTTCAGGGCTGAATCATCAATTAAAATCAGTAACAACAATGAATTTACCCAGGCCTTAGGAAATCTATTTTCTTGTTGGAAATGAAGGGGGCCCAAATCCAAGCCTTTCTCGTTTGACAAAAATGATGAGGCATTGATGGCAATCTTCCCACTGCTAAAAAGAGGTCAGAGCAGGAAAGGCAGCCAAATTCAATAGCAAAGCCTGCTGGTTTCTGTTCTGCTTTGGAGCAGAATTTCACAATGATAATCCATCTAACTACCCCTCGTTTCTCCCAGTATTTTACTCTACTTACTTTACCACATATCAAACTCTCTATCTCTTTATCCATCTATCAATTAATCGTATTTTTTTGGATGCATTTCAAAGTAAACTGAAGATACATGTGCACTTCTCCCTAAATCCTTTGCCATGCATATAGTAAACTGAAATTCAAAATTTGATCATGGTCTATTTTTCTTTTGACATAGAATTTATAGATAATGAAATGCACAAATTTTAACTGTATAGTTGCTGTTTTGACAAATGCATGTGCCTAAGTAACTTAAACACTTCTCAAGATATGGAGAAAGTTCCCTATACCTCTTCTCACTCAATCCTGGCCAGCCCTCTTCTCCTCCACTCCCTTAGGTAAATATTCACTGTATTTACACTAGTTTTCTACCATAGATTTTTTTCCACCATGTATTTATATATGTGTGTCTGTGTGTGTATATGTGTGTGTGGAGGGGAGGGTGGGCAGATTTCTTTACATGCTGCATAATATTTTTTAGATTCATTGATGCTGTATTTTAGTAATTCATTCTTTTTTTATTAGGGACCAGTATTCCATTGAATGAATGTACCACAGTTTGTTTATCTACTCTTCAATAGATTGATATCTGGACTGTTTATAAGTTTTGAATATTATGAATTAAGTAGCTTAGATTTTTGTATATGTTTTGTGTGTATCTGTGCATGAGTGTGCTCACACATATATGTATGTGTATGTATATACATTTTCATTTTTCATGCGTAAATACCCAGGTGAGGGATTGAAAGGTCACAGGGTAAATGTACATTTAATTTTAGAAGCAGTTACCAGACCTGCTTCTAAAAATTTTTCTTGCTCTTGAAAAGATACCTACTGATGAAAATCCACTTCCTCTGGGCAATGTTGTGTCTAGATGTAATACATAGAACTTTTGTAGCTCTGGAGAAAGGCTAACACATGGAAAGGACCTGGATCCTTAATGATATCATTGGGTGCTGAAATAACCAACTCTGGGGCTGTTCTCCTTGGAATTTCTGTTTCTTGAGTTAACAATTTTCCTTATTTTTTAAGCCAGTTTAAATCAGAGATCCTTTTCCTTCTTAATTTTATAGAGTAAAATTGTTTTTATAAATTTTACTGAAGTATTACATATATACAGAAAAGCACATAGATATTAATTTTCACAGACTGAATATACCTGAGTAGCTGGCCTCCAGGTGAAGAAATACAATGTTGCCCGCACCAGGGTGGCCTTGAGGAAGTGGGACTATAGCTCACATGTCACAAAAATTAGAAATGAGAAAAAAAAATTAGAAGCTTTGACGGGTTCACTAGTGAATTCTACCAAGTATTTAAGGAGGAAATGAACCCAATTTTCTACAAAAATGAAATTAGACCTCCCTCATTCTTACTCAAATATTCTTTCTCTCCCCTGGCTTCTCTCCGTCCTCCAAACCTGTCGTGTAGCCACGCTGTCAATACAGGTCTGCACACTTCATTCAGCAAGGGAAAAGCCCTATACTTAGCTAAAATAGTAATCTCTGAATTTTCCTCAAGTTTTCCTGGATTCAGGGTGAGGAAAGTTGGGAAGGAAGGACCACTATGATAAAGTAACCCTGCAAAGTGCTTATTGTCCCCACTGAAGCTGTTGGAAAACTAAGGGGTCAGAGAATAAGTTGTGTCACTTAGGCTGGCCAAATGACTTTGGACACTCAGCTATTTGAACCTCAGATATTATTTTATTTGTAAAATGAGTAGAATAATAGTAGTTACTTTATAGGGTTGTCTTTCGCGATTGAGTGCAAAGGGCTTAAATGTATTATGGGGGCAGTAGGTAGCAAGGACCGTGTTCTGGTTCATGGGGTAGTTTCTTTCTGGTTTCCACTCTAAGCAGGAGGTGATTCTTCCTACCAACCACAGTCATCTGAAAGATTGAAAGACTGAAAGACTGAAAATCACTGGCAGCACAGGGGCAGACCCAAATGGAGCCACTTGCTAAAGTTTGAAGACAGAGCTGCCTGCAGCCTTTAGAGCTGTCTAAGGAGAGAGGGGTTAAGGCAGCAACTGGCCTTGTTCAGCATTTATTGGAGGAAAGCAAATTCTTGTCTATAAATCAATCAAATCACTAAGAACTCCAATTAGAGCAAACTTTGAGCAATCATATATAAACATGGAGTGGGAATAATCTACACACGCTATTTTTGGCTTTTGGTATAGGACACACTGCCCCCGAGAAGTCCTCATGTGAAAAAAAAATGGTGGTGATGGGGTGTCATAGACAGCGAGTGGCCAACTGAAGACGAATAAGAATTTGTAGTGGATCAGAAAAGATTCAGTGGCAGAGACTGATCTCTACAGATACTTGAATTAATTGGATATTAAATTGTATTTCAGTATTTCCCAAAATATATCTATTAGTGTACAACTAACATGATTTTTCCCCATAACTATTTACCACTTGTACTATTATTTAACTAATGTTTTTCTTTAAATGACTTCATTAAAAATTGCTTTAGCCCTACTCTATATATTGTATATTTCTAATTCACAATGAAATCAATATGTAATAATTAAAAAATGTGTACTCTGTACTACCTAAAAACCTATCACCTTTTGGGAAATACCTTTGTCTATTATGGTCTTTACAGATATTAGATTATTGTCAACCAATTGTAGTAAGTCATTTTTATAAGGTCTTGAGTTAAAAATCCCATTTTGCAGATACCCAAGGCTTGATTCTCTTTGTCCAAACTTACTTCTGTCACACTCTTCTCCATGTTAGAAAATGTCAATGCCCTTCTGTCAGTACTAGAATCCAAAAAGCCTTGGAATTATTCTTGATCCCTATTTCTCTCTTATATTTTAAAACCAACAGGAAATCTTTCAAAATGTATTCATGGTGTGACACTTCACATCATCTCCACTTCTAGCCCTCTAGTCTAAGTCTCTTGCTTAGATATTGCAAATGCCCCCAAAATAGACTTATTGCTTCTAACCTTGACCCTCTGCACTGTGTGATCTGCACAGAATCTAGGTGACATATAACAGAATACGTTTCCTAAAGCCAGATCATTCTACTGTCCTGCTTGAAAATCTCTAATGATTTCCCATCTCATTGGGAGCAAATCTAGTCCTCACATTGTTCTCTAAGGTCTTTACAGACTTTCAACCCCTGCACCTCTACCTTGCAAGTTTTGACCCCATACGCTACTGCTGCTTCATTTTTTCCTCTGCTCAAATCACCCTAGCCATTTTCTGTTCCTTCAGTCCATCAGTCTTCTCTGGGGACATTTACACTTGCCACTCCTTTTTCCTGGAATGCTTTTTCCCCAGGCAGAACCAAGCCTTAACACTCTCTTCCCAATTCCTTCAGGTGTCTATTGAGATATCACCTTATAAGGGGGACCTCTCTGGTTATGCTACATAAAACAACTTTTCTACCTATTGTCTTGCTTTCGTCTTCTTAGCACTTATAACATACTAGATTATACTTAGTTTTAGTTTTTGTTTATCCCCCTCCAGTTAGAATGGAAGCACCATGAAAAGGACATTGTTTTGTTCATTACTCTTATCACTGTGGCCTAAAAAAAGTGCCTGGCAAATAGTAGGCACTTAGTAAATACATGAATAAATACCAGATTGGATAAATGCTACCTGCCCATCACAATCAAGATTCTGTTTCCCGGAAAGAGAAAAGACAGCTAGTGAGCACTACCTTCTTCCAGCCTCTGCCTCTCCATCTTACAGTTACAGATATGCCTCATGTTATATGAATACCGTTCTTATTTCTCAACAAATGTTTATCAAAGGCCTATTATATAAGGTGCTAAAAACAGAGATGGTGAAATAAAAGGAGCATGACTCCAGGTGGAATAGGACAACACCTTATATTAAGAAAAATCATTCAAGACCAGAATTTAAAGGATGGGAAAACTCAGAAAGTGGTTCAGAAAATGCTTCTGCAAAACATGAACCCTTGTCTTGGGTCCTAAAGGAGGGGTGTTCTAGTTACCTCTTACTACAAAAAAACTCCCTCAAACACAGTGGCTTAAAACAATAATCCTTTTATTATAGCTCATGGCTTTGTAGGTCAGGAACCTGAGCAGAGCTCAGCTGAGTGACACTTTTGTTCGATGTAGCATTGATGAGTTCACTCCAAGGTATTCAGCTGGTGGATGGACCAGTTTGGAAAGGTCCACTGCTGCTTCATTCACATATCTGGTACCTTGGTGAGGATAGCTGGAAGGATGAGCATAGCCGGAACAGTGACCAAAGCTATGTGGTCTCTCCAGTGTGGGAGCTTCAGAATTTCTAGAGTTCTTAAGTGGTGAAGAGTTCTAATAGTAAATTTTCCAGGACACGGAGGAAGCTGCAAGGCCATATGTGACCCAGCCTCAAGAGTCACATGACATCACTTTCACATTCTGTATTGACAGTCACAAACCTGTTCAGATTGAAGTGGAAAGGACACAGAGCCCCACCTCTTGATAGATGGAGGGTCAAAGGGTTAGCAGCCGTGTTTTTCAGACTGCCTCAGCATCAAGATAAGATTCAGTTAAGAGGAGGGTTGTTGGCAAAGTATTTAGGGGGAGAATAAAAGTTAGAGCAGAGACAGGAAAGTACGGATACATTCAAGAACCATAAAGATTGGGAGGCTGAGGCAGGAGGATGACTTGAGTCCAAGAGTTCGAGGTTACAGTGGATTCTGATTGTGCCACTGAACTACAGTCGGGGTGAGACAGCAGAGGAGAAAAAAAGAAAACAAGAACCATAAAGAGACTTGTGTGTCTGGAATGAGAGAATGACCAGGAGAGGTGTCAGAGTCAAATATGAAGCAAAAGGTTTGGTTGGGTTAGGGTGAATATGAATACCTGGTGATATCTTTTGGATGTTTGTCCCCTCCAAATCTCATGTTGAAATTTGATCCCCATTGTTGGAGGTGAGGCCTGTGGGAGGTGACTGAGTCAAGGGGTGGATTCCTCATGAATCGCTTGGTGCCCTCCACGGTAATGAGTGAGTTTTCGCTCCATTTACATGGGTGTTTAAAAGGACATGACATCCTTTTCCTCTCTCTCTGTCTCTTGCTCCCTCTCTTACCATGTGACACATTAGCTCTGCTTCCCCTTCCGCCGTGACTGGAAGCTTCCTGAGGCCTCATCAAAAGCAGATCCTAGTGCCCTGCTTCCTGTAAAGCCTGCAGGACCTTGAACTAAATGAACCTCTTTTCTTTGTAAATTACCCAGCCTCAGATATTCCTTTATAGCAATGGAAAACGGACTAAGACACCTAGTTAAGGATTCTAGTCTTTATATACAAGTGGTCTCCAAACTGTTTTGCTTACATGGCCCTAAAATAATTTTGAAAAGCACATTTTTAGATTGGCATTCATTTCCCCCCATAAGTTAAAAGTAATTGCAAAGGTCAGCAGCTCTCCTCCATGTGGTTATTCATTTTGATGGAGGCTTTTCATTTTCTTTCTCCCATATCTCCAAGGTCATGGTGGATCTGTCCCTCCAAGTCTGTGCCTGGAACCTGGAGGATCACACATGGGGATGATTTTATAGACCAAGAATGGAATTAGCGCATTTCAATTTTCCTCACTTTCCATCGTCCAGATCTCAGTTATATGGCTATCCTGATGGCAGGGCAGGCTGGGAAGGAGAAGGAAAAACAGATTTTGTTGAAGAGGTAACAGTCCTTGCTACAGAATGTAAGTAAAGCAGCCAATTTGTTGGCATACAGTAAGCATTCAACGTTGTGTCTGCTGTTATAGTTATCACTGTGATTATTATTACTATTATTACACATCAGTTTACAAGTTGTGTTCTGTGCACAGGTGGATTTTCGCTTCCTTTTCTGTAGCCTCTTGACCTTTAGATAAAGGAGCCCCAGGGCCTTGGAGCCCAATTAGTAGCTAATGAAGCTCAGCTGGCAACACTGCAGCTCCAGTCAGTGGGAAGAAGCGAGAGCCTCTGCAGTAACTCTCTCACTCCAGAGCCCACAGGACTGCATGTCTACTTCATGCTTGCCGTCAACAATTCCTGTTTTGTTTTTTTTTTTTAACCAAACACTTGTACCACTCCTGTCTGCCTTGCACTCAACTTCTACTTCCATGCAAGTCCCATGGTGGACTCTGTCATTGCCTAAAGAAAACTATATATTTGCTCTAGGCTGGGAGGCAAGTTTTTTGCCTCTATAGTGCTATTCTAAGTGATCCACCAATAACTGGAAAAACAGCACCATTTTCCTTCAGGAATTCTAGGCTTCTGAGCCTCTTGCATGTTGGCATGGGTAGAATGAAGCAAACTTCAAAGATCTAATCAAACATTAAAAACTTCTGCTTTCTTTTCCCTACCTTTGATACCTGCTAATCTGAGCCCAAAGGG
Organism: Pan paniscus; assembly: GCF_029289425.2. Taxonomy (NCBI): domain Eukaryota; kingdom Metazoa; phylum Chordata; class Mammalia; order Primates; family Hominidae; genus Pan; species Pan paniscus. Next base: position 62,594,297 of record NC_073257.2, on the reverse strand, counting down.
TTAGAAGAATGAACTTTTCCCCTGGGAACCCTACCAACTTCCAGGTAGATTAAAATGAAGGCAATACTGCAGAATGTTGATTTTTGGTTTTGCTTGGAAAGGACAACAGGAAAATGTAAACATGGTCTCGTTTGCTTCCTAAAAGTACCAAGGTGATTACGTGCAATCAGTTTCCTCCATATATTTGTAATTCCTCTAGAAAAATGGGGGCATCTTCTCTCCCAGAGCTTAACTCATCCATCCAAAGTGGTCTTAACTTACATCTCTGGGCTGATTTGTCCCGTAAAGTCTCCTCTCAGTGGTATGTAGTTGATAGGGTAGAGAAAGAATTAAATATTTATTTTCCAAACCAAATAGGACAAGCAGGTCAGTATGAAAAAATGAATGACCATCTCCTAGGTTACGTTTGTTCAGGGTGCAAAATGAAGAACTCTAGGTGTGACCTTCCAAGGATGGTGCAGGGGTTTGTCCATCAGCAGGCTCAGCAGAGGTGTGTCCTGCCCTGTGCATGAGTCAGCACATAAGTAGTTAAGCTGGCGAGGCTTGGGCTTCCCTGGTTAGAGTGTCCAGCCTCCCAGAGTTAACCTGCAGCACTGCTCAGAAGAGCAGGGGCAGAGGATACCAAGGCGTCCCAGCACTCTGGCTTGCAGGGGAATGACATGCGGTTTTGAACAAGCAGCTGCTGCAGCAGGTCTGGGTATGTAGCTTTGCTTTGATTGAAAGTGTTTTGTTTTCTCCTGAGAGAACAAAGCAATTGTGGTTGATGTTTGCAAACAAGATCCCTTGGACACTGAGAAGGAACAGATGTTTATTAACCTGCTGTTTATCATGAAAATAAGTAGTTGGGAGCAGGGGAGTGGAAGGGTAGTTTCCTCATATTAATTTATGTTTCTGATTGCAATGGCAGATTTTCTTTAATTCTATCTGGATTCTAGTGCTGTGTGGTCAGGTCATTTGAATGTCATGGTTACAGTCTAATTCAAACGATATCTTTTTGCTGTTCTTTCTGTGAATCTTCATATTTACATTCAGAGATATGGATTTCATTTGAAGAGTTATTTACTGAATTGGTGAAGCTAAGTGGCATAAATCCATCTTCCTAGGCCATTTTGGAAGGCAAGAATCAAATCCTTAGACTTAGAGAACAAACTTCTCCAAATTTACCATATGCCTGAATAAGAGAAACTTCATCTTGAATATGGTCATTTTCTTTCTTACAACCTGACAAATTCGGCCTCAGGTGTATGCAGTGTGCCCTGAAATAACCTTCAGATTCCCAGTTCTTTTAATGAGTCTCCGAGATTGACTCACTGGCCTTTCCCATCACTTTGGATGTCTTTTTCTTTTCTATGAATTTAAAAATATCTAAGACTCAGAGTAGACTAGAACTACCCAAAAAGACTTGGATTTGATAAAATTTCCAAGGATACAGGGACTTAAGTAAAGTTTGTCTGGATCTCATTCTATCTCAATCCTAGCACTGCAGTATCAGCCACCAACTGACTATAGGACACTGGGGACTTTTTCCCAGTTATAGGAAATAGCATCCCTTGCAGATTGAAAATATGGAATATTGTTTGTCAGGCTTAGATCCTACCTAACAAGTGACTGCTTCCCAGAACAGCATTCAAGATGGTCTTCAACTGTCTTGGAATCATCTAGAATATTTTTTCCCCAGCCCCCACAGCTTCTCTTATATTATCCTGAATTTCCAACCAATGGGAGGCTCCTTTGGTAAACAAGTTTCTTTTGAAAGATGCAAACAGTACCTTAAAACTTGGGCAGGCTATTAGTCATTAATACTTTTGTACAAATCGGTTTAATGCCTCTTTAAAATTGCTGTCCCTGAGCATTGCCAAGAGGAAGGAAAGGTAGCAAGAACCAGGAATTTGGAGGCCGGGCTCTGAAAGCTGGGGGCTGGCAACCAAAAAAAAAAAAAAAAACTTGGGCAGGTGCCTCAGTGGTGGTCAATGAAGCCAGATTGAGGATACTACCGAGTCCTGGAAACAGGGGAACTGGGGCATGAGAGCAGGATCTGGAAAACACTGTGTATAGTGGTGGAGGTGAAGGTGACTGAAGACTTTCAGGGGCCCCTGGGAATAGTCAACATTGGAGGGAATCAGCGTCCAGGTCCTCAACTTCCATTTGAACTCTTTTCCAAACTTTTTTTTTTTTTTTTTTTTTTGCCCAGGAATTCATCTGAGTTTTCCTGCTTCAGAAAATAAAGATGAACTTCTCACACACTTGGAATCTCACTGTGGGACAGTCCCAAGGAGTATAGGGATCTCCTGGTGTCACACAAATGGATGATTTCAGTACACATTGATTCAGAGGAAGGGTTCAGTAAGAGCAAAGCAAAAAGAAACAGATCGTATCTCATTTTGTCCTGGTTTCAAACTCATGCCAAAGGCTCTGTGCCTTGTCTCTGACTGTCTTAGAATTATAGTTGAGGAGTGAGAAGGTTATCATGGGGACAGGGTATATGTATGAATGCCTTTATTGGAAGTAAAAATTGCAGGCTTTTTTTTTTTTAAGCGACAATTCTGATTGCACTGCCTGATTTGATGATGAAGTTGGTTTGGCTAATTAGCATCTGTGGTGGATATTTTCTGTAAATTTAATATGTTGATTCTGCTGTTCAAAGTATTAGCCAAACTACATTTAAAATATGTGTACGGTATACAGAAAATTAGATAATATAAGTCTTGCAACTAAGTTCTATTTAAGCCTATAAGAGTTTTAGATGTCATTTCCAAAAAATGTGCAAGGGAGTAGATGATATTAAAAAATTCTTTTAGGGGTTTCATAAGTGAAACCTCGTAAAAGCCACTGATGTGCATTATCCTTGAGGTGAGATGACCCTTGTCTTATAGCAAGTGCTTCTGCCCTCAGATGGCCATCAAGTCTACTCCTGGTTTTGTGCCTCCTGCATCCTGCTACTTTTCCCTACAACTTGAAGCTCCTGTAGTATCCTTGTTCAGCCTCTACACCACTTCATATGTCAACCAGCTGGTTAATTTATTTGATGTATTTAGTAGTTGTCTAATTATGTGAAGATAGGATCTCCTGGAACTGTTTTCAATGTTGTTTTTGTTATTACCCACAATTCCTGATTGCTCTTTCAATGTACAATACCAGAGCAGATATCCTAAGGCAAGGGTTAAAGAAGAGGAAGGTTTATTCACAAATATATTCATTAGGCATTTTTTTTGAGAATCTATCACATGTCAGGGTGATGTGATCCCTGCAGTTGGAGTCAAGAGATGTGAATTCAAATCCTATATCTTCAACTTTTTAGCTCTTTGAACTTTCTTGGGGTTCAGTTGATCCATTTGTAGAATCGGGATCCTGGATGCCAACCTCTGCATAGATGTTGGGGACAGAGAGGAATAGGATGGAACTCTAACCCCAAATCATCTAATGGAGACACAAACACTCATTACATATTGAGTACCAAAACAGGAGAGTGTACAAAGCTTAAGAGGAAGAAATGGATTATGCAATTAACTTTGCCTGCGGGATCATCATTCCAATAAATAACATCTTTTGAGCACTCTGTAGTTCACACAGCACTATTACACACTCCTTCTCTGTGTTGCCTCCACAGTCCTGTGAAGTAGATTCTTGGTAGGAGGATGAGGAAGGCAAGCCCCATTCCTATCACTGCTGACAAAGGAAAAGAGCTGCGATGTGAGGTGATACCTGGAAATCTTGCCTCATTGGTTAAAGCAGCCAGGAGCAGACTCTGAAGTTCTTCCAGATTGGCACCTTTCCAGAGCCTCTCTGCAGTGACACTTTGCCAGTCTCTTAATGTCCTCCTCAGAGAAAGAAGCACCTGCTTCTCTGCTAAGAGGCAAGGTCAAGTCAACGTAGGTGAGAAAAGTGGAGGATACATCTAATTTCCAGTGCAAATACATCATGGAGAGGGAGGAAAGGAACCAAGCTAATCTGAACTGTCCCTTGTGGTAGGCACTAGGAGTTTTGCTAGCATCAGAGTGAAATGGGTACCTATGAAAAAATGGAAATAGAAGCCTGGAGATGGCCAGTTACTCCTCTCCAGGATCAAGACTCCAAAACAGGAATCACCCCATATCACTAGATTTGAGTGTCAGGGATCATCTGAGCGAGAAGGGAACTCTGACACCCCAGAGCTCCTTGTAGCAAGGGACTATGTGACTCAAAGCCAATTTAATTCTAAGTTGTGCTGCTCAACTGTCTTCCCATTCAGTATGAGGGAATTTGTCCCAAATTCCTTCAGAAAAGTGGAGTCCAATAACGGTTGTACCTATGATTCAGTGAGGCTTCTCTACACACCTTACTGAGAAAAGCTTCAGCCACAATAAGACATTTGAAGAGAAGGTGGTCAGGGCTCAGTCATCACCAGATTATGGCAGCCACGGAAGCCACCAGAGGGCAGTGCAGATAATGCCATTGGTGACTGGGAAGGAGAATTTATTGTCCACTCAGGAGTGTGACATGAGCTTTTTGGGACTCTGCCAGGAAAGAGACGCCTGAAAGTCTCAGAGAATCTCCTGGAACTGTTTTCAATATTGTTTTTATTGTTACCCACATTTCCTGATTGCTCTTTTAGACTGGCCTGGTCTGGGAAAAGCAGCTGACATAAGGAAAAGCCTCAAAACCTATTCATGATACAAAACAAAGCAGTCTGCACTGGGTGGGTATGGTTTTGACACCACCTGGAGAATCCAGTCTCAATTCCTGCTCCCCATTGCTTTTCCAGCTCCGAGGGCGGCATTGTCATCTGAAAGTTGACTTGAGAAATGCCTCATTGGTGGCCTAAGAGGTGGCTTGTACAGGGACAATGGCGTGTTGGGGACAGCTCATATTGGCTCGTCAGAACCAATTGTGTGCAGACCTTCCCAGCTTCACTTTCAGCAATGTCATTTGATTGTTTGAAAGTAATTATGGTAGGAGTATTCACACCATAGAGGAGGGTGAATGTTACACATTAGAGCTTTTATTCCTGAAGAGCCAGGTGTTAACATTTAGCATCACGCCACTGCCAATATTTTTGCAGAAATTCTTTCATAAAGACATGATGTTCTGGTTTAAGAAATTAGGAGGAAAAAATGGCTTTGTATTGTTATAGGACATCATGACAGATCCAAGATCAATTTTTGTTAGCAAGACAACTCTTTAAGAGTTTGCAAATGGGGAGTATTCTGGGCAAGTCACCTTTCCAGGGAAGGCTACTACTTTCGTAAGTGCTCAAACTTCTCATCCTGCTTAATCAGTCACATAATTCCATCTGTATGTTACTATAAGAGTGGGAGTTTTTTTTTAATTTACATTTTTTAATTGAGACAGAGTCTTGCTCTCTTGCCCAAGCTGGAGTGCAGTGGTGCAGTCACGGCTCATTCTAGCCTCAACCTCCCAGGCTAAAGAGATTCTCCCACTTCAACCTTCCTAGTAGCTGGGACCACAGGCGTGCACCACCATGCTTGGCTAAATTATTTTTATTTATTATTATTATTATTATTTTAGAGATGGGGTCTCCCCTAAGGACGAAAAATTTACAAGGAAATCTTTGTAGCTGAAATGAAGAGTACTTGAATACTTTTTAGCTCCTTTACCTTTTCTGAGTTAATGGAAGTAGAAACAAGAAGTTCTCCAAACCCCAATGTGGAAGGTCATTTTTCAAAATCCATCTTCCTAATCTCATATCCATGGAGACAGGGTATGACTGGCACCCCATAGCAGATGAACTCTATGGCTAAGATCACTTTATGTCTTCTCAGAGATTGGGGAAGCCTCTAAGAGCTTTCTTTATAGGAAGCATTCATTCATGTACAGGTCCTTAAAGATTCTCATCCAGTCATGCTAAACCTAAACCAAAGGGATTTTCATTTTAGAAAATGTGAGAACTCTCCATGGATTATATTAATGTATAAGAATTATTCATTAGCACTTGATAAGAACATCTATACTAAAAAGGTAATTATGAAACAATTGTATTTAATAATTGGGTGAACTTAATATGTATTTCTTGTTTACTTCTCACAATGACCTTAAGAGATGGATACTATTATTAGGCCCATTTTACAGATGAAAGAATGGATGCAAAGAGAAATTAAGTGAACCTCATATTAGGGTAGTGCTGGGATTTGAACTCAATAAATCTTAATCCAGAATCCATACTCAAAACCCACAATTATTTATTGCCTCCTTGAAAGGGGAATGACTCAAACTTCAGCTCCCCTCCTCTGAACATAGGCACTCACTTTTGTTGCATGACAAACTATCTCTATCAGGAGGTAGCAGAACAATACATTTCATAATTTGATCAAGTCTTTCACATGTCCTATTATGTCAAAACTCCAGACACAGAGCAAAGGCTGAAAGACGGGGTAGGATGCTGTGGTTTCCACTTGTGCAGCCATGGTCAAGTGTTCAATGCAGGAGCCATTTCTCCTACTCCTCTCTTATGCAGAAAAAAAACCCAAAACTCTTTTGCATTTACTTTTTCTCCTTTCCAGTTGTTTTTGGTTCTGCCAGGACTCTTGAGTGATAATGTAGTATTTTTAGGGGAAATAAGAAATTGACTTCTCTCCCCTATGCATTCATTCAATGCTGCTGAGTATCTTGGGGGAAGTCCCGTGTTCATGAGATTCATGTTTATGTGTTTATTCTTACAAACTTTAGCCTCAGCCTTCATTCTAATAATCTTAGGCCTGAAGTTTATACTAAAGACTCAAACTCCATCTATATTCTTCTTCCCTTCCTAATCAGTTTGTTTTCTCATTTCTTATTGTAGGTAATGGCTCCATATTCTCTCATAAGCTCAAAAAATTGGAATGATATTAAGTTGCCCCTCCCCTTCACCCCCCCAACATGAAACAAGTGCCAAGTCATACAGACACACTTTGCTAACACTTCTCAAAGTATTCTTCCTTTTCATTTCCACTTCCACTTCCACTTCCAAACGCTGCCCTGGCTCTGCTTCCCACCTAAATGATGTCTCACCTCTTAAAGAGCTGACTGTCTTCAGTCCAAGGGTGTCCATTAGGTTTCAATTGACTTTTTAGCTCCACCCCTTCCCCCGCCATTAGAACACTATGCTGAGAAGAATTTGGAGGATCTACTTGGGATTCTCAGAAATAAGTTCCTCGATCGATTCATCATGCCTGTGGTGGCTCAGGGATAGGGAAGAAGCATCCTCTCTTAGACTCTCCCTGCTCTACTTACCCACTTCTGCCAGATGAATATTGGCAAAACGCAGCTCTATTTGTACTGTCCTGCTTAAAAATGTTCAGGGACTCTTAACTGCCTTCACTAACATTAAATCCCTTAGCCTGGCATTTAAGCACCTCCAGGCTCTGTCCGTAACTTATTTCAGGTGCAATCGTCATGGCTCCCCTACAAAAGCCTGCATTAGTAGATCTCAGACTCAGCCTCACAATGGACCATGGGGCGGGAGAGGGTGGGATTATAGTCCGACTGCTGGCAATTGTGCATAACTCCATAGCCTGTCTTAACTCTGGCATACTCAGGGTATGAATGTGGGAGAGTTACATATGAATATCATCTTTCAGGAGGTTAATGTAAAATAAGATTGAGAACTGCTGCCCTCGTCTTAGTCAAGCCACAATGCTTGCGATTCCATATGTTCTGGGTTTTCCCATTCTTGCACTTTGGTGGATGCTCATCTTTTGCCTCACCTCTGTAACCCTGCCTGGCAAAATCCTTTTTGTTCTTCAAAGTTCAGTTTGAATTCTACATTTTAATGACAACTTCTGTAATTTTTCAAACTAGATAAGATATATCTTCTTTATGAGTCCCCAGAACATTTTATTTAGGATGCTATGTTTAAGCTTACATTGTATTTATTTTGCAATTATTGTCTTGTATTGACAAGGCAAAATAATCTTTTTTTTTTTTTTTACGAGAAAGCCATAAAAACAAAACAAACAAACAAAAAACCCAAGACTCTCTATTTCACTGGGCTGCATACATGGTAGGTCCTCTATGATCTGACTTCTGACCATGCTTGTCATGCCTTCCCTCAAACCCCTTTGCCTTCTCTGCTCCTGCCATCCTAAACAACTTGGAATGTCCCAAACTCCATGTTCTGTCTCAATAATCTTCAGGTCTTGCGCACATCATGCCTTCTTATCAGGTGAAGTACATTACCAAAATAGCCACAGTCCTTCACCCACCCCTGTGACCACACCTTTCAGTGTGACTTCCCATCACTAGGTGGAGACAATTTCCCCTCCCCTTGAATCTGGGCTGGTTCTGGGACTTGCTTATTTTGGTAACAGGGAATGCAGAGGAAGTTCATTGTGCCAGTTCTGAGCCTCAGCATCAAAAGGCTTGCATGTTTTCACTCATTCTCTTGGAAGCTTGTTCAGCTGCCATGTGAACAAACCTGGGCTAGCCTGCTGGAGAATGAGAGATGATGTGGAGGAGAGACAAGTGGTCCAAGCTGAGGCTATCCCAAACCACAGTCCCCACACAACCAACCCAACAGCTCTCTGTTGGTTGATGGATTAGAAAGTCTCAAGTCAGAGCTATCTAGCCAGGCCCAGCCCAAATTGTTAATGCACAAGATTATGAGATAACACATTGTTGTTATTTTAAACTATTACCTTTTGGGTTGGTTTGTTATGCAGCCAGAGTTGCACTAAGTTAACAGCTACCTTTCTGATCTCCACCTGTCAAAGCTATTTCTGATCCTCTTCAAGTCTGGGTTAGGGTTTCCTCTTACATACCCCAGAGGTACCCACAGTTCAAGACTGTAATTACTTGGACATCATCTCTATTTTGACATTTGATTGTAATATTTTTAGGGCAGGAACTTCATCTTATGAATTGTATCCTTTTGTTCTAGCACAGTGTCTTGTACTCCACAGATGCTCGGAAAGTATTTGTGAATGAAAGAATGGATTAAATCAGAGGTTGCAACTTGTGGACAACCTATGTTCATTTTGTCCTGCATAGTGTTGATCTGAAGAGTGATAAACATGTTTGGGTTTCTTTTTTAGGAATTGTTGGCCGACATTTGAAAATCAAGAAATTTGAGATAAACGCCTGCATTACTGACTTGTCATTAAAAGAAATGGGAGGATCCGTCAACATTGGGCCTGTATTTTCTCATGGCACCAATGAGTAGTGACAGTTCCCTTTAGATGGGGCACATATTTTCTGACTGTGACAGTCTGGCAGGGGTTCCTATTGTCTCATCCACACCCATTGTTATTGATCATCACATCTGTGCCTCTTTTTTTTTTATGTTTAATTTTTTTTTTATTATACTTTAAGTTTAAGGATACATGTGCCCAACGTGCAGGTTTGTTACATATGTATACATGTGCCACTTTGGTGTGCTGCACCCAATAACTTGTCATTTAACATTAGGTGTATCTCCTAATGCTATCCCTCCCCACCAACCCACAACAGGCCCCGGTGTGTGATATTCCCCTTCCTGTGTCCATGTGTTCTCATTGTTCAATTCCCACCTATGAGTGAGAACATGCGGTGTTTGGTTTTTTGTCCTTGGGATAGTTTGCTGAGAATGATGGTTTCCAGCTTCATCCATGTCCCTACAAAGGACATGAACTCATCATTTTTTATGGCTGCATAGTATTCCATGGTGTATATGTGCCACATTTTCTTAATCCAGTCTATCATTTTTGGACATTTGTGTTGGTTCCAAGTCTCTGCTATTGTGAATAGTGCCACAATAAACATATGTGTGCGTGTCTCTTTATAGCAGCATGATTAATAATCCTTTGGGTACATACCCAGTAATGGGATGGCTGGGTCAAATGGTATTTCTAGTTCTGGATCCCTGAGGAATTGCCACACTGACTTCCACAATGGTTGAACTAGTTTACAGTCCCACCAACAGTGTAAAAGTGTTCCTATTTCTCCACATCCTCTCCAGCACCTGTGGTTTCCTGATTTTTTAATGATTGCCATTCTAACAGGTATGAGATGGTATCTCATTGTGGTTTTGATTTGCATTTCTCTGATGGCCACTGATGATGAGCATTTGTTCATGTGTTTTTTGGCTGCATAAATGTCTTCTTTTGAGAAGTGTCTGTTCATATCCTTTGCCCACTATTTGATGGGGTTGTTTGTTTTTTTCTTGTAAATGTGTTTGAGTTCATTGTAGATTCTGGATATTAGCCCTTTGTCAGATGAGTAGATTGCAAAAATTTTCTCCCATTCTGTAGGTTGCCTGTTCACTCTGATGGTAGTTTCTCTTGCTGTGCAGAAGCTCTTTAGTTTAATTAGATCCCATTTGTCAATTTTGGCTTCTGTTGCCATTCCTTTTGGTGTTTTAGACATGAAGTCCTTGCCCATGCCTATGTCCTGACTGGTATTGCCTAGGTTTTCTTCTAGGGTTTTTACGGTTTTAGGTCTAACATGTAAGTCTTTAATCCATCTTGAATTAATTTTTGTATAAGGTGTAAGGAAGGGATCCAGTTTCAGCTTTCTCCATATGGCTAGCCAGTTTTCCCAGCACCATTTATTAAATGGGGAATCCTTTCCCCATTTCTTGTTTTTGTCAGGTTTGTCAAAGATGAGATAGTTGTAGATATGTGGCATTATTTTTGAGGGCTCTGTTCTGTTCCATTGATCTATATCTCTGTTTTGGTACCAGTACCATGCTGTTTTGGTTACTGTAGCCTTGCAGTATAGTTTGAAGTCAGGTAGTGTGATGCCTCCAGCTTTGTTCTTTTGGCTTAGGATTGACTTGGCAATGTGGGCTCTTTTTTGGTTCCATATGAACTTTAAAGTAGTTTTTTCCAATTCTGTGAAGAAAGTCATTGGTAGCTTGATGGGGATGGCATTGAATCTATAAATTACCTTGGGCAGTATGGCCATTTTCACAATGTTGATTCTTCCTACGCATGGGCATGGAATGTTCTTCCATTTGTTTGTATCCTCTTTTATTTCATTTAGCAGTGGTTTGTAGTTCTCCTTGAAGAGGTCCTTCACATCCCTTGTAAGTTGGATTCCTAGGTATTTTATTCTCTTTGAAGCAATTGTGAATGGAAATTCACTCATGATTTGGCTCTCTGTTTGTCTGTTATTGGTGTATAAGAATGCTTGTGATTTTTGCACATTGATTTTGTATCCTGAGACTTTGCTGAAGTTGCCTATCAGCTTAAGGAGATTTTGGGCTGAGATGATGGGGTTTTCTAGATGTACAATCATTTCATCTGCAAACAGGGACAATTTGACTTCCTCTTTTCCTAATTGAATACCCTTTATTTCCTTCTCCTGCCTGATTGCCCTGGCCAGAACTTCCAACACTATGTTGAATAGGAGTGGTGAGAGAGGGCATCCCTGTCTTGTGCCAGTTTTCAAAGGGAATGCTTCCAGTTTTTGCCCATTCATTGTGATATTAGCTGTGGGTTTGTCATAGATAGCTCTTATTATTTTGAGATACATCCCATCAATACCTAATTTATTGAGAGTTTTTAGCATGAAGCGTTGTTGAATTTTGTCAAAGGCCTTTTCTGCGTCTATTGAGATAATCACGTGGTTTTTGTCTTTGGTTCTGTTTATATGCTGGATTACGTTTATTGATTTGCATATGTTGAACCAGCCTTGCATCCTAGGGATGAAGCCCACTTGATCATGGTGCATAAGCTTTTTGATGTGCTGCTGGATTCGGTTTGCCAGTATTTTATTGAGAATTTTTGCATCGATGTTCATCAGGGATATTGGTCTGAAATTCTCTTTTTTTGTTATGTTGCTGCTAGGCTTTGGTATCAGGATGATGCTGGCATCATCAGATGAGTTAGGGAGGATTCCCTCTTTTTCTATTGATTGGAATAGTTTCAGAAGGAATGGTACCAGCTCCTCCTTGTACCTCTGGTAGAATTCGGCTATGAATCCATCTGGTCCTGGACTTTTTTTGGTTGGTAAGCTATTAATTATTGCCTCAATTTCAGAGCCTGTTATTGGTCTATTTAGAGATTCAACTTCTTCCTGGTTTAGTCTTGGGAGGGTGTATGTGTCGAGGAATTTATCCATTTCTTCTAGACTTTCTAGTTTATTTGTATAGAGGTGTTTACAGTATTCTCTGATGGTAGTTTGTATTTCTGTGGGATCAGTGGTGATATCCGTTTTATCATTTTTTATTGCGTCTATTTGATTATTCTCTCTTTTCTTCTTTATTAGTCTTTCTAGCGGTCTATCAATTTTGCTGATCTTTTCAAAAAACCAGCTCCTGGATTCATTGATTTTTTGAAGGGTATTTTGTGTCCCTATTTCTTTCAGTTCTGCTCTGATCTTAGTTATTTCTTGCCTTCTGCTAGCTTTTGAATGTATTTGCTCTTGCTTCTCTAGTTCTTTTAATCGTGACGTTAGGGTGTCAATTTTAGATCTTTCCTGCTTTCTCTTGTGGGCATTTAGTGCTATAAATTTCTCTCTACACACTGCTTTGAATGTGTCCCAGAGATTCTGGTATGTGGTGTCTTTGTTCTCGTTGGTTTCAAAGAACATCTTTATTTCTGCCTTCATTTCGTTTTGTACCCAGTATTCATTCAGGAGCAGGTTGTTCAGTTTCCATGTAGTTGAGCAGTTTTGAGTGAGTTTCTTAATCCTGAGTTCTAGTTTGATTGCACTGTGGTCTGAGAGACAGTTTGTTATAATTTCTGTTCTTTTACATTTGCTGAGGAGTGCTTTACTTCCAACTATGTGGTCAATTTTGGAATAGGTGTGGTGTGGTGCTGAAAAGAATGTATATTCTGTTGATTTGGGATGGAGAGGTCTGTAGATATCTATTAGGTCTGCTTGGTGCAGAGCTGAGTTCAGTTCCTGGATATGCTTGTTAACTTTCTGTCTCGTGGATCTGTGTAATGTTGATAGTGGGGTGTTAAAATATCCCATTATTATTGTGTGGGAGTCTAAGTCTCTTTGTAGGTCTCTAAGGACTTGCTTTATGAATCTGGGTGCTGCTGTATTGGGTGCATATATATTTAGGATAGTTAGCTCTTCTTGTTGAATTGATCCCTTTACCATTATGTAATGGCCTTCTTTGTCTCTTTTGATCTTTGTTGGTTTAAAGTCTGTTTTATCAGAGACTAGGAATGCAACCCCTGCCTTTTTTTGTTTTCCATTTGCTTGGTAGATCTTCCTCCATCCATTTATTTTGAGCCTATGTGTGTCTCTGCATGTGCAATGCATTTCCTGAATACAGCACACTGATGGGTCTTGACTCTTTATCCAATTTGCCAGTCTGTGTCTTTTAATTGGAGCATTTAGCCCATTCACATTTAAGGTTAATATTGTTATGTGTGAATTTGATCCTGTCATTATGATGTTAGCTGGTAATTTTGCTCGTTAGTTGATGCAGTTTCTTCCTAGCCTGGATGGTCTTTACAATTTGGCATGTTTTTGCAGTGGCTGGTACCGGTTGTTCCTTTCCATGTTTAGTGCTTCCTTTAGGAGCTCTTTCAGGGCAGGCCTGGTGGTGACAAAATCTCTCAGCATTTGCTTGTCTGTAAAGTATTTTATTTCTCCTTCACTTATGAAGCTTAGTTTGGCTGGATATGAAGTTCTGGGTTGAAAATTCTTTTCTTTAGGAATGTTGAATATTGGCCCCCACTCTCTTCTGGCTTGTAGAGTTTCTGCCAAAAGATCAGCTGTTAGTCTGATGGGCTTCCCTTTGTGGGTAACCTGACCTTTCTCTCTGGCTGCCCTTAACATTTTTTCCTTCATTTCAACTTTGGTGAATCTGACAATTATTTGTCTTGGAGTTGCTGTTCTCAAGGAGCATCTTTGTGGCATTCTCTGTATTTCCTGAATCTGAATGTTGGCCTGCCTTGCTAGATTGGGGAAGTTCTCCTGAATAATATCCTGCAGAGTGTTTTCCAACTTGGTTCCATTCTCCCCGTCACTTTCAGGTACACCAATCAGACGTAGATTTGGTCTTTTCACATAGTCACTTATTTCTTGGAGGCTTTGTTCGTTTCTTTTTATTCTTTTTTCTCTAAGCTTCTCTTCTCACTTCATTTCATTCATTTGATCTTCCATCACTGATATCCTTTCTTCCAGTTGATTGCATTGGTTACTGAGGCTTGTGCATTCATCACATAGTTCTCGTGCCATGGTTTTCAGCTCCATTGGGTCCTTTAAGGACTTCTCTGCATTGGTTATTCTAGTTAGCCATTCGTCTAATGTTTTTTTCAAGGTTTTTAACTTCTTTGCCATGGGTTCGAACTTCCTCCATTAGCTTGCAGTAGTTTGATCGTCTGAAGCCTTCTTCTCTCAACTCGTCAAAGTCATTCTCCGTCCAGCTTTGTTCCATTGCTGCTGAGGAGCTGCATTCCTTTGGAGGAGGAGAGGCGCTCTGCTTTTTAGAGTTTCCAGTTTTTCTGCTCTGTTTTTTCCCCATCTTTGTGGTTTTATCTACCTTTGGTCTTTGATGATGGGGATGTACAGATGGGGTTTTGTGTGGATGTCCTTTCTGTTTGTTAGTTTCCCTTCTAACAGTCAGGACCCTCAGCTGCAGGTCTGTTGGAGTTTGCTGGAGGTCCACTCCAGACCCTGTTTGCCTGGGTATCAGCAGCGGAGTCTGCAGAACAGCAGATACTGGTGAACAGCAAATGTTGCTGCGTGATCGTTCCTCTGGAAGTTTTGTCTCAGAGGAGTACCCGGCCATGTGAGGTGTCAGTCTGCCCCTACTGGGGGGTGCCTCCCAGTTAGGCTACTCGGGGGTCAGGGACCCACTTGAGGAGGCAGTCTATCCATTCTCAGATCTCAAGCTGTGTGCTGGGAGAACCACTACTCTCTTCAAAGCTGTCAGACAGGGACACTTAAGTCTGCAGAGGTTTCTGCTGCCTTTTGTTTCGCTATGCCCTGCCCCCAGAGGTGGAGTCTACAGAGGCAGGCAGGCCTCCTTGAGCTGTGGTGGGCTCCACCCAGTTTGAGCTTCCTGGCCACTTTGTTTACCTACTCAAGCCTCAGCGATTGTGGGTGCCCCTCCCCCAGCCTCACTGCTGCCTTGCAGTTTGATCTCAGACTGCCGTGCTAGCAATGAGCGAGGCTCTGTGGGTGTAGGACCCTCTGGGCCATGCGCAGGATATAATCTCCTGGTGTGCCGTTTGCTAAGACCACTGGAAAAGCGCAGTATTAGGGTGGGAGTGACCCGATTTTCCAGGTGCCATCTGTCACCCCTTTCTTTGACTAGTAAAGGGAATTCCCTGACCCCTTGTGCTTCCTGGGTGAGGTGATGCCTCGTCCTACTTCGGCTCACACTTGGTGTGCTGCACCCACTGTCCTGCACCCACTGTCCGACACTCCCCAGTGAGATGAACCCAGTATCTCAGTTGGAAATGCAGAAATCACCCATCTTCTGCATCTCTCATACTGGGAGCTGTAGACTGGAGCTGTTCTTATTTGGCCATCTCTGTGCCATTCTCTTGCAGACATCTGCAAGTTTCCCTCACATACTTACCTGTTGTAAAGCACTCAGCACTTAGGAGAGCACTTGATAAATATGCCCACTTATTTACTTCTGCCTTAAATATGAGTGTGATGTAGGCAGCCTCCCTCCTGGGCACAATTTTAAGCATTGCTTATGGTCTCACTTTCCTCTTCTACAAATTAGGTTTGTTTTCTCTCCCTCCAAAGGGCTTTCAAGGATAATTCAGCTTATAACCTGCCTAAACTGTTTTCTTCCTTTGTCATGTAATTCAGTTTTATTAGGGCAGCAATTGTGCTTTGGTTGGAAGCATTCACACCCAGCCATGCTGGCAGGTCTGAAAGATGTCATGCCAGCTTTCCTTTTTATTTTATTTTAATTTTATTTAATTTTATTTTTCCAACTTAGAGATGGGGCCTCACTCTGTTGTCAGGGCTGGAGTGCAGTGTCATGATCATAGCTCACTGAGGTCTCAAACTCTTGGGCTTAAGCAGTCCTCCCTCCTCAGCCTCCCAAGTAGCTTTGACTATAAGCACATGCTACCATGCCCAGATAATTTTTGTTTTTTTTGTAAAGTCAGTGTCTTGCTATGTGGCCCAGGCTAGTCTTGAACTCCTGGCTTCAAGTGCTCCTTCTGCCTTGGCCCCCCAAAGCACTGGGATTACAGGTGCAAGCCACCTCGCCTGGCCATCCAGCCAGTTTTCTGATGGTTTTCCCTCTAGTGGTACTCTTAAGATGCAACATATAAGTGCTATGGGTGGCATGTCCCCCTTATGATGGATTGAAGTAGTTTTTCAGCAGTGTGAGACGATGAAACTGAAGGTTTTAAAAAATGACTACTCATTCTATTTATAAGGCTTATAACTCAATAATTGGGACTTGGAAGGAAGAAACCCCTCAGCCAATGCATAACTCCACGTTTTAAAGAGAAGCTCACCAAGGCTGAAGTTCAGCAGGGATACATCCACACAGGTCTACCACATGTGTACTCTTGCATCTTCTCTGATTGATCAGTGCCCAGGCTGAACCAGTATTTACATATTTTGAATATATCAGTCATAGAACCAGCACATTAGAATGGAAAAAATACTAGTCTTCAAGATTATCTTGAACTTTGGACTCATTTATGAGGCAACAACTTGGTCACAGCTCCATGCAACCTGGTTTTATCAAATCCCTTCTGTAAACACCATGTTAATTATCCTATTCAGAAGAATCTTTATCTCTTATGGTGCATCCAAGGTTCAGCTCATCTGGGTATGAATAGGTAGCTCAGCCTGTTCTCTGATTAGTGACATGAATAAGCAGTAGAACTTGTTCTGTTCCATTAGTCCTGAATGAATTGGTTGATGATTCTTTACTTCTAAAAGTCCCACACACCCAGATCACTGACTTCTGAGCTCATCCGAGATAGAATCTGAGGTCAGCACAGTCCTCCTCATATGTTTAAGAAAAGAAACAGAAACTATTTTTAGCAGTGGTTATTCTTCATTTGATGATGCATAAGAATAGGCTAGTAGAGTTGACACTTCCTTTTTTTAGCCTATCTGGGGAATTATTCACTCCATGTGACTTTTATGTACACCAGAATTCAACCCTTAAAAAAAAATTATCTTTGTATCACAAAAGTAATACATTATCATTGCAGAAAAAATTTAAATATGGTTAAGTAAAGAGTTCCCTAAATCCCATGCTAACAAAACACTGTTACATTTTGAGATGGATTAGTCTAGTTGTCTCTTTGTCTCCCTCTTCATATTATGGGTAGCTTTAGAACTTGGAGTTCTTTTAAACTTCAAAATTAGAAGAAAAAAGTCTTTTAAACGGGTTTCAGATTTTGCTGTTTTAGAGGTTGTTAAAAGACTCAAATTGTCACTATGACCACTAATTATTGTCCTGCACAGAGTAATTTTCACTTGAGTCTCTTTAAGCTATCACTTTTACTACCTGTGAGTCTGCTTCTAGAAACCTGTGTTAATTTTCTGTGATCGAAAGAAAAAGGACAGGTGGTTAGAATTGTATGTAAATTAAAGTTACCTCTATCTTAATGAAGCCTCTCCCGTAGTGTAAAATACGTGGACTTTATGTCATGAATTTTTGTAACCTATAAGCCTTTTATATTTCCTCTATGTTTTTAGCTATGTTTTGTATTTGAGGTTGCATGAAATTTTATGTCCGAATTAGAGGGATTTTAATATGTTTTGAAAAGTAGAAATAAAATCATTTGATTGAGATGTTTATTGGACTGAAATAATTTAAAAGTAAGATTTATAATTTAGCTAAGAAGTCATCTTAATAAGCTGGCATTATAAGCGTGTCAGTTAGGATGGGCAGGAAGCTTGCTGTGGTAACAAATAAATCTCCTGAATCTTAGTTGCTTAATATGTAAACATTTATTTCTTGTTTATGCAAAACCCATTCTTGGTCTGGCAACTCTTGGAGGTCAGTTGCTTCCAAGAGATATCTCAAGGAACTTGTAACCTGTCATCTGGGACACGCGACACTCAGGGTCACCAAGGCAGAGGAAGGGAGAGCATGCAGAACACACACCCCCTCTCAAATGCCTCAGCACTAAATGCTTCATTCCAGAAGTGATGCATGTCACTGCCACTCATAGCCCATTTGCCAGTAACAGGAGGCTGGAAAGTATAATCTTCCCATATGCCCATAAAGGAATGGAGAACCAGATATGAATGGGCACTGCAAGACTCCACCACAGTGACCTAGGGTGAGTGACTATCTCTGTGACAAGGGGGTTGGCCTAGATGACTTCAGAATCGTTACCTCTTCTCACAATCACTGAGACAAAAGGTTTGATTTCTTCTTACAACAGCTTTATGGCTTTCACAAATTGACATGCATTATCTTTTTGTTACTCTAAAGACATGAATATAGGCCGTTGGGGTGGCTCACTCCCAGCCCTTTGGGAGGTCCAGGCGGGTGGATCACCTGAGGTCAGGAGTTTGAGACCAGCCTGGCCAACATGATGAAACCCCATCTCTACTAAAAATATAAAAATTAGCCAGGCGTGGTGGTGTGTGCCTGTAATCCCAGCTACTAGGGAGGCTGAGGCAGGAGAATTGCTTGAACCCGGGAGGGGGAGGTTGCAGTGAGCTGAGATTGCACCACTGCATTCCAGCCTGGGCGACAAGAGCAAAACTCCATCTCAAATAAATAAATAAATAAAAACATGAATATATTGATACCAGTAGAAGGCAGATGCTTATGTTGCATAATGTAGCTGATGGTTAAGCTAGAGAACTCTGAGGGCAGATGATCTATTTTGAATCCAGCTTGATCTCTTACAGGCTATATGACCTCCAACTATCAGCTCTTTGATTGACTTCTCTATGACTTAGTTTTTATTTTTTAATTCAAATGTAAAATGAGGATAGGAATAGTACCACCCTCACAGGGTTACAGTGAATATTAAATGAAGTAATTCTTGTAATAGCCTCAGAACAGTGTCTGGAGCATTATAAGTTCAGTAAGTTAATTGCATTTTATGTTTTATTATTTAAAAAGATGACTGTCCTTCTTGCCCTCACTTGATAAGTATCTACATAGTAAGAGCTCAATAAATTGTTGTTGTTTTAATGATCATCTTTCTTGTTCTGGCTGGATAAGCCAGCCCAACCCACACAGATCTCTCTAATCTACTGACTACTAATAAAATGGAGTCACAAATACTACCTGTAGGTGACCTGGGGCCAAGACCGCCAACCTCTTTGGACTTGTGCCTTATCTGCTTTAGCTTAGATTCCATCCTGGCCTGGACTCATCTTGGCTCTGAAATCTGAGTTGGATCCTACCTTTGGCTCTTGCAAGCTCAAAATTCCTTGTGGTTTCCCCCTTGTCATTGAGCTCTGCCTTTCTCTCACAGACTTTCCTGAGCTGGCCCCTTTGACTCTTATGGAACCCACTTAGCTCAGGTGGGAACTTCCTGCCCTAACCTCAGCCTCTTAGGATCCAACACCTGTGTCAGCCTCCAGTTCAGATGTCTTGGCCTCCACAAAGTTGAGGTAACATCACATACTTCCTACATCACCTACTTTTATTTCATTGACTGCACCATTGAGCCTGGTATTTCAGATGTCTCCTGGCCCTTATAACCATCCCACATCAGTGATAAATCCAAGATGTTAAGTCCTCCTGCAGGCATTATCCCTCCAGGTAGATATACATGAGCAATAACTTTTTCTTTTTCTTCCTGGTTCTAGAGTGGATTGTCCTTGGGAAGGAGTTAGACCATTGCAGCAAGAGAGAATGTGAGAAATGCTGTACATTCACTTCCTGGCATTGGGAAGGTCTGGTTCCCCTCCCCTTTTACTTCTTGGCTGATCTAATGGGGGGATTCTCTGAATTGTTGCCAGTGAGTTTGCTCCAGGAAAGAGAACAATTCTTACCTGGTGGGTTTCCTCCTTAGGTTTGATTCTGCCCAATATAAGAAAGACCACATGCCTCCACGCCAAGCTCCTCTCAGACTCTCCTCCCTCCTTCCTCACATTGGCCTGAGGGAGCATCGATTGAGTCAGGGTGGACTTTGATATTATCATTTGCTTTCTGCTTCTCTTGGTCCTTTCTTTTTCAAGTTCTATCAAAGGACAGTGTGGTATTCTTTTTTCCACAGGTGCACAGCACAGGTGGGAGATATGAACCATCTGGGATTTATATAGAGGGCAAGCATTACATCAGAAGATATTGCCACCCTGTCCCTGAAATAATGATAAATGCGACTGCATCCTGCTTTCTCCCAATCTGCCTTTGTAATCTTGTATAGCACACAGGTCAAATTTGTCATTGCCAAATGAAATAAATTCTTATCTGTGGTTTTAGAAAAAGATAAATCATCAGAGAATAATTTCCAAAGACTCTGAAAAAGGTTCTACAGCCCCCCAGTGTTTATCTAACAGTGGAGAAATAGGGACATTTTGCAATTCTAATTTTATCCAGAATTTAAACTCTCTGGATGTGTCAAAAATAGCAAAAGATAGTTTTTTTCCCTTAAGGTTGAATTTATCAAAGTTCAATGGGATATCTTTAGAACCAAGTGTGAGGAATATACCAGGAAAAGGTAACTGTGCTATAGAGTTTAAAATGCACACAACCTGCCACTCTTGGGGCATCCAGAATTAATTAGTCCATAATTCAAAAAATAACTAATTTGTTTCCTGTTATAGAGTGAACAGAGAAGTTTAAAAAACATATTATCTATGTGATCTTTTAACAAGGTAGGTAGGTTCTCGTTAGTCTCTGTGTTTTTTTTTTTTATGTATATATAAGGAAATGAATGAAACTCAGGGAAATTAAGGTCACTGAAAACAAACAAACAAACATGCAAACATACACATCTTAAACTTTAGATTTAAATCCCAGTTCTTTTTATATCCACAATGCTTCCCTTTATCTTTTTCCTTTGTTTTGAAGGCAGAACTGGCGTAAATTTGAGGGAAGAAACTCTGTAATTCTGGAGTAGTTTTATCTGCCCTGCTGTCTGAGAAAAGCAGAAGATTGTCAGCATCTACCTGTACTCTTTGCTGGGATCACGGGCTTTGTAAATTTCCTGGGGGAAGGCGGGCAATGATGTGCTCTCTTGTTATGCTCTATTTTCTTCCAAGCCCTGCCACTTTGGTCAGAGCCGAGAACTCCCTCACAGAATCAACCTGGGATCTGCACCACACTGGGCCATCTTTAGTTGCAGTCTCAGGCTTTCAGGCTTAATATATGATGGATGCATAAGGGGTTAAATAAGAAACATTCATTTCAGCTCAGAACAAAAGATGCTCCTCCTCTCTTGCTTGCAGCTTGAGTTCAAAGTAGAATAGAGACCATTGGAAAGGTGAATCTACAGTTAAAGAACTTGTGATGAGACTGCTTTGGGGGTCAAAGAGATTTTTCAGTCTTATGAAAAACCCATGAAGTAGTAAAGTACCACCATAGCATCCCTGTGTACTGAAAACAAATTTCTTTTTGGATCCAATAAAAATGCATTATGGCAGACTGCACACTACTTTTAACTTAAAAATGTTCCCAGAGGCAACGTGCATACACAGAGTCCAGTTGATTAGAATGCATGTATTCTTTACAGTGAGGTCCAACACTCACTTCTGTGAGATTTAGCTTGGCCATGTTCTTAGTTGGAGATAACAGAATCCACTCTAGGGAACTTAAAAAGAAAAGGATTTATTAAGGGATTGAGATAACTTGCAGTATTATTGTGAAGGCTGAAGTCAGAGAGTTGAAGCTGAGCCCCCAGGAACAACTCCCCAGCTTAAATTGCAGAATTGAGTTTCTTAGTGGTGGGCTACCTTGACCATGTTCACACAGCAAGGAAGCAGGCTGCAGCATCTGGAAACAGCCACCAAACTACCAGTTCAGAGCTGTGCTGCCATGATCCAAACCATGAAAATGGATGGCCCATGCCCTGATTCACTCCCCAACTGGCTCAGTTCTGAATCAAAGTATCATGCCAATGCATCTGAAAGGCAGAACCTAAACTCTATCTGGAACTCTAGGCAAATGGGGGTCCAGCTTCTCTGTACACTAGAATTTGAAATGGGTGTTGACTGGAGTGTTCTGCAGTATCTGCTATAGTGCTCCTTACCTACCTATCTCCTGTCAACTAGCATTTTCAAGAACAAAGCTTATGTCCATCCATCTGTCCTCCCATCTGTTCTGCTAACTGTCCAACCAACCATCCATCCATTCATCTGTCCATCCATCCATCCATTTGATGTTTGCAATTTTTATTAATATACCATTTCTTTTTTTAAATCTGTGTTTCAGAATGCGTCTCTAAAACATAAAAATTTCTTTAAAAAGTATAATCACAATACCATTATTATATTTTAAACAATCCCTGAACATTGTTATATATCTAGTCAGTGTTAAAATTTCCCCCATTTCATAAATTTTTTGTTTTTGTTTGAATCAGTTTCCAAATAATGTTGGTTCTGAGCCTACAACATACAGTGGTTTGACCTGTCTCTTAAGCCTCTTTTAATCTGCAGCCTCTTCTCACCTTTCCTCTCCTCTGCCCTCCCTTTCCCTGGCCATTTCTCCCTTTGCCTCTGCCCTTCTCTCCCCTCCCCAACCCATTCTTGCTCTTGTTCTTGTCTCCCCCTCACCACCTCCCCCTTCCTACTTCTTCTTCTTTCTCTTCAGTTCTAACATGTTTTTTAAACAAACTGGATCATTGGTCTTACTCTCTCACAGTCTAAATTTTGCCTTCTGTACCCCCGTGTTGTCCTTAACATACATATTCAGTTGTCTTTTGTATTTCCTATGAACAGGCACTTAGCTCTAGAGGCTGATCCAATTTAGGTTTCGCTTTTTGGTAACGTTGAGAATGTTGTACAGATGGTTCAGAGGTTGCAGTATGTGGTTGTGTACGTGGTTCAGAGGCTGCAGTATCTTGTTGTCTCTCTTTTTCTCTATTGGTGACTTAATCAGCTATTGATGATCTTTTTCTAGATCCATCATTTCATCAGGGATTGCAAAATATTTAGATTCAAGTTTGTCATTCCTTCCTCATTTATTAGCTGGAATACTTTTATCATGAGAAACTGTCCCTCATCAACTATTTGGCTTTCCTGCTGTACATGCATGAAGGAAAAGCAGAGTATATCCTTGACTTCTTGATTCCTACTCCTGTCCTTTTTTTAAACCAATTTTAAGAATAACAAATTGGTTCCCTACCATCTTTTAAAAAGTATCATTATGACATCATGGATTTAAGCATATTTGATTTGCTTCAACCCATTGCAGTTATTTTTTAAATTGATGCTAAAGTTAAACAATCTTTGGTTAGTGGGAAGCGCTCTAGTTCTTTAGATACTGTCTTCCTAATTTTGATGACTTTTTTGACTTCTGGCTTAATAAAATATTCCCAGCTTAGTTCATGTAATTCCTGCCCCAGACCCAGAACCAGCTGTTTCTCCAAGGATTTCCAGTTTCTTTCAGCAAGAAATGTTATTTAGAGATGACAATCTGGATGCTATATATAACAGTATATTTTTTCTAGAAGTTTTTTTTTTTTTTTTTCTTAAGACAGAGTCTTGCTCTGTATCCCAGGCTGGAGTGCAGTGGTGCGAGCTTGGCTTGCTGCAACCTCCACCTCCCGGGTTCAAGCGATTTTCCTGCCTCAGCCTCCCGAGTAGCTGGGATTACAGGTGCTTGCCACCATGCCCAGCTAATTTTTTTTGTATTTTTAGTAGAGATGGGGTTTCACCGTGTTAGCCAGGATGGTCTTGATCTCCTGACCTCGTGATCCGCCCGCCTCAGCCTCCCAAAGTGCTGGGATTATAGGCGTGAACCACCAAGTCCAGCCAGAATTTATTTAATCTTTAATTACTCAAGAGTTAAATAATGAAAGAATATGACCCTTAGCACAAAGTATATGAAATTAGCACCATGCCTTCTAAGACTGCATAGGTAAAATATTAAGAACAATTGTGATGCTAGTGATTATTGCTTAATGATTTAGGAGTTAGGGTTTTGGGAGAAGTATTCTTCCAGCTTGAATACAATTATTCATCAGCTGCCTTTACTTTGTGCTGATTAGTTTTTCCCTCTGTGATGGGGTGTTAAGAGACAGAGGACATAGGTTTGCTTCATCAATTGCTAGTAAGGAGTGAACACATAGACTTTCAAATCCTCAGAGGCTGCCATGCCAAGGTTCAGGTCAAGATGATGTAGACAATTAGAATTTGGTGAGAGGCAAAAGCTCTTGTCTAGGAGTCTGGAGACTTGGGCTTACATCCTTGAATACCATTGCTGAATCATGCTCACTTTTAACCACCCTTATGTGTTCTGAAAATTGGTGTCTGTTTCCTCCTCTGTAAAATGGGTAGAGTATGTTTACATGAGTAAATTTTGGGGGGTGTAGTGTAGAGAAGAATAGTTAGCTTATCCTATCTAATTGGATTCATGAGAGGATCATTCCAGACAGAAATAAAATATGTGCACAAGTTAAAATATTCACAGTGACCGTATCTTCATCTCACCCCAGGGGAGTCTTGAGTCTTGTTCCTGTCTGTAGGAGTCAGTTGTTTTGATGGGAGCTTGGAATCTTCTCAATTCTCACCCCATTATTGTTCAGGTATGGACCCTCAAATGTAGACTAGGAAAGGTGACACATTATGCCATTGTTGTCTACCAAAACCCTGGTTAAAATAATTTCATCTGTCTAGATTGTGAGTCACTGAGCAGGACTCTGAATGGGCCATAGCATGGCTCCTTTTTATGATGGGGAAGATGGCTGGGGAAGTCTGGAGGAGACCACAGGGCCAGTCAAGAGGCCTCCCCACTGCAAGGGAGAAAGGTGGGAGAAGGAAATCCAATGGAAGGTCACTAGTGGGTATTTGTTGTTTTTACTGGCTCATCAGCTATAGCACCTTGATTTTATTTTGGAGAACTACTCTTCTCTCTTTGTGAATGTTTTTTTTTTTTTTAAGATTCCCAGTTAAGTATCCCTTCAGATGAAAGGATAAAGTTATTATATAGCTGTCTTTCAGAAATTGGCTCCTGAGTGGAGCAACACAAGACCTAAAGTAGTTGCAGTCCATCCATCTCAATGGTGATGCCCTGAAGAGATTGTTCGGTAGCTCCTGCTACCTAGATACGCAGAGATGCCCTGATTCCTGGCCATCCTGATCCTGGGTCTGCAGCTTTTCTTGCTGTCTTCCAGTGAATTTACTTTTTGTCTCTTTTTCCCCTCTTTTCCTACCTTAACTAGATTTGGTGTTTGCTTGCAACCAAGAATTCTAACATAAATGCACTAAAAAAACCTTGTTTAATATCATGATTTAATCTTTCTCCCTCTGTAGCAGCAGAGAGAAATTTAAGATGCATTACTAAATGCCCTACCTGAAGGAACTTGTGTCTTTAATACTTCAGTTGGAACTTTGCAGGCCTGTCTCTGATCAAACTCTGCAAGGAATTAAGCGGCTTTTATGGCCTTTAAAATGTGTCCTAGACAGCTTAGATTTTACTAGGGAAAAAAAGGGAATGGGTTGGTTGGTTTCTTTATTGCTTCCTTTGTCTCCGTGGTCCATTGTTTAACTTCATGCTGTAGTCTATATTCTCCAAGAGGAAGAAAAACATTTTATTTCCCCATTTCAAAAGTGATGCATGCCTATGATAGAAAATACCAAGAGACAAAACAATGAAAACAAAACCACCCATAATCACCAGATAATTACCTCTTAACATTTTCCTGTACTTACAGTCTTTAATATGTAATATATATAAAGTATATGATGTATATAAAGTAAACATATGTAATGTTTACAGATGGGATCCTATTGTTTTGTCAACTTAAAATTACTTAATATTTGGCAATTTTTGCATGTCATTAAATTATTTTCAGTGTGATTTTTAATAGTTGCATAGCAGTCTTGCTGTATTATTTACTACTCACATTTAGTAAATCTAAAATTTTGCATTCTTTTTATGAGCACTCATAAAAATTGATTAGTTTTCTGTTCTGAAATTGGTGGAAATATTGCCCATTGCTATCCACAGCCCACACTGATGTCCAGCATATATTACTAATCTCTTTGCTGTAGAACGACCAGTGTTAAATGAAGTAGGTGCTTTTTTTTTTTTTTTTTTGTGATTCAGGTTATAAGCTTTGCACAGAACTTGTCATGCTGGAAAAGTTACAGAAAAAGTGAAATGACCTTCAGTCCAACAGGCCTTCTGCAACTTCTATCTTTGATAACAGTCTGCTCTAAGAGAGAGTTCATGTATAAGCCTTTTGTTATCAATACTCTTTAATCTCATACTTGTACCAAGCCCACAAAGGTATGCTAATGAGAGCTCTAACACTCCTGGACTTGACTGAAA
Source organism: Pan paniscus (assembly GCF_029289425.2). NCBI lineage: Eukaryota > Metazoa > Chordata > Mammalia > Primates > Hominidae > Pan > Pan paniscus. The sequence continues at coordinate 62,568,043 of NC_073257.2, read as the reverse complement.
ATTTTTCTCAGTAGGTTTCAGAAAGTGCTGAGAGGTGTAAGCCCAGCAACGTGCAAGGGAAAAGGGGACAGGATTCTGGATGGCCATTTGCTTCACTGGGATGCAAAACCTCTTTTGAGTACTAGAATCAGGTAAGGACAGCTATGTTTTCTTGCGGAAGGAGGGAAGGAGGGCTCTTGAATTATCCTATTGTTTCAGAGATCTTGAAGAGACCCTAAAGCTTCAATTTATCTCATAGCTTTGGAACCCTCTTTTGCCAAATTGTTACCTTTTACTCTGTCCTTGAAAAACAGGGACCCCGTTATGTGAAGATGTGGCAAATGGCTTGCTATTGTGCCATGAGAGCCTCATTACTGAGTTTTCAGGATTATTACAGATTAAGTGTGAACCATTATAAAATCTAGAATCCTTTAAGATATAATTATTGGCTTAGCTCTACCAAGGAGTGTTTCATTCTAAAGGCAGGGAAGGCATCTGCTTTAACATTCAAATTCAGATTTTAATCACCAATGAGAAATAAATAGTGCTAACCCAAGTTTTAATTTCCTTAAAGGTGGTGGTCAAGTCAGCTAAAGTGGTTCAAAAAGAATGTTACTGTGTTGGCAACAATTCTGGCAGCTAAACAGAATGGTGAAACACATGAGGTAGATCATTCAAGTCCACGTAATAGGTGGAAACACTAATGTTAAATCAAGTGCCATTGTTGAGTGGTATAAAATGTCATCAGCTCACCAACGCAAAACTAGAAACAAAAAAGAAGTATTATTTTGTACCCTCTCTGTTTGATACACAGGCTTCTAACACATGACCACATTTACATACACAATCTGCCTGTCCATGCTCTGGGGTTGGGAGGTCCAGCTGTCAGTCATCTTGGCTAGTAGGAAGGCTTAGAGAACCAAAGCTCTGAGCAAAAACTAGAGATACTGGGTTTGAAGTCTGCTGGTGAAACAGCTGCTAATGAGTAGTAATTCTCTGTAGATCCTTAGAGTTCAGAGGCATGTCTTAGATGTGTTTCCTGACTCCTGGAAACTGACAATAGAAGTTGATCATAAGTCACAGATCTGACTTGTTTTGCTCCACATTTGAAGTTGTCCCTGCTGCTGGTGGTTAAGGGGATTATGGTGGTGGTAAGTGGATGAGGAAAGCTTCCCAATAACCAGAAAATTTGGGAAGATGTTCCAGTCTCTTTGCCCACTCCCAGTTCAGCCTACCCTCTGAAGTGTCTGCTGTTAGACTGATCTTTCACCTCTAGCCCAGGAATTGCAAAATCAAATGCTTGCACAGACCAGGTAGTAACTTAGATAAATAAGGCCTGCTGGGTAGAGATTGGCAGGTTGAAGAATATATCCCCCATCTAAAGAGAACAACAGCACTGAGTTTTAGGAAACTCTTGGCACATGGGAATGCTGGCTCAGTGTCATCATATTTTATGAATTATTTTAGGAGATAATTTGAAATTTCAGGATTGTAAATGTAAACTCTTTATAAACTCTGAATGCTATTTTTTTATATCTTGTTACCTAAGTCAAATTGAATAAAAAATTGACTGTACTAAATACATCTACATTGTTGCCATTTTTTAACTCTTGGGGGTAGCAGCATCTTAGCCACAAATCCCCTATTTTGGGGGCAAATCCTGGGATTCCAATACCATTTCACCTCTCAGGCTTCCTAAAGCACAGGTTAAGAAAATGGGCTCTGAAGGTCCCACCTGTGATTCCAATCATCCTTTAACACTAGCCTCCTGTAAATTCCCTTAAAGGACAGGGAAGAGCACAGACTCTTTGCTACTTTGGAATCTATTAATAAATGCTACCAGTTTGAGCATTTATTGAACAAAAGAAGTACTGTTGCTTCATCTCATTTTTATAAGAAATTTATGAGATAGGTTTTATAAGAACTTTGAGATAAGATGATCATAATCATATTCCTATTTATAGATGGTGAAGCTGATGTTCAGTATTGGGGGAGGATTTCCCAAAGTCACCCAGTAAGTGGCAGAAATGAAATTTGACTGCTGGAGTCAGATTTCAAAACTAAATTTTTAACCACCATATTATATTTCTTTCTATTACATTATATGGGGTTTTAACTTGTATAGTTCCTCTGAGTAATGATTAATTCTCCCTCCCTTAAAACATCTTAAGGAATCTGTAATGACATTTGATACTTTTGTAGAACATAGGAACATTTTAAATTCTCATCCTTTGATACAGGGTTTGCAAAGTGTTTGGGATCCTTCTGATCACTGAAGGGGGATGTTTTTTGTGATGCCTGCCTTCAGACCAGAGGTACTAATTCCCTTTTCCATGCCCATTTCTCACCAGATAGTAATTGAAAGTTAAAACATAGAGTGTAAAGGCCAAAGTTACGGGTTTCACCTCCAGGTGAACAAGATAATTCTACTAAGTCCATGACCACAGAGTACTGTCCTAACCCCAGCCAGCCTTCTCCCAAATACAAGAAGTATGCGTGCATCAGTCATCCTTGTTAACAGAGGCACTCTCAGCCCAGACCCATGTACAGATGCATAAACAGCATCATCGCCATAAATGAAAGCAGTGTGATATGGCTGAGGAATGCAAATAGATTTTAGCTCAGTTGAGCTCAGTGGCCAATGCTAAATCATGAATGGTTGCTGCCAGGAGGAGTGTTGTGTTGAGAAAGATTTGGAAACCACATTCGAGCTTTTCAAAAAGAATGCTGTAATTGATTGGTCTTGTCTGCCATGGGCTTGGTCTATGGAATGAGTGGTAAGTGCTCTGTACTTGTCGTCCTTGGTATAGTCTATTAATATGAAAGAGCTAAGATATCTTAACCTCAGTTGGCTTAAAGCATTTGCATTTTAATTTGTGATTTCTTCCTCTTCAGTATTTCTTCTTCCATCTCTGCTGTACCTGAGAAGAAATGGCCAAACGCACCTTCTCTAACTTGGAGACATTCCTGATTTTCCTCCTTGTAATGATGAGTGCCATCACAGTGGCCCTTCTCAGCCTCTTGTTTATCACCAGTGGGACCATTGAAAACCACAAAGGCAAGTGTCATGGGCTCTCTTAGATGCAATTTTTAGGCCTGTATGAAACTTCTTGATTACTGTGGACACCAAAGAGAAAAACAGTGTCTGCTGATAGTTCTACGTGTACTTAAGCAGCCTGGAATAGCCGTCTCCCTTTGCATTAATTGCCCATTCTGCACTGATAGCAGTTTTTATCAAGTTTACCTTTGTCCCCAATAGCCAGCGGACAGGCATTCTGACATGTACTTGTTTGCCATTAGTTTTTCCATTGATCTAAGCACAGCTCAAGATTTGTCAAGGTCTAGTAATGGCAGCTTTTACCATGAGCCTCTAATATTTCAATTTGCCTCCTTGTAGACATCATTTTCTCCTGGGGGCAAAAGGAGAATGAAAGACTCACTGAATGAATGTCAATTAGTCTGTGAAGAGCTTTAGAGAAAGGGGTCTCAAACGTAAATCCTTACAAGGGCTAATCAAGTTTTGCAGATGAGGTGGAGTGAGGAGGTGGACCAAGGAGGAGACAGGTGCAATTCTTGTGAAGAAGGCCTGCAGCCTCTCCCAGGTGGCAGCTGTTTGTTGTAGAGAGAACACATGATCTCAGATCTCCTGAGTTTTCCAGAGAACCTGGAAATTGGAATTTTTAGATATCTCATGATTTTTTAAAATGTTGGAAACAAAGTTTTTGAGAACAACGTAGGCTACATTTACACAAAGATTGGCAGTGGGTCTTGGTGGAGCCTCTGTTCCAGTCAGTGTTAGGTTACATAACTGTTAAATGAGTAGAGAAGACTGGTAAAGATTGAAGCTCTGACCAAAGTAAAGACAGGGCTGGCCTTAGGCCAAATGGAGAAGATGATATTTTCTACCTCAGTTTTCCCTTTTGTAGCCTGTCTCTTTTCCTGCACATTCTCTACCATGTCCCAGGGCTTTGAATTCCTGGCAAACACAGAGGATCAGAGATCCTCTGATCCAGCAGTAGGCACAGCAGGGTCATAGACTGATAGAAGTGAAAGGATCATTAAGAATTATTCAGTTTTGGCTGGGCCTAGTGGCTCACGCCTATAATCCCAGCACTTTGGGGGGCCAAGGTAGGCAGATCACCTGAGGTCAAGAGTTTGAGACCAGCCTGGCCAATGTGGCAAAACCCTGTCTCTGCTAAAAATTAAAAAAAAAAAAATAGCTGTTTGTGGTGGTGCACGCCTGTAATCCCAGCTACTCGGGAGGCTGAGGCAAGGCAGGAGAATCGCTTGAACCCAGGGGTCAGAGGTTGCAGTGAGCTGAGATCACGCCACTGCACTCCAGTCTGGGTGACAGAGTGAGACTCCATTTAAAAAAAAAAAAAAAGAAAAATAATTATTCAGTTTTAGCTCTTAAAATTAGGAAATCAGGAGGCTGAGACTCAGGGAGGTTATTATTAATTATAGCAACTATTCTTATGGCAGTAGTTACTGTTTATTAAATGGTTTCTATGTTGAGCACTATAGTGAGAATTCTAGAATATTTTCTCATCTAATTCTCACAAAAATCCTATAAGGGTGGATGCTAGTCCTACTGTTTACATTAGTTTCATTTTACGCTTGGGGAAACGGAGACCCTGAGATTGTAAATAACTTACCCTTGGCTATGTGTTAGGTTTGGCTTTAGTTGGCATGACATTCCTATGCTGGTAGCAGTGAAGCAATAGTGAAGGTGCCTGCTCCACTCCTTGCAATATTTGATGTCTTCAAGAAAATCTCGGCTTGGGAATGAGAAGACATGGATTCTAACTCCATCTAGAATTTGATCAAAAGAGCATCAGATCCTGAGTTTGAGGATCTGGATTGCATACCAGATTCATCATATGTTCTCCATTAACTATTGGTTAAGTCACTTTTCTGACTTTCAGTTTTCTCATCTGCAAAACTGAGGAGATTATGTTAGGTGGTCTCTAAGTTTTTTGAGCTCTGAATTTCCAGGATTTCAGAAAGAATCAGCTATAAATCTCTTGCCTAAGTACTTTCTGACTACAAATGCCTTGTGACACTGATATTTGATGCCTTGGCAACTCCTGACTATCGTCTGAGGAAGGGAAATAAACAAAATGATGAATATATAACATGTCTAAATAGGTAAAGAAAATCAAAGCTACATAGTAGCCACTGTTCTAAGTTTATAATATTAGTGAACATAGTTATTGTTCAAAACAGCCCCAGGAAGCAGGATATTATTATAATCTCCATTTTATAGCTGAGAACATTGGGGTGAAATAAGCTAAGCGATTTGATCACTTAGTAAGTGGTAGATTCAGGTTTCAAACCCAGGCAGTTTGTTTCTGCATCTGTCTTCTCACAAAAATCCTATATGTCATTCTGCTTCCCTTGATATTTGTATGTGTGTGTATAATAAATATATATGCATACATTAATATAGTATATATGTGTATAAATATGTACACATATAGATATGAATATATAAATACTAGAATAATTAAGATGAAATTATATCAACATGTATACAGTGATCTAGGTTGCATTAAAAATAAGTCTTCAGAAGGTCAAAGAGAATCAGAGCCAAGGTAGAGCCAGTGGGGTGGCATCCTGCAGGTGAGGAGTTGAGTCGGATCTAGGTGTGATGGAAATGGACTAACTCTGAAGCAGGTGGTGGAGTTTGGTAGATGGAGAGGAAAGGAGTGAGGAGTCTGGATAGAAAAAATGGAAGAAACCAATCCCCAGATATTGGATTTAGTAAACCTGGCACCTGTTTAGTTTAGCTGGAAAAGAAGAGCAGGGTGTTGAGTGAAGGCAGTGAGTTTGACAACGAATGGCTCGTGATGAGGAGTTGAAGGATATTTGACAGAGGCCTTGATTGTTAGTCTGAAACATCTCTCATCCTGTTTAGGATTATTATTTTTAAACAGGTTCTTGAGCTGTTTCTGTCTATATATTTTTATGTATAAGAAAATATATAAAGAGTTTTCCTTATGAACCTGAGCCTATATATTGTGTTCTAATTGATGTTGACAAATAAGAGGGCTGAAATGTTGTTTCTCAAATCTCTTATTCTGTTTTAGATTTAGGAGGCCATTTTTTTTCAACCACCCAAAGCCCTCCAGCCACCCAGGGCTCCACAGCCACCCAGCGCTCCACAGTCACCCAGCATTCCACAGCCACCCAGAGCTCCACAGCCACTCAAACTTCTCCAGTGACTTTAACCCCAGAGTCTCCTCTATTTCAGAACTTCAGTGGCTACCATATTGGTGTTGGACGAGCTGACTGCACAGGACAAGTAGCAGATATCAATTTGGCAAGTAGACAATGGGCTCCTTAAGGAGACTGTGAAACAAGTAATTTTATTATTTTACAACCTGCATTCATTTCTGATTATTACAACATCATCATTATCTTCTTCTAGCTTTTTAATTGACCTTGCTGCTGTCTAGCACTATGAATTTCATACTTGAAGGAAGAGGAAAACTTTTATTCAATCACAACTCCCCTGTAAAATCCATTGGCCTTTTTTTTCATGAGCAGAAGTGGCAGAGATGGCAAACTCAAATACTACAGGGGGTGAGCAGGTACCTTACATGACATCACCAGGCCAGTGTAACATAAGAAATGTCTAGTGAATGCTCAGTTTGGGGGTAGGAGGTAGTAGGAAATGGTGGGAACTTTGAGGAAAAAAAAAGCACAAATAAAGTATATGGATCTAGCTGATTGTTGCCGTGTAAGAAATGGGGGCTCAGGGCTGCCCTATCTTGCAGTTTTTTAAAAGAAGCCCCCAAATCCCCAGATTAAAGAGTTGAAGATTCAAATCTCTTACTTAAAAAATAAAGCCAACTCTAGCTAAAACTGGGAACCTAGGTTGGACTAATACTGTGAAAGCAAATAAAACTTCTATGTGTCGGGTGTGGCCCTATTGACTGCTAGTCTTGGCTATGTGATGGAAATACCCATTTATGTCAGTGCTTCCCTAGGAAACCAGAGCATGAAGTTGTCTGATGGGATTCACTCCCTCCCTCCAAGTAATCTTTACTTTCCAGGTATGATTCTTGACTATGTGTTCTGAAAAGTGATCCTGGAATGTGAACCCTAAATAAACACTCCCAGGAGGGGTAATGCAAACAGTAGAGGGGGCATTCTAAAGACCTGGGTGTAGTTTTATGGGTAAATTTTATGACATGGTGAGAGAAGTGGCTTGGGATAGGTGTATGTGATCTGATTTGGTTTAAGGAGTTGTAGAGTCCTGATAAGTCAGGAGTCCCAGGGTTGGGGAGAACAATTGTTCTGAGAGATGGCTAATCATGGACAACCTGCTGCCACAACATCTTGTTCCCAAATACCTCACTCTGCATGTAGCCCCAGCAGCACAACGTTGTTCTGCATATGTCCTGCTCCAGCGTGACCCTATACAATTTCCCTCCAGCCCCTGCTTCTTTGCAGACAGCCCCTTCTCTGCTGTGCTGCCCGTTGAGCCCTTGCAACATATTTTCATACTTTGCCTAATAAATCTGCCTTTCTTTACCTATGATTGTCTTGGTAAATTTCTTTACCACCCCATGTCATGGGCAGTAAAGGAATTTACCAGCCTGTTGCACCCACGACAGGAATGATACTATGGTAAAAGCCAGGGCGAGGTACCCTCTGTGAAGAATACTTAATTATAAATATACCACTTTCTTCAGAAAACAAAATCATACACTAAACAACAAACATGGGAAAGCCTTCAATCTTTAAAATGTTCCCGGGCAATGTGGGATGGAGGTAGAGGAAATATTTTTTCCTGTAGTACCTTAGAAGGCAGGAGAAAAAGAGCCATTGCCAAAACCAGAAAGGCCAGAAAGATCTCCCGTGTTAGTGTTAGTAGCAGAATTTCCAAAGCCTCACCAGCTCCCTCCTGCCCATAAGCCAGGGAACAGCTTCTGCCAACCTGATCGATTCTTTGCCTTTGCATTTTTCTACACAGAGGATTCAAGCCTCTTTTATGATATTTTTTGGCTTTCTTTGTTCCTTTTTCTTTTTAATTTTTGAAAACATATATCCTCTCACTCAGAGCCACCATGTCATGTGGCTGTTTTTCTTTGTTTTTCTGCAGTCGTCTATATTGTATGTTTGTGCCTGGTTTCTAGTAGCAGGGGAATGAGACAGAGCAGCTCTGATTGTCTCTTCCTCTTTAGATGGGCTATGGCAAATCCAGCCAGAATGCACAGGGCATCCTCACCAGGCTATACAGTCGTGCCTTCATCATGGCAGAACCTGATGGGTCCAATCGAACAGTGTTTGTCAGCATCGACATAGGCATGGTATCCCAAAGGCTCAGGCTGGAGGTAAGTGATTTGAGAGGAGAAATGAATGAAGAAATGATATGGTTTAAGGAAAAGTGGGTGAATGTGACAGGAAATAATTCCTCTTGGTTTCTCATTCAGTGAAATTCTACTACCTTCAATATTGTACGCTCTGGACAATATAGCAGATAATCTTACAAGGAGAATGATCTTCACTATTTCAGTCTAAGTTATCTTGGTCAAAATTTGCTTTCACTTCTGCTGATGACTCATCATCATTATTAACGCTAATGTTTTTGTTGAAAGCTTATAATCTGCCAGGTGACTTTTATATATATATTCCCTTATTTAATCCTCCTTGTTAGAAGTTGGGAGAGCACCCATTAATCACTAAGCACTTCCTCAAGTTCTCAGACAATTGAGAATACATGTGAGGAATCGGATGCGAATTAAAACACAACATTGAAATGAGGTTGACCGTGAATTGGTAGTTATAGAAGCTGGGTAATAGGCACATAGGGATTCATTATAGCATTCTGATTATTTTTGTACAAATTTGAAATTGTCACATCTATACAAAAGGAGGAGGAGGAGACGGAGAGAGAGAGAGAGATAGAAAGCGAGCAAGCAACCAACCAAGCCAGTGAATGATAAACTTCCAGTTCTAACTTTCTAAGGCAATTTCTAAGCCCTGACCCAGTACTATTTTCTGCATGGAATCAGGTCACTAAGAGAGAATGTGTTCTGTTAATGTCTGCTAACATTCATGAATGTGAGAAAGAAGAGCGGCTGGAGCATTGACCAGAACAATGACCATAAATGTCCATCATGCAATGTCAGGTTCTACTAGTCTAACCTATTAAACACTTTTCTCCTCCTGCTGTGTGAAGGGGCCAGTGAGAGGGATAATGAGATGGCCTAAAAGCATCACTTTAACATTGCTCCCTCTTGGGGAGGAGAGCGGAAGCCTCCCCCATCACATGTGGGAAGCATCCCCACATGAGGAAAAAGGGATTAAGTGTTTTTCCTCACTTCTGCACTTACCACAAAACAGTGAGGTGGCTTTGTTGGTATTTCCATTTTCTGGATAAGAAAACTGAGTCTTAGAGAAGGTAGGTAACTTTCCAAATTTCACACAGTTAGCAAATGGTAGAGCTGGATTCTGAACACAGGTATGGTTAATCCCAGAGTCCACATTCTTTTTTTTTTATTTTTTATTATACTTTAAGTTCTGGGGTACATGTGCAGAACGTGGAGTTTTGTTACATAGCTATACATGTGCCATGGTGGTTTGCTGGACCCATCAACCTGTCATCTACATTAGGTGTTTCTCCTAATGCTATCCCTCCCCTAGCCCTCCACCCACCGACAGGCCCCAGTGTGTGACGTTCTCCCTGTGTCCATGTGTTCTCATTGTTCAACTCCCACTTAAGAGTGAGAACATGTGGTGTTTGATTTTCTGTTCTTGTGTTAGTTTGCTGAGAATGATGGTTTCCAGCTTTATCCATGTCCCTGCGAAGGACATGAACTCACTCTTTTTTATGGCTGTATAGTATTCCATGGTGTATATGTGCCACATTTTCTTTATCTAGTCTATCATGAATGGACATTTGGGTTGGATCCAAGTCTTTGCTATTGTGAATAGTGCCACAATAAACATATGTGTGCAAGTGTCTTTATAGCAGATACATTCTTAAAAGTGACATTATTCTATACTCTTAGAAGGAAAAATGCATTGACCACTTGCTTTTTGTAAGGTACTTTGCTAGTGTCACTTCAGGGGACACACAACTAAATATGTCACAATTCATCTCCCTTATGAGGTCATTTTCTAGGTGGTGGATAGAAGGAAGGACTATGAAATATAGAGATACACAGAAATATACAGTTAGCTATAATTAACCAAAGGAAGGTACAGTGGGATAGTAATTGTCTATTACTGAGTAGGAAATTACCCCAAACTATAGTGGCTTAAAACAACAAACACTTATGATTTCACATGATCTATGGGTCAGGAATTCTGTCTTGGTTAGGTGGCTCTGGTTTAGGTTCTATGGCAATCAAGGTGATGGCAAAGGTTGAGTCATCTGAAAGCTTGACCCAGGCTTGAAGGTCCACTTCCAAGATGGTTTGTTCATGTGGCTGTTGGCCAAAGGCCTCAGTTCCTCACTCTTCCTATCCTTACGACACAGCAGCTAGATTCCCTCAGAGTGAGTGACCCAAGAGAATGAGCAAGGAGGAAGCTACAGTGCATTGTATGACCCAGGTTTAGAAGTTATACACCGTTACTTTCACCCTGTTCTATTCATCAAGCAAGTCACTAAGTCCAGCTCACACTCAGTGGTGAAAAAGTAAGCTTTACTTCTTGAAGGGCAAAATATCTGAGACTTTGTGGACATATGGTCTTTTAAGATCACCAATAGGGATTCAGGAATGCAAATTAGGAAAACATTTTCGTGGTGGAAATGACACTTGAGTGAGCAGAATTTTAAATGGTTAGGATGGGAAGGCAGAGAAATCTGATGGAAGAAACAGAATGAACACAGAGAGACACAAAGGAGGGATGTAGACTCTTTCATGAGGGAACAGAGGAGATCTATTAGGACATATGGAGGCATGTAGTTGGAGATGTATCTGGAAGATATGTTTATCATAATTGCAGAGGGCCTTGAGATGCCAGCTTGTTTTTAATTCTGTGGGTGATATGGACTCTGAGAAATCTTCTGAGTGGCGGAGTGATGTAAACACCATTTTGTTTTAGGATGATTAAGCAGGTAGAGATGTTTGATATGGATTGGAATAGAGTGGAACTAGAAGTGAGGACAAAAATTAGCAGATTCTTTAAAGTGATACTGAGGCTTTATTGGTGAGGGTCCAGTTAAGAAAACAGTAATCATCATACTAGGTATTTCAAACAGAGGGATTTCACCCAGGGGAGTTTTACAAGATGTTAAAAGGCTGAAGGAACAAGAAAGGGAAGCTGGAGTTGCTGGAAGGGTTTTTATTTTTTGTAACTTTGCCTAACAATTTCCCCCTTTATCACGTGAGACTGGCACAAAGATCTTAAACCAATGTGATGGCAGTGAGACTACGTGGTGGTGGGATAGGAAATTAAATGTGAGTCAGCCGGGTGTGGTGGCTCACGTCTGTATCCCAGCACTTTGGGAAGCTGAGGTGGGTGGATCACTTGAGGTCAGGAGTTCGAGACCAACCTGGCAAACATGGTGAAACCCTGTCTCTACTAAAAATACAAAAATCAGTTGCATGCTGGCAGGCGCCTGTAGTCCCAGCCACTTGGGAGACCAAGGCAGGAGAATGGCTTGAACCTGGGAGGTGGAGGTTTCAGTGAGCCAAGATCACTCCACTGCACTCCAGCATAGGTGACAGAGTGAGACTCTGACTCAAAAAAAAAAAAAAATTAAATGTGAGATTTGGAGATGAATAGACATAAAAGCCAGTACTTAACATAATATTCATGCTGAGTCTGGAACTCTTGTCAGTGCCTTGTATGGATTAATGTACTTATTCCTCCAAACGACTCTATGAGGGAGGTATTATTATTATGTCATTTGACAGATTGAGAAACCAAGTTTGCAGAGGGCCAAGTAACTTATCCAAGGTTGCACAGCTAGGAACTGTCAGAGTTGGGATTCAAACTTAAGTGTTTTGGTGTCAGAATTCATGCTCATTTCTACTATACTATACTGCTTTTCTGAAAAATGAGATGGCTCTAATTGGGAAATAGTATGGTCATTAGCAGAAATAAAAGAACCAAAAGGTAGACTTTGGTGGGTAGAGTAGGGAGGAGTTTAATGTGTTGTTTTGTAGGTGTTATCAAGTCAATAGTGGGCACCATTTTTCTATCTCTTCCTATTTTTACATCCCTGTGCAATCTGAGACCCAGTGGGAAGGCTGTTAAATGAACCCACTTAGTTTTCCCAAATTAACCCAAAGGAAGGTGTGAAAAATAAATGTAGCTAAATAAGTGCCATTAATATTATTTATAACACCTGCTTCTATGTAGGTTCTCAGTGTCAGCTTTAAGATAGATGAAATTTCCAGCACAGAATGAAGATTATGGAAGATCTCTGTGCAGTGAGGCATGACAGAAAAACAGAAGGACTTTCTAGGTTTTTCTGTGTCATGCTCCCAAGAGTGTCAGTGAGACGAAATGGAATAGAAACTGAAGACAGAAGTGAGCGGTAGACATAAATGTAGCTGCTTTGTCCTGTGTTAAAATACCCTCCTTTCATGAACTGGGAAACATGTTATTTTTAATGGTTATCTTCCTGGCATTGTTATATGACTAGGTTTTATGTATTTCTTTTTTCTCCGCCCTAGAAGTCCCATATGTCTGGCTTCATATCAGAGACTGTAGTTTAAAATAAAATTCCTGTGTACCGTTTGTAGTCTTTCTTGTTTTAAAATTCAAGATTCATAATTTCTGTCTTCTTAAGGGCTTGATTCTTGAGTAGACATGAAGAAATGCATTTAATTCTGAAGCCCTAATGTCACAGTTCTTTAGGAATAAATAGGATGGGGTTAGGGAGCTTTAAAGTTGACTTGTGGCTCTTTTTCTCTACTACCTTCCTGTCTTAGCTGCAAATTGTTAAGAACATCAGCTTCTGACTTTAGTTCAGCTTTCATGATGTCCCTTCATTGATCATTTTCTCTTCTCTTTATAGACATTTCTTCTTCATGAGTGTGGTAGTTACATTATGGAATAATATGCGAGAGTGGTGGGGGATTGGGGCTGGAGTTAGGACCAAAGAGAAGGAATACAGAAGGATGTTAGTCTTGTTATATTATACTTCCATTCTGTATTTGTCTTGCATCATAGAATTGCTTATGTGGACATGGTAACCAAACAATCAGTCTTTGGGACAAGGAGAGGTTAATGAGGCAAGGTGGTTATGACTGGAATGAGAATGGTGTAGATCTTCACCTGCAATAGAAGAGGTTGAATGATTATCTTCATGTATATCAAGTACATAGCACAGAAGCTGCTACTCCCCACTTACCAGCAGTGAGCTGGAACTAGCTTGCACAAGCTCATAAGAACCAATTTGTAAATATTCAGAAACATTGTGAGCTGGCTGTTAAGCTTTTGGTAGCTTGAAATTGATCATGATGAGGAGTTTTTACATCACAGAAATTGGTGAACAATACAAATGAGGGCTTTTAATTTTATTGTATGTTCCAGAGAGACAGCTTATCAGAGTGTCTATGCCACACTCAAGGTAAACATTGCTAACAATTGCTTTGGGTTTGACACTTTTGCTGGATTTTTTTTTCTTTAATTAATGTTTGTGTGTACATGGTACATATAGTTATGGGGTACATGAGATGTTTTGATACAGGCATGCAATGCCTAATAGTCACATCATGGAAAATGGGGTACCCATCCCTTCAAGCATTTATCCTTTGTGTTACATACTGCTGGGTCATTTTTTAATTATCTTTCACAAAAAAGACACAATGATACCAAACTTTAGATTGCAGCTTATTAAAGCATAATCAGCAACAGATACTCAGCAACATCACCAGTATTCTCTCTGGTGTTTTCTTGATGTGTATGCACCATATGAAGACATTAGTCATGCATTTGGATGTTCATTGATCAACTCATTCACTAAACATTTACTGAGTCTCTTTGTATTAGTTGTCTATTGCTGTACAACAAATCGCCTAAAAATTTAGTGGCTTAAAACAACAATAATAAATGTTGTTCAAGGCTTCTGTGTGTCAGGATTCCCAGAGTGGCTTGGTTAGACGATTCTGACTTGTTTTAGAACAAGTCGTATATAATCACTTCTGTGTCATGATGTGGCACTCAGATGCTGGCTAGGGCCGCAGTTGTCTGATGGCTTGACCAAGGTGGAAGAAATTACTTCTAAGGTTGCTCACTCAGATGGCTAGCAAGTTAGTGCTGACAGGATGCTTCCTATCCACTTAGGCTTCTCCACAGGATTATTAGGGTGTCCTTGCATCATAGTGGATGGCATCCTCTAGACCAACAAGTCTAAGAGTTCGTTTCAAGGCACACTGAATTCTTCATTTGGGAAATGAGGTACTAGAGTAGCTTAAAACCTTTGCAGTTTATGCTCACTATGCCTGAGTTGCTTTTCCCCCAGATATTGCACAGCCGACTTGCTTTCTTCATCTAAGCCTCTGCTAAAAGAGAGCCCCTCATTAGAAGATCTTTCCTCACTAACACCCACTACTTTCTTTTTCCTTATGCAACAATGTTTTTCTTCATAGCATCTATCACTCTATGATATAATATTTAATATTTATTTGCTTGCTTACTGTCTTTGTCTTTCATTAGAAAAAAAATATCTTCAAGACAGGAACCTCATATATTCTTTTGCTTAGAGCACCTGTTGAATGATGAATGAATAAGAGTACTGGTTCTCTAGTTAGACGAGGGTCTGGAGTCTGGCTCTGCTACTTATTAGATCAATAGGCAAATTATTTAACTTTTGTATAATTCAATGTTCTCAGCTAAAAATGGGCTTAACAATACCTGTGTAGCTCTTGAAATTGTAATAAAGATTTTAAAATACATAATGTATATAACATACCTAGCATTGTGTTTGCTTATAGTAAGAATCTATAAAATGTTAGGTATTGTTATTATTATTTTGTTGTTATTACTATGATAATATCCTCAAACATACAGTGAGGGGCCATTTGAAAGAGGTGTTAATATAGTTTGTCTGTGTCCCCGCCCAAATCTCATCTTGAGTTTTAGTTACCATAATCCCCATGTGTCATGGGAGGGACACCATGGGAGGTAATTGAATCATGAGGGTGGGTGCCCCCATGCTGCTGTTCTCATGATAGTGAGTTCTCACAAGATCTGATGGTTTTATAAGGGGCTTTCCCCCCTTTCACTCTGCACTTCTCCCTCCTGCCATCATGTGAAGAAGGACATATTTGCTTCCCCTTCTGCCATGATTATAAGTTTCCTGAGGCCTCCCCAGTCATGCTGAACTGTGAGTCAATTAAACCTCTTTCCATTATAAATTACTCAGTCTTAGGTATGTCTTTATTAGCAGCATGAGAATGGACTAATACAGATGTTATTGGTATGGATCAGTGATTGAACTCATCAAAGCCTTTTCTCATGTTGAGCTCCTATGTTATCCCTCTTCTTAGTTCAATTACTTTTTTTCTTGAAGGTCCTGAACAGACTGCAGAGTAAATATGGCTCCCTGTACAGAAGAGATAATGTCATCCTGAGTGGCACTCACACTCATTCAGGTCCTGCAGGATATTTCCAGTATACCGTGTTTGTAATTGCCAGTGAAGGATTTAGCAATCAAACTTTTCAGCACATGGTCACTGGTATCTTGAAGGTAGGCAAAGAGCCCCAGAGGCAGCTGTTCTTTACCATTGCTTACAGGTATTTTAGGAGTGATTGGATGTCATATAAAGAATCCCTATAGGATTTGGGTCTGAGCATAGTATTAGCATGTACAATTCTTTCTCCTCCCTGACTCTATCTTAGCTTCTTGTTCTGAGCTATGGGCTGTTAGGGATGAGGCATGGATGATTGGAAAAGAAGGCTTCTATGGGACTAAGCCCAATGTAGTTATTTAAACAGACAGAAAACATTTTGGTTTGGGGTTCTTTATAGAGGGCACTACATGGCCTGTTCTTTGCACAAAGTCACACAAAGAGAAACCCATGAAGGAGCCAAAAGTAATTACAAATAATTCTAAAATTTTAAAATATTTCCCAAAGTACAAAGAGAATCCAACTTATAAACACACATCCCAATTTTTCAAGTTCTCTAGTATAGATACGGACCTCCGTGGTGCTCCTGACAAATACCCTTAAACTCCTCTCCTGTTTCTGGTTTCAGTAGCTTATACTCCTCTCTTTTCTGTCTTTCAGCTTATTATTTTGTTGCATAGGATCCTTGCTAATGTTTTGCTTCATTTTATTGTATTCCAGGCTTATTCTCTATTTTTTCTTACAATGTCACCCCCAAAATTCAGAGATCCAGCTGGCATAGGCAGAAATTGCTTTACATTGATGTTTTGCAAACTGAGGCTTGCAATGTATTAAAGGCTTATGAAATCAATTTCATGGATTGCAAAAAACATTACATAAAAAATGCTAAAGAATAGATTGTAAGATATAGTGTATGACACACAGTCAGGGTATAGTTTGCTTTGTGGACTTTTGTTTTGGGATGCATATGTTGATGTGTATTAAGTTATGATGAAAAATGTATCTCTCACTGTAGTTCACTGTCAAAAAAGTTTGAACAACTCTGCCTTGGTGGTAGAATGGCAAGGGTAGGGAGGTGGAAACAGTTACATGTTAGCAAAACTTGTATTAGTGTTGTAGGAGTCAAGTCTCCCATTTTGGCTATCTGAAGTGACAAACTGAACCTCATTTAGCAGTCCTGAGAGAGCAGGAGTTGAGACTTTTTGTGAGCTCAGGCATTAATCAGTACCGTGCTTCCGTATAACACGGCATTTCCCTTATCTCAACCTTGAAAGCCATTTCTGTTTACCTCCAGATTGGCAACAGCGATGTGGTTCTCCAGCTTTTATCCCGTAATGTGGACACATTAGAGACAAAGGAAATTGTTCACAGGGCTCTTCTGTTTATATTGACTAAGTTATTGTCCCCACCAGGATTTCTAAGCTTATAACATCCCCCTCTTTTTTAACCTTCAGAGCATTGACATAGCACACACAAATATGAAACCAGGCAAAATCTTCATCAATAAAGGAAATGTGGATGGTGTGCAGATCAACAGAAGTCCGTATTCTTACCTTCAAAATCCGCAGTCAGAGAGAGCAAGGTGAGGAGGAATCGTCAAAATGAAATCGTTTCATTCCCTTTAGGGAACAGCAACAAAATCTAAGTACAGGGCTGTTACTTGATGAATATGGTGAGGTCCCAAGAGAGTATTACAGCTATGATATCTTAAAAACATCTTTATAATCTAAAACAAGCAGAAACAAAAAGTGAATGTAGAAACAAACACCAATTTATTAATGTATCTTTCCACTTTGTTGATTATGGGAGCCAGTGTGGATGTTTGAAGGACTCTGGGCTTTGAAATCAGGAACAACTGTGGTCTCAGCTTAGTTTTATTGCTTTCTAGCAATGTGACCTTTAGTGATTTACTTATCTTAATTTATTGTCACTCAGCTTCTTCATCAGTAAAATGGAGATAAAAATGTGCACAATGCATATTTATTAAATTAATGAATAGCTCTTTTATTATGTGTTATCCAGAATAAATCATCTTAGTCCACAAGAGTGTGGCAAGACAGAGAAAATAAAAGGATAAAGAATATGGACAGAAGAGTAAGAAATAAACCCACATATTTGAATGGAAAAACTAAGGGAGAGGATTATTTTGCCTTTTTGTCTTTTTTTAAGTGATGAACCAGGTTTGTAACAGAAGAGAAGTGCTTGGTTACTCTAACACTGTAAAATAATATCACTGTTTCCACTTGACCACTTGACATTTAACATTTTTCTGCATATTTTAAAATAGCTTTCAAAGGAGATGATTTTTAGAAAATGTAATCTGATTTCCCTTGAGAAGACATAAAAGAACACTTAAGTTGTAGGTCTTGAATGCTTTTGATTTTGCAAATTCCCTGCTCTTTTAAAGAGATTTCATTAAAAATTGATATGAGTAGAAATTTCAAAGACAAATCCCTTTTGTAAGAAATACATATATGTTATATAATATTGTATGTTATATAAAAATATGTGTATTTCAGCTCCAGTCGCTTGACCTAGTCCCCCAAACTTTGATGGCAATTGCATACCCTTTCCTTAGCTGATAAATGAGGTACTGGATACAGTTCACAGAACTACTGCTTGTCAAGACATCTCACTTACTGAGAGTCATTTTTGTTTTTGTGTCAGCTGCTACTGTTCATCTTATATGAGGGTTAGGCTCTAACACAGAACTGACTGTGCTTTTCTGTTTTACTGACTAGGTATTCTTCAAATACAGACAAGGAAATGATAGTCTTGAAAATGGTAGATTTGAATGGAGACGACTTGGGCCTTATCAGGTACTGTATTTCCTTTTTAAAAATAATTCTGTTGGGTAGCTTTTCTTAATTAAAGAGAAGGGAAAAGAGACTAGAATAGTACCAGCACACACTGAGAATAAGTTGTGTGGTTAAGAGTCCAGGTTCTGGAGTCAGACACAACTGGGGTCCAGCCAAGGGCCTTGTACAGGGTTCTCAGTCTCTCAGGGCTTAGTTCTGCACTTACAAAACATATTTAATACAGGGAAGATAAATGAGAGATCTTGGTGAAGAGCTTGGCACAGCATCTCGCATATGATATAAAAATTCAGTAAACATTAACACTTATTATGTTATCAAGATCTCATATGTGGAACTTCCATGACGGTAAACAGTTATCTCCTAATAAAATGAAAAAACAATCTAACCAACCAGGAAAGTGATTATGGCTTTGAGATTATTTACCTGTGTTTCCCTAAAAGGATTAAGTCCAATGCAGGACAATGGCAAGTAGGGATAAAATAGAACTGAGAACACCTAAAGGAAGCAAGTGAGGGAAAATTACAGGTGGGGCCAGCTTTTAGCACAATTATCTGGGAGTGACAGCATTTAGGAAAACACATGGATTTTGTTTTCTTGAAAATAAGGAATTTGCATTCATATGTGATTTTGGTTACTGCAACTGACCTGACTCAGGAATTGACTGGGTGGGTAACATGGTTCCAGACTCTTTGACCTATGGACTTGCAAATGATGCAGACATGCCCTAGGGAAGTACCAAATAGTGCTGGGTGCTACAGTCAAATGGCTTGGGTTCACTCTGGGCTCTTGTCCTTATTAGCAATGTGACTTTAGACAAGTTCTGTGACTACCTTGTCTTCCTGTTTCTCATCCCTAAGCATTTTTGTGCATACCATAGGATAAAGTAAGTATTTAAAATGTTGATAATAATGATTAGAAAGATGATAAAGGGTCTGCCAAATAGAATTATAAAATATCTAAGTAAAAGATGCTATGCGAATAAAACTTGCAGTAAAATTGACAAAGTGGTGAAGAAAAACATTAAAAACTATGATTCACAGTTCACACACCACAGTTGGCCCTAAAACTAGGCGGAGAACAACATGGTAATAAAAAGTTCAGGTCTTGAGGTAAGGTTGACTTGGCTTCAAGTCCCAGTCCTCTGCCACTTACTAACCCTGTGGCCTGGAGAAAGTAACTTAATTCACTTAGACCTTAACTATCCTATTTGAAAATGGGAATAGTAATACCCCATAGGGTTGTCTGAGGATTAAATGAGATAATGCATACAAAACTCTAGTTCTGTGCCTGACATAGAAAAAAGCTTAATCATTTTAGCTAAAAAGGAATAGAAAACATATTCTACCTCTTCTGAATAATTCCATTACCAGCATATTAGAATGCTTGAAATTCTTAGCATTTGAGTTCCTCTTTTGTGTTAAAAGTGAAGTCACTAAAAACTCCCTAATAAAATTTGCTATATGGGCTGACATAACAGGACTTATTCTTCTATTACAATCAACTTACCTCTTGATTAGTTGCCCCTTAGCATTTAACTCAGCACACTTTCTAAATGTCAGGCATGTAACTGTGTGAGTGGGGTATGTTATGATGAATAAGGCAAGGTTTCTATCTTTAAGGGTCTCACAAGCTGGTGGGGTGATTGGGGCAAGAGACAGAGACAAATATATAGACAAGTAACCATAACATGAATCAGATGACCAGCAGTGCTATCCTATGGGCATAAATAATGCTGTGGGAGTTTGGAGGAGGTAGCCCTGAGTTTTTCCTGAGAGCACTGTGGAAGGCTTCCAAGAGAAAATGACATTTGAGCTGGACCTTCAAGGAGTCATGGGATTTCTCACGGAGTCATGAAAAATACAGAGCCATAAGGCCAGAGTGTGGGTGAGGTCAGGGCATTGGTAAAAGGTGGACTGGAAAGGTAAGACAGGTCCAGATTCTAGAGCACTTTAGTGGGGCATTCAGTTACAAGAAGGGCAGGATAACAGCATACATCTCTGCTAGTTACACTGAGTATCCCAAATTTGTTGGGACAAGGAGATAGACTTGCCTTTATAGTTTCTATTTAACTCTTGGCTGAAGGACCAAGACCATTTACAATTCCCTTTTAGTAGTTTTTGAACCTTTTTTTTTTTTTTTTTCCTGAGACAAGCTTTTGCTCTGCTGCCTAGGCTGGAGAGCAATGGTGTGATCATAGCTCACTGCTGCCTCAAATTCCTAGGCTCAAGTGATCCTCCTGCCTCAGCCTCCTTAGTAACTTGGACTACAGGTGCTCACCACCACACCTGGCTATTTTTTAACATTTTTTGTAGAAATGGCGTCTTGCTTGTTGCCCAGACTGATCTCAAACTCCTGGCCTCAAGTGATCCTCCACCTCGGCCTTCCAAAATGCTTGGATTACAGGTGTGAGCTACTGCACCTGGCCAGTTTTTGAATCATTTAATAACTGGAACAGAAAATTCAAAAATACTATTATTTTGGCCAGATGTTCTTTGCTTCCATACATACAATTATATCATGTATCTGGAAGTCTTTCGGTCAACTGTCAAGGTTATAGCAAAGCTTTTCCATCTGTTGTGCTTAACATCCTGCAATAACTTTCCATTGTTTCTGAGCTGCCGTATGTTATCTTTGATGTAATTGCTCCTGCAATTGCCTCTTGTTGCATAGTGTAATTGCTCTTTGAATACGTTAAAAATGATCCAAAATATAAAGTCAAATGTGGGCTGCTAAGTAACTCACCCACCATATGTAGATGCCTGCTGTTAGACAGAATCCCAAGGTGTGAGGAGTTTGGAAGCACAGCAACTCAGAATCACAGAGCATGGAGATGACCTAGTTCAACCTTCAGCAGAGGAACAAGGGCCTAGAAAGGTGATGTGACCTGCCCAGCATCACAGCCAAGACTATCTTCTTCACAATGAAAACCATATTTGAGTTCATAATTCATTCCTTCTTACTCTCATTTTTGTTTTCAGTTTTTCATTCAGCAAGTCTGCACTAGGGACCTACTATGAGCCACGCAATACTTCCTTGGAATGATGTATTCCCTGGCCTTGAAATAAGGAATCTAGTACCCATGTTTGTGCTACTGGAATGAATCCATTAAACTCTCTGAGACTCAGTTGCCGTATTTTCAAATGTGGCTATCATATCTTCTCTCCACACAGAGATTATTATGGGATACACTGATGAACAAATATAGATGGAGTTGCTGCCCTTATAGGACTTCAGTCTACTGAGGGAGACAGAAGGCATACAGATAGGCATACAATACATGTAAAATTATAATTGGGCTCAGTGCTAAGAACGGCAGGTGTGTAGAACTTTCTTAAAGGAATTTGACCTTGTCAGAGAGATTGGGAAAGGTTTCCCTGAGGAAGTGACAGCAATGGGAGCTGGAAACTGGAGTAGGAATTAACTGGCAAAATGGGGGGATTGGAAAAGAACATTTAACACAAATGGGGAAGCATTTGAAGAACTGGTAAAAGGTGTGTGTGGCTGGAGTGCAGAGGTCAACAGGGCAGGGTGTTGCAAGACAAAGTAAGAAATAGAGATTAGATGGCATGACGAAGAATTTGTTTTTCTATACCAAGAGGAATGCAAACTCATTAAAGTGTTTCAAACTTGGGTTGGGATTTGGGGCTGTCGAAGGATTGGGAAGAGTGTAGACTTGAGGAATGAAATAAAATTATGTTCCTGAAACTATTCCATGAACCATTAAGCCCTCTACAATTGTGAAGCCACCATTTGCTCTAGTTGCTCTATGTCAGAAAAATCTATGTTAGAAAATTCTATGTCAGAAAAATATTGCTATCTTTGTGCCTTTTTCCCCTTACACGAAAGCATTCAATGTTTTTTTTTTCTCCAGACATGGAGAACATGTTGTGGATGTTCTGAATGGTGAATTAAAATATAAGCTGTGTAACATTTACAAAATTCACTTTGGGAGACTCTGTAAGGTACTTCAAAGAGTCTGTCATCCAATAGAGGAGAATAAACAGAACCTTGAGAGTCTCGGATGCAATAAGACGCTATGTGTGTGAAGAAAACATGAAGGGAGAAAGCAAAACAGGTTTCAAATGTCTACATCAAAAAGAAAGTCACAAGTGCAGATAATCTGAGTGGTAGTTGTGGTCAGTGGAAGAGCTACTACTCACATAGCTACACTTATGAAGGCAGCTCTGAGACATGTGAGGAGGCCGACTTATTTCTTCAAGGATGCTGCAACTGAAAAGGCTTTGTCTTGCTTTTCTTCTCTTTGCCTTCCTCTTTTCTTCCGCCAAGTTTTCTTCCTTGAATTTGCAGCAGTCACATGGACTCCTCTTCTCCTTCCTTCTCCTTCTCCTTCCTCTTCTTTTCTTCTTCCTCCTCCTCGCTCCTCATCCCCCTTCTCCTCCTCCTCGTCTTCTTCCTCTCCTCTCTTCTCTTCTCCTCTCCTCTCCACTGCCTTCTATTTATGTATTGCAAACCCTTTTATTCTTATAGTCAGTGGTCTTGTAAGGGAGCCCTTTAAAGGCATATTTTTAAGATGACAGGGGCAGTGATTTGTGTAAGCTATTTGAATCATTTGTGTAAAAAGTTAAAAAAATCCTATTTGTGCTATTACACTCATTTATTCAAATGGTGTTGACTTACAGAACTCAGTTGCAGTATATATATAAATCTTCTCTATCATCTATGACTATGACTTCTTTATTTAAAAACTTTTTTTACATAAAACTGTTTTGTTTTTAATTGACACAGAATAATTGAATTATTTTTCTTGAATTATAATGTCTGACTGTTTATTCTCTATGGTTTTCTGTATTCTGACTCTATACTCTCCCCTCCATCCACTTAACCCCACTCAAATTGCAAATGCTGAAACCTTAGTGACTGCCCTCTACCAAACCATTCTTGTTCTCTTTTCTTCATCTCGTCTTGTCTTTGTCTTCCTAAATGCCTTCTCTATCATTAGCATGAATTCTGATTTATAAAGCCTTCCTTTCTGTTTATTTTATTTATTGCTTTTATTTAAAAAATAAATAGAGACAGGGTCTTGCTATGTTGCCTAGACTGGTCTTGAACTCCTGGCCTCAAGGGATCCTCCCACCTTGACCTTTCAGAGTGTTGGGATCACAGGCCTGAGCCACTGTGCTTGGCCCCTGCTTTCTTTTTCTGTATCTTTCACTGAACCTCTTTTTCTTGTTCCGCTCCATGTTGTGAAGCTTGATGCTGTCTTCCTGCTCTAACTTTACTTTCTGTTTGCCTGTATTCTTCTTCAGTGGAGCTTGGTCATGGTTGTGAAGTGAGCTTTCATCCTGGGTCAGGTTCACCCCTCTCCCCTGCCCTGTAGGTGAAGGTGCCTAAAAGGGCTTTTAGATGACCAAGATGGTGACTGTTGACTGATAACAAAGATTGATCAGCCTTGTGTAGTTTAAATTGTCCCAAGTTTAGAAACCAAAGCCATAAAAAAATAGTTGGCTGGAGATATTGGACAACTTGATTGTTAGATTTCTGGAAAGTTCTTACTTAACCTGAAAAAAATCTGGGAGATTATTATTTTTTTCTAAGTTTTTTTTCAGTATAAAAATAGTGTGTGCTTACCATAGAAAACTTGAAAAATAAAGAAAGTAGAAAGGAAGGAAAAATTAAATTAAAGTTATACTACCTCGAATCAATCATGGTTAATATTCAGGTGCATTTGCTTCTGTTCATTTTTCCATGTGGAACATATAATAAGAAATACACATGACTAAAAGCTCATTCTGTAAACGTGAATGCTCACTTGGTTTCACTCACTGTGCACTAGAAGCTTTAAAATACTATAAAAATATTAACAATGTTATCTCCGTGTACTGAGACCATCAAGTATCTGTTTGTTTTTGCAGTGATCCTCTTCTTATCTAATAATGTGTTTTTTTTGTCTTAAAGTCTACATAGTCTGTTAATGTGGCTAACCCAGAATTTGCCATGTATATCTTTCTATCATTTTCTTTGAACCTTTCTTTATTCTTACATTTTAAGGGTGTCTCTTATGAATATCATATAGCTTTAGTTATTTCTTTGTACTCTGACAATCATTGTTTTTTAAGTGAATTTAGTGGATTTTCGGGAATTGTGATGATTATATCTGAACTTTTCTGTATCTCCTCACTTTGTGCTATTTGTCTCACCTCTTCAGTGCTTCTTTTTCCTCCTTTCTCATCTCTTACTTTTTTTGGATTGATAGCTATTTTTAAAATATATATTTACATGGCAGATTGTAGTTTATAAAAATGGCTGCAACAACACAACAATTGCTCTTATTCCATGTTTTATCCAAAGGGACCTTGCCACTCTCCATTAAAAGGTGGAGATTATTTTCCTAGTTCTTGAACTTTGGCTGGTCCTGTGACTGCTTTGAACAATAGAACAATGCAGAAATGATACCGTGCCAGTGCTGGGCATAGTTTTTTTTTCAGTAGACTTTATTATTATTTAATTAATAAACTATATATTTAAAAGCAGTTTCAGGTTTACAGCAAAATTGAGCAGGAAGTACAGAGGTTTCCTATATGCACCTTCTTCCAATACATGAACAGCCTCCTTCACTATCAATATCCCCAACCAGAGTAGTACATTCCTTATAACTGATGAATCTACATTGACACATCATCATCACCCATAGTTTACCTTAGGGTTCATTCTTGGTGTTGTATCAAGTAATTTTTAAAATCTTCTTTTCTTTTATATATTTTCTAAAATTTCCACAGTAAGAAAAAAAAATAAAAAGTCAAAAAATCGTGTGGGGATCCTGACACTCAGAGCCAGCTTCTATTAAAAGTTTGTTACATAGTCTTTCAGACTTTTTCTAAGCACATTTATAATATTTTTCTTAAAAAGTGGGATTTTATTATATTTACAGTTTGTTAACTCTATTTTTAATTTAGCAATACCTTATGAATATCTTTCAATGCCAGTTAGTATTCTTTAAATCACCATTTAAAAATTGCCATGTAGTATTTCATTCTATGTATCATAATGTACTCAACTAATCAGCAATCATTTTTTATTTAGGTTGTTTACAGTGTTTTCCATCATAAAATACATCGTGATAAACATTTTTTTTTTTTGAGATGGAGTCTTGCTCTGTCGCCCAGGCTGGAGTGCAGTGGTGCAATCTTGGCTCACTGCAACCTCCACCACCTGGGTTCAAGCGATTCTCTTGCCTCAGCCTCC
This sequence comes from Pan paniscus, assembly GCF_029289425.2. NCBI lineage: Eukaryota > Metazoa > Chordata > Mammalia > Primates > Hominidae > Pan > Pan paniscus. The sequence continues at coordinate 62,542,500 of NC_073257.2, read as the reverse complement.
TGAGTAGCTGGGATTACAGCTGCGCACTACCACACCTGGCTAATTTTTGTAGTTTTTTAGTAGAGACGGGGTTTCACCATGTTGGCCAGGCTAGTCTCAAACTCCTGACCTCAGGTGATCTGCCCGCCTCGGCCTCCCAAAGTGTTGAGATTACAATTGTGAGCCACCACATCCGGCCTATGATAAGCATTCTTGAACAGATACATATTTGCCAATGATTTCCTTAAGCTAAATTCCTAGAATGGGATTCCTGAGCCAAAGAGAATGTTTATATTTTAAAGCTTTTCCTATAAATTGCCAAACACCCCTTTGTTGGTTTACTCTCCCATTACTCAAACTTGAGCAGAATGTTGTTTGTCATACCCTTGCCAATCTTAGTATTACCATGCTTTACAATTGTTGCCAAGTAACAGGCTTAAAAAAGTCAAATCACTGTTGTTTTCCTTTGAATTTCTTCAATTCACGGTTTGGCTCAAATAAAAAAACAATAGTCTATTGGCCATTTCCTGTTTCTTGTTGCACTTACCATGTAATGTGCAAGGATTTTTTAATTTTTTAATTTTTATTTTTTGACAGAGTCTCGCCCTGTCGCCCAGCCTGGAGTGCAGTGGCGTGATCTCAGCTCACTGCAACCTCTGCCTCCTGGGGGTTCAAGTGATTCTCCTGCCTCAGCCTCCCCAGTAGCTGGGATTACAGCTGTGCGCTGTCACTCCCAGCTAATTTTTATATTTTTAGTAGAGATGGGGTTTTGCCATGTTGGCCAGGCTGGTTTCAAACTCCTGCCTTGGCCTCCCAAAGTGCTGGGACTAAAGGCATGGTGCAAGGATTTTGACTGCTGTAACTTAATGGAATTTACCCTAATGAGATATTTCTCCAATATTGTTATTTAGAAGGTCTTTGTCATTCAGGATTTTTGAAGATAACAAAAGGATTCCTTGAGAACGTACATCACTTCTCTGGGGTGGAGTTGGTAGAAATATTCTGCAGGATGCTTGTCCCAGGTGTGCCTGTAACTTTAGGAGGGCTCTTCTGGCTAGAGCTCATTATCTTTTTAAAATCTGAGCAGTCCGGTGTGTATTGTTTTCTTCTGCTGGTTTAAAATTTAGCTTGCCCTTTAGGTAAAAGTCTGGGCCCAGTAATCCTTCCAGTATAAGACAATGAAACACCCTTTCCTCTTCTTCTCCAAACAGTTTGCAGTGGGTTGGGGTGAGGATGATTGTGAGGGAGTGAAAACGAGGGTGTGAAGGTAATTAATGGCAAGTGCCACACAAGATAGAATGTGAAATTCCAGTGGCTTAACACATTGAAGACTTATTTTCCACTCATGGAAAGTCTAGTGAAGATTGGGTAGTCCTTCTGCACACATGTTATTAGTCAGAGGTATTCACACGCCCCACCTTGCAAATGAGACTGGGAAATAGAAGAGCACATGGGCATTTTGTGAGCACTCACGTCTCTGTCACAAGAGGGCAGGCTATCCTCACTGAATCATTTCATGCCCATACCATGTGGGTTGAATATACATGTGCTGCGAATGTTGAACACCGCCCCCATATATTTAACATTGTATTAATCTTACGAATCATATATATATGTATATATATATTTATTTATGCTCAGAGCTTTGTATCTCTTTACTTTATCATCATTATCATCATCTGCAGCTGCAGCAGCAGTAGTATCAGTATAGCATCACCAATATTCTTGTAGTGAACATTTATTCCATTGTTGGTATCAGCCAGTCTTTGTGCTAAGCACCTCACATGTATTAGTTATTTTAATTGTCAAATGCAGGTACTACTATTATCATTATGTTACAGGTATGAACACTGAGGTTCAAATAAATTAAGTAACTCATGTCTGACCCCAGAGCTGGTATTTTCAGCTACTGTAACACAATATTAGCCTCTGTATTAGTTTCCTAGGGAAGCCACACATTATCAAAGACTAGGTGGCTTAAAACAACAGAAATTTATTCTCTCACAGGTCAGGAAGCCAGAAGTCCAAATTCAAGGCATTAGCAGGGTTGGTTCCTTCTGGTGGCTCTAAGGGGGAATCTGTTCCCTGCATCTCTTTTAGCTTCTAGTGGTTGCCATCAATCCTTGGCTTCATTGGCTTGTAGACACATCCCTCCAATCTGTGCCCCCATCTTCATATCACCTTGTTCTCTATGTCTCTGGGTTTCTCTCTGTTCCTTCCCTCTTGTAACGATGCTAGTCATTGGATTTAGAGCCTACATGTGGTCAGTATAATATCACTTAATCTTTACCTTGATTACATCTATAAAACCCATATTTGCAAGTAAGTCACATTCTGAGGTTCCAGATGAGCATGCATTTTTGAGTGACACTATTCAACCCATTACAGCCTCCTATATTTTATTTCCTAAAGAGCTCCCATGTTGCTATGAATCTTCATGAACAGTACCTCTGAATGGATACACAGTATTCTATTTCCCTATTTGTGGACATTTAGGTCGGGGAGGGCCATGCTAGTACGTAGAACCTTTGTCTAAGTTACACAAACGCATCCTCTTTTCTGGGCTGGCTGAAGTGCCGGGCTCAGTGAGCTGCACAGAGGCTGGATTTAACCACCTACTTATCCCCTTTGCCAGTGTTCTTTGTACAGGGCACAACTTGCACACTGGACATGGAGGCCCAGGTCTGAGTGCATGGAATCTGCTTTTACCTTTGTTTCAGAGTAGGGCACATGCAATGTCTGAATTGAAAGAATCACTAGAGATCTTTTTCTCCAAATGCCTCCTTTACACAGAAGGAAAAAAAAATTGTAGTGTTTTATATTAATATGTTGTTTACTGATTCTATAATCGTTGAAATCTATTATTTTTCAGTCTCAATAATTTTTAAATTTTAGTCCAGAAATTTTGACTAACTTTGCGACAAACTAGGATAAGGTCCCCAATCTCTTGACTTTCTGCTGTACTTTTAATTACATCATGCTGATTCAAGTAGCACCTTGCTTCCTATTTTACATTTAGCTGTGACATAAGCATTATTTAAAAATGCTTATTATTAGAGATGTATTCATCCTTTTATGTCTGAATTCTTAACTTCTGAAACTAAAGCTTTCTTCCTTTCTTTTGAACTTTGCTTGGAAAAATATTTTTTGGCCAGATAAAATAAAATATAAGTACTGCGTTTTAAAATTAAAATGATCACCTTCCTGCATATCTTTATAAATATTCATCCATAACTATAGTACTTTGGTTGCTGTGACAAGTTTGCTATTTTAATAGTGCACATTTCAAAGGACAATGGAGGAAAAATATGACATCTTCCTTTCCTTCAATTTAAATAACTTTTTTCTGAACACTTATTTTATTTTAATATTCTAGAGAAAAAGTTCAGTTTATTTTCTGAGGCTTAAAATAAATGGAATAAAGAAGAAATCAAGCCAGGTGTGGTGGCTCATGCCTGTAAAAGCAGTACTTTAGGAAGGTGAGGCAGGAGGATCACTTGAGCTCTGGAGTTGGAGATCAGCCTGGGCAACATAGTGAGACCCCATCTCTACAAAAAATAAAAAGAATTAACTTGGCATGGTGGTGCACATCTGTAGTGCCAGCTACTTGGGCGGCTGAAGTAGGAGGACCACTTGAGTCTGGGAGGTCAAGGCTGAAGTGAGCCATGATTGCACCACTGCACTCCAGCCTGGGCAACAGAGTGAGACACTTTTTCAAAAGAAGAAGAAATCAAGTCTATATCTAACTAGTAGAGTGAAATTCTTAGTACATGCTTTCTCCACAGTTACCATTGTGGCCAATTGTGCAAGGTCCTTGATGGTAGGAAATGCATCTGATTCCTCTTTACGATCCTTCACACAATGCCAATCAACATGATTCCCAATAAATTCACTCTGATTGAATGAATGATACAGCTGCCATCTTTCCTTGTCCATATCCATTCTGCTCTGGCCGCCCTGACTATCCACTCTCTGAACACAGGGCCCTCCTTCATATCTCCATGCCTTTGCAGATGTTATTTCCTCTGCTAGGAGTACTCGTTATCTAGTGATTCCTTTGCGTAGCTCTTCCTCATCTTTTAAGACCTAGCTCAAGTGTCACATCTTTTGTGAAGCATTTCTCAAGGCCAAGATGATACCTCATTTATCTTTATGTTCCTGGTGGCTGGCACAGAGTCAAAGTTAACCAAATGTGTAGTGAATGAGCAAGTGAATGAAGAGAAGGGACAGAACCAGGATTCCACAGTGGATAAGAGCATATATCTCTATATCTATCTATCTATCTATCTATCTATCTATCTATCTATCTATCATCTATCTATCTATCTATCATCTATCTATCTATACACACACACACACAACCTGAATTCATTGCTCTGCTTCTTGACTTACCATTGTGTGACCTAGGTCAGGTAACGTTACCACTCTGGGACTTAGTTTTCTTAGTCGCGGAATGAAGATAATGATAGTACTTGACTCAAAGGGTTCCCTGTGAGAATAAAATGAGATCTTGTACATAAAGTCCTTTGTCTAATAAGAGCTAAATAATGTCAGCAGAATAGTTCTATGGTTTTTGTTTGATTGTAATGGAAATATTCAGTGTTGGCTGAAGCTGGCTGACCTCAGTGTGATGGTATCAGATGGAAATGTTTTGGTTGGGAAGCCAAAATGCTACCACCACATTTTCTTCCAAACTAAAGAAACTCCAAAAAAGCAAAATCCATGTAACTGGAAAACACTAGTTGATTAGAATTTCCTGATACTTGAGTTCTAAGAGAAAGAGACAAAACCACACACACAAACCTAATAGAAGAATATTCCTAAATGTAAACACCTTGCAAATAACTGCGAGGGGATGACTCTTAGAATATCTTCAGCCCAATAAATGTTTATTCCTTAGCACAGGGGCAAATAGCCATGTCAGGGACTGAATTCAGCTCACTCATTGGTGATTTGGCTTGACATTGTGTTTCGAAAAATTCAAAATGGATGCCAACATGAAAAAAGAAACTACATAGAAATTTTCGAATGCCTACAGTGATTAATATAATGACTCTCCATATAACTTATTGCCCAGATTCAATAATTAGCAAGACTCTGTCATTCTGTTATATCCTTCCCCTCACTTTTTTTTTTTTTTTTTTGGCTAGAGTATTTGAAAGCAAATACCAGGACATAATATACTTCTTTTTAAAAAACTTAACTTTTATTTTAAGTTCAGGGGTACATTTGTAGTTTGGTTACATAGGTAAATGTGTGTCATGGGGCTTCATTGTACAGATTATTTCATCGCCGAGGTATTAAGCCTAGTACCCATTAGTTATTTTTCCCAATCTTCTCCCTCCTTCCACCCTTCACTCTCCAATAAGCCCCAGCATCTGTTGGTCCATGTGTTCTCATCATTCAGTTCCCACTTATAAGTGAGAACATGTGGTATTTGGTTTTCTGTTCCTGTGTTTGTTTGCTAAGAGTAATGGCCTCCAGCTCCATCTATGTTCCGGCAAAGGACATATTCTTGTTCTTTTTATGGCTGCGTAGTATTCCACGGTGTATATGTACCACATTTCCTTTATCTAGTCTATCACTGACGGGCATTTAGGTTGATTTCATGTCTTGCTATTGTGAATAGTGCTGCAACGAACATACATGTCCATGTGTCTTTAGATAAAATTCACTCATAAATATTACAGTATTTATCTTCATCAGATAAAGACTTTAAAACATATGTAACCCCAATCATTTATTACAACCAACAAAATTAAAATTAATTTCTTAATATGATCTGACACCAAATCTGTGTTCGGTCTTCCCTGATTATATCAAAAAGTCTTTTTTTGTTTGTTTGTTTCAAATAGTTGTTTTGTTTGAATCAGATCACAAACTACATTTGTTGGCTACAAGTTTTAAGTCTCTTAATGTATAGCAGTTCCCGTCCTTTGTTTCCATGCCATTTACTTCCTGAAGAATTTTAAAGTTGATAAATACGTATGAAAACATGGATTTGTGGCCCCTTTTGAATAAAGGAGAAGAGCTGGCAGCACTGGTTTATACTCCCATAATGCAACACTTGGCTGGAGCTGAGTAGAGGCTGTGAACTTTAGACACTGCAAGTTTTCTACAGTCCACACCAGTCCCTATTGTGCCAACTAGCATGACTCATTTGTGTTGCCTGCCTAGCGCCAATGGGCTTTGAGCAGGCCACCTCTGCCCTACATCTGCTTCTGATAGGCAATAAGAACTGATGCTTGAAAGATGATCTTGAAGTCCTAAACCCTTCCTAGCCATTAAATAGATGCTTAGTTTTGTGCATTACAGTGCTTAGGTAGGAATGTAAGCAAAAACGTTTAAAGATTTTTCAACAAAGAATTGAATCAACAATTTTTTTTTAAATTCTAAGTTAACCTGACAGTTTATGAACTAGCATCTCTCTTTTCTTGAGCGTTCCAGTTAATCTGCTTTACTGCCTTCCACTCTGTAAATATCCTTTTCACCTGTGTGAGGGTTTGAGCCTACAAAGGCCACTGGACACGGTGTCACAAGACCCAGACTTGAGTCCTGGGCCTCTGTGAACAGTGGACCATTATTTTGCTTCTCTGGGTCACCTATGCAGAGTAGAGGTAAAACAGCCTGTCTCTCAGAGTTGTGTGAAGTTCAAATAAGGTAGCAGATGTGAAATTAGTTTGTAAACTGTATAACTTTACACTTAAACAAGGTATTACTAGGCATAAGGATATACTGAATTATGCCTAACATCCTCTTTTATGCCTCTGTGCATTTACCCTGCTGTTTCCTCTCCCTGTAATGCCCACAAGAATTAATTGTTAGTCATCTGTGGTCCCTGAACACTTTATGCCTGTTTCTTCGCAACGTTTGTCACACTGTGTTAAAGCCATTTGTTCACATCTGTGTCTTTGGTGAGATTCTGAAAGTAAACCACAGTTTATTCAGTGCTTAGCATACAGGTAACCCTTAGTAAATGTCGGATTGGATAAATTTGAATAATTACTACCTGTGTGCCTATCTTGAAGGACAAAGTCCATGTATATACAGTTCTTTAGGTATGTCATCTGGTAACTGACCAGTCCAATGATGATGCCAATGATGAAATAGTCATGAAAATGGAGTTTTGTATTTTTAATTTAAGAAAATGATCAGACTTCTTGAGTACATTTTTTGCATTGTATTTTTAAGCCCATGAACAATGAAAGAATCTAGATGTAGAATGTCTATCATTTAAAAATATTTTTTCCTGCTGGAGAAAACTTAAGCTCCCAGTCATAGTTCTTGGCCCCAGTTCTCTGGTTCTCCTGATTAATTTAGAGCTTCTTGCTCCTTTACAGCTGGTTTGCCATCCACCCGGTCAGCATGAACAACAGTAACCATCTTGTAAACAGTGACAATGTGGGCTATGCATCTTACCTGCTTGAGCAAGAGAAGAACAAAGGATATCTACCTGGACAGGTGAGAATTTATATCATTGAAAGCTTCATCTTGATTCACTGAGTGTCATCATTCATGCTGCATTCAGAAGAGGTGATTCAAATCTCCAGAATAAAGTGTTATCATCAATCTCACATATTGGTATGCTTGGATAGACAGCATTTACCATCCTCCCTAATGTGGAAAGAAAAATAAAAAATGAGTACTAACCATTTGCTTTTTGTGTTACATAGTCCTTATATTCATTGCTTCATAAAGTTATTAGTTGAATAAGGAAGGGCAAAGTTCAAGATTTTTATAATAACAGTAGTTTTTGATTAAGCTGAAAATATGACAAACTGTTGATATTTACTTTTGTTTTTAGAGCTATACAAGGATTAAGCACCATTTTTATTTTTATTTTTATTTTTTGAGACAGAGTTTCACTCTATCACCCAAGCTGGAGTGCAGTGGCACGATCTCAGCTCATTGAAACCTCTGCCTCCCAGGTTCAGCAACTCTTGTGCCTCAGTCTCCTGAGTAGCTGAAATTATAGGTGCACACCCCCACGCCCAGCTAATTTTTGTATTTTTAGTAGAGACAGGATTTCACCATGTTGGTCAGGCTGGTCTTGAACTCCTAACCTCAAGTGATCTGCCCACCTCGGCCTCCCAAAATGTTATGATTACAGGCATGAGCCACTGCTCCAGGCCCAAATTTGGAAGACTATATAATGGGATAAGAGTCCCAGGCCCTTACCTACAATTAATATTCCCTTATAAAGATATTAGCTTCCATTAACATTCAGCCTGATCATTTAGCTCTGTCTTAGTTTGTTTTGTGTTAGCAGAATAACTGAGACTGGGTAATTTGTAAAGAAAAGAGGTTTATTTTGGCTCATGATTCTGTTGGTTGAAAAGTTCAAGACTGAACAACTGCATCTGGTGAGGGCCTCATGCTATTACCAATAAAATAAAAATTTTCTCAGAATATTGCACATAAATATTCATGATAGAAAACAGAAGAGGAGGCCGAATGCAGTGGCTCACACCTGTAATCCCAGCACTTTGGGAGGCCGAGGTGGGTGAATCACGAGGTCAGGAGTTCGAGATCAGCCTGGCCAACATGGTGAAACCCCGTCACTGCTAAAAATACAAAACATTAATCGGGCATGGTGGTGTGTGCCTATAGTCCCAGCTACTTGGGAGGCTGAGGGCTGAGGCAGGAGAATTGCTTGACCCCAGGAGGCAGAGGTTGCAGTGAGCCAAGATCGTGCCATTGCACTCCAGCCTGGGGGATATTGCGAGACTCCGTCTCAAAAAAACAAACAAACAAAAAAGAAAACAAGAGGAACTAGGATGTGCAAAGACATCACATGTGAAAGAGGAAGCAAGAGAGAAAAACTGAGGAAGCCAGGCTCTTTTTTAACAATCCTGCTCTTGCAAGAACTACTACAATCCATTCCCTAGAGAGTGAGAAGCCACTCATCCTGTGGGAGGGCATTATTCTATTCAGGAGGGATCAGTCTCTTCCTACTAGGCTACAGCTCTCAGCAATGCCACAATGGAGATCAAATTTCAACATGAGTTTTGGCAGGAATAAACCACATCCAAACCAAAGCAAGCTCCTTTGTTGGCAAAACTCACTCTTACTATTTTCTCACTTTAGCCTGCATTTTAGGGAAAAGAAGAGAGTTTTCTATTTATGATCACTGCCTGAGTGCTAGGCACTATGAAATAAATTATCTCTTTAGTATCAAAAAAGATTTATATCTCCAATACTTAGTTATCTCTTTCCCTAAGAAAATTAGAGCCATTTAAGGTAGAATGGTAGAGTGGTTGGTTTGAGGCAGAGGACTTGCATGGCTCTAATTATGTTGAAGAGAGAGAGAAAATACACATCAAGGGCAAGTCCAGATTGTGGATGGTATATTTAGTTTCATTGTGCAACAGGAAAGTCTGTATTTGCTTTTTTCTGTTTAGGCCAAGAGCATATTTATTTTTAAAGGGCAAAGGGATCTCTGAGCTCCAGATAAAACACAATAGACTAGATTGACTGGTCAGCAATTTATAATTTGTTGTTGCACACAGTGTTTCTGGTTAAAATATTTCTGTTTGAGGCATAATTTGAAACTCTCCCACTTGAATCAGTGATAATTGGAATATTTTCAGTAATAATATGTATACCGACTGTAATGTGAGCCTTTACCGGAATAAAAAGTTTTCTCAGAATATTTTTTTCTGGATTTTTTTTTTATTATTATACTTTAAGTTTTCGGATACATGTGCAGAACATGCAGGTTTGTTACACAGGTATACACGTGCTATGGTGGTTTGCTGCACCTATCAACCCATCATCTACCTTAGGTATTTCTCCTAATGCTATCCCTCCCCAGCCCCCCACCCCCTGACAGGCCCCAGTGTGTGATGTTCCCCTCCCTGTGTCCATGTGTTCTCATTGTTCAACTCCCACTTATGAGAACATGTGGTGTTTGGTTTTCTGTTCTTGTGTTAGTTTGCTGAGAATGATGGTTTCCAGCTTCGTCCATGTCCCTGCAAAGGATATGAACTCATCCTTTTTTATGGCTGCGTAGTATTCCATGGTATATATCTGCCACATTTTCTTTATCCAGTCTATCATTGATGGGCATTTGAGTTGGTTCCAGGTCTTTGCTATTGTGAATAGTGCTACAATAAACATACGTGTGCATGTGTCTTTATAGTAGAATGATTTATAATCCTTTGGGTATATACCCAGTAATGGGATTGCTGGGTCAAATGGTATTTCCGGTTGTAGATCCTTGAGGAATCATCACACTGTTTTCCTCAATGGTTGAACTAACTTCAAACTATACTACAAGGGTACAGTAACCAAAACAGCATGGTACTGGTACCAAAACAGACATATAGACCATTGGAACAGAACAGAGGCCTCAGAAATAACACCACAGATCTACAACCATCTGATCTTCGACAAACCTGACAAAAACAAGCAATAGGGAAAGGATCCCCTGTTTAATAAATGGTGTGGGGAAAACTGGCTAGCCATATGCAGAAAATTGAAACTGGACCCCTTCCTTACACCTTATACAAAAATTAACTCAAGATGGATTAAAGACTTAAATGTAAGACCTAAAACCATAAACACCCTAGAAGAAAACCTAGGCAAATACCATTTAGGACATAGGGATGGGTAGAGACTTCATGATTAAAACACCAAAAGCAATAGCAACAAAGGATCCCCTATTTAATAAATGGTATTGGGGAAACTGGCTAGCCATATGCAGAAAACCGAAACTGAACCCCTTCCTTACACCTTATACAAAAATTAACTCAAGATGGATTAAAGACTTAAACGTAAGACCCAAAACCATAAAAACCCTAGAAGAAAACCTAGGCAAATACCATTTAGGACATAGGGATTGGTAAAGACTTCATGACTAAAACACCAAAAGCAATAGCAACAAAAGCCAACATTGGCAAATGGGATCTAATTAAACTAAAGAGCTTCTGCACAGCAAAAGGAACTATCATCAGAGTGAACAGGCAACCTACAGAATATTTTATATCCTCTTTTTATTGCCTGCAAATGATTTTGAATAGTTTGCCAGAGTGGATTTAATGTTTGTATTTCTAATGGCATTCATTACAGGAAATAGGAAAGAATAAAAGGCAACTTGGCATTTCTTTTGGCAGGGGCCATTTGTAGCAGCCTTTGCTTCATCAAACCTAGGAGATGTGTCCCCCAACATTCTTGGACCACGTTGCATCAACACAGGAGAGTCCTGTGATAACGCCAATAGCACTTGTCCCATTGGTGGGGTAGGTAATTATGGCACATGAAATCTTTGTTTTTGCATCTCAAAAACATTTTATGTTTGAATATTTATCATTAATTTACAAATACCTTGTCTCCTAGTATACACTGGCCTAGTTCTCCCTAACATCTGCCCTTCTCAAAAGCACCTGTCCAAACCCAGTAAATTTTAACTGAGTGAAGTTATATTTTTCCATTTGAGTGACTGTTAAGTTTTTTGAATGATGAGACAATTCACTAACTGTCAGAGATTAACTCTACCCTTCCCCAACTTGTTCAATCTGAAACATTTTGCTTTGGCATTTCGAAAGTCACAAGTTTGTAGTAAAAATTGCCTGCCTGAGACATTTCTCATGGATTATAAAGTTTATAGGGTTTTTAATATAAGACCTAAATTGCTTCTCCTTTCTTAAAAATTACAAGCAAAAAAAATTGCTGTAAAAATTCAAATAATGTGGAAGTACAGAGAATAGTAAAAAGTGAAAGTCCATCTTCGCCTCCCTTTCCTCTATACTTTGCTCTTCCCGGAAGTTACTATTCTCATACCTCCTCCTATGTATTTACCTATGCATTTATAAACAACATTATATGACTTATTTATGGATTTTGAGTTTTGTATCCAGGACTTGAGTTTTCCACTTAATTTGTCTTAGAAACTTTTCAACGAGTGTATCCAGATCTGTGTGATATGTTTTAAAGACAGCAAGTTAGGCTATACCATCATTTATTTAACTCCCACAATGTTCATTTAGCTTTGTTTTCAACTTTGACATGAGCAGTAGATGATACTTTTTGGGTTCTTATTCTTTGTGTTTGTAGAACATTTCACCTGTGATAATGCTTTTTTTGTATACTATTTCTGGGATGTTTATTCCATCCCAGTCAACTCCACCCAACGGGGTTAAACCAGTATTAATAAAGGTTTTTTTCTTATCGACTTTTTAAAGCTCCTAATATATTAAAGTCTTAGTTTTGTCAAAATGGTACAAGGTTTTCCTAAAGTTTATCAGTTGTCTTTCTGTCTTATTTATGTCTTTTGCCCCCTGTGGAAATTTAAGATGTTTAACCTGTCCAGTTTAACTAAGCTTGTTCTAGATAACTTTCAGGAGGGTCTGCCCACACCCTCATACTACAAAATATGTTTATTCATATTTTCTTTTAGTAATTTTTTGATTCCACTTATAATATTTAAGTGCTTGATCAATCTCAATTTTTTCTGACATAAGAAGTAGGAAATAGAGCCAGATTTGTTTATTGATTTTTTTCCCCAGAAGTCCAGCTAGTTGTTCCAATATAATTTTAATCGAGTTTCAGTTTAAGGTGATCATGAGTAAGAATCAGAGGCAAGAACAAGCAAGTAGAAAGATGTGCAGTCAATAGAAAGACCTGGCTTCAAGTCTTAGCTCAGATATTAGATACCTGCATAATCAGCAACACATCTTTTAACCTGAGCCTCAATTTCCTTATTTTTAAAAGAAAGGCTCCAGAATAGATCATTTCTAAAGACATTCACTGTTCTAATTCCAGGTATGATTTTGTTTTTATAGTTTGTACTTTGAGAGACTACCTGAAAAGAAATGCAAGAATGTGGTTTTAAAAATCTATTTGCTTAGATTCAGTTATAATTCTTTATTCCTTAAAATAATTTCTTACTTGGCCAAGAATGCATCCTATCTTATTTTGTTCCAGCCTAGCATGTGCATTGCTAAGGGACCTGGACAGGATATGTTTGACAGCACACAAATTATAGGACGGGCCATGTATCAGAGAGCAAAGGTAAGCCATGGGCCTCGCTCCTTTAATCTTCGTTTAAAATTGTCCTTTAAAATCCATTGACTTGGTTCATTAGGAAGTTGAATACTGTAAAGAAAACAGCAAATGCTCAGGTTGTGCTGGGGAGTCTAGAAGAGGTCAGCTTGGGAGGTGGCCTTTGCAATCCACATGGGAACCTCTGTCTGACTGCTCAGGTCTGACTTTTATAGGAAGTAAATTTAAAACCAAGTAATCAGGAAAACATTCTATTTTAGAATGTCTAGAAAGCCAGAGTGCTTGCTTAGACACTAGGAACATAGACTATAAGATTTTCAATTTCTTGTGGCATTAGATATGACCAGATTGATTCAAATTCTCAGAAGTCTTTAAGGCCTTTGCTTGCCAAAAGTCACCCAACTATCTCTTAACTTTTCCTTTGGTGACAAGAGAAAGCTGAGCCATAGAACTCCAGTTCTTGAAACTTGGATTTAAATTAGTTCCTGGTGTTCTTCAATATGCAAAGATCATCCATCTATTCTTTTCTTTTTACAAAACTTTTTGATGAAGCTCTCTTCATCAAATGTGGTCTCCAGTGAGATTACTATGAATTACTCTGATTTCCTCCCCCTCCTGAATTTTATTTCCCATTTTGTCCCCATATTTTGTTTCAGCTTCTATGGAGACAGATTTCTAAGCAAAAAGACAAAAAAATTACCTCGAACTGAGATGTCCTTGATATGGTTAAATCTCTTTCTTTTCATAGCTTATTCATACCTTTGCTGCGTGTGTGTGTGTGTGTGTGTGTGTGTGTGTTTAAATAGTTTATTCCAAGGGTTCTAAAATCTTTCAAGAGCAACTAAGGAAGGACAAAAGCACCTTTAAAGAACAATCTGACACAAAATTGGTAGCAACAGCCAGCCTAATTGCTGCAGTTTCTTTTTAATTACTGTGGTATTATCAGTGGATTATTCTAAATTCACAGATTCTATTTAGGGTGTGCACCCATGACACACTTTAGTGTCAGAAATTTTGTTCCCATTCTGAGCAGGAGAGTCATAGAGATTTGACCCACATTCTGCATTCTCTTCTCAGCAAGGCACAACTTCTCTCTTAATTAGGAGTGGCAGGCTGCAGCTGGTCTTGCTGATGACTTATGAGAGCTCTCATGTGGCCATTGAAACTGAGGTGGGGACAGAGTGGAAATGAGCTAAGTGTCAGGCAAGAGAACGTTTGATGAAACAGGATTTGCCTATGTTATATAATGCGAATTAATAAAAACAAAGAGTTTTTTAAACTTGTTTTGACTCATGTTTCCCATAAGATTGAAAAAGCATCAATTGACCATATTAAAACACAAAAGCAAAAGCACCGAAGAGTGGATTGTGGGTGGGCGAGGTGCTGCAGACAAAGCAGGGCTTGAAGTCTTCCAAGCTACCTTTGGCCCCAACCTGCTGCAGGACTCAAGTATTCTGAAAGGAAGACCCTATAAGAACACACAAAGATACACTCTCACTCTAGCAAAGAAAGTAATTTGGTCCAGTTATTCCTAATCTTAAATTTTCTTGGTGATCTTTCAAGTGAGATTGAGGCCTTTTGTGCCACAGCCTGTATCACTATAATTTCATTTTTGTGGGGAGTTGACACAGGTCAACAGCCTCGGAGACTTCAAGCTTCTGGGAAACTCCTGGGTTTGGTAGAGAGAGACCCACGTGGTTGGTGGCCAATTCTAAGCAACCAGCAAAACAAAAGCTTTGCTGAGAGATGCATTTCCAAATTGCATCAAATTGGTACTTCCTGAGTACAGTTGGAGATACTCACTTTAGCCTTTTTGCTTGGAATAATAAGCCTGTGTGTTTTCTAGGAACTCTATGCCTCTGCCTCCCAGGAGGTAACGGGACCACTGGCTTCAGCACACCAGTGGGTGGATATGACAGATGTGACCGTCTGGCTCAATTCCACACATGCAGTAAGTGCTGCTGAGACACACTGGTTATGCCCCAAGGGTGAAGTTTTGGTTTGATCTCATTATTTACTTTCAGCTTAACTTTTGTCTTTTTCATTTTTGTTTTGTTTTTAAAACTTTTCCTTTAGTCAAAAACATGTAAACCAGCATTGGGCTACAGTTTTGCGGCTGGCACTATTGATGGAGTTGGAGGCCTCAATTTTACACAGGGTAAGGTGAAGTCCAGTAAAATCTATGGTTTCAGCTTCTGAAGCTTCTGGGTTCTGTTCTCTGATCAGGTTTCATTGTAGCCAATACATTTATTAATTTTTAAACTCAGGGTCTGCTGGTTTTCCAGGTTTGTACATGACCATGTACCGCCCCCGCCGCCCCCAGACCTAAGCAACCACTAATATTTCTGTCTCCATATTTTCCTATTCTGGACACTTAATACAAATGGAATCATATAATATGTGACATTTTTTCTTGGCTTCTTTCACTTAGCATCATCTTTCAAAGGTTCATTGACATTGTAGCATGCATTTTTTTTTTTTTGAGACAGAATTTTGCTCTTGTCACCCAGGCTGGAGTACAGTGGCACCATCTCAGCTTACTGCAACCTCCACCTCTCAAGTTCAAGCGATTCTCCTGCCTCAGCCTCCCAAGTAGCTGAGACTACAGGCACCTGCCACCACGCTTGGCTAATTTTTGTATTTTTAGTAGAGATGGGGTTTCACCATTTGGCCATGGTGGTCTGGAATTCCTGACCTCAAGTGATCCGCCCGCCTCAGCCTCCCAGAGTGCTGGGATTACAGGTGTGAGCCACTGCTCCCAGCCTCATTCTTTTTTTATGGTTGAATAATATTCCATTGTATCAACATATCAGTTTGTTTAAACCTTCCTCAGTTGATGAACATTTGGGTTATCCCATGTTTTGGTTATTATGAATCTATAAATAGTCTATAAATATTCATGGGATTTTTATGTGGGTGTTTGTTTTCTCCTCTTGGGTATATATCTAGGATTGCAATTGCTGGAATATATAACTCTATATTTAATCATCTGAAAAGCTGCCAGACTATTTCTGAAATGGCTGCACCATTTTACATTTCCACAGGCAGTGTATAGTTTTCTGATTTTTTAATGTATTTGCCAATACTTGTTATTATCTGACTTACTGAATCTAGCTACCTTAGTGGGTGTGGAGGGATATCTCATTGTGGTTTTGATTTGCATTTCCCTAATAATTAATGATGTCAAACACCTTTTCATGTGCGTATTAACCACATGTATATCTCCCTTGGAGAAATGTCATTTCCGTAGTTTTCTTCTTTTAAAATTTGGGTTATTTTTCTTTTTATTATTGAGTTATAAGTGTTCTTTGTGTATTCTGTATACGTTCTCTCATCAGATGTGTGATATAAAAATATTTTCCCAGCACTTTGGGAGGCTGAGGTGGGCAGATCATCAGGTCAGGAAATTGAGACCACCCTGGTCAACATTGTGAAACCCTGTCTCTACTAAAAATACAAAATTAGCCAGACATTGTGGCGCACGCCTGTAGTCCCAGCTACTCGGGAGGCTGAGGTAGGACAATCGCTTGAACCCAGGAGGCAGATGTTGCAGTGAGACAAGATTGCACCACTGCACTCCAGCCTGGCAACAGAGTGAGACTCTGTCTCAAAAAAAATTTTTTTTCTTCCATTCTGTAGGTTTTTTCACTTTATTGATTGTATCATTTGAAGCACAAACATTCTTAATTTTTATGAAGTCTAAATTTTCTTTTGTTACTCATGGTTTTGTGTCATATATAGGAATCTTTTTCCAAATTCAATGTCATGAAGATTTACCCCTATTTTCTTATAAGATTTTTATGGTTTTAGCTCTACATTTAAGTCTTGGATCCATTTTTAGTTAAACTTTGTGTATCATGGAGGTAATGGCCTACCTTTATTCTTTTGCATATGGCTATTCAGTTATCCTAGCACCACTTATTGGAAAGATTATTATTTACCCGTTCTATAATCTTGGCACACTTGTTAAAAATTAGTTGACACATGGCTTTATGTCTGGATGATCAATTCTATTCCATTGATCTATATGCCTAACCTTGTGCCAGTATAACCGTCTCTTGGTTATTGTTTCCTTTAAGATCAGAAAGTATGTCTTTCTACCTTGTCCTCCTCTTCCAAGATTGTTTTGACTTCTGAGTTTCTTGAGATTCCACAGGAATTTTAGAATCAGCTTGTAAATTTTTACAAAGAAGTCAGCTGGGATTCCGATGGGAATATCATTGAATTTACAGATTAATTTGGGGGAGTATTGCCATCTTAACAATATTATGTAATCTGATCCACGTACATAGATGTTTTAGGATTCATTTAGACCTTCTTTAATTTTTTTCAACAATGTTTTGTAATTTTAAGACAAATACAAAAAATAAATTTTGTATTTTTTGTTAAGTTTATTTCTTAGTATTTCACTCTTTTCTATGCTATTGTAAATGGAAATTTTTTCTTAATTTCATTTTTGGATTGTTCATAGAAAACGTATAGAAATACAATGGATAGCTGTATTGACCTTATATCCTACAACCTTGCTGAACTCATTTATTAGTTCTAATATTTTAATGGATGATTTAGGATTTTTCTCTATACAAGATCATGTCATCTTAAAATAGAAATATTAATAGTTTTAATTTTTCTTTTCCAATCTGAATGCCTTTTATTTCTTTTTCTTGCCTAATTGCCTGCCTAGAACCTTCAGAACAATGTTGAATAAAAGTGAAAAGAGTGTATATTCTGTGTTGTTCCTAATAGTATGGAAAAAGCATTCAGTCATTCATCATTAAGTATAATGTTAGCTCTGGGTTTTTAATCCTTCATCAGGTTGAGGAAATTTACTTCTATTCCTAGTTTGTTGAGTGTTATTGTCATAAAATGGTATTAGTTTTTTGGCAAATATTTCTCTCTGTATCTGCTCAGATTATCATGTAATTAAAAAATTATATTAATATGTTGTACTGCATTAATCAGTTTTTGAATGTTTAACCAACTTTGTATTCCTGGAATAAATCCCAGTTGGTCATGTTCTATAACAATTCTTTCTCTGTGTTGCTGTATTCAGTTTGCTAGTATTTTGTTGTAGGTTTTTGTGTCCTATTTATCAGAGAAAATGTTCTGTAGTTTTCTTTTCTTGTGATATCTTTGTCTGGTTTTATATCAGGATAATATTGGCCTCATAGAATGAATCAGGAAGTGTTCCCTTTTCTATTATTTTGGAAAAGTTTTGGAAAAGCTAGTACTAATTCTTTGGTTGGTGGAATTCAGCAGTAAAGCAATCTGAGCTCTGTTATTTGTTGTAAGTAGTTAAAAATGTGTTATGAATCAATCTCTTTACTTTTTATAGTTTTTTTTTTTTAGATTGCCTATTTCTTCTTGAGTCAATTTTGGTAGTTTGTCTTTCTAGAAATTTTTCCATTTTATCTAAGTTATCTAATTTGTTAGTGTACAACTACTTATAGTTTCCTTTATAATTCTTTTTATTTCTTTAAAGTCAGTATTAATGTTCTAATTTCTGATTTTAATAATTTAAGTCTTCTCTCTGTTTTTTTTTTTTTGGTCAATCTAGCTAAAGTTTTGCCAATTTTGTTGACCTTTTCAAAAAACCAGCTTTTGGTTTCATTGATTTTTCTGTTTTCTTTCTACTCACTGTTTAATTGATTTTGTTTTGAATACTGATTATTTCCTTCTTTTTCAACATTTGATTTAGTTTACTTTCCTTTTCCAATGTCTTCAGGTGGAAATTAGGTTATTGGTTTGAGATTTTTCTTCTTTCTTAATATATGGGCATTTACAACTATAAATGTCTCACTGAACACAGCTGTCACTGCATACCATAAGTTTTGATGTGTTGTGTTTTCATTTTCATTCATGATAAAGTATTTCCAGATTTTCCTTTGATTTCTTCCTTGATTATTAGCTATTTCAGATCATACTGCTTAATTTCTGCATATTTGTAAGCTTCTCCATTTTTTCCTATTCTTTATTTTTAATTTCATTTCACTGTATTTGGAAAACATATTTTGTATTATTTCTACTTTGTAAAATTTAATGAGATTTGTCTTTTGGCCAGCACATGATCTACCACAGATAATATTTCATGTGCACGTGAGAAGAATGTATATTCTGTTATTGTTGGGTGGAGTATTCTATAGATTGGTAGGTCTAGTTCAAGTTTTCTGTTGATCTTCCGCCTAGTTGTTCTATCCATGATTGAGAGTGGGTTATTGAAAATTTCAGTATTGTTACTGAAATGTGTATTTCTTTCTTCATTTCTGTGAGTTTTCAGTTTATGTTACACAGACATTTATAATTATTACATTTTTTGAATAGAGTATAGATTCTTAATTCATAAGTTTTATAGTTACAAAACCTTTTACCCCAGATTATGCATATGAAGTTTATTTTTGTTTTTTACTGCTTTGTGTGTGTGTGTGTGTGTGTGTGTGTGTGTGTGTGTGTGTGTGTGTAGATAACTAAATTCAGGAGAAATTATTTCAGGGACCATAAGTCAGACAACTGGTATTGTGAGTTGGAGGTGTAATTTTTCATTTTCAAAACAGGAAAAAAGTGATTTAGTCCACAAATCTGCAGTTAATTATGTCAAACTGTTTTTATTTGCAACATGAATGAGCAGGAGTAATAGAAACAAAACTTTAAGGACGTTGACAACATATACTCTGTCGTTCTCTTGACCACACTGAAGATCTAATTAAACAATGGCTCATGTGTTAGGATGCACAGGACATTTTTCCTATTCTATTACTCAAACTGTTTGGAATCATTGAACAACGACCTTAATAAAATCTCTGAAACTCCTTAAAAGATTATTGTACAATATTTGTCAAGATAATGACTTTTTTGAGAGGGTTGGTTCAAGGAAGTATACTAATCCTAACATTTCTAATAGGGAAAAGAGAAGGGGATCCATTTTGGGACACCATTCGGGACCAGATCCTGGGAAAGCCATCTGAAGAAATTAAAGAATGTCATAAACCAAAGCCCATCCTTCTTCACACCGGAGAAGTAATGCATTTTCATTATCATGGTGAAATTAGCATATTGTTATTTTTAAATATGTGAACTGTCAGGTAATGAATGGTAGATATCTACTGAGATGGGAAGTCTTATTTAGATATTCCCATATCAAGTTTTTAATATTAAAAAATGGGTTCCATGACTCTAAGGAATGAAGGTTATGGTAATAAATTATATTGATTTACCTATTGCACTTATGATTAATAAATACAACAATTAGGACAGTGGGAAAGGCAGAATAAGATGAACATTTATCTTACTCAGAATTTATTTTTGTTGGTTCCAAGAAGGGAGTCAGCACCAAATTTTCTGCAGAAGAAAACATTTCAGGTCATCTAAAACAAAACATGTTCCTGTCTAAATTTTCTCACAGTTCAGGCAACATTATCAACTAAAGCAATTTTCTTTTACACTCCTTTGAAACATATATTTTGCATTCTCAATGTCAAAAGGTCATTTCAGTATTCATAAAAACTTGGATTGTTGAGTTAGAAGCATTTTAAAAATACATTTTTTCCCCTAATATCCTATTAAAATTCTTGAAAGAAGAGAGGAAAGGAAGGAATAGAGGGACAGGCTATAGTATTCTGAATAAGGAAAGGGTTAAATTCTCTTGGGAGAAATCTTGGAAAATAAAGTAAGACTTGGAAACTGTAAACTTAAAGTGCGATTATAATAAAAAGAGAAATTATTAAGTTAAACTATTCCAAATGGAATTCCTTATTTATTGTGTATAAGAATAGTCACCAACAGTACTCTAGGAAAATGTTTGGTTATCTGTTACACATTGTGATTTCATGATGAGAGATCCACCAAAAACTTCATTGATTTCTGCAGGTGAATGGGGCTTTGGCATTTGAAATTCTCATGTTATGACTAGGACATAAATGCCCATATAGAATATTTAATACTACATCATAAATTAGAAACTAGAGGAAATTCTGGGACCACTATGTGTCTGTTGACCATAGAGCGAGTGTTATCCCTAACATAATTTTCTTGTTTTGGGTTCTCAGCTATCAAAACCTCACCCCTGGCATCCAGACATTGTTGATGTTCAGATTATTACCCTTGGGTCCTTGGCCATAACTGCCATCCCCGGGGAGTTTACGTAAGTTTTTCTTTTTATTACTTAGTTAAAAATGTGTTTGTTGTATGTTCTGTTGGAATTGCTTCTTATCATGAAAAGATCATTCTGTATTGACCCCTTGGTATCCTACTGTACTGTTTGGTGACAGTGGCAAATATTCCTACCCTCTTTTGCTGGGGCCTCTGAAGAATAACTATCTCTATGCTTATTATTGATGGCTAACCTGAAGCAGACATGAAAATTAAAAAAAACTTATCCCAAATTAAAATGATGCCATGAGTTATTATATCAGTAGAAAGATTTGCAGTCATATTAAAATACAGGTACTTGAAATAATCAGATTAGGTATTAAAAGCATGGAAGAATGTTTTAAAACTCCTTGATATGTTGTCTTCCTATCTCAGTAACTGGCAATTTTATCTTTCCAGCAGGTCCTATCTCTTGGAGTCATCCTTGAATTCCCTCTTTTTCTGTTTCTTCCTCTTTAAATTCTTCAGCAAATTTTGTACACTCTACCCAACACCTTCTGTCACTTCCCTTCCTGGTCTAAGTTACCACGATCTTTTACACAGATTTTTGCAATAACCTGCTGTCTGGTCTGCTTCATTCTGCCTTTACTCCTCTGCAGTTTTTTTTTTCTCAACACAGCAGCTAGATTAAGCCCTTTAAAGTATAAATTAAATAATATCATGTCTTTGCTCAAAACCCTCCAGTAGCTTCTCATTTCATTCCAGGTAAATCCTCAAACTTGCAAGCTCCTACATGATCTGTTCTTCATCAAGCTCTCATATCTGATTTCTTACCTCTCTCCCCTTTACTCACCTCTGATTCAGCCACATTGGCTTTATTACACTTATACAGTAATGTATTTTCTACCTACCTCAGCTTTTATAAACATAGACTGCAACTGATCATTTTGTTGACTCAAGAATGGAAAATAATGATGATTTTTGCCAGTGATAACCACTGATTCTGTTTCCTTCTTTTAGTCAAATTGACTGTTTTCAGTTTAGGATTTATTTTGAAGCTAGGACAGGCGAAAAAAAGTTCAAGTTTAGCTTTTCACAGTCATTGGGTTCCTACATATTTTACTATTGTGTGATGAGCCAGGGCAATTTTTTGGCTTTCACTGCAAGTGTTTCTGCGTACTCTGCATACGTCTAGTAGGAAAACGTTTACATAATTGTTTTCTTGACTCAGGACCATGTCTGGACGAAGACTTCGAGAGGCAGTTCAAGCAGTAAGTTAAAAATAAAATAACATATCTACATGTTCATATTTGGTGAAGAGGAAAGTATATCCTATCCCTATGATCCTATATCTAGAGTTCCACATTTCTTGAAATTAATGGCTATGGTTAATATGAAATATTGGTAGTATAAGAACCAGACTTAAAAAACATAAGGGAATTATCATTAGGTTAAAAATATTTTATTGGTATTTATGTATTAATATTTTAAAATTTGATAATGTTTGTATACATTAAATACTAAGTAACCTCTAAGTACCTCAATATCTTAAATTCCTGTGAACAGTCTAAATAAAATGTATTACATTTTGGGAATTCTGTATTTTATCTGTGCTGTATTTTGAATTTTCTTTATATTCAGGCAGTATTGTAAATGGTTCTAAAATGACATGTCAAAAATGTCTTGTTAGCGCTGGAAATTACTATTCTGGTTAGCTAATAGCCACCCATTAGATTTTGTAATAAGTTGATTTTTTAAATCCCTATTTTAGTAGTAAGAAGTTTCTACATCTGCAACTGTGATCATCAAGGTATTTGTAGATCCATTGACTTGTCCAACTGTAGTGCAGAGTTAGAAAAATTTTATTAAGAAAAATATCTTAAACTAATAGTGTAATCAATGCTTGTGTGTTAAGGATAACAGAATGAAAATGTACTTAGAGATGAAGAGTAATTTTATTGGGTTTTACCTTTCTCTCCTAGGAATTTGCATCTCATGGGATGCAGAACATGACTGTTGTTATTTCAGGTCTATGCAATGTCTATACACATTACATTACCACTTATGAAGAATACCAGGTAAAGCAAAACGTTTTCATCATTTAAATGAATTATACCCCAGTAAAGACTATTGTGTCAAATGCAGACTTGCTTTGTAAACTTTCCTAGTCATGTTTCTGAGAGATGATTATGTTTCAGGTATAACCGGTAAGAGGATGATAAGCCAGAGGCCGTATTTAAGAGTTTCAAATACATCATTTTAAGTCCAGGTCAGAATTCTAGTTTTACTGACTTACATTTTCCCTGAAATTAATTATTTTGTCAGGGGCACTGGTAATAAGCCTGGGTTGTGGCATAAAACATTTCTAACACTATTCTTAATGCATTTGATGCCTTAAGCCTCTGTAGCACTGGAGAAAACTCCTACTAGTAGCTGTTTATTGAATGCACTGGTTAAGACTTTGCAAATGTTATTTAAAGTAATCCTCACAGTATATCCAGAAGTAGGGTGTTATTATATTGATGATATATATTAAGAAACAGAGTCCCAGAGAGTTTGAGGGAGGCTGGTAGCTGGTAATATTTCATTGTTTATAAATAGTCCAGAAAGCAGCCCAAGTACTTTTTAAGTAAAACATGAAAACAGTCCAGAGTCTCATAATTAATAATTTCTGTTAATAATATATCTGCTGGTATATAACAGCAGTGCATACAGAAGCATACAGTCTACCCCTTGGTAAATATTCAGTGATACTAAGAGTAGACTCTGCCCTGCTACCCTCTGTTGGCTTTCCTGAAGGTCCCTGCCTTCTAGGAATTCCCATTGAAAAAGGGATCTTAATGATGCTAAACTTGGATAGGAATAATTACATCCTTTCTTCACTACGTCTAACTATTATTAAGCATTTCAGTCAATTATAAATATAGGAAACAAACAAATTATTTTAGCAGTACCTCTGTCACCAATAGGCACCACAGATATTTTCATATCACATACAGTGATTGCAGGTCTAGAAATGTCTTTACTCTTATTGCTATTTTATAATCACAATAGTTATTAGATCCACAGATATATCTTGTTATTCAATAGCATAATAAAGAAGCACATACATTACTGTATCACAACATTGGTTTATTATAGTATGGTAAATATATTTCAACCTAATTGGTTTCCTTTGTCAATTCCATGTATTTTATTTTACACCTTTAGAAACATTATTCTGAGGGAGGTCCTTAGGTCTCCACATGCTGCCAAAGGAGTCCATGTCACAAACAAGGTTAGGAACCCCTACTAGCTTGTCTCCTGGTCCAGGTGAGATGGGAAAGTTCCCTGAACCCCCCTGCAGTATGTGCAACAGGGGTGTGGCTCATCTGTTTGGCTGCTGTATATGCTCAAACCCTTAATGGGAAGGGGAGCACACAGACAGGCAGGTGCAGGAGCCAAGGTAAGTGCTTTTGGGTGCTGGCAGGAGCAAATTCCATGTGGTCCCTGCAGCAGTATCTAGGTATGGGTGCCTGCTACTCCAGAAGCCCAAGTGGGCATGTATTACATACAGTGCACTTTTTTAGCTTTGCTGTCTGCAGATAGCTTAAGTGTTAAACAGCTCAGTGCCCTCTTGGTACCCAGGTCCTTGTCCAGTGTCTAGGAAGAATCAGGTTGCAAATAGACATGAAGGATGAATTCAGGGTTTTATTGAGTGGTAGAGGTAGCTCTCCGTGGGATGAATGGGGAGCTGGAAAGGGGATGGTGTGGGAAGATGATCTTCC
Organism: Pan paniscus; assembly: GCF_029289425.2. NCBI lineage: Eukaryota > Metazoa > Chordata > Mammalia > Primates > Hominidae > Pan > Pan paniscus. The sequence goes on along the minus strand of NC_073257.2, from coordinate 62,517,667 downwards.
CCTGGAGTTTGGCTGTCCAGTGGCCAATCTCTTCTCCAACCATCCACAGCCGAACTCCTCTCAGAGTTCAGATGCTCCTTCTCTTTTCTCTGCTGTGCCATTCTGCCATTCTGCTTTTCTGTTCATCTCCTTGTCTGCTTGTGGAGCTGGGGGTTTGGGGTTTATATGGGTATAGGATAGGGGGGCGTAGTGAACAAAAAGGCAAAACAGGAATGTTTGGTTGCAAAAGCAGAAATGCTTGTTCTTGTTTAGGGCCACAGGTTTCCAGGCTTAAGGGTGGGGCCTTTGCCAGGGAACCACTCTCTTCTACCCAGTATTTTCCTGTCTCCTGTCCATATCACAGGGATATACTCCGGCAAGTATTACTATTAATTACTTCATTCATTCAACAGATATGTATTGTGACAGATACTGTGCTAGCCACTTTCTGGGGCATAATGATGAAAAGAATCTGTCCCTTCCCTCAAGATCACTGGAAGCCGGGGGTCTAGTAGGAAGACAGAAAAAAGAACAGATGATTACATTTTCATGAAAGGCATGCACAAGGTGTTATAAAAATAAAGAGAAAGAGCACCAGCCCAGACTGGGTATTTGAGGACTGGGACTGTTCAGGAAGATGTAACATCTGTATGAGTTCTTGACAACAAGTGAGAGTTAAGCAAATAAAGAGTAAGAATGTATCCTATATAGAAGAAACTATATATGCAAAGGTCCAGAGGGCAGGCACATTGATGGACCACAATTAGTTGAGTAGCATGGAGTAAGTATGCGGAGGGTGATGGTAAGGAGATGGTAGCCAGAGTGGGAGACACAGGTTAGCTGATGGATAGTCTTGCATGCTATGCTACTGAGCCTTCACTCAGTAAGGAAGGCTTTGGGGGAACTGCAGTAGGATTCTAAGCAAGAGAATGCTTTGATAAAATTTTGTGATTTAGAAAGGTCAATAGATGGCAGTGTAGAAAATGAATTGGAAGGGCTTGTTTATAGGCAGAGGACTGATTAAGAAGCCATAGTGTAATTAAGATCTGGGCAAGACATGGACATGCACACTTGAGGGTGAAGGCTGGGAGGAGGGAGAGGATCAAAAAACTACTTATCAGGTACTGTGCTTATTACCTGGATGATGAAATAATCTGTATAACCAACCCTCATGACATGTGATTTACCTATATAACAAACCTGCACATGTACCTCTGAACCTAATACAAATATAAAAAAAGAGATCTGGGTGAGAAATGAGGGTTTGAACTAAGGTGAAATCTATTTGTACCTTAGGAGAAAGTAAGACAGGAAAATGAAAGATCTCAGGAGATTTGAAGGAGACAGAATTACCAGATGTGGAGACTGATAGGATACAGGATGAGGGAGAGAGGAGTCTAAGGTAACTGCCGGCTGATCCTCACATGGGAGACTGGAAAGATGACATTCGCTGAGATGAGAATGTTGTGGAGGAAGCTGGTATGTCTGAAGTGGTGAGGTTGGTTTTAGATTTGATAACTTTGAAGTTCCTGTAGAAGAACCAAAGGCCTGGAGGTCAGCTAAAAGATGCATTTGGCTCAATTTCATGGCTTTGTGATGGATTAAATGTCCTTCTCCAGTTAGCACCTTCTAACTATTTATCCAGAAGTTACTAGGACTCTTTGTTTTATTTTTCTTCTGATATATGCCCTGGGGGAAAGCACTTATATTACAAGTACTTACAATAGACTAAAGCTTAGGAGCTAGCACCCTCTTTCATAGTAAATAGAGTGACAGTCTAAATGGCATAAGCAGAGAGAACCCACTGCTTTTAACAGGTAGTCCATAGGAGTCACTTACCTTGGCCAGTAAATGGAAATGCCCATCCTCTTTTGTCATACATAATCTTGAAGATTGTGCCAGTTTTGAATAATGTGAGATGTCAAGCATCACACTTACCCAAAATGCTACACCTCTGTAAATGGATTTAAATATGCAGAACCATATACAACTCTCCCTGCCTTTCCTGCAGGCTCAGCGATATGAGGCAGCATCGACAATTTATGGACCGCACACATTATCTGCTTACATTCAGCTCTTCAGAAACCTTGCTAAGGCTATTGCTACGGTAATCAAATATTGTTTGTGCGTGCGTGCGTGTGTGTGTGTGTGTGTGTGTGTGTGTGTATGTCTGTATGTGTCTGTGTCTGGGTAAGAAAATGCAGAGGGAAGTGAAAGAGAACCTTAGCTTCGAGTGTTCAGTTTGACAACCTTTATATTTTACAAAATTTATAGTTTTGTGTTATCTCTAAGAAAATAAATAAAATTTCTTTCCAAATTTTGGATCTAGTTAACATCCTTTCATGCTGGCAGCTTCTTTCATATGTATTTTCTCACTATTTTTACAACCATCATGTGAAATTAAGGAGATATCATTTCTCCCCAGTTTTCAGAGGAGCACATAGGCTTGAAGATAAGTGATGAAGCTTACTACACCTGGGAGTTGAACCTGTGTTCTCTAATCCTTGCCAGATTCTCCCCACTCACTCCAAAAGTTGAGTAGGTCAGCATTCTAGGATGCCCATTTTCCACATTATAATATCTTGGAAATTGGGATGCATTTTCCAATCAGAGGAAGCTTATTATTATAATTAGTAGCATGCTTTTACTTTCTTGGTGGTTCAAAAGATAATATGAGTTGTTAAATCAATGGAAGCTTAGATTTGATGTAAAAATAGTGGTGCCTTGGAATGAAAACATTGCATCTACCTAAAATATATACCACTGAAGAAGTTTACTTGATTTAAAGGAACTTCACTTGTGGAAATCTTCCCTTTGGATGCAGTTGTTTATGAAGCTGCAACTGTGATGTCAGAAGGTTAGTCAACAAACAAGATAAAGAGCTTAAAATAATAAGCAGCCCCTTATATAATAATATGTAAGCCTCAGTAAAAAATGTGAAACAATTGTGGCATAGCAAAGAAAATAAAGCCCTTTTAATGAAAAAGCTTGGATATATTAAATTGAAATAAATGAAATGGTTGTCTCTGTAGGTTGCATCAATCGAACGTTGAAAATTTCATATGCCTGTATTATTAGTTACTGATTGTGTGTTTGAAATTTCAGTATTTTATATAATTTCTTTGCACATATTTTAATCAATTGATATTTATTTTCATTTTATCATAATTTTGGTCTCAGTTTTAGGTTACTTTTTTTGAATAACTGTTTGTATTTATTTATTTATTTCTATTATAAAATCCAAATCTATTTGTAGGTCATTCAGATTATACAGAAAAGCATAAACCTATAATCCATCCCTAGAGATAACTACTGTTTAACTGTCACTATGCTCATAGGTCTATAGTTCTTCCCAAGAAAATAGATTCTTCAAATTTTGTAGTGACAATGAAGAAAAATGCAATTAATTTGGTGGAAATTTGTTTTACAGACAAATTTCTGGTCAAGCACCTTAAAACTAGCTATGTGATCTTGAAAAAAACCACTGAATATGTCTAAGCCTATTTTCTCATTTGCAAAATGGGAATGGTAATACATAACCTATCTCATATGCAGTTGTAAAGATTAAATCTATAATGTGAGGAATAAAGAGCGTTAAATATTCATTGAAAGTAATGGCAAAATGCCAATTACTTTTGTACCAACCTAATATAGATATAGGGATATTTGAAAATTGAGATTTGTATTTTTATGACACTATTAAAAATGGTAAACTTTGTGGGCAACATAGATTAAACCAGTCAGGATGTGGGATGATCTTAAATTTTAAATTAAAAATATATTTATTATATTCTTTTATTAGCACAGACAAGAAGCTAGGAAAAAACTTGGTACTCACTCCAGGTGAGAGTGGCTCAATACTTTTTAAAAATTAAAATAATAATTATGCTGTCATGGTATAATTACCTTTTTGCATATTAGGCCCCTGTACAAAGTCAGACAATTTGAAAGTATGCTTCCAACCTTGTACTCTGGTCACTGTCCTTATGTTGTCCAGGGGAATAAAAGAGTTGCCTATAACCAAAACTTTCTCCCAGTGACAAGAGTTTAAATTATGAATTTCTAGGCTCATGCTTAGCAAGGCTACCTTCCTATTTTGCTCAAGGTTGTTAGCTCTTGGAGTATGTATATGTGTGTGTGCACTCTTCCATTAATGCAGGCATTTCTGGGTCTGGAGGCCTGGGGAAAGGGTCTTTGACTCTACCTGTGCACTCCTTAACAAATGCTCTCTGTTCCAGGACACGGTAGCCAACCTGAGCAGAGGTCCAGAACCTCCCTTTTTCAAACAATTAATAGTTCCATTAATTCCTAGTATTGTGGATAGAGCACCAAAAGGCAGAACTTTTGGGGATGTCCTGCAGCCAGCAAAACCTGAATACAGAGTGGTAAGACTCATGAGCAGACCTTGGAATCCTTTAGAGGGATGTTTTGGGGGATGTCACTTAGTGTCACCATTTGCCTCTAATCATGCTGTAGACCAACTGTTAGCAATGATAATTTTGACAATTGTTCTTATCTCTGCAAAAGTAATGAGAATGGGGAAATATTTATTTTTTGTAAGTAATTGTGTCAAATTGAAATTCTAAAATCCAAATTATTCCTTTTCTTAAGTGAATGATCATGGAACTATTCACTGGCACTGAGAGTTGTCTCTTAAGTCAAGGATAGGAAAAACATACAGAAATGAAGCAGAATTTGTACCATTACTATTTTATATCAATCTTGTGTCCTGAAAGCTTGCTGAATCAGTTATTAGTTTCAACAGTTTTTCTGGGGGGAGGAGGGTTGAGTAAGAGGGGAGTCTGGATTCCTTAGGAATTTCTACATATAGTATCATGTCATCTGTGAATAAAAATAAGCTTATTTATTCCTTTCTATATTTCTTTTCTAAGTGCACCTAATTATTTATCCTTATTGGACTGGCTAGAACCTTCAATAGAATGTTCTGCTTTTTAAAAAATTTTATTTAATTTTCTACTTGATAAATAAAAATTATATATATTTATTGTGTACAAGATGATGTTTTGAAATATGTATACATGGGGAATGGCTCAATTGAGCTAATTAACATGTACATTATGTCACATCCTTATTATTTTTTGTTGTGAGAAAATTTGAGACTTTCTTAACAATTTTTAAAACACAATATGTTGTTTTTAACTGAAGCCATCAAGTTGTACAGTAGCCCTCTTGAACTTATTCCCTTTGTCTAAATGAAATTTTATATTCTTTGATCAATACCTCCCCAACCCCCTAACCTCCTAGCCCCTGGTAACTAACCTTCTGCCAACATTCTACTCTCTACTTCTATGAGTTTAACTCTTTAAGGTTCTATATGTAAGTGAGATCATGTGGTATTTATCTTTCTGTACCTGGCTTATTTCACTGAATCTAATGTTCTCCAGGTTTATCCATGTTGTATCAAATGTAAGGATCTCATTCTTATTTATGACTGAATAGTATTCCATTGTGTAAATGTACTACATTTTCTTTATCCATTCATCCATTGATGAACACTTAGGTTGTTTCATATCTTGGCTATTGTGAACAGTGCTGCAATAAACATGGGAGTTCACATATCTCTTCAACAAACTGATTTCATTTCCTTTCTCTATATACCCAGAAATGGTATTGTGTATATATTTTACAGTAGTTTTATTTTTAATTTTTTGAGAAACCTCTTGCTGCTTTTCATAATGGCTGCACTAATTCACATTCTCATGAACAGTGTGCAAGAGTTACCTTTTTCTACATTCGTATCAACACCTGTCTTTTGTCTTTTTAAATATTATACATTCTAACAGGTATTAGGTGATATCTTGTTGTAGTTTTAATTTGCATTTCTTCGATGATCACTGATATTGAACATTTAAAAAAATACCCTGTTGAGCATTTGTATGTCTTCTTTAGAGAAATGTTTATTCAGGTCCTTTTCTTATTTTCAAATTGGGTTATTTGTTTTCTTGCTATAGAGTTGTTTGAGTACCTTATATCTTTTGGATATTAACTCTTTATTGGATGCATAGTTTGCAAGTGTTTTCTCCCATTCTTTAGGTTGTCTCCTCACTTTGTTAATTGTTTTTTTGGTTGTGCAGAAACTGTTTAGTTTGATGTAATATGTGTCTGTTTTTGCTTTTGTTGCTTTTGCATTAGGGGTCATATTTAAAAAAAAAATCGCCTACACCAACATCATGGAGCTTTTCCTCTAGGTTTTCTTTCAGTTGTTTTATAGTTTCAGGTTTTATATTTAAATCTTTAATCAATTTTGAGTTAATTTTTATATTTCCTTCTTCTGCATGTGGATATCCAGTTTTCCCAGCAGCATTTATTGAAGAGACTGTCACTTCCCCATTGTGCGTTCTTGGCACCTTTGTCAAAAATCAATTTATCATAAATGTGCGGGCTTATTTCTGGGCTCCATTGGTCTATGTGTACCAATGGTGTGTTGATTACTTTAGGCCAGTACCATGCTGTGTTGATTACTATAGCTTTGTAGTATATTTTGAAGTCAGGTTGTGTGGTACCTTCATCTTTGTTTTTTTTGCTGAAGATCCAATCCAATGTCAAATAGAAGTTGTGAGACTGGACACTCTTGTCTTGTTTCCAATCTTAGTAGAAAAGTATTCAGTTTTTCACCATTTAGTATGATGTTTTCTTTAGGATTTTTGTAGATTCTCTTTTACATGTTTTATGCCTAGCTTATTGCAAGTTTTTGTCAGAAATCAGTGTTGGAGTTTTGCAATTTTTTTTCTACTGAGGTGACAATGTGGTTTTGTCTTTTGTTATTTTAAGAAGGTATTTGCATTCATTGGTTTTCAGATGTTAAATAAATGCCGTATCATTTAGTCATGGTGTATAATCCTTTTTAGATGTTGCTGAATTTGATTTGCTGATATATTGTAAGGAGTTTTCTACTCATGTCCATGAGGCATATTTTTAGTTTTCTTTTTATGTGTTGTCTTTGCCTTTGGTATTGGGGCAATAGTGCTTTCAAAGAATGAGTTGGGAAATGTTTTCTCTTGTACTTTCTGAAAAAGTATCCAAAAGATTGGCATTATTTACTCTTTAAATATTTGATTGGATTGACCAGCAAGGCCATATGGACCTGGCTTTTCTTTATGGCAAAATTTTTATTACTAATTCAATTTCTTTACTTGTTATATGCCCATTCATATGTCCTATTTTTTTCCTTGCATCAATTTTGTGTCTTTCTAGGAATTTATCTTTATAGGAATTGGTATCATTCTAGGAATTTTCTCATTTCATATAAGTTGTTTAATTTGTTGGTGTAATGTAAAAGTTGTTGTTGCTCATGATAATCCCCTATAATCCTTTTAATTTCTGAAGAGTTGACAATGATATCCCCTCTTTCTTTCTAATTTGGGTAATTTGTGTCCTCAAAGAACTAGCATTTAGTTTTATTGCTTTTACCTATTGCATTACCTATTACTAAATTTTTTAGGCAGGACCAGAGCAGATTTTCGTCTTGAGCAAATCCCTTCCTCCCTTCCCCCAGCACCCCTCATCCCCTCACACACTAATGTAAAATTCTTTTGAATTATGAGGTTTTCCAGTCTGGCCTGGTGGGAACAGAATCTTGTCACAACTCTATGAGCCTGGGGACTGTTCTCTGTAATTCTGTTAGCCCATTCTTTTCCTGGCTTCCAGTAGTTCCCTTATATGCATGCAAACTTGAGGGGAGCTTTCTGCAAATCTCCAGATTTCTGTCTCTGTGCAGCTATCCTCTCTATGATGCTCTGTGCTATAAACTCAAGACTGTTTGGCTTTTGTGGACCCCCAGCTCCATATCCTCAACTTAGACTGCCAGACTTGGCCTGAATTCTCCTCCTTCTGCCGTGGCCCGTAAACTCTGATGACATTGAGCTGGTGGATTACAGGGTTCTTGTTTGTCTGCTGCCACTCAAATATCACTGTCTTTCTTTGTCACTTGAAAATCCATTGTTTAATATATATTTTTTCCAGTTTTTTAGTCGTTTCAGGTGGGAGGATAAATACACATCCTGCCACTCCATCTCTTATAAAAATAAAAGCTTAACTATAAATGTAAGCATAAATATGAGTCATCTGTGGAAAGTTTTGACTGTTCTAATTTGATTCAAATATTCCCTGTATTTGTGTTGGGAGGGAGGTGTGAGGAATTATCAAGGCCTGAAGAAGCCATTTTAATATGCTGTCACTAATATAAACTACAGCTCTAGATCTTCACTTGTATCTGAGTCTACCCAAAGCAAACTCATTGGCCAAACATTCCTATGTCTATTGTTGCAAGGGTTAATATTCTTAGAAGATAACTTACTTGATTAAATAGAACAAAACCTATAAAGGCACCCTAAATTATAGAATTTATAATAAATAATGTCCAAAATATGAGTATAGCAAAAAACCTTTTATTAGAAGTCATTAAATGAATTTTTACTTTCAGGGGGAAGTTGCTGAAGTTATATTTGTAGGTGCTAACCCGAAGAATTCAGTACAAAACCAGGTAGGTATCAATGATTTTCCTTTACAAATGTAATCCACTTTTTAGCCATTCATTCATTTAAATATCCCTCTAGAGGTTAATAACATAAAGACAAAATGTTCCAACTTGTTTTACATCTTAGTTTGTAGGTACGGGAAAATATTCAATAGGTAGTTAATGTGGATTGAGTCTGGGTAAAAGCACACAGGAAACATATAATTGGCTTCACTTAGGACCAAGTATAGCATAATGCATGTATGACTGCATTGTCTGTCAAGAAGATGTTAAGTTGAATACAATCTCATATATATAATTATGCGCCACATACAATGATGTTTCAGTCAAAGATGAACTGCGTTTATGACATTGGTCCCATGAGATTATAATATTCTACTTTTACTGTACCTTTTCTACGTTTAGGTATGTTTAGATACACAAATACTTACCATTGTGTTACAATTGCGTACAACATTCAATACAGTAACGGGCTGTACAAATTTGTAGCCTAGGAACCACGGGCTATACCATATAGCCTAGGTGTGTAGGAGGTTACACCATTTAAGTTTGTGTAAGTCTAAGTCTGTGATGCTCATACAATGATGAATTTGCCTAACAATGCACTTCTCAGGATTTATCCGATATATGACTGTATTCAAATATATAGAACTCTACCAAATGTTGTGAAATAGTCAAAGGGCCAACTGAAGGATGTGTGTCTTTGGCTTCTTCTTCTCTTTTTGGCTCTCTCCTCCTCCTCTACACTACTATCTCTGGTCCTACCTGTACTGTTGTGGAACGGTCACAGATCCCCGGGTGTATACTCTCCTGGCTTGGAGTCCTGGTGCATGTGCTTTACTTTATCTTGCATCGGCCATTTCCCTATTATTTACTACTGGTGCTAATAGAGCATTTATTTATTAAACCTAAAAAATGACATTCAAAATACATGCCCAATGTTAAAACAATATAGAAGTGTAGAAAATAGAATATATAAGTGCTCTTCTACCCACAAACCTGCTTTCCAGAGGTAATAGCTGTTAAGAGTTTTTTAATAAAGCATTTCAGACTTTTTTGTTTTTATCATATGTATGATAAACTATATACATATGTAATATATCTATTAAGAAAATTAATGTATACTTGTATAACTTCCTTAAAATATACTTATAACTACACAAGCAGTAACTGGACACATTCTAGTTGTAAAACCTCAAATAATAAAGGAATTTATAGTGGAAAAAGAGTGGGCATGTGACTGTGATTTCGAGGTCATGGTTTTCACTGTGGCTGAGGATGCATTCCTTATATCAATTAGCTGTTCTTCCCAGGGCCTATAGTCACTTATAATCCAAAAATACCTTCCTTCCAAAAGAACCTTCCCATTCCTGTTCATTAAAATGTCATTATTGCCAAGATAACAATTGTGGCAATATGACATTCTCAAATATGACATTGGAGGAAAGTCTTCTACTTCTTAGGTAGTCAATATGCACCTGTTTGAAGTAATTTCTTTAGTAAGTGAATCTGTGCCACAATAGTTATGTGTTTATAACATTATTTTCTGAAGATATCAAAGTGTTATATCAAAACTGCATGTTTAGCTGTCACCTGATATCCCTAGGGTAGAGAAATTCTATCATCATTATTGCCATGGAGAAGCAGGAGAACAAAACCTTTAAACTACTATAGTGGTAATAGAATTAATTTCAAAGAATGCTCTGGGACTTGGTATAAAACAATTTCTATCACCCTTCTTCATTAGTAGTTATCATCACTATTTATGGAATGCTTACTATTTTGCAGGTAGTATTTGCAAGTATTCCTATTAAAGTGCTTTATATGCATTATCACATGATTAATTCCATCCTTACGACTACCCAATGAGTTAAGTTTTATTACCCCTACTTTCCAGATGAAGAAACTGAGGCCTAGAGAGATAAAGTAACTTATATTATGCATAATTAGTGTATGCAGTACCTAATTATGCATCTGGAAGAGATTACGGTAGAGCAGTTGGGAAAAGATTGTCATATGTTTTATCCCTGGTATTCAGAGGCCTAGACTTGTTCTTCAGTCTATACTCTAGACATATTCAAAAAGCCCACCATATCTTCTCCATCTAAGGCCTTCCCAATGTCATTTGCCATAAATAGACAGAAATAACTCTCTTTACAAGTTCCTATGGTTATGAAAACTTCCTTATTGAATGTAATTCATCAGTTGAATACTTAAAGAAGAATTTTAAGCAATTTCATGGCCCACATGTAAATAGGTGATACATTTAGCAAGGGGTTATTTGAGCACCAGTAAATGACAGATATAAAGAACTGTGATAAATATAGGTGCATTAGACATGTGCCTTTTAGGGTCACAATCTCAAGGATTTAAAAGGATACTAGAAATGTATAACCTTTGTCTTTATTAACTTGTCATATCATTCAAATCTGTGCTTTGTTTGAAGCTGAATTCTTGGTCTGAAACAAATTCTTCTATTATAATAATCTTCCAATGGGGAAATAAAATCTTTTTATGACGTGGTTTCTAGAAATCTATTATAAAAAATCTAAAGACCTCCTTTAGTACCCCAGGATAGGGAAGATTTGTGTATTCTTTTCAATTCTTTCACTCAGGGAGGTACGTTAACTAATAATTCATTCACCTGGAGACGGAAAGTAGACTAAACTTTACCATTTTCCCTTCTAAATTTTGAGGTGACTAGAGAAAGTCTTGGGATATATAGATCAATAAACATATCATGAAAAGGCTTGACTTATACCTTTTTAAAATCTCAAGTAAGTTTTATTCCCAGCCTCTTTTCTGCCCTAATTTCCAAAATTTGCTACTAACTCTAAAATTATACTTCTTTCACATTTCTAAAAAAATCATGTTTTTTAATAGACTGGATAAATTAACATTCTGAGTACAGTGCGTAGAATGTTAAGAGGAAAGCCTAAGAATTTGGATGAAATTCTAACACATTTTCACACAAGGTATTGGTAGGCTAACATATGGTCAACAAGGGGAGTATTTACAAACAGGTTCCTTCTGTGACTGTGCAGTACCTGATCAGGTTTATTAATTGCATTTCAGACCCATCAGACCTTCCTCACTGTGGAGAAATATGAGGCTACTTCAACATCGTGGCAGATAGTGTGTAACGATGCCTCCTGGGAGACTCGGTGAGCACATTTATTGAATATTTTTGTCTTTCAAGCTTCGAAACCAGTTGGCTTGTAATGCTGGGAAGACAAATGAAAAGACTGGCTCAGTACAAGGTATTAATGATATCAAATTCCCAAGGAGGTTTCTGGACATATTTAGTTGATTTATTAGATTTCATTTTGATTCATTTTTCTACAAAACAGTGTGGTGTGTGCTTCTATAAGATTAGGTGCTAATGAGGTTATGGCTTCCATTCTTACAGACATCTGTTCTGTTTTTTTTCCCCATGGACACAGGTATTATTTGTAAAATCTAACTAGCTTCCTTGCAAATTGGTTGAAAGGAGTATAGAGTAAAAGTGTTGAGATGCCTCTGTAGAGCTTGATATTTCTATAAGGAAAATGAGTCTATACCTGACATGTATTGCATGTTTGTATATGATCAATAATTCTTCATTTGAGTTACTAAAACACTAGAGGCTTGGGTGTTTAACTCTTAATGACTTGAGTGAGGAGATAATATATTCAGGCAATTTCTCCGGAGAGACATATCTCTTTGCCTTTTGCTACCAAATTCCTGAGCTGAATAGATATTTTGAAGATTTGATAATGTGTCTGAAATAAGACAATACTTCTGTTCCCAAGTCTATAAATTTAACATTCCATGACAGTGGCATGGAAGTAGGTACAGTTTTTGGCAATTTGGGTCTAATTCAGATTGCCTCAAACTAAGTGATATTAGTTTGTTAAATGTAAATATGTTAGTATGGTTCAGATGGTTAATTGAAAATAGGAATTTGACCATGGCCCATATACAAATATGGGCAAAATTTTTCTTTGGTATTTAGAGCTGTAGAGTATAGGTACATTTTAAAACAAGTAATGTGTACGTATCATTAAAAAGGTTATACAGGTAATAAAAAGAATGATTTATATTTAAATGCTCAAAGTTTTTAGCTAATAGCAGTCAATACTGAGGATATGTTTAGATCTCTGCCTTGTTCATTAGCAGCAGAATAATCAAATATTTGCTGAGAGTACTGAACCCATCACTGAGAAACACAGAATGTCGAGCACACTCTCTGTGCCCAAGAGATTCACTTTCAGCATAACTGAGGATATCAGTTAGCCCGTTGTATCTCACTGAGTCTAGAAGAGTGTCTGAACTCTCTGCTGTGATCTGCAGGGGCCAACATGATCTGGTTCCACCTGTTTCTCTCATCTCAAGCACTCTTCCATGGTTTACCATTCCCTCTACCAACTGACCTGCTTTCTGCTTTGTGGCCACATCAAGTTTGTTCCTGCTTTGGACACTTTGTATTTTCTGTTCCTTCTTGTTAGAATGTTTTTTCCTCCAGATTTCTGCAGACTCAGTTTAAATGACATCTCCCTAAAAAAACTTCCGTCTTGTTTTCTACATTAAACTTGTCATTCTTAAGATTTTTATATTTATTGCTTTTTGTTTATTGCATTTATTTCCATCCTCAACTCAGTAGAACATAAGCTTCATAAAACATGGGACCATATCTATCTTGCTCCTTACTGTCCCTCAGCACTTCTAGAAGAGAGTCTGACATGTATTCATTTTCTATATATATATATAGAAAATATATACATATATTCATTTTGTATATATATATGTGTATATATATATATATACACATATATATATATAGAAAACAAATGAATCTAGATGTGAAAATAAGTGTCAGATAAGGGCTAAAAGAGTGCTTTGCAGTTCTACAGCAGGAGTGACATCTTGTGGCTATCAGGTAAGGTTTCCTGGGGTGAGTATAATTTAGGTAGGTAGAAAGGTAGAACAAGTAAAGCTATTTCTACAAATTGCTGTTCTTTAAAGTTTCTCTTCTAGAAAATAGACGTTTTTGTCTGTTTTGTTCATTGCTGTATCTTCAATGTCTTGATAGTGCCTTGCTCATTGTAGGTATTCCCTGAATATTCATTAAATGAATAATCATGTATTTTTCTAATTAAACATTTTTAAGAGTAAAATTGAGTTTTGCTTGCTTGTTTGTTTTTTATCAACAGTTTTTATTGGCACAAGGGACTCCTGGGTCTGAGTAATGCAACAGTGGAATGGCATATTCCAGACACTGCCCAGCCTGGAATCTACAGAATAAGATATTTTGGACACAATCGGAAGCAGGACATTCTGAAGCCTGCTGTCATACTTTCATTTGAAGGCACTTCCCCGGCTTTTGAAGTTGTAACTATTTAGTGAAAAGTTGATAGATCATTTAAAGAACAGCTTTACTCTCTACACATTATATAAGTGATTTCAAATGAATGTGAACTAGTGAACTACTATGTTGACTTCTATAATCGTCCCTATTTGGGGACAGATAGTTTACTGCTAATGGGGTGGAGGTGTGTGTGTGTGTGTGTGTGTGTGTGAGAGAGAGAGAGAGAGAGACAGAGAGAGGTTTGTCCCATATATCTTGTTCCAGCAGCCATATATCTTGTGGTCTACAGCCTAAAGCATGATTTCCCTTGAAGTCTTGGGGTTGTTTAAAGGAGAGTCCCTTCAATATAAAACCTCTGAAATATTAGTGAGAATGGCTCACTAATGTGAACAATGTTTAAACTATTTATTTATATATAGAATTCCTGAATATTAGTACTGGGAAAGTTTATAGAAATCATCTAGTCTTACCCTTCATCTTACATATAAGAAAAATGGTCTTTTCTTCTAATCACATTTACAAAATATGATATAAACCTTGACCATAAATGTATGAGCCTAATTAGAGAAACAGAAAATCAGCATGTCAGTTTTCCTTCATTCAAAATAACATAGTCTTTCTAAGCAGTCATTCTGGAGTTAACATGCCTAGTTCAGAGCTGCTGTGGATGCTCAAATCATTTCTGGAATTGCCTTCAGGACACAATTATGAGAAAGTCAGACTTCCAATATTTTGATCATGCCTTGTGTTTTCCTAAGTGTCCTTATCCCACTGGATTGTGTCTCTTACTCCCAAGACTTATTCCAAATGATTTTTTGACTCTTCTCATTAATCAAATTCACCCCAAACCAGAAAGTTTTGCCATTAGCGTAGATATTAAAAATATTACTGTCTGGGAAAGCACTCCTCAAAGCAGAGGTTCTAAATTAATTTATCTGTTCTTTTACCATTTGCTTACTCACTCACTCATGGACCCATTCAATCATAGAATATTTAAGATTTATATGCCCAGAATTATAATAGTGCCTAGGCCTTGATAATTAGTGAATTTGTACTTGGGGTGAATGTGTAAGTGTCAAAAGGTAACTATTATGAAGGAGAAAATAATCGATTTAATATGTAAATTCTGGGGAGGCATTTAAAAAATCAGTAATCTTTAAGTTATATCTTGTGTATCATCTGTGTTGGATACTCTAATTTGGGGGGAAAGAGGCTCCAGACAGTTTGCTAAATACTATTTTGAAAGTTATTTTTGGGCATTGTAAAATACCTTGCTTCATACCCCAAAGAATAAGATATGACAATCTGACATCGATTGTCTGAAAGTACTAATTGCATTTACAATTCTTTAAGTTAACTACAAGCTCCCAGACTGCAAAGCAAATTTCCAAACCCCAGGTCATACTTTTGTATGTATGTAAAAGCTTTAGCATTTTAGGGAAAAAAATCAATCTGTATTTCAAAAGTAAACTTTGAGGTTTGAAAATAATAACAATATTAATAATGGTAGTATTAACATCTATTATGTATAACTTAATCTCAACATAATTTATTGAATTAGAATGAACCTGGAACACTTTTTGATGAATTGGTATCCTAGAGGCTGTTTCCTTGGGCATTAACTGCTGGAGGATTAGGTAATCAGGGATTCCAAGTGTTGTGATCTTTTTTCTAATGATGCCACAGTCTTCAGTGTAAAAGTTCAGAAGCCTAAAAGAACAAGTGATCCTGAAAGTAGCTGATTCCAGACGAGAAAATTATATTAGAACTCATGATATGGTTTTTTAAAGTATTTGTTATTACTCAGAAGGGTTCATGAATCAGTTTCCACTACCTCTATTCCTTCTATTGAAGCTTTCCTCAAATCTACTTGTGATTCCTGATAGCTCACTGGCAACTGTACCAAGGTGGCCACTGTATCATCTACTGATCCTTCTGCACCTAGCACTCTTGGCTCCAGATAACGCACAGAAACCTATTTTCTCACCAGCTGTCATTCCTTCTAGGGCATGCAGTTCTATGTTCGCAGTTCATGTGTAAAAATAAAACCAAATTCCTGGATTATCAATGTCAGTTCTTTACCTGTGCATAAAAGAATATCATGAAGTAATTGAACTTATCTGTTGATATAAAAACACAGATCCAATTCGTGTCTGTGGATGCTGCAGGGACTGGCTCACTGGAGCCAAACCATGTGGTGGAAACTCCTGAAATTGGTGGAAAAAGTGGAATATGGCAGATTGGGTAGGTAGGAGAACAATTTTGGAGATTTTGTTTCTCATGTTAAAGTGTCTGCATTTTATTTGCTGTACCCTGCCTACTCTGGTTTTAAGGATTTTTTGACTTCTTCGAAAAGCACTGAATAATCTCTTTTCCAGGTCTAGATTTTTTGATGAGTACTGTGTAAAATTGTCAATATTCAATGGATTATTTAATAATAAATTAAGAATTACACTCATAAAAGTATTGTCTAATGAAAGGTAATGTAGACAAACGAACACTTTTTTAAAAAAAGAGGTGGAACAAAAGGTGGTAGATTACATGTAAATTAGGTTGGAAAGTGATACAAATGACTTGTAAATAACCACTGAAGCACAAGGGAACCACTTCTTTATCAGTTCCTTTCTAACTTCTGAAGATGTACTGCTGGTAAAACACATGTATGGTTGGCATTTCTTTTATTTTCTTTCTCTTTTTTACTAGTTGGGCAAAAAAATTTCCTAGGCAGGTAGCTAACTATGAAATTGTTTCCTGTGCTAATTCTGAACAAAAAGACCAAGAATGAATTTACTTATGAATGTCCTTTTCTAATGTGCCCTCTTATGCTTCTCCTCCAATGTAAGCAAGTTTACTGTCTTTTTCTAAGATTAGCGCATGGATTCTATCTTTAGCCAAAAGGTTTCATCACTAGATGAACTTCTCATGTGTTTAGTTCTTCCAAATGATGCTCTTGCTTCCTGGGTATCCAACCTGACTTGCTGGTTTATATTGGCTTCCAAAATTTTAGAGTGATAGGGTATCGGAGAGGGAAATTTGCACATTCCTTATGCAATTTATTAGTATGCATTCAGCTGTAACTCAGAAAATATTCCTGATCAACATCCATCCAAACACTAAAGACATTTATAACCTCACATAGCAGTAAGTCTTGAAGTGATAAATTCAGGTTTGGTGCAGCCACTCAGTGGCTCTTCTTAATACATTGACTTAATTCTTAGGCTTATCCTCTTAGCTAAAAGATCGCTACCTCAAGTCTACATATAATTGAATGCAGCAGCAAAATGGGAGGAGAGAGTTCTCTTTATAATCCCCTTTTAGAAGGTGGAAAATAGTAAGAACACAAGTTGAATTTTCCTTCTATTTCTTTGTTCAGAACTGTGCCACACAGCTACTCTTACCTGCAAGGGAGGCTGGAAAAAAGAATATTTAGTATTTTGTGCTTCTAGAGAGTGAGGCAAGTTCTGATAGTAAGAAAGAAGAGATAGCCAAAGTAGCTGTCATAAAATTATGTTAGTCAAGACAGATTAGTTATGCTACAACATTAGAGATTTATTTCTTGATCTCATGACCTGTCCATTGGGGTTAGCTGAAGGATCTGTTCCACATCTCATTTGAGTTCACAGGCTGACAGAGACTTCCATTCTAAACATTCTTCCATTGTGAGGGAACAGGAACAGGTACTTCCATGATTAGGGGGAAGGGACAGGGAAAATCATGCAATAGTTCGTGAAGCTTCCACATTACTGTGCATTTTTCACTGGGCAGGTGACAGAACCAGGATATTTGCAAGCAGCCCCGAAGGTTACCACAGTGGGCAAGCAATATCTGCATATCCAAATTAACTGCTCTTTGAAATAATTAGAACTCGTTTTACTCTAGAAAATGTATTTTGGAAAAGAACACACATTGGAATAATGATGAAAAAATTGCTTTCTGTATTGCAAAATGTATACGTTCCTTTAACAGATTTATATCAAGCACCTATATACTTTATGGCAGAAATTATGCTAAATCCTAAGAATGAAACAATAATGAAGGCAAAGCTATTCCCTGCCAAAAGGAACTTAGCGTTTAACGAACAAAGCAAACGGATGAAAAGGTAATTACTGTACAGAGTGACCCATATTGTTATTGTTCAGGGAATTAGAGAGGGCACCTAATATGGTCTTGGTGATGTTTCAGTAAGTTTCCTGGAAGAAATAACATATAAGCTAAGACTTAAAAGCTATGTAGAAATTAGCTAGAAGAAAGGCAATGGTGTGTGCATGTATGTGTGTATTAGTGTGTGTTTGTGTTTGTGTACTGGGCAAATAGACTATTCCATGTAGAGGGAATATTGAGTACTTTATCAAGACTATAGTTAGAGTATAAGGAAAGAGTTGACAGTGAGGCAGCACCAAACTTTACCTTCATAAATAGCAATTTGGTTTTACACTTGTATTAACATTTTTCCCCCTTGAGACTCTTCCCCTATAACATCAATGTCCTTGAATGTATTTGCCATTTGCTCTAATAATAAAATACACTTTCTATAACCAAAAACTTACCTTGACTCGCAGTTTCCAGTACCACTTAGTGTCATGCTTCTGTCTTCAGGGCTATAACCCTGTCCATAGACAAACCCATGGAATTGAATTTATTAAGAGACTTCTTTTGCTTATGTCAATTTCATATTTCCAAATCTATGATTTCTTTTGTTTTTTGTTCGTTTGTTTGTTGTACCTGCTAAAATGGCAAGTATAGCCAATGAAGACCATTCTCTCCCTTTAGATAGGGTTCAGAGTTCCAGCCTTACAAGTTCATAAATACTTGTGAATGCTAAAAATTTGAGCCACCCACATAAAATTGAAAGCATCTTGGCCTGCATACTGCCAAGTTATCAGGGACCCAGCTTCGGTTAGTCCTATTTCTGGATTTTTTTTACCATAATGAAAAATTAGAAGCCTAGGGGTATGGGGACAATACTAGCTAGAGGAGAATAGAAGATCTACTATCCCTGTCTGAAATCAGGTATCTGGAAACATTGACTTGATCATTTTCTCTGTCTCATTGTATTTTTCATATTCAGTATAAAAGATTTACCCTTTTTTTCCAGACCAAAATAAGCTAAACGGACAAAAGAACTTAATAATCCAGCAATTGCAAGCTTAGGACAAAGTCCAACCATATCCCCTAAATGGCCAAGGGACAGTGATGATAACATGGAGAAAGACACCCTTAGGTGGAATTTCAAGAAACTAGTATCTGTGATTTTATAAAGTTGATTCCACTATTATGAGGAGAATACAACCTCTGGAAGGCTTTCCTACACTGTGGACTGTATTGTGCTGACTTGTTGCCTGTCTCTTCTCAGTTTCTCTTAATGTCAATAATCCACGAATGCAAGAAATCTCACAGGGACTGGAACTTCATTTATAACCGAGGAACATAAATAGGAAGTTGTATAAAGAAAAGAAAGAACTCTACACACTGCTTTAAATGTGTCCCAGAGATTCTGGTATGTTGTGTCTTTGTTCTCATTGGTTTCAAAGAATGTCTTTATTTCTGCCTTCATTTTGTTATGTACCCAGTAGTCATTCAGGAGCAGGTTGTTCAGTTTCCATGTAGTTGAGCGGTTTTGAAATTTATAGCACTAAATGCCCACAAGAGAAAGCAGGAAAGATCTAAAATTGACACCCTGACATCACAATTAAAAGAACTAGAGAAGCAAGAGCAAACACATTCAAAAGCTAGCAGAAGGCAAGAAATAACTAAGATCAGAGCAGAGCTGAAGGAAATAGAGACACAAAAAACCCTTCAAAAAATCAATGAATCCAGGAGCTGGTTTTCTGAAAAGATCAACAAAATTGATAGATCGCTAGCAAGACTAATAAAGAAGAAAAGAGAGAAGAATCAACTACATGCAATAAAAAAATGATAAAGGGGATATCACCACCAATCCCAAAGAAGCACAAACTACCATCAGAGAATACTATAAACACCTCTACGCAAATAAACTAGAAAATCTAGAAGAAATGGATAAATTCCTGGACACATACACTCTCCCAAGACTAAACCTGGAAGAAGATGAATCCCTGAATAGACCAATAACAGGCTCTGAAATTGAGGCAAAAATTAATAGCTTACCAACCAAAAAAAGTCCAGGACAAGACAGATTCACAGCCGAATTCTACCAGAGGTACAAGGAGGAGCTGGTCCCATTCCTTCTGAAACTATTCCAATCAATAGAAAAAGAGGGAATCCTCCGTAACTCATTTTATGAGGCCAGCATCATCCTGATACCAAAGCCTGGCAGAGACACAACAAAAAAAGACAATTTTTGACCAATATCCTTGATGAACATCGATGCAAAAATCCTCAATAAAATACTGGCAAACCAAATCCAGCAGCACATCAAAAAGCTTATCCACCATGATCAAGTGGGCTTCATCCCTGGGATGCAAGGCTGGTTCAACATATGCAAATCAATAAATGTAATCCAGCATATAAACAGAACCAAAGACAAAAACCACATGATTATCTCAATAGATGCAGAAAAGGCCTCTGACAAAATTCAACAACGCTTCATGCTAAAAACTCTCAATAAATTATGTATTGATGGGACATATCTCCAAATCATAAGAGCTATTTATGATAAACCCACAGCCTATACTGAATGGGCAAAGACTGGAAACATTCCCTTTGAAAACTGGCACAAAACAGGGATGCCCTCTCTCACCACACCTGTTCAACATAGAGTTGGAAGTTCTGGCCAGGGCAATCAGGCAGGAGAAGGAAATAAAGGGTATGCAATTAGGAAAAGAGGAAGTCAAATTGTCCCTGTTTGCAGATGACATGATTGTATATCTAGAAACCCCATCATCTCAGCTCAAAATCTCCTTAAGCTGATAGGCAACTTCAGCAAAGTCTCAGGATACAAAATCAATGTGCAAAAATCACAAGCATTCTTATACACCAATAACAAACAGAGAGCCAAATCAGGAGTGAACTCCCATTCACAATTGCTTCAAAGAGAATAAAATACCTAGGAATCCAACTTACAAGGGACACGAAGGACCTCTTCAAGGAGAACTACAAACCACTGCTCAATGAAATAAAAGAGGATACAAACAAATGGAAGAACATTCCATGCTCATGAGTAGGAAGAATCAATATCGTGAAAATGGCCATACTGCCCAAGGTAATTTATAGATTCAATGCCATCCCCATCAAGCTACCAATTACTTTCTTCACAGAATTGGAAAAAACTACTTTAAAGTTCATGTGGAACTAGAAAAGAGCCCACATTGTGAGGACAATCCTAAGCCAAAAGAACAAAGCTGGAGGCATCACACTACCTGACTTCAAACTATACTACAAAGCTACAGTAACCAAAACAGCATGGTACTGGTACCAAAACAGAGATATAGACCAATGGAACAGAACAGAGCCCTCAGAAATAATACCACACATCTACAACCATCTGATCTTTGACAAACCTGACAAAAACAAGAAATGGGGAAAGGATTCCCTATTTAATAAATGGTGCTGGGAAAACAGGCTAGCTATATGGAGAAAGTTGAAATTGGATCCCTTCCTTACACCTTATACAAAAATTAATTCAAGATGGATTAAAGACTTAAATATTAGACCTAAAATCATAAAAACCCTAGAAGAAAACCTAAGAAATACCATTCAGGACATAGGCGTGGGCAAGGACTTCATGTCTAAAACACCAAAAGCAATGGCAACAGAAACCAAAATTGACAAATGGGATCCAATTAAACTACAGAGCTTCTGCACAGCAAAGGAAACTACCATCAGAGTGAACAGGCGACCTATAGAATGGAAGAAAATTTTTGCAATCTACTCATCTGACAAAGGGCTAATATCCAGAATCTACAAAGAACTCAAACAAATTTACAAGAAAAAAAAACCCATCAACAAGTGGGTGAAGGATATGAACAGACACTTCTCAAAAGAAGACATTTATGCAGCCAAAAGACACATGAAAAAATGCTTGTCATCCCTGACCATCAGAGAAATGCAAATCAAAACCACAATGAGATACCATCTCACACCAGTTAGAATGGCGGTCATTAAAAAGTCAGGAAACAACAGGTGCTGGAGAGGATGTGGAGAAATAGGAACACTTTTACACTGTTGGTGGGACTGTAAACTAATTCAACCATTGTGGAAGACAGTTTGGAGACTCCTCAAGGATCTAGAACTAGAAATACCATTTGACCCAGCCATCCCATTACTGGGTATATACCCAAAGGATTATAAATCATGCTGCTATAAAGGCACATGCACACATGTGTTTATTGCAGCACTATTCACAATAGCAGAGACTTGGAATCAACCCAAATGTCCAACAATGATAGACTGGATTAAGAAAATGTGGCACATATACACCATGGAATACTATGCAGCCATAAAAAATGATGAGTTCATGTCCTTTGTAGGGACATGGATGAAGCTGGAAACCATCATTCTCAGCAAACTATTGCAAGAACAAAAAACCAGACACTACATGTTCTCACTCATAGGTGGGAATTGAACAGTGAGAACACTTGGACACAGGAAGAGGAACATCGCACACCTTGGCCTGTTGTGGGGTGGGGAGAGGGGGGAGGGAAAGCATTAGGAGATATACCCAATGTAAATGAGGAGTTAATGGGTGCAGCACACAAACATGGCACATGTATACATATGTAATAAACCTGCACATTGTGCACATGTATCTTAGAACTTAAAGTACAATAATAAAAAAGAAAAAAAAAGAAAAGAAAGAACTTGGGCTTTGAAGTCTTGTCAATTTAAGATTACTTAATTTCCTTGGTTTATGAAATAATAATAGTAATAATGACCTTCTATCATTGCTATGAGGTTTAGTTAATGTTTATGAGAGGGTATTTTGGAAACTAACTGGTTCAAATCCTAGTTTCACCATTTAACCAATATCAGACTGTGAGTAAATTACTCAGTTTTGTAAAGCCTTTGTTTCTTCCTCTCAGTTGCTTAGTATACAAAAAGCGAACAATAATAGTACTTACCTTTTTAGGTTGTGAGATTAAAATAAGGTACAGTTCTTGGCACAGTGCCTGGTGTATGTATGCTCTTAATTTACTTAGCTGTTAATTTAGTTAGATGTTACTGAGTATTATATGAGATATTGCATGTAAGTATCTGGAAAACTGTAGGAACTAAAAAGTTCTACCATTGAGACTGGAATCATGGTTAGCCACAATGACTATGCTTTCCCTGATCTTTTTCAAAGTTGTGCTTTGGCATCCCTGATATTAGTGTAGGAAGAGTTAGAATGAGGAGAGAAATTAGTAGAATGGTCTAGACTAAGAGGTAATGAAGTCAGAACAAGAACAATGGCTTTAGGAACAGGCCAGAAAGGTGTGGGTGTATAAAACTCTAGAGTTACAATGGACACAATATACTCATTGACTGGATAAGGTAGGGAGAAGACAGTTACAACAACCCAAACTCTAAAACATTTGGGTTATAGTAATGCTATAAACAAGAGCCAAGGTAAAAGGAAACAGATTTCAGAGAGATGATGGTAAATCTAGTTTTGGATGTCTGAGACTTTGACAAGATATATCAAAGTCCAGCACACAGTGGGAAATGTGGAGTAGAGACACTGGAGAGAAAGTAGGGCAACAGATCAGATATATGGGAAGCATCAAACTTCAAACTGATGGTTGAAATCAAGAAAGTTGATGACTTTGCAAAAGGGAGGGCATATAAGAAAGAGAAAAGAGATTCAGATGACAGGCCCTTTGGAACCACTTACTTTAAGGAAGATGAACAGAAGCAGGGCCAGAAAGTAATATTACTAAGAAGAAACAATTAGAAGAGTTAGGAGAAGGGGCAGTGTATTAGTCTGTTTTCACGATGCTGATAAAGACATACCCAAGACTGGGCAATTTACAAAAGAAAGAGGTTTAATGGACTTACAGTTCCACGTGGCTGGGGAAGCCTCATAATCATGGTGGAAGGCAGGGAGGAGCAAGTCACATCTTATGTGGATGGCAGCAGGCAAAGAGAGAGAGCTTGTGCAGGGAAACTCCCATTTTTAAAACCATCAGATCTTGTGAGACTTAGTCACTAACATGAGAACAGCGTGGGAAAGACTGGACCCCATGATTCAATTATCTTTCACTGGGTCCCTCCCACAACACGTGGGATTTATGGGGGTTACAAGGTGAGATTTGGCTGGGGACACAGAGCCAAACTATATCAGGAAGAAAGAACTCCAAGCAGGTCAATTATATCAAACATTGTAGAGAAGCTTAAAGGGATAAGGACTGAATTAAGCCTTTGAAACTTGACAGCAATTTCATAAGAGTGGAAGGGGATTATAAGGAGTTGTGGAGTTTTATTAGGTTGACTGGCTGTGAAAGAGACCATTAGACTCCACACCACAATCTGCTCTCCCATTCTTCCACAGTGATAGTTTTAACTGGTCATGGGTTAGGACTGTATTTCCCAGCCTTTGTATAGCCCAGGGCTACCTCTAGAAGCCAGTTGTAGCCGTATAGCTAAGTTCTGTTCAATGAGATGAGAGAAGTGATGTGTTCTACTTTCCTCTTGTACCCTCAAAAGTAATGGGCATACACTCCTGATATGGTTTGGATCTGTGTCCCCACAAAATCTCATGATGAATTGTAATCCCCAATGTTGGAGGTGGGGCCTGGTGGGAGGTGATTGGATCATGGGAGCAGTTTCTCATGAATGGTTTAGCACCATTCTCTAGGCACTGTTC
The DNA here is from genome assembly GCF_029289425.2 of Pan paniscus. Lineage (NCBI taxonomy): Eukaryota > Metazoa > Chordata > Mammalia > Primates > Hominidae > Pan > Pan paniscus. The sequence goes on along the minus strand of NC_073257.2, from coordinate 62,493,082 downwards.
TCATGATAGTGAGTGAATTCTGGAGAGATATGGTTGTTTAAAAGTGTCTAGCACCTCCCCACTCATGCTCTCTCTTGCTCCTGCTCCCATCATGTGAGATATCTTGCTCCCCTTTGCCTTCAGCCATGGTTGTAAGTTATTGGAGGCCTCCCCAGAAGTCAAGCAAGCAGATGTAGCACGATGCTTTCTGTACAGCCTGCAGAACTGAGAGCCAATTAGACTTCTTTTCTTTTTAAGTTACCCAGTCTCAGGTATTTATTTATTTATTTATGAGATGGAATTTTGCTCTTGTTGCCCAGGCTGGAATGTAATGGCATGATCTCGGCTCACTGCAACCTCTGCCTCCCAGGTTCAAGCAATTCTTCTATCTCAGCCTCCCAAGTAGCTGGAGCTACAGGCACACGCCACCATGCCTGGCTAATTTTTGTATTTTTTTTTAGTAGAGATGGGGTTTTACCATATTGGTCAGGCTGGCCTCAACCTCCTGACATCAGATGATCCACCCTCCTGGGCCTCCCAAAGTGTTAGGATTACAGGTGTGAGCCACCACGCCCTGCCCAGGTATTTCTTTATAGCAATGCAAGAATGGACAAATACAACTCCCTTGCCCTAATTTCCTTCTTAATAGATGTGTGGCAAACATGATGGCAAAAGCCCAGAGATGGAAACTTCATGTTGTAGATGGCAATAATATAAAGGATCCCAGGGTCCTTAATAGTAGAGTGCTGTTAAATCATCCCTAAAGTGCTTATTCTCAGATGATTAACTGAAAGGAAAATAAACTTCTATCTCATTTTTCACTGTATCATCTCATTGTTAAAGCATCTGGAACCTGGATTCTAAATAACATACCTGTTACAGCCCTATGAAGGCTACCATTTATATACTTTTTCTACTGTGGTTAGGACAAATGTCAACATATTTGTATACAATCAGAAAGCAGGTCTTTACTAGTTGACCTGTGGAAAATGGTATGGTGGCCTCTTTGTTTTTTTGACTCTCTGAGTTGTTATGGGTTGAAATGTGTATCCCCAAAATGATATGTTGAAGACCTAACCCTCAGTATCTCAGAATGCAACCTTATTTGGAAATAAAATCATTGCAGATGTGATTAATTAAGATGACATCATACTGGAGTAAAGTGGGTCCATAATCCAATATGACTGGTGTTTTTATAAAAAAGAATGTCACATGGAGAGACACATACAGGAAGAATGAAATGTGAACAGGAAGGCAGAGATCAAAGTGATGCCTCTACAAGCAAATGATTGCCAAAGATTGCCAGCAATCACCAGAAGCTAGGAGGCTGACATGGAACAGATTCTTTTTTATAGCCCTCAGAAGGAACCAGCACTGTTGACACTTTGATCTCGAACTTCTAGCCTCCAGAATCATGAGACAATTCTGTTGTTTAGGCCACCCCATCTGTGTTACTTTGCTATGGCAGGGTCTGGAAATAAATACACTGGTCAATAGATAAATGTCTTCCCCTTTAGTCACCTACTAAAAGAGATTCTTGGGTGCCTTCCAGTTTAGCGGGCCAGTAATTATGTCTCTTCTTTACTTTCCTGGATAACATAGTCATTTTATGGCAAGTGATCTTGTCTATCATTGGTTGCCTGTGAATGTCATCTATCGTTGTCAAAGACGGTAGTAAATTCCAGAACTAATTTACATACCATTAAATGCCAAATGAATCATCTGGGATGCAGCTCTAACTAAAATTTTACAGAGAATAAATATCCTGCAATTTTGGAAATTGATCTTTTATGGGTTGTGGGTAAGTGTGAATATCTATTATACATATTTACAAGTTGACAGAATCAGGAGAAGTATCATTATGCATGTTTCTTCTCAGTTGCAGTTGAACTGAGTTGGTCTTTTTCCTCTCTAATTTATTATGCAAGTACTATAAGCTCTGCAGCAAATAGGGGAAATGTCAGTGTATAGTCCTTCTTTCTGTTTACATGGAGGCAAAACCAGAAAGGAATTGTGCTGTACTTTTAAAAATATGGTAGGCCTAGGCCAGGCGCGGTGGTTCACGTCTGTAATCCCAGCACTTTGGGAGGCCGAGGCGGGTGGATCATGAGGTCAGGAGATCGAGACCATCCTGGCTAACACGGTGAAACCCCGTCTCTACTAAAACTACAAAAAAATTAGCCGGGCGCGGTGGCAGGCGCCTGTAGTCGCAGCTACTCAGGAGGCTGAGGCAGGAGAATGGCGTGAACCCAGGAGGCGAAGCTTGCAGTGAGCGGAGATAGTGCCACTGCAGTCAGGCCTGGGCGAAAGAGAGAGACTCCGTCTCAAAAAAAAAAAAAAAAAAAAACGGTAGGCCTAGTTTTAAATTAAGGCAGAAGACAGTTGTATTCAGATTGTAGAAAGGCATTGCAGAAAGTAATAACAGTGTTTTCTGTAAGTGATTCATTTCACATTTAAATATGTGAATATGTTCTATTTCAGGAAATGCGTTTATGACTAGAGAATGCTTTACAGACCCTATTGAAGAGAGATCTTCCAATCTTTGGGGGGCTTTTTATTTTCTTTAAACAGTGTCCACCTTTTAGCAGAAAATGTAGTGGGGTCCTGTGGAAATACCATGTTTCCTCCTTGCTGGGGAATATGAAGCCTGCCAAGGGGAACCTGAGGATCCCCTTCCATACATATTACTCTTCCTGTGCCTCTACCATGGGAGGCGCATCGTGAGAATTCCACTGTGATTCTAACCTTAGACTGTCATTGAGTATTCTGAGACCTTAAAAAATCCTTTTATCATGGAAATTTTGAAACATACAAGCAGCTAGAGGGAATAGTCTGATGATACTCCACCTACCCCATTGTCCGACTTCAGAAGGTACCAACATTTTGCTAATGTTGTTTCATCTGTCTCCTCACCATTCTCTGGAATGGAGAGGGAGGTTGAGCTGGAGAGTATTTACCCTGTAAATACCTTGGTATATTTTTCTAACAGATAACGACTTAAAAAAATCTTAACTACAGGGTCATTCTCATGTCTGACAAAGTTAACAATAACCCCCTAACATCATCCAATACCCAGTCTGTGGTCGAATTTCCATGATTATCTAAAAAAATGTCTTTTACACTGGATTTGTTTAACCAGAGTGCAGACAAGTTCCATACATAGCATTTGGTTTGTCTCTTATGTCACTCTTAATATATAACATTTCTCATGATCTCTTCTTTCATGCCTTTGTTTGTTAAGGAAATCCTGTTGTTTATCGAGTAGATTTTCCCATTGCTTCTTCTGACCAATTGTTTATTCATGGTGTATTTTAACTTCTTCTTCTATCCTTGCTGTTTCCTTTACATATTAGCTAGATCTAACAGTTTGATTAGATTCAGGTCAATTTTTTTTCTTTTGGCCAGAATACTCAACCAGTTCTGCCATCGCACACAGGAACAGAAGACAGCAAGAAAAATTCACTTTGACCCCTTATGATTTCATCTCCAATCAGACCAGTCAGCACTCCCCAATTCTCAAGCCCCTACCCACCAAATTATCTTTAAAAACGCTGATTCCTGAATGCTCAGGGAGATTGATTTGAGTCATAATAAAACTCTGGTCTCCTGCACAACTGGTTCTGCATGAATTACTTTTTCTCCACTGCAACTCCCATATCTTGATAAATCTGCTCTGTCTAGGCAGTGGGCAAGGTGAACCCACTGGGCAGTTACAATAATAGTTTTCAATGATCTTTTGTACTTCTATGGTGTCGGTTGTAATGTCTCCAGTTTCATTTCTAATTGAGCTTATCTGGATCTTTTCTCTTCTTCTCTGGGTTAATCTAGCCAATGGTTATTAATTTTGTTTGTTTTTTCAAAGAATCAACTTTTTGTTTTACTGATCTTTTTGTTTGTTTGAATTTCATTTAGTTCTGTTCTGATCTTTGTTATTTCTTTTCTTCTTCTAGCTTTAAGTTTAGTTTGTTCTTGTTTTTCCAGCTCCTTGAGGTGTGATATTCGGTTGTCAATTTGTGCTCTTTCAAACTTTTTGATGAAGGCATTTAGTGCTATCAGCTTTCCTGTTAGCACACTTTTGTTATATCCCAGAGGTTTTGATAGCTTGTGTCATTATTATCCTTCAATTCAAAGAATGTTTAATTCCTATCTTTATTTCACTGTTAACCCAGATATCATTCAGTAGCAGATTATTTAATTTCCATGTATTTGTAGTCTTGAAGGTTTCTTTTGGAATTGATTTCTAATTTTATTCCACTGTGGTCTGAAAAGATACTTGATATGACTTCAATTTAAAAAAAAACTGATTGAGACTTGTTTTGTGAGCTATCATATGGTCTATCTTGAAGAATGTTTCATGTGCTAATGAGAAAAATTTATATTTTGCAGATCTTAGGTAGAATGTTTTGTAAATGTCTGTTAAGTCCATTTGTTCTAGCATGCCATTTAAGTGTGTTGTTTCTCTGTTGACCTTATGTCTCAAAGATCTGTCTAGTGCTATGTCTATCACTACTATTATTTTGCTATCTATCTCATTTCTTATGTGTAGTAGTATTTGTTTTGTGAATCTGGGAGATCCAGTGTTTGGTGCATATAAATTTAGGATTATAATATCTTCTTGTTGAATTGATTATCAATTCATTTGATCATTATATAGTGACCATCTTTATATATATATATTTTACTGTTGTTGCTTTGAAGTCTGTTGTGTTTGATATAAGAATAGCTACTCTGGATGGGGGCAGTGTATCACACCTGTAATCCCAGCACTTTGGGAGGCTGAGGCGGGTAGATCACGAGGTCAGGAGATCCATCCTGGCCAACATGACACACCTGTAGTCCCAGCTACTTGGGAGACTGAGGCAGGAGAATTGCTTGAACCCGTGAGGCGGAGGTTGCAGTGAGCCAAGATCTTGCCACTGCACTCCAGCCTGGCAACAGAGGAAGAATCTGTCTACAAAAAAAAAAAAAAAAAAAGAATAGCTACTTGTGCTCACTTTTGGTTTCCATTTGCATAGAATACCTTTTTCCACCCTTTTTCCTTGAGTTTATATGAATCCTTCTGTGTTAAGTGAGTCTCTTGAAGATAGCAGATATTTGGATTGTAATTTTTTAAAATCCATTCTGCTATTCTGTGTCTTTTAAGTGGAGTGTTTAGGCCATTGACATTCAATGTTAATATTGAGATGTGAACTACTGTTCTCTTCATCATGTTGTTACCTAGATAGCTTAACTCATGTTTTAGCATTTCTTGTAGTGCTGGTTTGGTAGTGACAAATTTTCTCAGCATTTGTTTGTCGGAAAATGACCATTTCTCCTTCATTTATGAAACTTAGTTTTGTGGGATACAAAATTCTTGGCTGACAGTTTTTTCTGTTTAAGGAGGTTGAAGCTGGGACCCCAATCCTTTCTGGCTTGTAAGGTTGCTGCCGAGAAGTTTGCTGTTAGTCTGATAGGTTTTCTTCTGTAGGTTACCTGCTGCTCTTATAATTCTTTCTTTCATATTGACTTTAGATAGACTGATGACTATTTGCCTTTAGATAGCCTGAAGATCTTTTTGCACGGAATTTCCCAGGAATTCTCTGCGATTCTTGGATTTGGATATCTAGCTCTCTAGCCAGGGAAGTTTTCCTCAATTATTCTCTCACATAAGTTTTCCACACTTACTATCTTCTCTTCTCCCTCAGGAAGACCAACTATTCTTAGGTTTTGCCATTTCACATAATCCCATATATCTTGGAGACTGTTCATTTTTTTTCATTCTTTTTTCTTTATTTTTGTTTGATTGGGTTAATTCAAAAGCCTTGTCTCTGAGTTCTGAAATTATTTCTTCTACTTGTAGGATGTTCATTTAAAGTATGGTCACCTGTGATGGTGGGTATATTAGTCTGTTCTCACACTGCTAAAGAGAACTACCTGAGACTGGGTAATTTATGAAGAAAAGAGGTTTAATTGACTCAGAGTTCTGCAGGCTGTACAGGAAGCATGACTGGAAGGCCTCAGGAAACTTACAATCACGGCGGAAGGTGAAGCGGAAGCAAGCACTGTCTTCACAGGGTGGCAGGAGAGAGAGAAAGAGAGAAGGGGGAATTACCACACACATTTAAATCATCAGAACTTGTGAGAACTCACTGTCACAAGAACAGCAAGAAGAAAATTCATCCCCATGATCCAGTCACTTTCCACCAGGCCCGTCCTCTAGTTTGACATGAGATTTGGGTGGGGACAAAATCTAAACTATATCAGTGGGCTAGATCTATGGACAAGTTAGGTAGTTATAGAGGTAAGAAAATGGGAGTAAAATAGGTTCCTGGAAAACCTGAATGCTCAGTCAGCTGTCCTTGATAATTTGTGTTGCTAGATCCAAACAGAGAGCACAAGGCTGGGCAAGAAACACAGGGGTTTTGGACCCTAAGCCCTGGGGACAAGGACTGGACCCTCTGTGAACTTTGGGACGTTTGGTGCATCTTAGTCCTTAAGTCTACATCAATGTTCCTTAAACTTGAGTGATAAATGAACTGGAGTTAAAAGGAAAAACAATCCTCATGGATCCCATATTTTCTTATAAATTCTTATTAAAATATTAGTTAAGTATGTAGAAAAAATTAGGAATAAATCATTTTATTTATCAATCTTCCACAACTATAAAAATAAGTAAAGAATACTGAATACACGAAAAACTATGAACCAGTAAGAATCAAATAATAATTATTAAATGTGGTTCATGAAGCTCTATTAGAGAAATTAAATCACTTGTAATGTGACTATGTTCCTGACCTCTCTTGTATGAGTCCTTTTGAGGCCACTATGCTATAGTGAGTTTGATGACTCACTTCTAGTCACCACTCTTCTCTGTCTGTTCTATCATGAAGTTCATATTTGAGCAGATGCCAAGGCATCAGTTGATCATCACGTGGCACAAGGCATCAATTACATTTAAGCCCATCTCACTTCTTTCTTCAGTAAACTGTGATAGTTTAAGGAATAGCATAGTGTAGTGATTACAAAGGTGGGCCTAGGAGTTACACACTTTGGGTTTGAGTCCTATCCTTATCACCTATCAGCTGTGCATCCTTAGGCCCAGCTAATAAGTGTTCAATGCTTTTTCTTCAACTCTAATGTAATACTTTATCTAACCTTGTGAGGATTAACGAGATATGCATGTTAAACCCTTAGAATCCCTAGCACATAAGAAGTACTCAATATAGTTCCTAGTGTGCTTATTATGGCACAAGTTCACTGTGCACTTGTTACCAACTTGTTTGCAGCTGGTGAGACAGAACACACTCATATGCAACAAGTTAAATGAAGTAGATTTATTACCTACAAACAGGCAGAAAGTGATAAAAGAAGCCTAGAGCCCGGGTGCGGTGGCTCACGCCTGTAATCCCAGCACTTTGGGAGGCCGAGGCAGGTGGATCACGAGGTCAGGAGATCGAGACCATCCTGGCTAACATGGTGAAAACCCATCTCTACTAAAAATACAAAAAATTAGCTGGGTGTGGTGGAGGGCACCTGTAGTCCCAGCTACTCGGGAGGCTGAGGCAGGAGAATGGCGTGAACCCGGGAGGTGGAGCTTGCAGTGAGCTGAGATCATGCCTCTGCACTCCAGCCTGGGCAACAGAGCAAGACTCTGTCTAGGATACATTGTGAGACAGTCCCCCAAAGTTCAAGAAACCTTCCTGGGGCAAATGGTGCCTCAACTCCACGTGTCCCACTTGTGCTACAGCTGAAGGACCCAGAAAGGCAGCCTCTTCTGGATTATATACCTCAGGGGCAATGTGGCTCACTAAGCAAAACTTCAAAGAACATCCTGCTTCCAGGGGAGAGAGGAACAAAGCCTAAGCTGTACTAGGCAGTTCTTGCCTAACTCAAAATGTTACATTCCCTAGGAGGGACAGGAATAAGGCCTGGGCTATTCCATGCAGTTCCTCCCTTCCTCAGGATATTGCACTTTCAGCACATTCTAGTTACTCTTAAGAACTACAAATAAGAAGGTGAGAACTTGGTCAGTCCAAGGCCACCTGGAGAACAGTCCTGCACTTATATAAATATTTTGACTTTGCTTGGAATCAAAACACAACATTATAAATTTCTTATAGATAACCATTGAACTCCTAGAAAGACCTAAGTTTGAGAAACATGAATGTACACTAAAACCAGAAGAAGCAGCCTCCTTGAACCCTTTTGCTGTTCACAACCTAATATGAGCCCTCTAGATTGTGGCTTTTAATCTTTCAAGCTTCATGATTTATTTGTAATAGTTGAATTTTTGGTAATACATTTTAAGAGATTAAAAGGTAACCACTGATATAAAGAACAAGTTTCAAAATGGAAAAAGCTCCTTATATTAGTTCTAGAACATGGGGCTGGACAACACCGTATACCTCAGTAAATACGTGCAATTCATTTTTACTACTAGAGAGGGAACACACTATTATAATGGCACCTGTCAGAACAATGAGCCAAGAAAAAAATTGTGTGACATGTTGTAGAGGAGTAAAGAGCACTCAATCTTCTGTAGGTAAGAGGCATTGACAACATTCAACTGATGCCAGAGAAATGTCACAAGTTTAGTGGAACATGGAAGGACTTAGCCTTGGGGTTACATTAGTACATGGTCAGCGCAGTAAGCCATTCTACACAAATGGTGACAGAATGCTAAATGGTGATCATTTTAGGAATCTGAGAACCACATGCATCTTTAGTAAGAGTGCAAATAAATTGTGCACATTGACCAAAATTTGGCAGAGAGCTCAGCACACAGCCGCATGCTGGGGCCCATAATTTGAGGATCACTCCTGCCCTAGCTCCATGGTTCTCAACCTTGGCTGCATGTTACAGATATCTGAGGAACTTTAAAAAATGTACTCATGTTTGAGCCCACTCCAGACATTCTCAATTGATTGGTATGATGAGTGGCTGAGGGTCAGGCTTTTTAAAGTTTTCCCGGGGCTTCTAATGGGCAGTCAGGGTTGAGAAAGACCATTGCAGATATTACTACTATACTGATAAGAAGAATAAAGGAGTGCTGGACTCAAGGAAGTTTGTGCCAAAGAAGACAAAGGGCATTTTGCTCCAATTAACCTTATTTATACTTCTTCCAATAAAACCGTATCTCTTAGTAATGGGGATAGTTTTTTCTTATCCTTGTATTATGTAAATTCTTTTCTGAAGATAGGAGACGAATCTCCACTCTCTCTGAAAGATAGAGTGGTCCACTAATAAACTTCTGGTCAACTCTAGAAGACTATTCAAGAGAGCACATATTGGCTGAACTCCTCTTAGGAACAAGGCATTGGCAAGTGTAATGAGTGGGAAAGAGGCCATATAAATATAATCCTGGGGAGAGGGACTTATTCATCACAGAATGTTTTTTATTTATGAAAATTGCAAAATAACCTAAATGTTCCTCAACAGGGAATGGTGTTCTACACAATGGAACACTGTAGTTAACATATATGAACTGGAGCTACAGCTCTCAAAATAATTATCAACATGTGAAGCAAAAAGGTAAGTGGCAGAAGCATATGTACTACGTGTTAATAAAGTGCTCTTTAGATAAAGTTTGAAAACATGCATGATAATAGTGTATACTGTTTTGGGACATAAAATGGAATAAATGAGAAAATGTGTGTGAAACCATTTATACCAAATTTGGGATGGAGGTAACTTCTGGGCCATGTAAGCTCCAGGAAAGTAGGGGCTTTCTTTCATTTACTGATGTGCATCCAATCCTAGAATAGGGCTTAGCACTTAGTAATGACTGATAAATATTTGCTAGCTAAAGCAATAAATAAATGGAATCAGGGATGGATTTGCAAGGCCTTTAATTGTCAACATGACTTTTATTAAAAAAATACCATGAAGTTTGGCAAAATGCAAACATTTGACAGAACTTGATGAGTACTTCGGTGTCCATTAGATTATTATTTTGACCTTTTGTATTGGCTTGAAATATTTCACTGACATTAAAAAAAGGGGGTAGGTGCAGAACAGACAAGAATTAGTATGATTGGTGGAAACAGGGTAAAGGAAAGGGGGGATTTCAAAATGACAGATTTCAAGTCTGAGTTGACTGGAGAATAGCAGTGCCTTTAAGAGTTTCAACTGCTAGAAGAAAATCAGGAATGAGACTGAGGGAGGCAATACCACTTTTGGATGCATGATATTTAAAATTATGACTGAACCTCATCTAGAAATGCCCCCAAACCCACTGAAAATGCTCATTCTGACATCATCAGTAGTTTTCGGGGAAAAAAAGTCACAGGATATAGTTTAAGAGCTTCACCCTGTTTTTTTCCCCAAAACACGTTTAGACCACAAAATCAGAAGCTGAAAAAGCTGTCCCTGGAAATGCAATATTAATGAAGGGACCTGCCATTTGACTCATAGTTGATACCCGATTGCCTTATAAAAAAACAATGGATAAAAATTCTTTGCAACTGAAGGTGGACAGCCCTGAAGGAGGAGCAACTGGAGGGCTATGCCCTTCTGGGTCCATGGAGCATGATTATCTTGGGCCAGCGCAAAATTGGCCTGCACAAATAGTACAGGACCCCATCAACTGTTTTTGGGTTTAATTTCTGCCTGTTCTTCCCCTCCCCATCTCCAAATGATGAGTGGGGCCACCAGAGTCCAGACAAACCTTTTGTACTCGGCTATCTGAACTTGGTCCTCAGGGGCTGTACTTCAGCAGTCTGACTCTTAACAGTAGGGCATTAAGTCAGGGTGGAATATAAACTCTTCTCCGAGAGTCAAGAGTCCTGAAGTCTTGTCCTGGTTCTGTCAAAAATCATCTGATAAGCTTGGATACATTTCTTAACAACTTTGAGTATTATCAAGGATTTGCTCTTGAAAAAACTCTGAACTCTCCGGCAGGTATTAGAAATAGATTGCATCGTTGTGCCTTTGTTGTGGGATTTATAGTAGTTGCTTGGAAAAGTGTATTGAAAATAATTGAGAAATGTCGTTTGGCTCCAGTGGAAAAGTGGCTATGATTGATCAGCACTGTCTGGTCACGGGCCTGGGGTGGTGATTAGCACTGTCTGATATGGGCCGGGTCTGCATCGGTGGTCAAATGATAGTCCTGCGTTTGGCCTTCTTGAGCTAGGGAATTCTATAAATGCCAATTTTCAAGGGGTTAGGAGGCACAGGGAGAGTTTCCAGTAGGGGCAGAAAATCATTACTTACACTACTTTACCCCATCCCACTCCCACAAAATACACAAGTTCCCCTCTTGGCAGATGAACAACATCGAAACTAGAGAGCGTTAGCAAAACAAAACAAATCAGTATTCACCCAAGGATGAATCCACAGCAACTCTATGGGATTTTCTCTATGTTCAATCTGCAGTGCCATCTACTGAATCGGACAGGAAATAATGCAAAGACTGTAAATGTAGGCCAGATGACAATGAAGGAAAATGTTTTGCTTGTTATTTAAGGCCATATATTTTAATCTCATAATTTGCCTGAACTTAATTATAGTGCTTTGATTGAGCTCTTTGGAGAGGTTCTCAAAGCCATCTTTAAAAATTCAGTATAAATAACAGTCATTCATAAGTATCTTGTCAATACATGTTAAATCATTTGTTTTCCTTTTTTGGGGGTTGGGGGTGTTTGTTTTTAAGAAATAGGTCTCGCAGTCTTATTCTGTCGCCCAGATTGGAGTGCGGTGGTGTCATCATAGCTCACTGTAGCCTCAAATTCCTGGGCTCAAGTCATTCTCCTGCCTCAGCCTCTGAAGTAGCTGGGATGACAGGCTTAAGCCACAGTGCCTGGCTGTTTCCTTTCATAAAACTACTATTTTAAATGATAGAGTTTAAGGTTAAAATATCAAAACCCAAAAGTACACTTCTGATGTCGCTGAAGTCACAAAGACCAACGTGTCTTACTTGTATGTTATTTTAGGAGGTAAAGAAGTCTGGGTGAGAGAAGAAAGGAGGAAATTAATGTCCATTAAGGGTCTATTAGGTTTTGCTCCAAATTGGTTTTTTCAGCAGTGTTTATGTTAGTGCCATGAAAAAAGATCTATGATCCAATATGTTTGGGAATTGCTATAATAGTCCCTCTCTTGAAGATTTACCATGCACATTAGGACAACACAGGTTTCCAGAAGCTCTGAAGGCAAGAAACCTGTTTAAGTTTGTCTAATTCAGTGTTTCTTACATTTTGTTGAACATGGCCTGTTTATTTTAATGTGTTCCTAATACTGGTCTCTCAGGTGCCAGATACTGTGCTAGGTGCTTCAGCCATGTTAACTGACTACACCTCCTTACAGCCTTGTGATGTTATTCCTGTTTTACAAAGGAGGTCGTAGGAGTTGAGACAGTTGAAGCAACCTGTACAAAGCATATAGTTAGAAAACGGCAGTGCTAGAATTAAAACCCAGGCCTGCCTGACTTCTAAGCTCATGCTATTCCCACTGAATTATGTGGCCTCTCAATAGGTCATTTTGGTTTTCACGTGGTTGAGGTCAAGATCATCTGCTTGACAAGCAGAGTCACAAGAGCCCCGCTTTTCAGTTCACATTTCCCTCAGATAGAGACATTTTAAAGGTTCTTGGAGAAGCAAGTGATTTGTTCCTTTGAATGTTGGAAATTGTATCCTGTTTGTGATGAGTGGTCTTTGTGTGTCACTCCTCAAAAACACAGCCATTTGCTACTCCTAAAGTTGGCCCTGTTTTGAGGGATACTTGGAGAGAAAGAATGTCTGCAAGGAATTCTTAATTTGGATAAGATATATCACCTCTAGGTCTCTACTAAGCTTTGGGTTTCTTAGCCATGAAAGCAGAATTTATGACTCAGTTATCTGGGATTCAACTTTCAAAGCCTCTCTCTTGAAGAGATCACAGATTTTGTACCTTACCAATAAGAAACAAATATTAAAGAACGGGCAACTCTAGAAGGTCACTTGCCCAGAGCTAATTTTTTAAGATGACTATTTGGGTCCTCTGTATCTGAAAGTTGGTTGAGAGCTTCCCTTCAGGATAGGGGACAGGACAAGGTGGGCTCTTTGGATCCTGGCTGTGTCCCTCACTCTCTGTGCCTCTGTGGCTCAGTTTCTCCACATATCAACAGGAAATAGTGTATCTTATGTCTTTGGGCTGAACTGAGTACCAGATGAGATCCTGGATATTTCATTCTCTTATTCCAAAGTATTATGGGTCTATAAAACCCTACAAAGACAACTATGAAGCAGAGCTAGGAAAGCAGATGACAAGATTTATGAAGTATGTAGAGGAAACTTGAGTGTCTGCCTCATGTTGTAGACTTCATTTGTACTGTCCCCTGGCTTCAATTCTTCAAATTGTGGACTTAGAAAAGGGGGATGAAAAAGTTTGAGGAGATAGGAAGAAAGCTTAGACTTTGGATTAGAAATCTTATTATGGAACATTATGAAAATAATTGTATCTTTTCATCCCAATTGTATGTTTGGTTTGAATTTAGGTGCTAGTGTAGGCTTTTTGGCCCCTCTCTTCCCTTTAGGGTTCCCAAGTTAGAAGATCTTTCCTTATTCTTCTTCTCTTTCCAGGGGAAGCTATAGAACTCTGTGGCTAGAAGTGAGCTGTGGATGATGTTCACTTTCAAGATGATTGTGCAATCCTCCATGTTCAGAATCTGCCTGTAAGCTGCTGTGGCCTTGAGAGGGTGGTGAACTTGGAGGAAGGATTTTCATAAAATGGCATAGAATGGGAGAATAGTGAACAACTGCGCCAGGGACCTGAGAGCAAGGGGCAAAGCTCTTGAGATTCCAGGGCAAATGGGCCATAGATCTACTTGCTTTAGGAGTTGAGGAGCGTGGTAGAAGGAAAAATGTACTCCTAGAGTGAAGCTCCTCCAGAAAACCCCTCTCGGTTTTGGAGGAAATCATTTAAACACCACACCCTGTACTCGATGGGGAAGGAGCTCACTCTGGTAGAGGGTTGAGGTGAGGTACACTGTTGGTGTGGAGGGGCTGCTGCGTGTGTTAGTGTGTGGTGGTCCTCAGCTAGGCTTCTAGCCTGGCCTCCTCTGGACTATCTCTCAGCTCCAGGAGGAGGGAGGCTGAAACAAGTGATTCAGTTTAACAGAGGGGCTGTGGGTTCAGACGATTTGAGAAGCAGGTGTCAGGCATTTCATCAATAGCAGGGCCCCATAATGAGCTGGGAGCTGTTTCTTCACTGTGGATGATATGGCCTGGCTAGATACCCACAGGCCTGTGGTGTAAATATCTCCTTAGGGTTTGCCATACACTCCGCAATGCATCTCATCCTATCCCCGATCCCTCCCACACCACAGGGTTCTGCAGGCTCATATGGCCCCAGTGGCAGGCCGGCTTGTATCGCATCCTGTAGATTGGCCAGAGCAGTATGTCTAGGAGTGGAATATTCTCTCTCTAGAAACAAAGAGGACCACCAGGCATTGGGCTTTTATTTTCTTTCTTCGGGGAGACTGTTGTTCAACAACACTGGCTCAGGTGAATAGCAGTGAGCATTAGGCGGGTTTGTGGACCTGGTGGGGCCCCAGTAAGCCAGACTTTAGCCAGTTCCCATTTATTACTTGATACACGATAAGCTCCACTTTAAGAGGTGATAATGATGATGCTTTGATGATTTTCCAGGAGTTAATATCAATTCAAATCATATATCCAATAATCTCCAAAGTCTCCAGGTATTTTCCATATTCCAGGAAAATCTAAGTATTTCTGCTTCAATCAGTGTGGGCTTTTGCTTTTTCAGGTTCCAAAAAGTTACCTGACGTAGGCAGAATAATGCCCCCTCCCCCTAAAGGTGTCTATATCCTAATCCCCAGAACTTGTGAACATATTATTTTACATGGCAAAATGAACTTTGCAGGTACGGATAAATCAAGGATCTTGGGATAGGGAGATTATCCTGTATTATTCAGGTGTATCCCAGTATCCCATTATAACCACAAGGGTCCCTGTAAGTGAAAAACAGAAGTAGGATGGTTAGAGAGGAAGAGAAATTTGAAGATGCTACACTTGATTTTGAAGATGGATGAAGGGGCCATGAACCAAAAAACATAAGCAGGCTCTAGACACCAAAGAAGATGAAGAAACAGATTCTCCCTTAGAGTCTCCAGAAGGTATGCAGCTTGCCAACACCTTCATTTCAGCCCAATAAGACCTATTTCAATCTTCTGATCTCCGCAACTGTAAGTTACATAATTTGTGTTGTGTTAGGCTATTAAGGTTGTGGTAATGTGTTACATCAACAAGGGGAAACTAGTATCCCACTCAGTAGTAAGTTTGCCCCTTGCCCAGGGACCCTTCCCAGGGCATTAAATCCTGCATCTCAAGAAAGTGCCTTCAAGTCCATGAATCCTTCCTTTTCCAATCTTATGCTTTGGCCTCTTGATCAAGCCAAAGCCCAATCCAATCCAATCCCAGCTCCTGTGTGTACCTATTAGGTAATTCTTGCCATTCCTTTGAAGTATATATAATCCTTTCCCTCTTATGAAGCCCAGTGTGTCCTGAGCTGGGTTATGTTGGATATAATCGTACCCACTGGGGTGGTGTGGGAGTAAGAAGAGGAGATGGGAGCATGTCTTTTGGAAGTTACCTGTTGCCTTGTGGAGTTAAAGCTTCTGCAGTGTCTTCCACATAAGTGAAGTGCTGGTTCTTACTGTGGTGCAGTGGACCACCTCTGCAAGGTCTGGATAGTCTCCACAGCCAAAATCCTTGTGGCCATCCACTCAGATATCCCCATCCCATATTCTAGGGTTCCATCTTTTCCTAACAAGAGTCCTGGCCTTAGTATAACTGACCTACTTTGGCTGTGTATTTAAATGTCTCTGGAGTTCTGAATTTCTAACTATCAAGTTCTGAATCTGCTCCTTGGCTATGTCTTCTTTCTTATTGTAAGAGATAAATTAACAAAGAGGCTCCATGGTTTCCTCACTTAGCTTGTAGCTGGTTGCCAATCATCCTCACTTTCACATGATGTCCCTGTGAAGCATTATAATAACTTGATAACTATTTACCAGCTCTGCTGCCTTTGCACGTGTAGGTCCCAAATATCTTTCAAATGCCCAAATCATTGAGCTGTTCCCACTGAATCATTGAACTGTGACTAGGGCATCTTCCCAGGTCAACATCAATGAAAACTTCAGCAGTTGGCCTGTCACCTGTGCCAGGGACTATCTGTACTTGATATTCTATTTGGGATGCAGTCCTTCTTGCCAAATGGGTGGTGAGTGAGCCAGTCCTGGAACCCCATTATATTACCTGTTTTCCTGGACCACTTATGGTACCACCTGTGTCTTTCAAGGAGCAGAAGCTGAGATGGGCTCAGGCGTGCTAGAGATTTAATGGAAAAACACCTATTTAGGGTAAAGGGGAAAGGAGCAGAAACAGCTTGGTGAACCTTCAGACTGAAGTGCAGATATGGTATTTGTGAAAGGAGAGATGGAGGAAGGCATGATTGAAAAGGAAGATCCTCACACTACAGTGCAGTCTTGAGAAAGCATTAGTCAGGCTGGCGAGGAGTTCCTCAGCAAAGAATGCTTGATAAAGGGAACTTGTGTTGGGCAAGAATGGCTCAGCTCTTGTCCTTGTGCTGTGCTTAGTCATTTTTGGGGGGTAACCCAGGGAAAGTATGATCTTGTTATTGTTACTGGCAAATCCATATGGGCCAGCAGCAACCTCAATTTTCACCTCCTCAGAAGAAAGAATTTGACTGAGGGGCATAAGACAGAAGGAGAGACCGAGGCAAGTTTTAAAGCAGGAATGAAAGGAAGTAAGAAGCGGGCCAACTGGGCAACTTCAGAGATCAAGTGTGTGGTTTGACCTTTTGACTTGGAGTTTTGTACATTGGCATTCTTCTGGGGTCTTGTGTCCCTTCTCCACTGATTCTTCTCTTGGGTTGGGCTGTCCACATGTGCAGTGACCTGCTAGCACTTGGGAAATGAGCATGTGCAGTGTGTTTATTGGAGTTGGATGCATGCTCACTTAAGGTGTTCTTCTCTTTCCGATAGAAGGATCCTAGAAGGTCATATACCAGTTAAACTCTACCATTTGCCTCTTAATGCACATGCTTGAGCCCACTCACCCAACTCCTGAGATCTTGTTGGGAAGCTGCTGATCACCAGATTCAGTGTTTCTATCTATTGGGAGTCTGCCTTTCCCTGGCACCAGCTGTGATCAATTATTATTTTAGAGAGACAGCTAACAACTGCCTGATCATCACGTGATAGTGGTGTAACATTTTTGGTGTGTGTGGGAGTAGTGGGAGCCTTCTCCTGCCCTGCTCATGTCTGACTAGTTACCTACTGTAACAGTATGAACAATGTGGCAGATCCAACTATGTTCACTGTGGCAGATTCTCTTAAAGGAAGTCTGAGTGGCACTCCTCCATGGCCACCCCACTGGTTAATAACCTCAGCTCTGGAGTCAGCATTTCTGGATTTGAAACTTGGTTATGCCACTCATTGGCTATGTGATTATTGGCAAGGTACTTAATTTCTTTAAACTATAGTTATCATATCTTAAAGCATGAGGTTTATAGTAATTATGTCATAGGCAAGCAGTGAGACTTAAAGAGTTAACACATGCAAAATGCATGCAACATGCGTGGCATACAGAAGGGGCATAATAAATGGTAACTAAACAAATAAAATAGGATTGATGGCTCTAGAGCCTGTTCTTATCTTTTCTTTAAGTCTACCTGTTACTCTTGGATGTGAACTAAAGAAGTCATTGTAATGTAGTAGGAGAAGGAATTCAGTTTCAGTGATAGGACTGAAGAATTCCTTGAAAAGGAGATTTTATTGTATTTGAGTTAAACTCTAAAGTAGGAGTTAACTTTTGACAAATGGGAATGGCTAAGAAGATAAAGGAGACAAAAAAAGGAGGTGGATATTGGGGAGAAATTTCAGGTGGAAGAAAAGCCTTATTGGTAGGGGAGCAGAAAAAACATTTACTGAAAATCCCAGAGAAGATGCAGCACATGAGGGAAGTGGACAAAGGCGAGATGACACCTTTACCAAGGTTACTCCAGACTTTATATTTGAATTCCTTTCAGTCATTTGGGAAATGTAAGTAAAAATTTGAATTCCTTATAAACTGCTTCTTGAATGTGACTCTGTTCTGAGACTGAACTGAAAGGGACCAGGTTTTGTCATGGCAAAACAGGCTGGCTGTGGATATTGAATATAGTCCTTATCTGGGAATAGTGCACTTATATTTGTGGCATAAACCAAAGAATAATGGGAGGAGAATTTTGGACCAGATGGGAGATGACTTCTGACTACTTCTATAGACCACACTCAAGGGTTTAAGAATGTGGCAAATGAAAGTCTGTCTTCAAGATAAGATATTTAGCTGCACACAAAATGTTAACTCTCATTATTTTGAATCTTAAAGATTTCCAGGAGGAGCCAAGATGGCCGAATAGGAACAGCTCCGGTCTACAGCTCCCAGCGTGAGCGATGCAGAAGACCGGTGATTTCTGCATTTCCATCTGAGGTACCGGGTTCATCTCACTAGGGAGTGCCAGACAGTGGGCGCAGGCCAGTGGGTGCGCGCACCGTGCGCGAGCCGAAGCAGGGCGAGGCATTGCCTCACCTGGGAAGCGCAAGGGGTCAGGGAGTTCCTTTTCCCAGTCAAAGAAAGGGGTGATGGACGCACCTGGAAAATCGGGTCACTCCCACCCGAATATTGCGCTTTTCAGACCGGCTTAAAAAACGGCGCACCACGAGACTATATCCCACACCTGGCTCGGAGGGTCCTACGCCCACGGAATCTCGCTGATTGCTAGCACAGCAGTCTGAGATCAAACTGCAAGGCGGCAGCGAGGCTGGGGGAGGGGCGCCTGCCATTGCCCAGGCTTGCTTAGGTAAACAAAGCGGCAGGGAAGCTCCAACTCGGTGGAGCCCACCACAGCTCAAGGAGGCCTGCCTGCCTTTGTAGGCTCCACCTCTGGGGGCAGGGCACAGACAAACAAAAAGAGAGCAGTAACCTCTGCAGACTTAAATGTCCCTGTCTGACAGCTTTGAAGAGAGCAGTGGTTCTCCCAGCACGCAGCTGGAGATCTGAGAACGGGCAGACTGCCTCCTCAAGTGGGTCCGTGACCCCTGACCCCTGAGCAGCCTAACTGGGAGGCACCCCCCAGCAGGGGCACACTGACACCTCACACGGCAGGGTATTCCAACAGACCTGCAGCTGAGGGTCCTGTCTGTTAGAAGGAAAACTAACAAACAGAAAGGACATCCACACCGAAAACCCATCTGTACATCACCATCATCAAAGACCAAAAGTAGATAAAACCACAAAGATGAGGAAAAAACAGAACAGAAAAACTGGAAACTCTAAAACGCAGAGCACCTCTCCTCCTCCAAAGGAATGCAGTTCCTCACCAGCAATGGAACAAAGCTGGATGGAGAATGATTTTGACGAGCTGAGAGAAGAAGGCTTCAGACGATCAAATTACTCTGAGCTACGGGAGGATATTCAAACCAAAGGCAAAGAAGTTGAAAACTTTGAAAAAAATTTAGACGAATGTATAACTAGAATAACCAATACAGAGAAGTGCTTAAAGGAGCTGATGGAGCTGAAAACCAAGGCTCGAGAATTACGTGAAGAATGCAGAAGCCTCAGGAGCTGATGCGATCAACTGGAAGAAAGGGTATCAGCAATGGAAGATGAAAAGAATGACATGAAGTGAGAAGGGAAGTTTAGAGAAAAAAGAATAAAAGAAATGAGCAAAGCCTCCAAGAAATATGGGACTATGTGAAAAGACCAAATCTACGTCTGATTGGTGTACCTGAAAGTGATGCGGAGAATGGAACCAAGTTGGAAAACACTCTGCAGGATATTATCCAGGAGAACTTCCCCAATCTAGCAAGGCAGGCCAACGTTCAGATTCAGGAAATACAGAGAACGCCACAAAGATATTCCTCGAGAAGAGCAACTCCAAGACACATAATTGTCAGATTCACCAAAGTTGAAATGAAGGAAAAATTTTAAGGGCAGCCAGAGAGAAAGGTCGGGCTACCCTCAAAGGGAAGCCCATCAGACTAACAGCGGATCTCTCGGCAGAAACCCTACAAGCCAGAAGACAGTGGAGGCCAATATTAAACATTCTTAAAGAAAAGAATTTTCAACCCAGAATTTCATATCCAGCCAAACTAAGCTTCATAAGTGAAAGAGAAATAAAATACTTTACAGACAAGCAAATGCTGACCGATTTTGTCACACCAGGCCTGCCCTAAAAGAGCTCCTGAAGGAAGCGCTAAACATGGAAAGGAACAACCGGTACCAGCCGCTGCAAAATCATGCCAAAATGTAAAGACCATCGAGACTAGGAAGAAACTGCATCAACTAACGAGCAAAATCACCAGCTAACATCATAATGACAGGATCAAATTCACACATAACAATATTAACTTTAAATGTAAATGGACTAAATTCTCCAATTAAAAGACACAGACTGGCAAGTTGGATAAAGAGTCAAGACCCATCAGTGTGCTGTATTCAGGAAACCCATCTCACATGCAGAGACACACATAGGCTCAAAATAAAAGGATGGAGGAAGATCTACCAAGCCAATGGAAAACAAAAAAAGGCAGGGGTTGCAATCCTAGTCTCTGATAAAACAGACTTTAAACCAACAAAGATCAAAAGAGACAAAGAAGGCCATTACATAATGGTAAAGGGATCAATTCAACAAGAGGAGCTAACTATCCTAAATATATATGCACCCAATACAGGAGCACCCAGATTCATAAAGGAAGTCCTGAGTGACCTACAAAGAGACTTAGACTCCCACACATTAATAATGGGAGACTTTAACACCCCACTGTCAACATTAGACAGATCAACGAGACAGAAAGTCAACAAGGATACCCAGGAATTGAACTCAACTCTGCACCAAGCGGACCTAATAGACATCTACAGAACTCTCCACCCCAAATCAACAGAATATACATTTTTTTCAGCACCACACCACACCTATTCCAAAATTGACCACATACTTGGAAGTAAAGCTCTCCTCAGCAAATGTAAAAGAACAGAAATTATAACAAACTATCTCTCAGACCACAGTGCAATCAAACTAGAACTCAGGATTAAGAATCTCACTCAAAGCCGCTCAACTACATGGAAACTGAACAACCTGCTCCTGAATGACTACTGGGTACATAACGAAATGAAGGCAGAAATAAAGATGTTCTTTGAAACCAATGAGAACAAAGACACAACATACCAGAATCTCTGGAACGCATTCAAAGCAGTGTGTAGAGGGAAATTTATAGCACTAAATGTCCACAAGAGAAAGCAGGAAAGATCCAAAATTGACACCCTAACATCACAATTAAAAGAACTAGAAAAGCAAGAGCAAACACATTCAAAAGCTAGCAGAAGGCAAGAAATAACTAAAATCCAAGCAGAACTGAAGGAAATAGAGACACAAAAAACCCTTCAAAAAATCAATGAATCCAGGAGCTGGTTTTTTGAAAGGATCAACAAAATTGATAGACCACTAGCAAGACTAATAAAGAAAAAAAGAGAGAAGAATCAAATAGACGCAATAAAAAATGATAAAGGGGATATCACCACCGATCCCACAGAAATACAAACTACCATCAGAGAATACTACAAAAACCTCTACGCAAATAAACTAGAAAATCTAGAAGAAATGGATACATTCCTCGACACATACACTCTCCCAAGACTAAACCAGGAAGAAGTTGAATCTCTGAATAGACCAATAACAGGAGCTGAAATTGTGGCAATAATCAATAGTTTACCAACCAAAAAGAGTCCAGGACCAGATGGATTCACAGTGGAATTCTACCAAAGGTACAAGGAGGAGCTGGTACCATTCCTTCTGAAA
Source organism: Pan paniscus (assembly GCF_029289425.2). Lineage (NCBI taxonomy): Eukaryota > Metazoa > Chordata > Mammalia > Primates > Hominidae > Pan > Pan paniscus. Next base: position 62,471,269 of record NC_073257.2, on the reverse strand, counting down.
CTACTCCAATAGAAAAAGAGGGAATCCTCCCTAACTCATTTTATGAGGCCAGCATCATTCTGATACCAAAGCCAGGCAGAGACACAACCAAAAAAGAGAATTTTAGACCAAGATCCTTGATGAACATTGATGCAAAAATCCTCAATAAAATACTGGCAAACCGAATCCAGCAGCACATCAAAAAGCTTATCCACCATGATCAAGTGGGCTTCATCCCTGGGATGCAAGGCTGGTTCAATATACGCAAATCAATAAATGTAATCCAGCATATAAACAGAGCCAAAGACAAAAACCACATGATTATCTCAATAGATGCAGAAAAAGCCTTTGACAAAATTCAACAACCCTTCATGCTAAAAACTGTCAATAAATTAGGTATTGATGGGACGTATTTCAAAATAGTAAGAGCTATCTATGACAAACCCACAGCCAATATCATGCTGAATGGGCAAAAACTGGAAGCATTCCCTTTGAAAACTGGCACAAGACAGGGATGCCCTCTCTCACCGCTCCTATTCAACGTAGTGTTGGAAGTTCTGGCCAGGGCAATCAGGCAGGAGAAGGAAATAAAGGGTATTCAATTAGGAAAAGAGGAAGTCAAATTGTCCCTGTTTGCAGATGACATGATTGTATATCTAGAAAACCCCATCGTCTCAGCCCAAAATCTCCTTAAGCTGATAAGCAACTTCAGCAAAGTCTCAGGATACAAAATCAATGTACAAAAATCACAAGCATTCCTATACACAAACAACAGACAAACAGAGAGCCAAATCATGAGTGAACTCCCATTCACAATTGCTTCAAAGAGAATGAAATACCTAGGAATCCAACTTACAAGGAATGTGAAGGACCTCTTCAAGGAGAACTACAAACCACTGCTCAAGGAAATAAAAGAGGATACAAACAAATGGAAGAACATTCCATGCTCATGGGTAGGAAGAATCAATATCGTGAAAATGGCCATACTGCCCAAGGTAATTTACAGATTCAATGCCATCCCCATCAAGCTACCAATGACTTTCTTCACAGAATTGGAAAAAACTACTTTAAAGTTCATATGGAACCAAAAAAGAGCCCACATCACCAAGTCAATCCTAAGCCAAAAGAACAAAGCTGGAGGCATCACACTACCTGACTTCAAACTATACTAGAAGGCTACAGTAACCAAAACAGCATGGTACTGGTACCAAAACAGAGATATAGATCAATGGAACAGAACAGAGCCCTCAGAAATAACGCCACTTACCTACAACTATCTGATCTTTGACAAACCTGACAAAAACAAGCAATGGGGAAAGGATTCCCTATTTAATAAATGGTGCTGGGAAAACTGGCTAGCCATATGGAGAAAGCTGAAACTGGATCCCTTCCTTACACCTAATACAAAAATCAATTCAAGATGGATTAAAGATTTAAACGTTAGACCTAAAACCATAAAAACCCTAGAAGAAAACCTAGGCATTACCATTCAGGACATAGGCGTGGGCAAGGACTTCATGTCCAAAACACCAAAAGCAATGGCAACAAAAGACAAAATTGACAAATGGGATCTAATTAAACTACAGAGCTTCTGCACAGCAAAAGAAACTACCATCAGAGTGAACAGGCAACCTACAACATGGGAGAAAATTTTCGCAACCTACTCATCTGACAAAGGGCTAATATCCAGAATCTACAATGAACTCAAACAAATTTACAAGAAAAAAACAAACAACCCCATCAAAAAGTGGGCGAAGGACATGAACAGACACTTCTCAAAAGAAGACATTTATGCAGCCAAAAAACACATGAAAAAATGCTCATCATCACTGGCCATCAGAGAAATGCAAATCAAAACCACTATGAGATATCATCTCACACCAGTTAGAATGGCAATCATTAAAAAGTCAGGAAACAACAGGTGCTGGAGAGGATGTGGAGAAATAGGAACACTTTTACACTGTTGGTGGGACGGTAAACTAGTTCAACCATTATGGAAGTCAGTGTGGTGATTCTTCAGGGATCTAGAACTAGAAATACCATTTGACCCAGCCATCCCATTACTGGGTATATACCCAAATGACTATAAATCATGCTGCTATAAAGACACATGCACACGTATGTTTACTGCGGCATTATTCACAATAGCAAAGACTTGGAACCAACCCAAATGTCCAACAATGATAGAGTGGATTAAGAAAATGTGACACATATACACCATGGAATACTATGCATCCATAAAAAATGATGAGTTCATGTCATTTGTAGGGACATGGATGAAACTGGAAACCATCATTCTCAGTAAACTATCGCAAGAACAAAAAACCAAACACCGCATATTCTCACTCATAGGTGGGAATTGAACAATGAGATCACATGGACACAGGAAGGGGAATATCACACTCTGGGGACTGTGGTGGGGAGGGGGGAGGGGGTAGGGATAGCATTGGGAGATATACCTAATGCTAGATGACGAGTTAGTGGGTGCAGCGCACCAGCATGGCACATGTATACATATGTAACTAACCTGCACAATGTGCACATGTACCCTAAAACTTAAAGTATAATAAAAAATTTAAAAAAAAATAAAAATAAAAAAAGATTTCCAAATTAGATTACATATTTCCTTACTTGATTAAATATAGGACTGTAAGAATAATTCAGTCTCCCTTAATGGCCCAGTGTCATCATTGTGGACATTAGTTATTATGCAAGGTTGTACAGGGTAAAGACTTTGGAACTTAAAGTGCATCAGGCTTTTTGCCCCAGTGCTAATAGCACTACACACATTCAAGAGATTTTTTTTAAATTATTAATTCTTCTTTAGTCCCTTTTCTGCTGCCAATTCTTTATAATAGGCTCATTTCTAGTCTCCCAATTGTCAGGGTAGGGGCTTAATAGTAGCTCTACCTCTTTTTCTGAAGTAAGGAAAAGGGTCTTTGTGAGCATAGTCTGTGTGTGTGTGTGTGTGTGTGTGTGTTTTTAATACTTTGAGTTTTAGGGTACATGTGCACAACGTGCAGGTTTGTTACATATGTATACATGTGCCATGTTGGTGTGCTGCATCCATTAACTCGTCATTTACGTTAGGTATATCTCCTAATGCTATCCCTCCCCCCTTCCCCCCACCCCAAAACAGACCCGATGTGTGATGTTCCCCTTCCTGTGTCCATGTGTTCTCATTGTTCAATTACCACCTATGAGTGAGAACATGCGGTGTTTGTTTTTTTGTCCTTGCGATAGCTTGCTGAGAATGATGGTTTCCAGTTTCATCCATGTCCCTACAAAGGATGTGAACTCATAATTTTTATGGCTGCATAGTATTCCATGGTGTATATGTGCCACATTTTCTTAATCCAGTCTATCACTGTTGGACATTTGGGTTGGTTCCAAGTCTTTGCTATTGTGAATAGTGCTGCAATAAACATACGTGTGCATGTGTCTTTATAGCAGCATGATTTATAATCCTTTGGGTATATACCCAGTAATGGGGTGGCTGGGTCAAATGGTATTTCTAGTTCTAGATCCCTGAAGAATCACCACACTGACTTCCACAATGGTTGAACTAGTTTACAGTCCCACCAACAGTGTAAAAGTGTTCCTATTTCTCCACATTCTCTCCAGCACCTGTTGTTTCCTGACTTTTTAATGATCACCATTTTAACTGGTGTGAGATAGTATCTCATTGTGGTTTTGATTTGCATTTCTCTGATGGCCAGTGATGATGAGCATTTTTTCATGTGTCTTTTGGCTGCATAAATGTCTTCTTTTGAGAAGTGTCTGTTCATATCCTTCACCCACTTTTGATGGGGTTTTTTTTTTCTTCTTGTAAATTTGTTTGAGTTCATTGTAGATTCTGGATAATAGCCCTTTGTCAGATGAGTAGACTGCAAAAATTTTCTTCCATTCTGTAAGTTGCCTGTTCACTCTGATGGTAGTTCCTTTTGCTGTGCAGAAGCTCTTTAGTTTAATTAGATCCCATTTGTCAATTTTGGCTTTTGTTGCCATTGATTTTGGTGTTTTAGACATGAAGTCCTTGCCCACGCCTATGTCCTGAATGGTGTTGCCTAGGTTTTCTTCTAGGGCTTTTATGGTTTTAGGTCTAACATTTAAGTCTTTAATCCATCTTGAATTAATTTTTGTATTAGGTGTAAGGAAGGGATCCAGTTTCAGCTTTCTCCATATGGCTAGCCAGTTTTCCCAGCACCATTTATTAAATAGGGAATCCTTTCCCCATTTCTTGTTTTTGTCAGGCTTGTCAAAGATCAGATAGTTGTAAATAAGCGGCATTATTTCTAAGGGCTGTGTTCTGTTCCATTGGTCTATATCTCTGTTTTGGTACCAGTACCATGCTGTTTTGGTTACTGTAGCCTTGTAGTATAATTTGAAGTCAGGTAGTGTGATGCCTCCAGCTTTGTTCTTTTGGCTTAGGATTGACTTGGCAATGCAGGCTCTTTTTTGGTTCCATATGAACTTTAAAGTAGTTTTTTCCAATTCTGTGAAGAAAGTCATTGGTAGCTTGATGGGGATGGCATTGAATCTATAAATTACCTTGGGCAGTATGGCCATTTTCACAGTATTGATTCTTCCTACCCATGAGCATGGAATGTTCTTCTATTTGTTGGTATCCTCTTTTATTTCATTGAGCAGTGGTTTGTAGTTCTCCTTGAAGAGGTCCTTCATGTCTCTTGTCAGTTGGATTCCTAGGTATTTTATTCTCTTTGAAGTAATTGTGAATGGGAGTTCACTCCTGATTTGGCTCTCTGTTTGTCTGTTATTGGCATATAAGAATGCTTGTGATTTTTGCACATGGATTTTGTATCCTGAGACTTTGCTGAAGTTGCCTATCAGCTTAAGGAGATTTTGAGCTGAGATGATGGGGTTTTCTAGATATACAATCATGTCAACTGCAAACAGGGACAATTTGACTTCCTCTTTTCCTAATTGAATACCCTTTATTTCCTTCTTCTGCCTGATTGCCCTGGTCAGAACTTCCAACACTATGTTGAATAGGAGTGGTGAGAGAGGGCAACCCTGTCTTGTGCCAGTTTTCAAAGGGAATTCTTCCAGTTTTTGCCCATTCATCATGATATTGGCTGTGGGTTTGTCATAGATAGCTCTTACTATTTTGAGATACATCCCATCAATACATAATTTATTGAGAGTTTTTAGCATGAAGCGTTGTTGAATTTTGTCAAAGGCCTTTTCTGCATCTATTGAGATTATCCTGTAGTTTTTGTCTTTGGTTCTGTTTATATGCTGGATTACGTTTATTGATTTGCATATGTTGAACCAGCCTTGCATCCTAGGGATGAAGCCCACTTGATCATGGTGGATAAGCTTTTTGATGTGCTGCTGGATTTGGTTTGCCAGTATTTTATTCAGGATTTTTGCATTGATGTTCATCAGGGATATTGGTCTGAAATTCTCTTTTTTGGTTGTGTCTCTGCCAGGCTTTGGTATCAGGATGATGCTGGCCTCATCAAATGAATTAGGGAGGATTCCCTCTTTTTCTATTGGAGTAGTTTCAGAAGGAATGGTACCAGCTCCTCCTTGTACCTTTGGTAGAATTCCACTGTGAATCCATCTGGTCCTGGACTTTTTTTGGTTGGTTAGCTATTAATTTTTGCCTCAATTTCAGAGCCTGTTATTGGTCTATTCAGAGATTCAGCTTCTTCCTGGTTTAGTCTTGGGAGAGTGTATGTGTCCAGGAATTTATCCATTTCTTCTAGATTTTCTAGTTTATTTGCGTAGAGGTGTTTATAGTATTCTCTGATGGTAGTTTGTATTTCTGTGGGATCGATGGTGATATCCCCTTTATCATTTTTTATTGTGTCTATTTGATTCTTCTCTCTTTTTCTCTTTATTAGTCTTGCTAGCAGTCTACCAATTTTGTTGATCATTTCAAAAAACCAGCTCCTGGATTGATTAATTTTTTGAAGGGTTTTTTGTGTCTCTATTTCCTTCAGTTCTGCTCGGATTTCAGTTATTTCTTGCCTTCTGCTAGCTTTTGAATGTGTTTGCTCTTGGTTTTCTAGTTCTTTTAATTGTGATGTTAGGGTGTCAATTTTGGATCTTTCCTGCTTTCTCCTGTGGGCATTTAGTGCTATAAATTTCCCTCTACACACTGCTTTGAATATGTTCCAGAGATTCTGGTATGTTGTGTCTTTGTTCTCGTTGGTTTCAAAGAACATCTTTATTTCTGCCTTCATTTCGTTATGTACCCAGTAGTCATTCAGGATCAGGTTGTTCAGTTTCCATGTAGTTGAGCAGTTTTGAGTGAGTTTCTTAATCCTGAGTTCTAGTTTGATTGCACTGTGGTCTGAGAGACAGTTTGTTATAATTTCTGTTCTTTTACATTTGCTGAGGAGAGCTTTACTTCCAAGTATGTGGTCAATTTTGGAATAGGTGTGGTGTAGTGCTGAAAAAAATGTATATTCTGTTGATTTGGAGTGGAGAGTTCTGTAGATGTCTATTAGGTCTGCTTGGTGCAGAGCTGAGTTCAATTCCTGGGTATCCTTGTTGACTTTCTGTCTCGTTGATCTGTCTAGTGTTGACAGTGGGGTGTTAAAGTCTCCCATTATTATTGTGTGGGAGTCTAAGTCTCTTTGTAGGTCACTCAGGACTTGCTTTATGAATCTTGGTGCTCCTGTATTGGGTGCATATACATTTAGGATAGTTAGCTCTTCTTGTTGAATTCATCCGTTTACCATTATGTAATGGCCTTCTTTGTCTCTTTTGATCTTTGTTGGTTTAAAGTCCGTTTTATCAGAGACTAGGATTGCAACCCCTGCCTTTTTTTGTTTTCCATTTGCTTGGTAGATCTTCCTCCGTCCTTTTATTTTGAGCCTATGTGTGTCTCTGCATGTGAGATGGGTTTCCTGAATACAGCACACTGATGGGTCTTGACTCTTTATCCAATTTGCCAGTCTGTGTCTTTTAATTGGAGCATTTAGTCCATTTACATTTAAGGTTAATATTATGTGTGAATTTGGTCCTGTCATTATGATGTTAGCTGGTGATTTTGCTCGTTAGTTGATGCAGTTTCTTCCTAGTTTCAATGGTCTTTACATTTTGGCATGATTTTGCAGTGACTGGTACCAGTTGTGCCTTTCCATGTTTAGTGCTTCCTTCAGGAGCTCTTTTAGGGCAGGCCTGGTGTGACAAAATCGGTCAGCATTTGCTTGTCTGTAAAGTATTTTATTTCTCCTTCACTTATGAAGCTTAGTTTGGCTGGATATGAAATTCTGGGTTGAAAATTCTTTTCTTTAAGAATGTTGAATATTGGCCCCCACTCTCTTCTGGCTTGTAGAGTTTCTGCCGAGAGATCTGCTGTTAGTCTGATGGGCTTCCCTTTGTGGGTAACCCAACCTTTCTCTCTGGCTGCCCTTAACGTTGTTTCCTTCTTTTCAACTTTGGTGAATCTGACAATTATGTGTCTTGGAGTTGCTCTTCTTGAGGAGTATCTTTGTGGCGTTCTCTGTATTTCCTGAATCTGAATGTTGGCCTGCCTTGCTAGATTGGGGAAGTTCTCCTGGATAATATCCTGCAGAGTGTTTCCAACTTGGTTCCATTCTCCCTGTCACTTTCAGGTACACCAATCAGATGCAGATTTGGTCTTTTCACATAGTCCCATATTTCCTGGAGGCTTTGTTCGTTTCTTTTTATTCTTTTTTCTCTAAACTTCCCTTATCACTTCATTTCATTCATTTCATCTTCCATCACTGATACCCTTTCTTCCAGTTGATCGCATCGGCTCCTGAGGCTTCTGCATTCTTCACATAGTTCTCGAGCCTTGGCTTTCAGCTCCATCAGCTCCTTTAAGGACTTCTCTGCATTGGTTATTCTAGTTATACATTCATCTAAATTTTTTTCAAAGTTTTTAACTTCTTTGCCTTTGGTTTGAATTTCTTCCTGTAGCTCGGAGTAGTTTGATCGTCTGAAGCCTTCTCTCAACTCGTCAAAGTCATTCTCTGTCCAGCTTTGTTCCATTGCTGGTGAGGAACTGCGTTCCTTTGGAGGAGGAGAGGCACTCTGCTTTTTAGAGTTTCCAGTTTTTCTGCTCTGTTTTTTCGCCATCTTTGTGGTTTTATCTACTTTTGGTCTTTGATGATGGTGATGTACAGATGGGTTTTTGGTGTGGATGTCCTTTCTGTTTGTTAGTTTTCCTTCTAACAGACAAGACCCTCAGCTGCAGGTCTGTTGGAGTTTGCTAGAGGTCCACTCCAGACCCTGTTTGCCTGGGTATCAGCAGTGGTGTCTGCAGAACCCCGGATTTTTGTGATCCGCGAATGCTGCTGTCTGATCATTCCTCTGGAAGTTTTGTCTCAGAGGAGTACCTGGCCGTGTGAGGTGTCAGTCTGCCCCTACTGGGGGGTGCCTCCCAGTTAGGCTGCTCGGGGGTCAGGGGTCAGGGACCCACTTGAGGAGGCAGTCTGCCCATTCTCAGATCTCCAGCTGCATGCTGGGAGAACCACTGCTCTCCTCAAAGCTGTCAGACAGGGACATTTAAGTCTGCAGAGGTTACTGCTTTTTGTTTGTCTGTGCCCTGCCCCCAGAGGTGGAGCCTACAGAGGCAGGCAGGCCTCCTTGAGCTGTGGTGGGCTCCACGCAGTTCGAGCTTCCCGGCTGCTTTGTTTACCTAAGCAAGCCTGGGCAATGGCAGGCACCCCTCCCCCAGCCTCGCTGCCACCTTGCAGTTTGATCTTAGACTGCTATGCTAGCAATCAGCAAGACTCCGTGGGCATAGGACCCTCCCAGCCAGGTGTGGGATATAATCTCCTGGTGCCCTGTTTCCTAAGCCTGTCAGAAAAGTGCAGTATTCAGGTGGGAGTGGCCCGATTTTCCGGGTGCCCTCTGTCACCCCTTTCCTTGAGCAGGAAAGGGAACTCCCTGACCCCTTGCACTTCCCGAGTGAGACAATGCCTCGCCCTGCTTAGGCTGGTGCACGGTGCGCTGCACCCACTGTCCTGCACCCACTGTCTGGCACTCCCTAATGAGATGAACCCGGTACCTCAGATGGAAATGCAGAAATCACCCGTCTTCTGCGTCGCTCACACTGGGAGCTGTAGACCGGAGTTGTTCCTATTCGGCCATCTTGGCTCCTCCCTCTAAATGTATTTTTGTAACTGTTAACCTTTCCCTCTTTGTCCCTCCCTCCCTGCTCCCCTTCCCAGCCTCTTAACTATTATTGAGAGAGATGCCTATGTAAATCTTTTTAAGATTTTCAAAAGGAGCACACACATTTGGTAAAGCACTCTAACTGTAATGCAGGGTACATACAATGCGCATTTTCTTTTTCCTTGCTCTAACTGCTGGTCTCTCAGGTCCCTGCAGAGTGGTATCCTTCCAGATACATACAAACACACATGCCACCCTTTAAAAACAGAAATGGTAGCTTATTTTACACACTGTTCTATGCTTTGCTTTTTTTGTGTAATATATCTTGGAGGCATATGATCAGTAAGTACTGTAGCTCTGCCTCCTTCTTTTTAATATAATATTCCATTCTGTAGATGTACCATAATTTATTTAGCCTAGCTTATGTTGATTGCTCTGCTCTGGGTTGTCAAAGCCTCCTGAGTATGGCAAAGGCACAAATAATACTTGGATTTGGGTGTGTACGTGCGTGTGTAGATTATGGAAGTAACACTGGCTTAGATGACAAAGATTGGCAGCTGAGGGACTGTTTGCTCCCTGTTCTTCCTGACCCTACAACCAGCTGCTTGCCCCTTGGCACTCTGTGGCATCAGATGTGGTGTGAGGATATTCCACCTGTTCTTTGAGCTGGTCCAGTGTTGCTGGAGAGCTCTGCTTGCTTCCTCGGTCCGCAGTGGCAGCTGTGCTTTCCTACAAGCCCAACTTCATGTATTCTGTGGTTTCGGGTTTTGAATGTTTCCTAGTTTAATCAAAGGTGGGCATTTCTGTTTCCATTTTGTGTTATTTTCAGTTATCCATGGAAAGATAAGAACAGAACTATCTTTAATATTAAAACTAGAAGTTTTCAGGAATCAGTTCTGAAATTATTTTGCATCTTTGTAGTGTCTTAAATTTTAAAAATTGGTCTTATCTGCTTATATTTTCTTATAGACTACCATTCATCATAATCTTACTGTTTTTTGACTTAATTGTAAACTGGTAGCTATTTAAAAAAATTTCTGAGCAATTGAGTTATACAAATTAACATACAAGATAGAGGTTTCCACTGCATACTTCCCAGCAAAAAACAGATTTTTTTTTTCTGTGAGGAGATTGAATGAAGAGGTTGGTTTTCTGTACCTATTTAATATATTTCATTGATTATCCCTTTCTTCCCATTCTTTGGATGTCAGAGACCTGTTATTTGGCTTAAAAATACATTACAGAAAACTTCATTTCTTTAAATTAGGATTTCTTAGGTAAGGGCCAGGTTAGACCCTGCCTTTTCTGAGTTACTTCTCATGCGTTAGAATTCTTAAAATGGATGTTTATATCCTAGTGGCCTTGTCTTATGGTTGCCTTTTAGAGCAAGTCAGAGGGTGGTGGTTTCTCTGTCTGGGTGATGCCTGTGTAGTCATTTGATTTAGTCTGGAGTGGGACTTTTCTGTCAAGGGCCAGATAGTGAATATTTTCAGCTTTGTGGATCATATCTTCTGCAGCTACTTAGCTCTGCAGTTGTAGTGCACAGGCGGCCATAGACAATATGTAAATGAATTAATGTGGCTATGTTCCAATAAAACTTTAGTTACAAACACAGGTGATGGGCTGGATTTGGCCCGTGGGCTAGTTGCCAACCCCTAGTGTAGGTGGTCTGTTTTGGTAGTTTCTTCGAGAAATAATGTGTTGTGCTTGTAGGTACTGATGCTTATAGATGCCAGCTTTGGGTTTGAAATGGAAATGTTTGAGTTTCTAAACATCTGTCAAGCACATGGCTTTCCTAAAATTCTGGGGGTTCTCACCCACCTCGACTCCTTCAAGCATAACAAGCAACTGAAGAAGACAAAGAAGCGATTAAAACACAGGTTCTGGACAGAAGTTTACCAGGTAGGAAAAGAAATAATTGTTAGAAACTAACAGTATAATCCTTTTAAAGTAGACTGAAGAGGCTGGGCACAGTGGCTCACGCCTGTAATCCCAGCACTTTGGGAGGCAGAGGCGGGTGGATCACTTGAGGCCAGGAGTTTCGAGCTCAGGGCAATATGGCCAAACCCCGTCTCTACTCAAAAGGCAAAAATTAGTTGGGTGTGGTGGCATGCACCTGTAATCCCAGCTACTAGGGAGGCTGAGATGTGAGAATTGCTCAAAGCTGGGAGGCAGAGGGTGGAGTGAGCTGAGAGTGCACCACTGCACTCCAGCCTGGGTGACAGAGTGAGACTCCATCTCAAACAAACAAACAAACAAACAAAAAGACTGAAGAGACATTACTAAACATCTCTCTAGGAATTGCCTCCTGAATTCCCTTTGTGTATGTGTTCCCAGTCTCTGGAAGGTTTCCCTCAAGAAAGTGGTTATTCTGGGCCTCTTGGTGTATCTCATTTGTCTCCGTACCTGCTGCACCAGGCAATGTCTGGGTGTTTTGGAGTCGGGACTTAATAGAGTATATCAGAAGTTTCTCCCAGTTACAGGACCAGGCACTGCCCCTTCCTTTCCATACTGCTGTGGTCCATCGGACACAGAACCATTTCTGTGCTCAGAGGCCTCACCTCCCTCTCCTCACCATACTTAGATGGATGCCCCTGCTCGGCTGCAGAGCAGTCTGCCTCTGTGGGATTCTATTAAGTCCTGAAAGAAGCCAGCAAGGCTCTGGAAGCCTCAGGACAGTGGCTTTGCTGGAAGTCTCCCTTCTTAGGATTGCTTCTTGTTTAGAGCTTTTATTTTGTTGCAGTATTGATGAGAATTTAATTGAAATTTAATTTTTAATTTTCCTTTAATGTTTAGGGTGTCAAGCTGTTCTACCCTTCTGGAATGGTGCATGGAGAATATCAAAACCAAGAAATCCACAATCTGGGCCATTTTATTACAGTTATGAAGTTTAGGCCTCTCACATGGCAAACTTCTCACCCTTATATCCCTGCAGACAGGTAAAAAGTGATTGTAAACTTTTTCTTCCTGGGCCATATATTTCAAAGCTAAAAAAGCTAGAAAAAGAACAGTGATAGGATTTATTTTGTGCCTATTTGAATAGTGGGGGTAGAAGTGTAGTTGATGGAAAATGTCTACTTATATCATTGCTCAAAGATGCTGTGCCTTTGGGAGTAAATAAATTGTGAGATGTTTAGGAAAATGGGAGGACTTGGAAGCATTTAAGGCTACAGGATGTGGCCCCATCCTACGTTCAGCCTCAGTTTTCAGTGATGCTGCCTTCCTGCCCGGGTGCTTGAGTCCTTTGTGTGTGCCTTCAGTTTCCTTGCTTTGTGCTTTTCTTTGTGCTGTGGTTTTCTCAGCCTGGAATACCCTTTTTCCACCTGCCAGAATCCAAGCCACAGTACAAATCCCAGAGCACAGGCTCACCCTCTTCCAGAAAGGGTTTTTCTGAATATGTTCTTCACTCTTCCCCGACCCCAAGTGGGTGTCATCTCCCTGTCTGGTGTCTTACAGAATGAATGTCACTTTCAGCCTAGAGACACAGTTGTGTGCCTGCCCCTTTTCCTCTGCTGGATGGTGAATGGTGTTCCTTATTTCTGCATTTTCTTCTTTTCTAAACGACATGCTTAGTGGACAAGAGTGTGATGAGTCATTGACACATGAAAGGAGGTATAGGAACTTTTGGCATTCATTTCTGCTGTATGATTGAGTTTATTTTTCTAGGATGCAAGGTTTGACAAACCCAGAGGATATCCGGACAAAATGTGACCGGCAGGTGTCACTTTATGGTTATTTAAGAGGAGCGCACTTGAAAAATAAAGCCAAATTCACATGCCAGGTATTCTCTTGTCGTAGAACATACTAGAATTACACATTGGATTCTTGGGATGCCTTCATTTCTCAGGAAAACTGAAAAATGACCAAACAAGGGAAGATGGCCTTGCTGGAGGTTTTAAAAGTAAGCCAGCTATGTGTAGGCCTGCAAAGGTGTTACCGAATCCCTCTTCTCTGACCTCTTGTCTTGTAGCTAGAGGGCCACTGTTCCAGTGTGGCACAATGCCCTTCTTTAGGATCATGGTTTAAGCCCTTGGACTGTGCATCGTTTTTAACATGCCTGTCAACAGTAGATACTTACTGACTTCTTATCAGTTGAAGCTGGCTTTTTGGATCCTGTCTTCCAGGGGTAGAAGATTTTGCAATGAGTGACGTCAGTTTCCTCCCAGACCCTTGTGCTCTTCCTAAACAACAAAAGCGCTGTTTAATTAAGGAGCAGCTGGTATATGTGCCTCTTTCTGGAGTTGAGGGTGTGCTGTATGACAAAGATGCTGTCTATGTTGACCTTGGTGGCAGCCACGGTTTTCAGTGAGGCGGGAGTCATTGTGCTGAACTCTCATTATTCTTTCCGAATCTATCTTTTAATTAAAAAAAGTAATGTACTCAGCTTTTATTTATTGAAGATTTTCTCTTGTACTTATAATAAAGGCCCAAATGCATATTGTCAATATGTAGAATAAAAAGAATACCATTTTTTCATTGTACCAAACAGAAGAGTCCTGTCCTCCATGCCTCCTTGATCTGTGGCCCCAGCGCGATCACTGCTGCCAGTGTGGCACTTGCACGGCTTATTTCTATTTCTACAAAATCAGTGTGCTTTCCAGCTCTCGTTTGTCTTTTTCTTTTTCTCATTCACAGTGGTCTCCTCATTATTTTAAAGTGGATTTCCAATATTTATTTCTTAGTTCTGTAGTTGAATTTTATTGGGTTAAAAGCAGGGTTGTTTAAAAATGTTAGAAAAGCTAGCATTATTGTAGCACTGGAACTGAGGTTTTTCTAGCTAGGTGTTTAGGTTATCATGTTATATACTCACTGAGCTTTGGAAAAGTTTAATGGAGATGTGGATCCATTTCAAGCTTTGTTATAAGGATTTTCTTCTCTGATGTTTGTGGCATTAAGAAAGGTCCTCAGGAAATGTGTCTAAGATAATTTTGAGAAACTGAGTGAAACCAGTGTCTCTCCAGGATCTTTGTGCTTTCCTCACGTGCCCTTTCTTGGTGGCCTTGACAGGACAAGGTGGGGCTCACCCATGAGCTGGTCCAGAGTCTCATCTCCACCTACTCCACCATTGATGCCAAGATGGCTTCAAGTCAAGTGATGCTGCTTTCCAATTCCAAACCACTTGGGTCAGAGGCTATAGATAATCGAGGGCAAGTCTGCTTTTTTTCTATTTTTAATAAACAGATATATTACAGAAGATCATATCACCCATAATCCTGCCATCATAACACATTTTGGTGGGATTCATTCTATGTCATTTTGTTTTTCTTTGTGTGTGCATGTGTCTCTGAGGGCTCTTCACTTACCTGACATTACAAGGGAGTCTTATCTTGAAAAAAAATACAGGATGCATTTTTCAACAGACTTCAAATATTCCTCAAATACCACGCCATCTTCCATAGGTTGCTTTTTTGGTTTTTCAGAGACCTGAGGCCACTTGGCTTTCTTTTGATGGCCAAAACACTAGAGCAGAGTCAGGGAGTTTGTGGCTGTCCAGAAGCCACATGCCTTGTCTCTGAAAGTTTTATTTAGATTATGTTGTATTATCTCCCATGGGTAGGTTTCCACTTATGTGTGGCTTATGTGAATTATTTTTCAGTCTGGGTTGGGAATTTGTATACCTTTATGCTTAGTGGATGTTTGCAAAACACTGATTTTGTTGTATTGATTTATGACTCCCAGTAAAATTTATCTGAAAATTTTGAGATAACGTAGTATGTAATTTGTTACAATGTGCATAAACTACCTACCACAGTGCCTGACATAATGAGTGTTATTAGCTATTTTCATTTTTGCATATCCTTCTAGTCATCCTTGTCTACAAGAATACTCTCTTCTAATATAGCTACAGGTAAAATACATAATTTTATTTCTATATTCTGAGGATTTTTTTTCTATACAGTCTTTATGTAATCATGATTTTATTGTTACCAGTGTTTTTTTGTTATTGTGGTTTCTTTGTTTTTGTTTTTGTTTTGAGATAAGGTCTCACTTTGTCTCCCAGGCTGGAGTGCAGTGGCATGATCTTGGCTCACTGCAGCCTTAAACTCCCAGGCTCAAGTGATCCTCCTGCTTCAGCCCCGCAAGTAGCTAGGACTACAGGAGTGCACCACCACTCCCGGCTATTTTTTTTTGTTCTGTTCTAGGGACGAGTTCTCACTATGTTGCCTAGGCTGGTCTCGAACTCCTGGGCTCAAGCAATCCTCCTGACTTGGCCTCCCAAAATCCTGGGATTACATATGTGAGCCACTATGCCTGGCCTGTTATTCCTGTATTCTAACTTATCCATCTCTTATGGTATGATTTTTAGTTTTTTCTAATTTATGTTTTCATACTTTTATCTATTGTGCTATGTTAAAAAGCTTCATATAGTTTTCTTTCATCCAGTGATTTTAGCCCCCTGATAATCTTCTCTATCAGTTATGGCACTGGTGACTCAAAATGGATGTTATTCCTCTGTCATTCCTTCTAAGTTTGTTACCTGGCATTTTTAACAAAGAGCTTTCTCTTCTCCCCTTTGTTTCAGCATCACTGCTGACTAATGCACTTGCGTTTTATTCCATGGGTTATTTTCCATCACTGTCATTGTTCTTTCTGATGTCTATGCTGTCCCAGATTCAGCTGCGGGAGCCTTCAGCCTGTCTCCTGTGTCCCTTCAACTGTCTCTGTTAGTCTTTGAGCATTTCTTACTTTCTAACAGAACCAGAGGATCCAGGCTCATTTTGTCCTCTTCCTGCCTTGGGCCTGGACTCAGCCATTTCTCTTAAGGATCATGCATTTTTAGCTTAGAAATTAATCAGCTTTCCAGAAGATCTACAAAACCCTAACTCCCCTTTTGAGCAATTTTTTTCTAAAATTAGATTTTTTTTTAAGGGTTATTCCTTTATTCTCTCTATAAGTTCTTTTGAAGTGTGGTGTTAGGGAACCATGCCTGAGTTTCCTTATTAACTCTTCCAGTGTTTATCAGATCATTTTTTCCCTACGCTATGTCATCTTAAACATCTTAAGCAATTCATTGACATTTTCTGTATCTTTGTATTTTCATTGACTATATTGCCACTTCTAGATTAGCTGATTAATGTACAAATTGAATTATTTTGCATATCCTTGGTGATATAGGCTGTTGATGCCAAAGGAGGAAAAACAAATGGACTTGAAAACTGGCGAATGCGTCAGAAAGCCATTTTTGGAGATGATTCTGCGCAAACGTCTTCTCTCCTTTCTTGATCTCTTAATTTTTTTTTCTTACCCAAATATATACCAGCTGATTTTGTCTTTCTAGAAGATCCAAGATCTTTGGTTTAGAGATATATTCTCTTAATGTTAACTGGTATTAGAATACTCTTTTCTGTATTTTATTTCAATGCATTTTAAAAATAGAAATGATTGTGTTTTCTTTTAACTTGTGAAGTAGAGCATGGCATACAAATTGTGTATTCTCATTATTTCAAAAAATTTCCTTCTTAGTGTACAAGTTGTATTCAGCACATAAAGTCCATCCAGCTTTGTTGTAGATGCAGTGTGATTATTACATGTTGATAAGGTGTGAATTGGAGATGGGATCCAAAAGTACTGTACTTATTGTAATTTTTAAGCTAATTGTAGATTTGGTGGTGAATATTTTACTACTGCAAAATGAAGACAGCATTTCATCAGAAGTTGTTTTATGGTCTTTCAGGCATTTTATTTTATGTCTTTGGTGCTTTTTGCCCATGAAGTATCTCTTTTGTGTGTTTGTGTGTATGTGTACTGATTTGCTGTAAATTTCACAGTGCTCATTGTCAGGGATCATCAGAATCAGGCCTAGGTAGAGAGCTGAGCAGTACTCTCAGTATGTCTCTGTGTCCTGGTTGCCACATATCTCTGTTGTTTATTTATAAATTGGAGAACTCTCTGATGTGTAACAAAGGTTGGATAGATCAGAGACAATTGGAAGACGAATCCTCTACTCTATTGTCACCTCTTCTTTTTCTATTCACACATATCAGATAGAGACATGCGTGTTGTAAATTATTTTGTCAGAATGAAAGGCTGGCAGATTAAATGATTTCTTCTCTTTTTGCTGTACTTGATATCGATCTCTTGTTCATTTCTTGATAATATGTTTGGTTATTTTTGTTTTCATTGATTTTAGTGTCAGAGATGGCTTTGGATTCCCCATTCTGTGTGCTCCTGTCTGGCTCCTGAACCCAGCTGGAGAGGTGTGTCAATCCCAACTGGTGAAGTACTAAGAGGAAGCTACACAAAAGGCAGCAAGGTGTTAATAAGTGTACCTCTGACATTTTAACCACCTCTGACTTTTCCATGGAATGGACAAGTAGTAGTCTCTGTCAGAGCTATGTTTTAAAGGAAAAAAAGAAACCTGAGGTCATAAACTGTTCATTAATTTATGCTGTTATTTTGTGTTTACTCAACTCATTTATATTGACTTGTAAATTAGTAATTTATGAACTACTATTCATCAATTCATTGCCTACATGTCAGCAAACAAGTTTTCTTCTTAATAAAGAATCCGGTGGCTGGGCACAATGGTTCACACCTGTAATCTCAGCATGTTGGGAGGGCAAGGCAGGAGCATTCCTTGAGGCCAAGAGTTCAAGACCTGCCTGGGCAACATAGCAAGATTTCATCTCTACAAAAAAAATGAAAACATTGGCTGGGCATGGTGGCTCATTCCTATAGTTCAGGCTACTCAGGAGCCTGAGGTAGGAGGATCACTTGAACCCAGGAGTTTGAGGCTGCAGTGAGCTATGATCCTAACACTGCTCTCCAGCCTGGATGACACACCAAGAGACCATCTCTTCAAAAAAGGAATCTAGGGGCATCAGTGTGTGCACACAGCATGGCTTGTGAATGTGGAAGTGCCTGTGTGCATAGTTGTGCTCAAGAATGTGTTGATGATTATATCTTCTCAGCATGAAAAAAAGTTTTTTTTTTTTTTTTTGAGATGGAGTCTTGCTCTGTCACCAGACTGGAGTGCAGTAGTGCTATCTCGGCTCACTGCAACCTCTGCCTCCCAGGTTCAAGTGATTCTCCTGCCTCAGTCTCCTGAGTAGCTGGGACTACAGGCACACACCACCACTCCTGGCTAATTTTTTGTATTTTAGTAGAGATGGGGTTTCACCATGTGGGCCAGGATGGTCTTGATTCCCTGACCTCGTGATCGGCCCACCTAGGCCTCCCAAAATGCTGGGATTACAGGTATGAGCCACCGTGCCTGGCCTGAAGTTCACATTTATAAAGATCTCTCTACATCTTAGATTTGATTCTTCCTTTAAATATTTTTCTCATTGACATTTGAAAGCAACTGAAGAATGAAGAATTTTCATAACTCCATAAAAGGAGAATTATGACATCATCTACTGTTTCTTTCTCTTGTCTCATAAATCTAAACCATCAACCTGCTTATTTTTGTATACTGTCACACTGTG
Source organism: Pan paniscus (assembly GCF_029289425.2). NCBI lineage: Eukaryota > Metazoa > Chordata > Mammalia > Primates > Hominidae > Pan > Pan paniscus. The sequence continues at coordinate 62,452,742 of NC_073257.2, read as the reverse complement.
TATTCCCTGCATTGAATGCCTTTCTATTGACATTGTCTGTAAAAATTGTGGGAAGTTTTCTGCACCCTAAATTTTCTGTTATGGGGATTAAATATCCACTATCCATGTTTTTCCAAGTCTTACATCAGAAAGGGTAAATAGAGCCCTCACAGCAGCCTGTTGTTTGTCCTGCAATTGTGTTTCCATCACATTACACAAAGCCTTTTTGTCTTCATGGTTGTACCCTGCTAATAAGTTTTTTTTAATTATGTAATATGTGTATATACAAATACCTATATGTATGTGTGTACACATACAGATGATATCTACTGAGATTATGTATGCATGAACTATAGAATTAACTTGTCATTTTAAGAAAGTAAATTATTTTGTAAAGATAAATCTCATGTTTAAGAAGGGGAATTACAATTGAATCATTTAGGGATGCCTCAGCCTAAACATAATATGGAAAAAGCCATAACCAAAAGTCATTTTAGAGTACTGCTAGGTTACTCAACCTATCATCACATTTAATTAAAATGTCAGCTTGAACCATGGCCAGTCGATTTTTGTTAATATGTTATTTAAATCAACTTGTGAAGTCTTCATTTTAGATATAGAATTTGTGTTAATGAACTGGAAAATAACATTCTATTGCTTGGAACATGTGTTAAAGCCTAAATATTTATGACTTTGTAAAAGAAGAAAACCAGCTGGTGATCAGTTGGCATTAGTATATAAGGATGTACTCATATTTGGTAATAGCCATTTTTTTCTAACTATAGTAAGGGAGTTGGGAATGGGAGGCAGAAACAGGGACACAGATATATAAAAAATCGTAGACAAAACTGTATTGAGTTCTGAGTATGGTTCTGTGATCCATGGTTCAGTTTGAGAGGTTCCTGTGTCCCTTATGAGAAGGGACAGGAAAGCCAGGAGGACAGGAGTATGTTTGGGCCTGTGCCTGTGCTTCCACCACAGAAGTCAGCAGCTCTACCTTTCTCTTTTCTCCTCTTTATCTAATAATTGTTTCCTCTTCAAATTTGGGAAATGAGCTTAATCAAAGATTTGTTGTGTTTTTTGTATGTTTGTTTTTGAAATGTGGCCTCAGTGTGTTTGCCCAGGCTGATCTTAAACTCCCGGGCTCAAGTGATCCTCCCTCTCAGCGTCCTGTGTAGCTGGGACTACAGGCAAGTGCCACCACACCCAGCTAAGTTAATGCTAATGTGTAGTTTATCTGATTCAGTTTTGAAGGGTAGGATATATATAGATAGTTATGTTGAGTGTGTGGTGGGGGGGTAGTGTTTGTGTGTGTGTGTGTGTGTGTGTGTGTGTGTATATATTTATATATTACTAGTCCATTGCTGCTACAACAAACTACCAGTATGTCAGGGCATAAAACAAATTTATTACACTCCTGTATGTCAGAGTGTGATGTGGATCTCACTGGGCTAAAATCTAGGTGGTGGAAAGGCTACCTTCATCTCTAGAGGCTCTAGGGGATCTTTTTTCTCACCTTTTCCACATTCTGGAGTCTGCCTGCATTTTTTGGCTTTGGGCTCTTCTCCACTCTCACCATTAGCAACCTTGCATCCCATGGACCCTTCTTCTGTGGCCACATGTCTCTGTGGCTCTTTCCTTCCCCCTTCTCTTCCACTGTTAAGGACTTATGTGCTTACTTAGTCCTGAATGGAGACACCGTCATCATCCACATGAGCCCACTGTCCTAATCCGTACAGGCTGCTACAAGGAAATGCATTAGACCAGGTAGCTTATAAATAACAGAACTTTGTTTCTCACAGTCCTGGAGGCTGAGAAGTGCAAGATCAAGGTGCTGGCAGTCTTGGTGTCTGGTGAAGGCCTGCTTTCTCATAGAGGCTTCCTTCTTGCTGTGTCTTCGCATGGTGAGAGGAACAAACAAGCTCCCTTGTGCCTTTAATAAGGTGCTAATCCCAGTCATGAGGTCAGAGTCTCCCCTAAGGCTTAACCTCCTAATACCATCACCTTGAGGGTTAGGATTTTAACACATGAACATTGACGGAACACAACGCTCATTCCATAGCACCAGGGTAGTCTCCTCATGTCAAGGTCTTTACCTGAATCACATGCATGATGTACCGTTTTCATGTAAGGTTCTAGGAATCTGTGGACATCTTTGGGGGGCCATTATTTTGCCGATCACATATTACATATATTTTAATATTCTAGACTAGTATGAAAACAATGCCACTTCCATTGCTTTATATATGTATATATATACACATTGTCTAATGCTATAATTAAAAAAAAGTTGTAGACACAAATATACCCATTTAAAAAAAATTTTTTTTTGCTATTTTACTTCATACTGCCAACTCCTTTTTCCTGAAACTGATTCAACTCTGGAATTCTTTTTTGCTATTAGTTTTATTTTATTGAAATATTCATGAATGAGCATACACTTGTATATGGATTTAAAATTCACAGTAATGTTCTCATGAATTCATCTGTGAATAACATTTTATAGACAAAATGTCTGCACTAGGACAAGAGAAAGATGTATAATTCCCTTGTTCTAAGGTACCGCCATTCATTGTTATTATTTTAAAATACGAGTGTCGACTGATGTTAAAACACAAAATGGGGCCGGGAGTGGTGGCTCTCGCCTGTAATCCCAACACTTTGGGAGACCGAGGTGGGTGGATCACCTGAGGTCAGGAGTTTGAGACCAGCCTGGCCAACATGGTGAAACCCTGTCTCTACTAAAAATACAAAAATTAGCTGGGCATGTGTTGCACGCCCGTAATCTTAGCTACCCGGGAGACTGAGTCAGGAGAATCACTGGAACCTGGGAGGCGGAGGCTGCAGTGAGCCAAGATCATACCAGTGCACTCCAGCCTGGGTGACAGAGCGAGACTCTGTTCTTCCCCCAACAACCCCCCCCCAAAAAAAAACACAAAAAGGGATAATTGGCTAGGCACAGTGGCTCACGCCTGTAATCCCAGCACTTTGGGAGGCCGAGGTGGATGGATCACCTGAGACCGGGAGTTTGAGACCAGCCTGACCAACATGGAAAAACCCCATCTCTACTAAAAATACAAAAATTAGCTGGGCATGGTGGCACATGCCTGTAATCCCAGCTACTCAGGAGGCTGAGGCAGGAGAATTGCTTGACTCTGGGAGGTGGAGGTTGCTGTGAGCCAAGATCGCACCATTGCACTCTAGCCTGGGCAATAACAGCAAAACTCCATCTCAAAAAAAAAAAAAACAGATTTTTAACTGGGCAGTGGAATTGAAAATCATTTTTAAAAATATCCAAAATACCTAAGGAACTTGTATAAATAAACAGGAAAAAAAAAGGGAAAAACATCAAGAAGCCCACAGAAAAGCAGATTTGTAAATGGGCAATGGATTTGAATAGACATTTAGCCATAGAAGGCATCCAGTTGGTGAAAAGGCATACGGAAAGGTGCTCAGCATCACTGATTATCAGGAAAATGAAAATGAAAACCGCCATGACTGGTTTAGACCATATCGGCATGCATGAAAGTTTTCAGACCTCCAGTTGTTGGGAGTGGCTGAGGAGACTGGGGAGCTTCTGTCTGAGTTGGAAGAGTGGAGTCTCAACAAGAACCAGTGTATCCCGGACATGTGTGCGCCCTGGAGTGTTCATGGCTGGATGCCTTGTCTACCTGTGCCTTACAGAGTGACACCATTGTGGTGTCGTCGATCAGAGGGGCAGGAGGCTTTCCGAGGGAGTGGGAAGTGGTGGGGCTTGGTTTGTTTGCCCATGGATGACAGCAAAAGTGAGTTGGCTTCCCAAGAACTTTTACCAGTAGCCTGTTTTGCTACAATTCTAGATCCAGACTGGGGTCCCAAGGCATCATAGCCCACAGCTTCTTAGCAAGTGCATGTTCAGTTGGATCCCCCAGCTCAGCCTGGGTCATCTCCACCTTCTGCCTCTTGGGCCATACATAGCTCAGCTCTGTACTGAGCCATCATCCCATGGTGAGCAAGACCCCACTCTTGGTCTTCAGTCTCTTTCCCTGCAGCATGCAATCAAGGTGGTGGCTGGAAGGGGCCAAGGAGCCACATGTCACAGTGCCCTGCTGCCTGAACAAGGACCAGAGGCCTGTGGAACACATGGCTCTCAGATTTCTCCCATTTGATGACTCATCAGCTGCCCCCACATGGCTTTCTAGCTCACAGCAGATCTAGCCTTCTCTGAGCAGTGAAGATGGGATGTTTTATGGTCATTTTCCCTGGTGTGCAGAGCCCAAGTGGAGTTCTTCAGCACACCCTACACCATCCCCTCACTAACACCCCCACCTGTCCAGTCTTACCTGCCTTCATATCAAAAGCACTCAGTTAACCCAGAGGGCTTCAGCCCTGCCCTGCCTGACTTTCTAGGAAACCCCTCTCTCCACCCACCCTAATCAGACACTGTCTGAAGGTTCCCCCTCATCATTTTAAAAGGAAGAGAAATTTTTCTGACACAGAGGTTCTGGTGAAGTGGCCAGCTCCCACATCACAGGGTGATGGTGGTTTGGACTGGACCAGGATCAGACAGTGCTGTCCTGGGGCTGGCCATCTGATAAGGGGCTCCAGAAAGGACAGTGATGGACCCCTGGGAGGCTTTCTGCTCTCCTGATCACAGGTTTTTGGTGAGAGGACCTATTGGCCACTAGGGTGTCTGCGGGTGTGTGTATGTGTGTGTGTGTGTGTGTGTGTGTGTGATGTGTGCTTACTTGGAGTGACTTCTTTCAGCATGAAGCCCACTGTTTTGCTGAATGTATCTCACTGTTTCCTGAAACTCAGTACATTCAGCTGGCTTAAGGGTCCTGGGGCCTCGCTGTGTCATATTTGCACAAGCCTAGTGTCTGTGCAGACTGTACACTGGAGTTCAGTTGTAAGACCCTTTTGATCCCTTATTCTGTTCCTGTAATAGAAAAGCCATTTCACTCAATGGAATAGAAACCCAGATCTAATGGAGAGACGTTCTAATCTGCCATACACTGGGGCAGTGGCCAGTGATTTGGACTTTGTGGCACAGATGGAAATTTCCAGGTTCTCTAGGTGGTAGGCAGAGGCCTCCCTTTTTAAGAAACTCCCCCACTCCACCCCTGCCAATGAGGACGTTGCTTAGAGGTATTTCTATCAGTGTTGAGTAGAAGAGATCATTTCTTGGTGTTGAATTTCAGGTAAGGATGCCAGCTTCTGCATATCAGGGTGGTGATGTTTGGGCTGTGACAGGTCTAGACAGCAGTCTGAAAGGGGGCTCAAGGAAGTAGCTGTGAAAGGCCCCTGGGATGTTTTCTGCTCCCCTTTCTGCAAATCCCCTGGAGGGAGATCCTGTTAGTCACTACGGGATGTGTGTGTGTGTGTGTGTGTGTGTGTGTGTGTTCATCACTTGTTGCTTGGGGGTGGGAAGAGAAAACAACAACCTACAGAATCCATAGTTCTCAGTTCATCTCCCATCCTAGACCAATCATGGCCTAACATCCTTAGCTACCGATGGCAGAGAAGACTCTGCCCATTTGTGTTCATGTGGCCTTGGATGTTGGCAGATTCAGATTGGTGCCCCAGGCATCTGTGCCTGTAACTGCAGTTTCAGCGGGCTCAGGACCAGGCTAAAGGGCCTCCAAGCTTCCTCCAGTTTCCTGGTGCATGCATGTGCAATATGCTCCCCTGGCCTGGGTCTTTCCTGCCGCTTCTTGCCAGTTGGGTCAGAACTAGCTTATTAACCAGTTTTTTTTTTTCTGAGCTTTAATCGAACTAGCTCCAACTAGTTGGAGACTTGAAAAGGGCTACATGATAGTTATAGATTTTTAAAGATATATTATTATTTTAGAGTAGTTTTGAGTGTACAGCAAAATGGAGTGCAGAGTCCAGAGATCTCATATGCCCTCAATTCCTGTATACTCTCGGGTCACTCCACCAACAACCTCCTACACCAGAGCCACTTTGAAACATTAGAAAATATATTTGAGCATTCAGAAATGTATAAACTAGGCAGCCCCAGACTGCAAGCAGCTCAGAGTTCCAACAGAGAGGCTTAGGGAGGGTGGGGGAAGAATTTTATATGGTGAATGTGGAAGAAAAAGAAAATACTTGATTGGGTAAAGTGGAGCAGTGGCCTCATTTGGAACATTACAGTGGAAGGTCTCTAGTTAGATGTTAGTTGGTGGTTTCTGATTGGTTAAGCTTAAGTTTCCTTTTATTATTTACACTGAGTCAAGTTTTGGGTTATTTAAGGAGGAATTGAGTGCACTGCAGCCACCTCAGCCTCATGGCCACCTGTTTATTTGATTATTTTTAACAGAGAAGATCCTTTTAAAAATATCTGTTACCCTGGCTGGCGTGCAGTGACGTGATCACGGCTCACTGCAGCCACAACCTTCCAGCTCAGGTAATCCTCCCTCCTCAGTGCTCCCCACCCTGAGTAGCTGGGACTACAGGCATGTGCCACCACACCACCATGCTAGGCTAATGGTTTGTATTTGTTTGAGAGATGCAGTTTACCTAAGTTGCTTAGGCTTCTTTTGAACTCTTAGACTCAAATAATCTGCCTGCATTGGTCTCCCCAAGTGCTGGAATTACAGGCCATCTAAATCTTTCATCTCAGATTTGCCTTGTGACAAAAGGAGGGGTAATTTTTCTGACATGATGAGGCAGAGAAAGGTGAGGTGGGTGCATCCTGTGCATATGATTTTCTCAGGTGATGGGAATATGGTTGGCTCTTGCCTAATGGGATATATTTTCTCTTTGAATGATTTGGCAAGATATCAGATGAGAGAAGTTGAATAAATGTTAGAAGAACATAGAAAAAATAGGTTATACACGATGGGTTTCTGAAGAAATGATGTCATTGGAGAAACAAAACTTTTATTGATTTCTGGAAACATTTAGGGCCAATTTTTTGTGTAAGTAATTTGAATTTATGATGATATCTCTGAACACTTTTTGATATTTTTTCTGGTTCAGGTGAGTGGTGTCATTGAGCAAACACAAAGTCGGGCTCATCCAAGGATGAGATTTTGCCAGAGAAAGGACGAGCAGCAAGTCAGGGAGCTTAAGGTAATTATGAGAAAGTGACTATCTAAAATTGCTTAGGTAGAAGGAGACAGATTGGATTTTTGTGTGTTTGGTATTTGGGATAAGAGGGATGTGGGTGTGTACTTGACATGGGTTGTTTATTCTCTCTCTCTTTTTTTTTTTTTTGAGAGGGAGTCTCACTCTGTTGCCCAGGCTGGAGTGCTGTGGCACAGTCTTGGCTCACTGCAACCTCTGCCTCCCAGGTTCAAGGGATTCTCCTGCCTCAGCCTCCCGAGTAGCTGGGATTACAGGCGCCTGCCACCACGCCCGGCTAATATTTGTGATTTTTTTTTTTAGTGGAGACGAGGTTTCACTATGTAGGCGAAGCTGGTCTCGAACTCCTGACCTCAGATGATCCACCCGCCTCAGCCTCCCAAAGTGCTGGGATTACAGGCGTGAGCCACCGCGCCTGGCCTGTTTATTCTCTTAAGAGAGAAAATGAGGGGATTAATGGACTGTAGTTCTGAACAAGGTGGAAAACTCTTAAAGTGGAAGTATTGGGGTGAGTGCTCTGACATGCTAGGATGGTGCAGTCAGTCCCTTCACCCAGAAATCAGTAGAATGTTAGCAGTTCTGACTCAAACCTTGTGAAAAACAGGTGGTGGAAAGGAAATCCCTCACAGCAACTGGCACCATAATCAAGACAATGTTTGCAGAATAAATGGAGTTACCTGCTTTCAGCCCCGGGTCGTAGCTATTGTCTGCCCTGCTGATATGTGATAATAATTTGTGATCCTGTTGTCTTAAAATGGGGTCACTCATCTCCAGTAGAATTAAGTCCACAGTGAAGTTGTCCCCCCATCCCCAAAGAGATAAACATATATGAATGAACTCACGTGATAACAACTACTGCTGCCTGGGATCATGAGAGACCTGAAATGAACTGATAGGAAGTGAAAAGTGGCTGAGATGATGAGAATAGACCCATCTGCAGAGGATCATAAAACCAGCAAAGACAAGATCTTGTCTAAGATGCCTTCACAAACTTTGTCCATGAGAACTCTTAAGGATTTCACCAGACCTGTTGGCTGCTGCTGTGATCTCTGCCCAAGAGGAGCCTCTGACCAACATCCAAAGGGCTTCTGGACCCACTGGACTCCTCTGGAGGTACCTTGGTCTCCCGATCCATGGCTGTGTTTTTTTACTCCCTTTATCGCTGCCTGTGTGTAGAATGATAATTGCACAATTGATAGTGTGAAGACCTCTTGATAAATGGTAAATCTGAGCATATGTATTTGGCTGACATGTCATTGTGAAACCTCACAGCTTCAGTCAGTGTCAACGCAGCTAGGGAGCATGTGCCTAATGCACATATCACTGGGCATAGTCTACAGGCACCTAATAACTCAGGTACCTTAACAGTCACTAATGAGTGTCTCTCCAAGGACTAAACAATGGAAGACTGTAGAAGATGCTATTCATTAAGATATCTCAAGAATATGGAAGACACTTATTCGCTTCTCATGGGACAGGACTTTATAGGGCACCTGAAAAAACTCCCATGAAAAATCACTTTTACAAAATGTCAAGTTATGATATCCAAGATGAAACCAATGAGTCACAACATTCACATAATACACTGTACAACCCTGATCTCTTGACTGTCATCAAATGTTTCTTACCTCTAAACCAAAGTTTCATTTTATAATTTAATTTTTCTCATTTTTTCTGTTCTCTTAGCTTAAGAAAAGATCATTACAAACTTTTTGTAAGTTTTTCATATATGCTTGCAAAGGGTTGTAAAACTTTATTGTGATTATTCTTGCTTTAAGCTGAAACTTCCCTAATCTTTCTTTAGAGATTGTGGCATAGCATGTTAGTTTCTTTTCCATATCCAATTGTTTTCTGTAATGAATACAGAAATACAGGCACTATCTTGTAACTTTAAATAGACATCATCTCAAGTCTACAAGAATTATCCAAAATGGTATTTAATGACATTTCTAGGTCTTCAGACACTATTAATGCAGATTGTAGCCTCTAGGTCCTGAAGATTTTACTAGATGCTGGTTACTGAATCTGAGCTTTCTTGAATTATTTTTCCTTCCACTGTGGTTTCCTGAATTTCAACATATCACCTATTTTTGTCCTCAAAGGTTACTTAAATTTTTTCCACAGAATTAAATTAAATATGAATCATCCCTCCTCTGATTTTTGAAATGACCCTTTGCTTCCTATGATAATGATTCTTCTGGTCCGTTTTGTAGTTATATGTTAGAGTTTGTAAATAGTCACACATTTTGCAACTGCATATAATTTTCTTATTATTTTTTCCTCTTCCTCTAAAACTACTGTTATTTCTTTTAACTTTTTGTGGGAAAAATTAAACCCATCTTTCACTTTGTTGATATACTTATGTATAATTGAACTCCTTGATTTTTGCTCGAGTTGCTTTTCAAGTTACCCACTTTTAGGGAAGACATTATTTGGGTTTTGTTTAGTGTATCAGGCTTTTTTTAGTTAGTTGTATCAAGAAGTGTAGACTTTTCTATACATAATATCCTTTTTCCCACAGTATTTTTTTTTTTTTTAAGTCTAGCCGGGTGCAGTGGCTCACGCCTGTAATCCCAGACTGTGGGAGGCCGAGGCGGGCAGATCACGAAGTCAAGAGATGGAGACCATCCTGGCTAACACGTTGAAACCCCATCTTTACTAAAAATACAAAAAATTAGCTGGACATGGTAACGGGTGCCTGTAGTCCCAGCTAATCAGGAGGCTGAGGCAGGAGAATGGCATGAACCCAGGAGGCAGAAGTTGCAGTGAGCCGAGATCGTGCCACTGCACTCCAGCCTGGGTGACAGAGCAAGACTCCATCTCAAAAAAAAAAAAAAAAAAAATTCTGTTAAAATAGAGGTCATCAAAAGATCTTTTCCTAAACCTTTCCTTTACCAGAAATAGCTCTAGTGTCACATGGTCCTTTCTCCCTTCTTGCTTTTGTAGGAATCCTAAGCTAATCTGTCCCTGATCCGGATTGCACGCACCTGTGCCTTTTGGGGCCCTTCTGCATTAGTTCTTCCTTCTCTTCTAACCTCAAAAATATGTTTTCTCTGTTGGCTCTTTCCCTTTAACATAGAAGTATACTCACGCTTTTGTTGAATCTTGGAATAAAAGTCTTCCTTTACCACATATCTCCCTTTAATACTACATCTCTCTTCTCAGCCAAATACTTGGGAAGAGAAGCCCTGAGTTTGTGTCATTGTTTTCTCACCTCCAGTTCACTACTTTACCCACTGCCTAACATCCAGCTCGCTCACACACACACAGAAGCCCAATCACTAAGTTGCCATAGCTAATTTGTAGCTTTCCTGCCTTCCTGGCAAAATTTGACTCTGCATTGGGATAATACATGTTGAGTACCTATTGAACAGGCACTGTGCTAGGTGCTGCTGTTATAGATATGAAAAGAAGGCATCATCTCCTTTCTAACAACTCACAGGAGCAGCCATTCCTGATTCATACATGTCTCTTGACTCCCAGTGCTCACTTTTGCAAGCTTCACTTAATGCCGTGTAAATCACCCTGTTCTCCAGGCCTTCTTTCTTCCCAGTTCTCCTTACTATACACAACTTCTCAAGGCAGTCACCTCCATGCCCATGGCTTCAATTGCTTTCTCCATTCTCTGAGAACAATAGAATTTTAAATGGTTTTTTTTCATGTATTAGCTTTATTTTATACAAGGTGCCTCACTTGCTGTAACCATAGATTCAAAGTTGCTCCATGAAACTAATAAATGAAAAATGGTGATTTTTTAGCGTGTAAATTTTAGGAAATTTCCCCAGTTATGCTTAATGGCTTGATTTAGTATGTATGTTATTTTTGAAAACATATGTTGGGATGTCACAAATGGACTTAGCCTACAGAGATTTATATTCAGCTTTTGACCAGAGAGTTCCATTTTAATGTGACACTGAGAGTAAAAAACTATGTTTTCCTCCTTACCTATTTCTCTTCCTACATTCTCGGCCAGGAGGAAGGCACTGCTACATACCCAGTCTTCCCCAGCAGAGCCTGAGCAGGTCTGTTTTCCTTCTACTTCCCCTCTTCTTTCACATCTCATGACCAAGCACTTCCTATTCTGTCTCCCAAATGATCACAGACTTTTTCCTCCACTTTTGTCACTGCCACTGCCCTTAGCATTACTCTGCCTTTAGAGAAAGTCTCTTAATTGGTTTGGTTGCTTCCTTTGTCTTTATTATACACACCAGTACACGCACATCTGACAGAGACTTTTCACCTTTTCATGGTTGAATGACTGAAATTCCCAGAATAAAATTAAAACCACCCCAGCATCAAATTTGAGGTCAAATAGAGGTGAGTTTGTATCCCAGGTTCATATACTGTCCAGCAGTATGGTCTCAGAAAACTGAACTCCTTAAGCCTTTGTTTGTGTATCTGCCTACACTCATTGAGAGTTGGGACTATTTCACACATACAGTGCCTGGCATGTAGAAGGGACTTAATCAATGTTGAAAGAAGGGGAGGTATTTTAAAATCCACATCAAAAAAATGTTGTTCTGTTCGGGAGTGGTGGCTCACGCCTGCACTCCCAGCACTTTGGGAGGCCAAGGCAGGTGGATCACCTGAGGTCAGGAGTTCGAGATCAACCTGAACAACATGGTGAAACCCCATCTCTACTAAAATTACAAACATTAGCTGAGCATGGGGGCGGGATCCTGTAATCCCAGCTACTTGGGAGGCTTAGGCACTTGAATGAGAATCATTTGGACCCAGGAGGTGGAGGTTGCAGTGAGCAATGATTGTGCCACTGCCTGGGCAACAGAGTGAGACTCTTGTCTCAAAAATAAAAAAAAAAAAGTAAAAAAAATTCTTTTAAAAATATACGAATCTGGCTGGGCACGATGGCTCATGCCTGTAGTCCTAGCACTTTGGGAGGCTGAGGCGGGCCTGACGAACATGGAGAAACCCCGTCTCTACTAAAAATACAAAATTAGCTGGGCATGGTGATGCATGCCTGCAATCCCAGCTACTTGGGAGGCTGAGGCAGGAGAATCGCTTGAGCCCGGGAGGCGGAGGTTGCAGTGAGCCAAGATCACACCATTGCACTCCTGCCTGGGCAACAAGAGCGAAACTCCGTCTCAAAAAAAAAAAAAAAAAAATAGTGTTCAGCAAGGTTGAAGCATAAAAGGTTAATAGCCAGAATCATTTATCAATTGTATTTCTATACATCTACAAGACACAATCTGAAAATGAAATTAGAGAAACAATTTCACTGAGCAACAAGAGCAAAACTTCGTCTCAAAATAATAATAATAATAATAATAATAATAATCTACAATGTCATTTCCCATCCAAGCTTGACTTCTACCTTTACTTTCTGATATGGTTTTGCCATGTCCCCACCCAAATCTCATCATGAATTATAATCCCCATAATCCTGATGTGTCGAGGGAGGGGCCTAGGGGGAGGTGATTGGATCATGGGGGCAGTTATCCTCATGCTGTTCTTGTGATATTCAGTAAGTCCTCATGAGATCTTACAGGGTTTTGTTTTGTTTTGTTTTTTGGGATGGAGTCTTGCTCTGTTGTCCAGGCAGGAGTGCCATGGCACGATCTTGGCTCACTGCAGTATCTGCCTCTTGAGTTCCACTGATTCTCCTGCCTCAGCCTCCTGAGTAGCTGGGATTACAGGCATGCACCACCACACCCAGCTAATTTTTGTATTTTTAGTAGAGACAGGATTTCACTACATTAGCTAGGCTGGTCTCAAACTCCTGACCTCAGTTGATCCACCTGCCTTGGCCTCCCAAAGTACTAGGGTTACAAGTGTGAGCCACCATGCCCAGCTGAGATCTGATGGTTTTATACATGTTTGACAGTTGCTCTTTCACATGTTCCCACTCTCTGTGCGGCTACCATGTAAGTCGGACCTGCCCTTCTACCATGATTGTAAGTTTCCTGAAGGACTTCCCCCTCTGCCATGATTGTAAGTTTCCTGAGGCCTCCCCAGCCATGTGAAACTGAGTCAATTAAACCTCTTTCCTTTAAAAATTACCCAACCTCAGGTATTTCTTTATATCAGTGTGAAAACAGACTGCTATACTTTCTGATAATCATGCTTAAGCAATTGGGGAATTCAGACTACCTGGGATCAAACTATGGCCCACCCTTAGCAGTCATGTGACCTTGGGGAGGTTACTTACCTTCTCCGTCTCAACAACTTCTGTAAAATCTGTAACATGAGATTGTTTCTGAGGGTTAAATGAGCATAGCACAGTGGGGACACTGTCAGGCACACACTACTTGCCAGATGTCGAGTATTCATCTTTATTGAAATAGGACTGTGGTAAGCCACTTTATGGCTCTCGATTTTGTATGAGAAAATCATGCTTAGTGCCTTGTTAGTAAAAGAAAGAAAACCTGAAAGTCCCTGCCATGGAAGGAAGAAATAGTGGGGAGAAAAGGGAGTTGGTAAGTTTCAGCATTTCAGAGCTTGGAGGGGCAAGTTAGGTTTCTATTTTATGGAGAAGGAGGTGGAGGCAGGATGGGTCCTAAGGTGTCATTCAAAACACACAGCCATAACTCTTTATTGAGAGTAGAGCTAGGGCCCCAGGGATTGCTGTGGTCAAGTTGCGGACAAAAATGACCACTCGTTGGAAGACAGGAGAGGAGTGTTTAGTTACAATGCAGTCAACAATTCAGGTGTATCTATATTCAGTCAGCAAATAAAAGTTGTTCAACTTGGTTGCTAATGGGACCCACTCTACTGAGGCTTTGTATAGAACTCATAGAGGAAGATGGCTTCAAGTAATGAACTACCCTGTGCTTTTCTTAGGACTAAAATCTCAGGAAGCTGGTGATGAATGAAAACCTTAGTCCCACGGGCACTGCACGAGGGGCCAGGAGAGCAGCAGCATCATAAGCCACAGGGTGGGGCAGCCAAGGCAGGGGCATTCTGAGCTGTTGGGGAGGGGTGGCAGGCAGGGTGGGGCACTGTGAGCTGTGGGGCAGGGCATTGTGAAGTGTGGGGTGGGGCATTGTGTGCCACATGCCTGGGCTCCCACCTGGGGCCAGTGGGCTTCAGTCTGTAGGTGACTACAGAAGGAGGAGGAGCTCCGTCTGTTCTCTCTTCAGGCAGTTGTTGTGTCTCTCAGCGCTTGTTGGGTTCACAACCTATTAAATAAGCCGGCTGGTCTTCACCCTCCCAGACAAGTCAACTCAGGGGAGGCAGCAGGGTGCGGGCCTTGGCCCGCAGCCCTAGACGGGGCTGGGGCCGGGGCCGGGGCCAGGGCTGGTGCCCGGGGCCGCGCTGTGAGGTGGGCAGGCGAGGAGCGGGAAGACCATCTCTGCAAGTGCAGCATAGCCTCAGCCTAGGACAGCGGGAGTGCGTGGCCAAAGCTGTGAGCAGAGGCACAGGTGGTGGCAGACAGTAGAGGCGCCCCATGGGGAACATACTGACCTGTCGTGTGCACCCTAGCGTCAGCCTCGAGTTTGACCAGCAGCAGGGGTCGGTGTGTCCCTCTGAATCTGAGATCTATGAGGCAGGAACTGGGCACGGGATGGCAGGAGCGCCCATGGCTGCTGCTGTACAGCCTGCTGAGGTGACTGTTGAAGTTGGTGAGGACCTCCACATGCACCACGTTTGTGACCGGGAGATGCCTGAAGGTAAGGAGGTGATAGGTGCCATCTACCCTCGGTTTGCCTCTGGCTGCTGCTGTCCCCAAGGTTCCCTTTGAGGCATCCCCCACTTCGAGCTCCTTTCTGCTTGTAGCCAGCTTTCCCGGGGGCTGGTCAAGAACAAAAGCTGGCTCTGCCTTGAATTCCCACCCCTTAGTCTTTCCCCACCGAGTCCAGTCAGTTTCTTTTCGCCTCCCCTCCCAATCGCCCAGTTCTTGCTCTCTCATCTCATTCTCCCAGGCTGGCATGGGACCATTTATTTATGGCTCTTGTCGAATAAGCAGCAGTTGAATAAATGAGTTGATAAATTTTTATAAATGATTACATCTTTTTTCTTTTCTCCCTCTATACATATAGCTTTGGAGTTTAACCTTTCTGCCAATCCAGAGTCAAGCACAATATTCCAGAGGAACTCTCAAACAGATGGTGAGACAACAGTGTCTGTAGCTCTGTTTATTATCCTGTGGGACTTTGTTTAGGCTTCTTTGAGCTATTCTCTTCCTTTTCTCAATAAAAACTCAGATATCCCAACTTTTCAGTACCCATCTTATTTTTTCTTTGTACCTATCCAGATGGTACCTAAGTGAAGGAGCCAGGTAAGTGCCTAATTGTTTCCTTTGTTAAAGTAGCCAAATCTCAGGACAGTTCCTATTCAAATATTTGGGGATTTCTTATTTAAAATCAGAATGGAGGTTGCCACGGGAGAGGCTATATGGTATTCTTAATGGGCTGCTTTAAGTCACCTTGATAGAAGCTGCTTAGTTTCTTCTAACTGTAATTTGAACACAGAAGGAAAAAGAAAAAAGGAGAGTGCTTAAAATAATTGTGAAAGGTGTAAAATGTCACAGCCGGGGCTGCAGAGAAATGGTTGTGTGTGTGTGTTTGGGGTTTCTCAAAGGAGTTTACCTATGAGGCTCTGATTACTTTAAAATTCTTACTTTAACAGAAAATGTGTCTCCAGATTTATTCTGGTGACTTAACAGACTTTATTTACCTCCTTGTTCTAAAAGAGAGGTGGGGATTGGTTCATGGTCAAAACTTTCAAAAGACATGAAACGTCAATGTAGACTTTTAATGTGTAATATAAAGATTGCAGGTTAAAATGTCAGACCTTCCCTGTAAGAGTGTTTGTTGCCGTGGCTCCCCCTTTGTCCCTTCCCCTCCTGACAATAGCATCTTGTTCAAAGATAAGAAAGTTACAGTTTTGGCTGGGCTTGGTGGCTCACGCCTGTAATCCCAGTACTTTGGGAGGCCGTGGCAGGCGGATCACCTGAGGTCAGGAGTTCGAGACCAGCCTGGCCAACATGGTGAAACGCTGTCTCTACTAAAAAAAAAAATACAAAAATTAGCTGGGCTTAGTGGCGCATGACTATAGTTCCAGCTACTCACAAGGCTGAGGCAGGAGAATTGCTTGGACCTGGGAGGTGGAGGTTGCAGTGAGCAGAGATCATGCCAATGCACTCCAGCCTGGGTGACACAGCGAGACTCCGTCTCACAAAAAAAAAAAGGAAAGAAAGTTGGAGTTTTTTAGTCTCTACACTGTTGGCAGAGGCAGGGGATGGGAGCCGGTAGAAAACAGAAAACAATTAGTTGGTTTGCCTCTAAAATTTTGCAAAGGGATGAATCTAAGTAAAAGTAATTCTGGGTAATAATATGGTTCTTGAATAAAAACTGAAATTTTCAAAATAGAAAACATTGCATCATAAACATATTAAATCCAGTTGGCTTATTGGTTTCATTTAAATGCCAGAGATTTCATTACTGTAGAGGAAATGTCTTATAGCTCTTCTATTTAAACTTTGGTCGGGCCCTTAATTTTTAAAGAGGTAGGATAATTAAGACTCATTATGAGTGTGACTTTGTAACTTGGAAGTACTATCTTCACATTTCAAGATATTTAAGGATTGCTTTAGAATAAACAAATGCATTATGTGAATCAATTGATTGTACCTTTATACACAAAGCATGTAAGTACTTGTGTAAACTTATACTCTGCTTGGTAATGTTAGGAAAGCCTGATGGATGTTACACACCAGTTAGTAGATGGGTAGTGTTGGATGAGAGCCCAAAAATGGCTCTTTATTGTCATTCTTTAGGATTACAACACAGTTTATGTATGTCTCACTTGGCCCTTTCCAATACAAATAAAGCCTGTGTATGTTCTCCCTATGTATTGCTAATGAAGAAATGAAAACTTAGAGATATCACATGACTATGGAAGACAGCTACTCAAGAGAACTAAGGTTCTGTGTCCTCAGAATGAAATGGAAGTGACAGATATGATGAATTTACTTTATAAAAATTTTAAAAACTCTAGAATACATCTTATATTTTGCCTATAAAATAGACCTGTCTTTTAAAACTTACTGCCATCTTGATTTATTTTATGCAAAGTTGATTTTACACAACTCAAAGCCAAAATTTACCTCTTCTTCTTCTTCTTTTTTTTTTTTTTTAAATAAAGGAGGGTGCCATTGTGTTACTCATGCTGGCCTCAACTTCCTGACCTGGGTTCAAGTGATTTTCCCATCTCAGCCTCCTGAGTAGCTGGGACTACAAGCATGTGCCATCTTGCCTGGCTCTGTCTTATGTCTATACATTCATTTCAATGGATAAGAATCAAAGTAGAGATAGTGAAATAGCCTAAATGCAGCAGTCGAATAAACAAGTTGATAAATTTTTATCAATGATTACATCTTTCATTCTTTTCTTCCTCTGTGCAAATAGCTTTGGAGTTTAACCCTTCTGCTAATCCAGAGGCAAGCACAATATTCCAGAGGAACTCTCAAACAGATGGTGAGACGACATTGTTTTTTCCACCAAGAGAAAGAATAAAAGCTCTTGTTTGATCAGGTTATAGAAAGTATTTAGAAAAACTCATATTGGTTTAAATTTTTCACCTTTTCACATGTTCACTTATCTTATTTTAATATGTGATATACTTTCCTTTAGTTGTTATGATGTTAGTGAAAACGTGTAACCTTTTTGTTTATACATTTTGCCATCTTTTTATCAACACAATTAATTTGTCATGTGATGGAGGAGTCATGGATTTCTCTTTATAATACTTGGATTTATCTTTATTTATAATTAATGGATTTATCTTTATTTATAGTCGCTTTTCCCTTGCTCCAAAAAGTACACTTTAAAGATGAATGATAGAACTTAGGCTTCAGCTTGGTTTTCATTTAAACAAATTAAAGAACATAGTTGTTTATCATCAGGGATTGAATCTGTGATTTGGGCCTCCTCTTACACAGTCCTCTGACCACATTCATTTACCACATCCAAGTTCATGCTACTCAAAAGTTTTAGGTTGTTAACTTTTTCATTTGATGTAATGTAAATTTAAACATGCGCTACTCCTGCTTATTTCCCTTAATGTTATGTTAAATCCTCATTTATTTGCCAACAAGCTTACACAGCCAAGTTTTCCAGTTGACTTAAACAGCAAGAATACAAGTGAGGGTTCTATAATAATGTGCGAAGTAATGCAGCACAGTAAAACACGGGAGTTTGTAACCTTTGTTTTTATAGTTTGAGTAGACTTTGCCCATCTTGAGTCAGTTATTTCTGGTTAGAATTTGTCTTCATTTTTTACATTACTATAAAGAGATACCTAAGGCTGGGTAATTTATAACAAAAAAGAGGTTTAATTGGCTCAAAGATTTTCAGGCTGTACAAACATGGCTTTAACATCTGCTTCTGGTGAGGGCCTCAGCAAACTTACAATCATGATAAAAGGCAAAGGGGAAGCAGGTGGTTCCACACGGTGAAAGAGGGAGGAGAGAGGGGAAGGGGGAAGGTACCACACTCTTTTTTTTTTTTTTTTGAAATGGAGTCTCACTCTGTTGCCCAGGCTGGAGTGCAATGGCACGATCTTGGCTCACTGCAACCTCCATCTCCCAGGTTCAAGCAATTCTCCTGCCTCAGCCTCCCGAGTAGTTGGGACTATAGGTGGGCACCAGAACACCTCGCTAATTTCTGTATTTTTGGTAGAGACAGGGTTTCACCATGTTAGCCAGGCTGGTCTGAAACTCCTGACCTCAAGTGATCTACCCGCTTCACCCTCCCAAAGTGCTGGGATTACAGGCTTCAGCCACCGCACCTGGCCAGTACCACAGTCTTTTAAATTACCATAATGAGAATTTGCTTATTACCATGGGGATGGGACCAAGCCATTCATAAGGAATCCACTGCCATTACCCAAACACCTCCCACTAGGCCCTATCTCCAACATTAAGGGTCACATGTTAACATGAGACTTGGAGGGGCAACATATCCAAAACATATCAGAATTGTATTTCCCAGTTCCTTCCAGAGCCATGGGCTTCTCACACCTAGAGAGCATGGAAGCAGTAAAAGAAAAGCTATTCCATGTCCCTCACTCTTCGGTGGTAGGAACTTTTGCCTACAAGGCCCTTCCAGCATCAAACGCAGAGGCAGTGTAGGAAACAAAGCATGGCCCAAGTCCCTCTTGGGGCTTTTATTATTCTGGCCTCTGTTTAGAGGGAAAAAAACTGATTTTTTGTGCTGCAGACACCATGTCCAATTAGGTTTGTATACTCATTTTAAACATCAAAATTTAGGCCAGGCTCTGTGGCTTACACCTGTAATCCCAGCTCTTTGGGAGGTTGAGGTGGGTGGATCACGAGGTTAGGAGATCAAGACCATCCTGGCTAACACAGTGTAACCCTGTCTCTACTAAAAATACAAAAAACAATTAGCTAGGCATGGTGGCACGTGCCTGTGGTCCCAGCTAGTCAGGAGGCTAAGGCTGAAGAATTGCTTGAACCTGGGAGGCAGAGGTTGCAGTGCGCTGAGATCCCGCCACTGCACTCGAGCCTAGGTGACAGAGTGAGACTCCATCTCAAAAAAAAAAAAAAAAATTAAGATATGTTACTTTCCAGTTGTGTAAAGACAGTTTTTTAATTTTGATTTGTTTTTAGTGACATATTAGTATATAACCACTAAGTGTGGTTCAAGATGCTTACAGGGATTCTGTTGCATCTAGAGATAGGTGTCTGGTCAGGAAGTAGTTCTTAGAGCTGTTAGCTCTTAGAGTCTGATAATTAAAGTAAGCTATGTGTAAATGCAGAATGAGAGAATACTAATGGATCATGGCTCATATATGCAACAGTTAAACTTTTTATTAGCTAAATTTTTCATCTGGCCTAATTTTTTTACCCTTTTCTTTTGTACATGAGGATTCTTTCATTTGTATGTAATAGAAACAAAAAGTAAACTAAATGAAAAACTAAGTTTTTAGATTTGACTTATGAAATTAATCATGCCAGATAATTTAAATGATAAATTATTGAAAATTATTTTTTAAATGGAATTTTGTCTCATTTTACATAGGAGTAATCAGTAAGATGTTAACAACTACTTTTATTTTATGGTATTTGTATCAGAAGTGACCAGTTTTTTTTTTATTCTTAGTTGTAGAAATAAGAAGAAGCAACTGTACAAACCATGTAAGTAAACACTCAAATAGTTAAGAAATTGATAGTTTGACATAAAAGGATGTCTCTCTTGATTTCTTTAAATTACAATGTGGACCTGGTGGTGGCAGCATGGACCTCTTTTTGTGGATTTTCTAAATCTCTTCTATTTTCCTGAGTATTAAATTTATCCAGAAAAGTGTTTAGCTTAGTGTGTCCACCTTTTAAAGATTTCTGACATTTAAGTTAAATTTCAATAGTCTGGTTCAAAAGATCTGCCTTACGGCTGGGCATGGTGGCTAACATCTGTAATCACAGCACTTTAGGAGGCCGAGGCAGGCTGATCATCTGAGGTCAGGAGTTTGAGACAACCCTGACCAACATGGTGAAATTCTGTATCTACTAAAAATACAAAAGTAGCTGGGTGTGGTGGTGCATGCCTGTAATCTCAGCTACTCAGGAGGCTGAGGCAGAAGAATCACTTGAACCCAGGAGGCGGAGGTTGCAGTGAGCCAAGATCGCGCCATTGCACTCCAGCCTGGGCGACAGAGCGAAACTCTGTCTCAAAAAAAAAAAAAAAAAAAAAAAAAAAAAAAAAAAAGTGCCTTAAATATTTAATCTTATTTTTAATGAAAGAACAAAAATAGAATAGTTAAGTTAATTGCCAGCACTGTCTATTGACTTTCTATCACAGCAGGTAAAAGCGTACCTTCCCCGCTACACCATGATCTTATGTTTCTCCCTGTGTTTCTTCCAATTGTAGCACACTTTTTAATTAAATCAGTAATATTTACATGATTATGACTCTGCAAATATTATTCACTGCTAAGTCATATGGTGTTTTCACTGTACCTCTGCATTCCATGTCCTTCATCCTGTCTCTGAAACAGTTCTGAAATCTGAGCACTTCTGCAATTCTCCTGGATCTTCTTTTTTCCTAGCCTGTGTTAGTTTATCTATCCAAATATCGTTAAGTAGCCTCTGGGTGCTCTGTTTGCTTTCACATCCATTATTTTTCAGCATGAAGCTAATTTTCTGACTATATTCATTTGCCTATTTTCTAACAGCTGTTTTTCCCCCAAGTATTGTAGCATTTATCACATGCCTTTCAAAGATATTTTCCATCTGCAAAAACACATCTGTTCCTTTTTATGTGTGTGTGGGGGGCAACTTTCTTTGGCCTTTTGTCATCCTAGTTCAATATAGTGTGGGTTTCCCTAGATATGCTCGATGTCTGCTTTTCTGGGCTAACTCCTTAAAGTCTTTTGGGATCTCACGTAACTGCTGTCTTGTGTGGGATCACCTGAGTCCTATATTCTGTGTTTCCTTCTGTCCTGTTATCGTCTCTAGTTGTACTTGAACACATTTTCCTGGGTGGAGATGTTAAAATCCCTCCTCTTTGATAGAGAGTACACCTCTAGGTTGAATCTAAATTTTATGGTTCTGAAGACATTTTGCAGTTGTGCTCTTATTACAGTGTTGTTCTTGAATCTATTGCCAGTGTGTGATACGTTATTTACAACCAGGTTTTAGTTATCTGCAGAAGCTTTTTAGAATCTCTCTCTCTAAGGTTCTGAAATTTTATAACAGCTTGTTGGGGATCTTTTCATTTTATTGAGGCTACTAAACCTGCAGACTATCTCTTCTTGAGAATTTTTTTTTATTTTCTCTGTTACTTTTTTACTGATAGTCTTGTTATTCAGATGCTAGGCTGCTTAGACCAGTACACCTGCATTGATTTTTAATTTTTCCCCTTCTATTTTTTTCAGTTTGTCTTTTTATTCTAGTTCTGGGATATTCTGTGACTTTATCCTCTACTATTTCTATTGAATTTTATATTTTTTGAGAGTGTTTTAAGATTTTTTTTTAAAGTTTTGCTCCTGATTTTGACTGGTCCTATCAATTCCTTTTTTCTATTGTTTTGATCTCTTTTCTTGGAGGCTTCCCTCCAATGTGTGGTGGTCCCTGGCCTGCTTTATTTGGAAGCAGGATTTCTGTTAACTGATAGCACTCAGTGTGAGGCCTTAGAAGCCTGACTAGCTTTTCATTTGGGAGACCTCAGTGTATTATCTGGGGATCTTTATTGAAGACATTTCAGTTTCTTCTGAGAAGGATCTCCCAATTTTCTGCCTGGAAAGTAAAAGCAGGCCTGGAAAGGAAAAGCAGAGTTAGCCAAGAAAGTTGGAGTTCCATTTTTGGTGTACAGTTTTCTTTATATCTCAGGTTTAAGCCATGGTATCTCTGAGCCAGAAATTCTCAGGTTTGATATATCCAGAGAACACACATCTAAGTTTCTTGTCAGATGGAAGGACAGGTGGACTTGGGGCTCTAGTTAGAGATTTGCAACTGACCTTGCTGGCTTTTTTTTTTTTTTACATTTTACCCTACTTTCCAAAGTGCCATTTGCCTGTAAGTTCACAACCTGCCTTTAGTTCTGCAAGACAAACTGGCTCGCTTCTGTTCCAGTCACTTTCTGTAGGCACCAAAGTTGTGTTTCTGTGTTATTTACCACTCCTTTGTCTACTTTTTACGTCTCAGCATTTATTAAAAATTATCTCTGTCAACCTTCTGTGCTGGTCATGGGTGTAACCTTTATTTTATGACTAATGAGGCTTCCGGAGGGAGACGAAATAAATTTGTGGTCAATCTATTATATTTAATCCAAATTTAGGACCTATGTTTAAATCAAATTCTAATTTGAGTATAATGATATTAAGCCAGAAAATTCTTTAAATTAATGTATCTATAATAAGCATATTACACTTTTCTCCTAAGGCCTTGTTTAATATTTTCATTCCAAGTTTATCCACTGCCATATGCTTCCCATTACTTCACAACATAAATGGAGCTGTTTTCCTGAATGCCCAAAGTGTTAGAAATATTTAAGTTAATTAAAATTTGTTCATTCTTAGCCTGGTCAACACAGCAAGACCTCATGTCTACAAAAAGGTTAAATAACAAATTAGCCAGGCCTGGTGGCGTGCGCCTTTCGTATTACCTACTCAGGAGGCTGAGGCATAGGATCGCCTGAGCCCAGGAGTTTGAGGCTGCAGTTAACTATAATTGCACCACTGCACTCCAGCCTGGGCAACAAAGGGAGACCCTGTCTCGGAAAAAGGAAAAAAGTTACTAATTCTTTAAAAACTGTCTAAAATTTGTCCTGCCCAAAAGGAGAGTGAAAAATATGAACTTTAGTCTTTGTTTTATTTTATGTTTGCTGAGAAAAATGCTGTACTTTATTTATTTATTTATTATTTCCATAGGTTTCTGGGGGAACAGGTGGCATTTGGTGACATGACTAAGTTCTTTAGTGATGATTTGTGAGATTTAGGTGCACCCATCACCTGAGCAGTATCCGCTGAACCCAATTTGTAGTCTTTTATCCCTCACCCTCCTCCCAGCCTTTCCCCCAAGTCCCCAAAGTCCATTGTATCATTCTTATGGCTTTGCATCCTCATAGCTTAGCTCCCACGTATGAAAGAGAACATGATATTTGGTTTTCCATGCTGAGTTATTTCACTTAGAATAATAGTCTTACTTCCATCCAGGTTGCTGGGAATGCCATGAATTTATTCCTTATTATGGCTGAGGTGGTATTCCTCATATATATATATATGTATGTGTATCACAGTTTCTTTATCCCCTCATTGATTGATGGGCATTTGGGCTGGTTCCATATTTTTGTAATTGTAATTTGTTTGAGTTCCTCATAGATTCTGGATAATAGCCCTTTGTCAGATGTATAGACTGTGAAGATTTCCTCCCACTCTGTGGTTGTCTGTATACTCTGCTGATTGTTCCTTTTCCTGTGCAGAAGCTCTTTAGTTAAGTCTCATCTATTTGTTTCTGTTGCATTTGCTTTTGTGTTCTTGGTCATGAAGTCTTTGCCTAAGCCAGTGTCTAGACGGGTTTTTCCAATGTTATCTTCTAGAACTTTTATGGTTTCAGGTCATAGATTTATGTCCTTGATCCATCTTGAGTTGATTTTTGTGTAAGGTGAGAGTTGAGGATCCAGTTTCATTCTCCCACATGTGGCTTGCCAATTATCCCAGCACCATTTGTTGAAGAGGGTTTACTTTCTTCACTTTATGTTTTAGGTGGCTTTGTTGAAAATCAGTTGGCTATAGGCATTTGAGTTTATTTCTGGGTTCTCTATTCTGTTCCATTGGTGTATGTGCCTATTTTTATATCAGTACCGTGCTATTTTGGTGACTATGGCCTTATAGTATAGTTTGAAATCAGGTAATGTCATGCCTCCAGATTTGTTGTTTTTGCTTAGTTTTGTTTTGGCTATGCCGGTTCTTGTTTGGTCCATATAAATTTCAGGATTGTTTTTTCTAGTTCTGTGAAGAAGGATGGTGGTATTTTGATAGGAGTTGCATTGAATTTGTAGATTGCTTTTGGCAGTATGGTCATTTTCACAATATTCATTCTACACATTCATGAGCATGGGGTGTCTTTCCATTTGTTTGTGTCCATGACTTCATTCAGCAATGTTTTGTAGTTCCCAACAGCATATCAAAAAGATAATCTGGCCAGGCACGGTGGCTCACACCTGTAATCCCAGCACTTTGGGAGGCTGAGGCGGACGGATCATGAGGTCAGGAGTTCAAGACCAGCCTGGCCAACATGGTGAAACCCCATCTCTACTAAAAATACAAAAGTTAGCCGGGTGTGGTGGCGCTCACCTGTAATCCCATCTACTCAGGTGGCTGAGGCAGGAGAATCGCTTGAACCTCGGAGGGAGAGATTGCAGTGAGTCAAGATCACCACACTGCATACTCCAGCCTGGGCAACAGAGCGAGACTCCATCTCAAAAAAAAAAAAAAGATAATCCACCATGATCAAATAGGTTTCATACCAAGGATGCAGGGATGGATTAACATACACAAGTCAATAAATGTCATACACCACATAAACAGAATTAAAAACAAAAAATCACATGATCATCTTAACAGATGTAGAAAAAGCATTTGACAAAATGCAGCATCCTTTTTATGATTAAAACCCTCAGCAAAATCAGCATACAAGGGTCATAGCTCAATGTAATAAAAGCCATCTATGACAAACCCACAACCAACATAATACTGAAAGGGGGAAAAGTTGAAAGCATTCCCTCTGAGAACTGGAACAAGACAAGGATGCCCACTCTCACCACTTGTATTCAACATACTACTGGAAGGCCTAGCTAGAGCAATCACACAAGAGAAAACAATAAAAGGCATGCAGATCAGTAAAGAGGAAGTCAAACTGTTGCTGTTTGATGATGATATGATCATATACCTAGGAAACCCTAAAGACTCCTCCAAAAAGCTCCTAGAACCGATAAATGAATTCAGCAAAGTTTCAGGAGACAAAATTAATGTACACAAATCAGTAGCTCTGTTATACCCCAGAAGCGACCAAGCTTAGAATCAAACCAAGAACTCAACCCCTTTTCTGATAGCTGCAAAAATAAACTAAAATAAAATAAAATACTTTGGAATAGACCTAACCAAGGAGGTGAAAGATGTCTACAAGGAAAACAACTTTAGTATTTTTAATGGGTTAAAATGAGAGGCAGCAGGTACAGCAGAAGAAGTCAGTGCGTGGGCATCCGCTTCCAATGGGTACTGCTCCTTTGATGGTAAGGCTTTGGTTTTGACTTACTAAATTACTAGGTATGATTATTTTCTAGTTTTTGTCATTAAACCTTAAAACTACTAAGTAACCCCTTCCATTTCTTGTTAAATATTGTAAAATTTCATGCTCTCATTTATGCTGACTGACGTTAGAGTATTTGTTTCTATTTTGTGACTATCTTAAATAATACCTATAAACAGTAAACTGTTAGTAGTGTTTTTGCTGTAATTAAATGTAGTAAGACTTACCTTCCAAATGATAACTGAATTGTCAAACACTTGTCAAAGTTTTGGATTTACTCAAAATTCTATGCTCAGCAGCTGGAGGTAGGAAGAGTAAGGGCCCTCCCTTACTCTTATGGAGAGGCATACTTTCTCACGAGGGGAATACTCTGCAGGAATTAGCATCTTGTAAGCAGTGGTGAATTCAACTAATTAATGTATAAAAAATACATTTTTTGGTGTGGCTGCCGACAAAGAGATCCAAGAGGGTAGATGGAGTCAAGCTTGCTGAAGCAAGGAAAGAGAAAAGCAGTATTCTAGGCAGAGAGCAGGGGTAGAGCAGGAAAATGGCTAGGTGCAGGTCAGATGATTTATAGAATGAAATTGATCAAGTTTTGAAGTGAATACAAAGTATTCTCCGAGAGTCTCATTTGAGTCGTGTCTTGGCAGTCTTATTTAAACATGAAGTGAAAGTTAGATTTTTAAAGTTGTCATTTGTTTTCAGGGTGTGAGAGAATATTTAAGTGATACTCTTTTTATCCTCCACATAAGAAAATAGGACTAGAGAAACCTATGGCTTCCTCACTTGTTGGTAGCCTAGCAGCTCTGGTACACAGAGCCTCTGAATCTGAAACACTTCTTTTGTAACAATATCACCTGAAATAATACATTTAGGATTAGTAATTTAGTAAATGCATTAGTCTTGTATTCACTGCAATAAAATGCTCTTGTAGCAGGATTATTTAATACACTACATTTTATCGTAGTAAATAAATAATAGAAGGGCTGGGCGCCGTGGCTCACGCCTGTAATCCCAGTACTTTGGGAGGCTGAGGCAGGCAGATCGCGAGGTGAGGAGATCGAGACCATCCTGGCTAACACGGTGAAACCCCATCTCTACTAAAAATACAAAAAGCCGGGCATGGTGGCGGGCACCTGTAGTCCCAGCTACTCAGGAGGCTGAGTCAGGAGAATGGCGTGAACCCGGGAGGCGGAGCTTGCAGTGAGCCGAGACCGCGCCACTGCACTCCAGCCTGGGCGACAGAGCCAGACTCCGTCTCAAAAATAAATAAATAAATAAATAAATAAATAAATAAATTAAATAATATAAATTCTCGGCTGCTTTTTATTGCTGTAGAAAAAAATGAAATCTTATTTTAAACTTTTTTTTTTTTTTGAGATGGAGTCTCACTTTGTCTCCCGGTCTGGAGTGCAGTGCCGCGAACTCGGCTCACTGCAAGCTCCACCTCCTGGGTTCACCCCATTCTCCTGTTTCAGCCTCCCGAGTAGCTGGGACTACAGGGGCCTGCTACCATGCCCGGCTAATTTTTTGTATTTTTAGTAGAGACGGGGTTTCACCATGTTAGCCAGGATGGTCTCGATCTCCTGACCTCGTGATCCGCCCGCCTCCACCTCCCAAAGTGCTAGGATTACAGGTGTGAGCCACCGCGCCTGGCGAAGCTGACTTTTCCCACTATTTTTAACGGTAATTCATAAAATCCTTGTTAGGTTTGATGACAGGTACCATATTAAGGGCAGCATTTTATAACCCATATCTTAAACATCATCTCTGGAAGTTGAGAGCCTCCAGTGGGTTTTCTATAGAGTGCACATGATACCACACTCAGGCAGTTCATGGAGTGTAAGACATATCTTAGTGCTTTGTCATTTCACATTTTAACTGAGAAAAAAATACACTTTGATAAGTTTGACTTACACTTCCCTTCCCCTTCAGGTATCTACTGAGCGTTTCAGTCAACAATACAGCTCGTGTTCGACAATATTCCTTGATGACAGCACAGCCAGCCAGCATTATCTTACAATGACAATAATATCGTGAGTACAACTATGCTGCCGAGGGACAGATTCCTTTATTCTGAAATTATTTCAGCCATTTGGTTGTCCTCTTCAGCAATCAGCTTAAGAAATTGGAGTCAACCATATATTGATATCCAGATTCTCAATATTAAGTATCAGTTTCTCTTTTAATCTTAGACGTCATGGTGGAAGGAAAAATCAGTTAGCAAAGAAGCAATCCCAGAAACAGTGTATCTTTTTGATGCCTTTATGCCTTTAGACAATGTTGAACACAGTGAGAAGGATAGGTTCCCTTTATTGAATGTTTTTTGTGGAAACTTAGTTTTTCAATGCATCATAGGCCCAAATCAGTGTGCACTGCTTTGGACATTATCCTTGGAAGAAGGAACAGCTTTTCTTCTTCTGGCACCACAGTGTATCTGCATTTGAATTTCTCCCATTGGGCATGAGCACCTCGTGGGCCACAAAGATGCGCTTTGAGAGCACCCTGAGATTAAGTTTATTTTAAAAGGAACAACAACCAACACCACCACCAGCTCCACAGGGGCCGTCCAGTGTACATTATTCTCATCTCCTTGGGTTATTAGTCTTGATTTTTAGAACACAGTTTGGAAAGTGCTAATTTAGAATATTAATGTCTTTATCTTTAATTTAACTTTTCATTCTGTACACATAACTAGCTTATAAACAATTTTGTTTCAAATGCACTAGCCTTTTTAGCTAATTCAATTGTCAATAACTTTTACTTCAATTAAAAGTGGCAAGTTTACACTCATAATAATGTCACTTTCCTCCCTCCCTTTTAACAATAGTTGAGAGGAAATTGTGTTTCGAACAAAAACTGGACTCAAACTCTGTCTCAAGTCCTGAGCTTTGGGATCTATTGAGTAATCACTAAATGTCTGTAGTCAGCCAAGTCTCTTAAATCTTTGAGCACACATACACAAAAATTACTTTGACTAGAGTCCCTGGCTTCTTCTGAGTTCCAAAGATTTTGATATGTTAGCATATAATTCAAAAGCAGCTTTGAAGATTAATTTTGCTGAAACAAATTTCGTGCTTTTTTCCTCATTATTCTACTTTTTAGAAGTCTACTTTTGAGAGTATAGTAAGTTTTAATTTGCCACCAGCAAGTTTGAGAAATGATCATTTGGTGTATTCACTATTGGTGAAATGAAGTTATTGAACAAATTAATAGGGCAAATTGGCTTCAAGAAGATATTTTGAAAAATGTTTTATCATGAATCAGTAGTGCACTGTTGTCAGTGGGATAGGTGGAACTCGTTGAGATCACTTATGCAAGGTTTTTTTCAAAATTCAAGTCTGCAAACACATGTATCTTCCCATCTCCACTTTCCCTCTATCTCTAGGCACTGAGAAGCCTTTTAGGAATATCGGGATGGATGTGAGGCATCTTTCTGTGAAGAAAAGCATCCCAGAAGATTCTGATTTTCACCCCAACTCAATCATTCCAAACTTTGCTGCTGATTGAAATCACCTGGGAAACGTTTACCAAGAACCTTGATGCCCAAAGCCATACCCAATACTAATTAAATTAAAATGTCTCATGTGGAAGATGAGGCAGATATTAAAGCTTCTCAGGTGATTTTAATGTGCAGCAAAGTTTGAGAGCCACTGCTTAATTTGAGTTTAGGACGAGAAACTGCTCCTATTTGGTGGGACCTTGGGCAAGTCAGTTTTAAGCTCTGTTTCCCTGATCTGTAAAACGAGTGTTGAATTAAATGTCACATAAGGTCATTGGTCCTTTCCAGCATTTAACTTTAAACTCTGTGATTTTAAAATTATTTCAGAGATGAAAACTACTTGAAGCACTATAGACATATCCATCTTACCTGCTAATGTTACAGGCTTTTTAAAAAGTGCTAATATTGTGTAGACCTATTAGTAGAATTGAGATTTGCCTTCCCTCAGTTGTTTTGAGCCTCACTCTACAAAATTAGCTGGGCGTGGTGACACATGCCTGTAATCCCAGCCACTTGGGAGGCTGAGGCAGGAGAATCTCTTGAACCCGGGAGGCAGAGGTTGTGGTGAGCCGAGATCACACCATTGCACTCCAGCCTGGGCAACAAGAGCGAAACTCCATCCACCCCCACCGTAAAAAAAAAATTTTTCTGGGCATAGTGGCGCAAACTTGTAGTCCCAGCTTCTTGGGAGGCTGAGGCATGAGAATCGCTTGAACCTGGGTGGTGGAGGTTGTGAGGAGTCAAGATGGCACCACTGCAGTCCAGTCTGAGCAAGAGAGACAGACTCTGGGTCAAAAATTAAATACGTAAAATAAATTGCATGGGACGAAAGTTTTCTTGGGTAGAAAAGCATATAACAGGGAAATCTGTTATTATTTATATATTGTAATCACCAACAGAAACACGTCTTCTAACAGCATATTTCCTTGCATTTTGGTTCTCATATTTTTGTAAAAAACAAAGAAATGAAAACAAAGTGCCCTTATGGTACTGTTCTGAACTAGAAGATTTGAATTTCAGGGCCGCTAGGAGAGTTTCCTCTGCCCCCCTTTTAAAAAATGTCTTCAGGCCTAACAAATGATAACATCTATTGTTATGAATTTTTTTTCCTTCCACAGTGTGACCTTGGAGATACCTCATCATATCACACAAAGGTGAGCTTTTTAGAAACCTGTCTTGTTATTCTAGCTAATTACTTTGCAAGATATCAAGCTCAGTGTTAGGTCACAGCTCTAGACATCATAAGCTGTATTGTGCCTACTAAAATATCGAAGCAAATTATTTGTATTTTCTTTGTTCCTTAAGACTCTCATAATTCTTAAATGATTGAGAATCTCAAAGAGTATGTGTTTATATTGATTATATTGATATTTAGTGTGGTAGAATTACACAATTGAAATTTTTTCAAAATCTATTTTTAGTTTAGATTTCACAGCCTTACCACCGTTGATATTATGGGCTAGATAATGCTTTGTTGTGAGGACTGTCTTGTGCATTGCAGAGAGTTTAGCAGTATTCATGGCCTCTACCAACTAGATGTCAGTAGTAACCCACGACCCAGGTTATAACAACAGAAAATATTCCTTGAGAATAGTATTGTTAACAGAAATTTTTCATTGAAAAAAAACTTTTCTACAACAAAAAGTTGAGTAAAAAGTGTGTCATGTGTTTATATTATTTAAAGTCTTTCATGTTGAGCTTAATAGGAGACAAATGGATTCTCTAGAGCTTTCTTTGCAATTTGCTTTAAAGAAGCAATAAGAGGCTGGGCACGGTGGCTCACACCTGTAATCCCAGCACTTTGGGAGGCTGAGGTGGGCGGATCACAAGGTCAGGAGATCGAGACCATCCTGGCTAACACGGCGAAACCCCGTCTCTACTAAAAACACAAAAACTTAGCTGGGCGTGGTGGCACGCACCTGTAGTCCCACCTATTCTGGAGGCTGAGGCAGGAGAACCGCTTGAACTTGGGAGGTGGAGGTTGCAGAGAACTGAGATTGTGCCATTGCATGGCAGCCTGGGTGACAGAGCAAGACTCTGTCTAAACAAACAAACAAAAAAAGCAATAAGCTGGTGGGGCGCAGTGGTTCACACCTGTAATCCCAGCATTTTGGGAGGCCGAGGTGGGTGGATCACTTGAGGTCAGGAGTTTGAGACCAGCCCGACCAACATGGTAAAACCCGCCTCTACTGAAAGTACAAAAAATGGCTGGGCGTGGTGGTGCATGCCTGTAGTCCCAGTTACTTGGGAGGCTGAGGCAGGAGAATCGCTTGAGCCTGGGAGGTGGAGGTTGCAGTGAGCCGAGATCTCGCCATTGCACCCTAGTCTGGGTGGCAGAGAGAGACTCTGTCTCAAAAAAAAGAAAAAAGAAGCAATAAGATGACCTAACCTCATGCAAATATGTAGTTGGTAGAAGGTGTATTTTTAAAGTTTTCAGACAGTTGTGGGTATTTGTTAACACTAAATTAAAACTTCACAAGTGGTGGTTTCTTAAATTAGTTACGGTGGCATTTTACATATTAATAAATTTATTCCATCAGTACTCATTGATCTTTCTTGCACAGTAAATGGATCTTTTGCTCCATACTTGCATTTATAATATCATGCATTAGTTACTTGGAATATATTGGTTTATGTTTTATTGTGTCAAAAATCACTTTTAGTTTAACCACCAATCTTACTTTAACATGCCTTTAAGTATTGAAAAGCTGCCAAGCCTACAGTAGAAGGAACAAGTTTTTCAAAGTCCAGAGGAAAGCTTAAATTTTATCATTGGGAACAAATACGTATTTCCCTTGAAGTGACAACCTCTCACTTCATTTATTTTTGAGAATGATAGTTGAACTGGTTTTTTAGACCGAGTTTCACTCTGTCACTTGGCTGGAGTGCATTGGCATGATCTCAGCTCAAGCAATCCTCTCACCTCAGGCTCCTGTGTAGCTGGGACCACAGATGTGTGGCACCACACCAGG
This sequence comes from Pan paniscus, assembly GCF_029289425.2. Lineage (NCBI taxonomy): Eukaryota > Metazoa > Chordata > Mammalia > Primates > Hominidae > Pan > Pan paniscus. The sequence continues at coordinate 62,420,494 of NC_073257.2, read as the reverse complement.
CTAATTTTCTTATATGTTTGACAGTGACAGGGTTTCGTTATGTTGCCTAGGCTGCTCTCGAACTCCTGAAAGAGCTCAAGCCATCTGCCTGCTTTGGCCTCTCAAAGTGCTGGGATTTTACAGGCGTGAGCCACTGCGCTGGCCCAGTTGTACTTTTAAATAGAAATGATGTTCTGTGAAAAAAGTGATTTTTCAGTTCACAGTTAAATCACGGATCCTTTAAAAACAAAAAAAAAGCGCTTCTGGTTAACTTTCCACTTATTCAGAATATTAGAGACATGTCAAGATTTAACAACATTAATTTTTACTGCTTCATCAAAGACATTCTTAAGAAATTCAGGCTATGTTTTTTACCTGTAGGGGACAGTGAAGAATAGAATGACTACTAATGTAATTGGTACCACTGCCTTGATTTATGCTGAGAAACCAGCCATTGTACCCACTTTTGCTTTTATACAATCATGGCAAGTGTCAACAAAAAAGCAGGCAATGACTTTGTATTACTTTCACAAATTTTTAAAATTTTTCATCAGCTTTCTCAGGTTTAATTAGTGTGATTCAGAACAGTGTTGGCCAGGCACAGTGGCTCAGGCCTGTAATCCCAGCACTTTGGGAGGCCGAGGCAAGCGGATCACCTGAGGTTAGGAGTTCAAGACCAGCCTGGCCAACATGGTGAAACCACATCTCTACTAAAAATACAAAACTTAGCCAGGAGTGGTGGCAGGTGCCTGTAATCCCTGCTACTTGGGAGGCTGGGGTAGGAGAATCACTTGAACCTGGGAGGCGAAGGTTGCCATGAGCCGAGATCACACCTTTGCACTCCAGCCTGGGCAACAAGAGTAAAACTTGGTCTCAAAAAAAAAAAAAAAAAAAAAAAAAAAAAAGAACAGTTATGACCTCTTAGGCCTTCTGGAAGGGGTCTTCGGGATCCCGAGAGGTCCACAGAGCACATTTGGAGAACCACTGGTTTATACACAGGCACAATGCATTAGTTTTACAAAGTTTAAAGTTCCTCAAAGACTGGCCTCTTAAAAAGGCAGATGAGTTTGTCATTCAGACAACAGAAAATACATAAATACATCATGAGAGTATACTACAGAGAAGTAAAGAGAAAGGAAGCTAGGAAATCTGAATCACATTTACATTTATTAAAGTTTACTACTACTGCTTTGTAGAACATTCTTGTGTTTCAATATGTGGTTAGAAGAGTGAAAATATGTTTGGTTTATTGCCATGGCCTGTTAGGGAGAGTCAATACTCATGGGCATTTCTGACTGGTTATCATATAAAAGGCTTCACGGTACAGGCCATGATGTGCTGAGAAAGAAGAAGTCAGGAAACCCTCTGCAAGTCAGGATCCAGGAGAAGAATTTGTAAAAACTGCTTTGGTAAAGTAAACACCAAAGCACACAGGAGGCAGTATTTTACTAAACAAATATTATACTAAGATATTAACAGTTTTTCAAGTAATGTGCTTTCTTATTTTATAGAGATGCAGATAGATCTTTGAGGACACTTGATGAACAGTTACACTCATTTGCGGTAAGTGGCACTTTTATTGAGGTTGTATTTTCATCGTACACTTGTATCTGTTTCATGCTGAAGTCAAAGCCATCTTTTTTTAAATCTTCCCCATTTCATGTTGCATTTAGTCAACTTAAGTGTTGTAAAAAGAATGTGCTGGAGTAAGAACTGATCTGCAGCTCTGTTTAGTTAGTGAGCTAGTATGAGTAAATATACTATCCAAACAACAGAAAATGTATCTTTTTTTTTTTTTTTTTTTTTGATGGACTCTCTTTCTGTAGCCCAGGCTGGAGTGCAATCGCACGATCTTGGCTCAGTGCAGGCTCTGCCTCGCAGGTCCCTGTTCAAGCAATTCTCCTGCCTCAGCCTCCCGAGTAACTGGAATTACAGGCATGTGCCACCATGCCCAGCTAATTTTTTTTCTTTTTTTTTTTTTGTAAAGACAGGGTTTCACCATGTTGGCCAGGATGGTCTTGAACTCCTGACCTCGTGATCCACCCACCTTGGCCTCCCAAAGTGCTGGGATTACAGGTGTGAGCCACCATGCCTGGCCCAGAAAATGTATCTTTTTAAAAGGTAATTGTGAGCTGTCTATAGGACCCTGCAAGCCACTACCCAATTTTTGAAGCCATTCCTCCTGTTCCACACAGGTTTCCACCGTGCACATTACCAAGAAAAGAAATGGAGGTGGGAGTTTAAATAACTATTCCTCCTCCATTCCATCGACTCCCAGCACCAGCCAGGAGGACCTTCAGTTCAGTGTTCCTCCCACTGCCAACACACCCACGCCCGTTTGCAAGCGGTCCATGCGCTGGTCCAACCTGTTTACATCTGAGAAAGGGAGTGACCCAGACAAAGAGAGGAAAGCCCCAGAGAATCATGCTGACACCATCGGGAGCGGCAGAGCCATCCCCATTAAACAGGGCATGCTCTTAAAGCAAAGTGGGAAATGGCTGAAGACATGGAAAAAGAAATATGTCACCCTGTGTTCCAATGGCGTGCTCACCTATTATTCAAGCTTAGGTGATTATATGAAGAATATTCATAAAAAAGAGATTGACCTTCAGACATCTACCATCAAAGTCCCAGGAAAGTGGCCATCCCTAGCCACATTGGCCTGCGCACCCATCTCCAGCTCTAAAAGCAATGGCCTATCCAAGGACATGGACACTGGGCTGGGTGACTCCATATGCTTCAGCCCCAGTATCTCCAGCACCACCAGCCCCAAGCTCAACCCGCCCCCCTCTCCTCATGCCAATAAAAAGAAACACCTAAAGAAGAAAAGCACCAACAACTTTATGATTGTGTCTGCCACTGGCCAAACATGGCACTTTGGAGCCACGACGTATGAGGAGCGGGATGCATGGGTCCAAGCCATCCAGAGCCAGATCCTGGCCAGCCTGCAGTCATGCGAGAGCAGTAAAAGCAAGTCCCAGCTGACCAGCCAGAGCGAGGCCATGGCCCTGCAGTCGATCCAAAACATGCGTGGGAACTCCCACTGTGTGGACTGTGAGACCCAGAATCCTAAGTGGGCCAGTTTGAACTTGGGAGTCCTCATGTGTATTGAATGCTCAGGAATCCACCGCAGTCTTGGCACCCGCCTTTCCCGTGTGTGATCTCTGGAGCTGGAGGACTGGCCAGTTGAGCTCAGGAAGGTTATGTCATCTATTGGCAATGACCTAGCCAACAGCATCTGGGAAGGGAGCAGCCAGGGGCAGACAAAACCCTCAGTAAAGTCCACGAGGGAAGAGAAGGAATGGTGGATCCGTTCCAAATATGAGGAGAAGCTCTTTCTGGCCCCACTACCCTGCACTGAGCTGTCCCTGGGCCAGCACCTGCTGCGGGCCACCGCTGATGAGGACCTGCAGACAGCCATCCTGCTGCTGGCACATGGCTCCCGTGAGGAGGTGAATGAGACCTGTGGGGAGGGAGACGGCTGCACGGCGCTCCATCTGGCCTGCCGCAAGAGGAATGTGGTCCTGGCGCAGCTCCTGATCTGGTACGGGGTGGACGTCATGGCCCGAGATGCCCACGGGAACACAGCGCTGACCTACGCCCGGCAGGCCTCCAGCCAGGAGTGCATCAACGTGCTTCTGCAGTACGGCTGCCCCGACGAGTGCGTGTAGTATCTGTTTTATTTGACTGCAGTCTCCTTGGTGCAAAAACAAAATGGGAAAAATAAAGATAACTCAGAATTTCAAAAGGAAATCACAAATTCAGCTTATAATAGCATTTTCAGTACTTTTCATAAACTAATACACAAAATGTTGATTTTTCTGACCATAAGACATATTTTATGTCCTTTTGCCGAGGTGGATGTGTTAGTCTCAGGCCCTCCTGGCCACATTGCCCAAGTCACACAGTGACACATCATTTTCACACATAAATTGAAGTTTGTAATTTACATTAGGGTTCACTCTTGATGGACTTGAACTAATGCATAATGACGTGTATTCACAATTACAGTACCACACAGAACACACACACTGTGCTACAAATCCTCTGTGCTTTGCCTATTCATTCTTCTCTCCCCTCAGATCCTGGCAAACACTACACTTTTTACCGTCTCCATAGTTTTACCTTTTCCAGAACGTAATTCGGGATTTTATAGTATACGGCCTTTTCAGATTGGCTTCTTTCACTTCGTAACACACACTTAAGATTCTTCCATGTCTTTTCATGGGTTGATATAGCTCATTTCTTTTTGGTGCTGAATAACAGTCCATTGTCTGGGTATAGTACAGAGTTTATTAATACATTCATCTACTGAAGGACATCTTGGTTGCTTCCAAGTTTTGGGAATTGTGAAAAAAGCTTCCATACACATCTGTATGCAGGTTTTTGTGTGAACATGTTTTCTACTCACTTGGGCAAATTCCAAGGAGCATAATTGCTGGATCATACAGTAAGAATATGTAAGAAGTTGCCAAACAATCTTCCAAAGTACCATTTTGTATTCCCACCGGCAGTGAATGAGAGTTCCTGTTGCTCCCCATCTTCCCCAGCTTTGGTGTTGTCAGTGTTTTGGATTTCAGCCATTGTAACGGTCATGTAATAGTACGTCACTGCTGTTTTAATTTGCATTTCCCTAATGACACATAATGTGGAGCATAGTTATCTTTTCAAAACGTAGAGCTGATCATGTTATTTCTTGCCTCAAGGTCCTATAATGACTTCTCCCTGTCTATAGAATAAAATTCAGACTCCTTAGAAATGCTCCCAAGATTATGCATCTCACATTCCAGCCCCATTTTACTCATCTACAACCTCACCTCATCTTGCAACATCTCTGGTACTTCTATCCTCTAATCATCTGCATCTGCAGCTTCAGAACACATCAGCTTCTATATTGTTGCTCCTGCTCTGCTCTACTTACTATCTTGTGCACACATGGTTACCTGACAAGCACCTAATCACCTTTCAACATTCAGCTCCAATATCAACTATTCCACAAAGCTTTTATACCTATCCCCTTTACACTACTACCTACATCATATATTGCACCCATAACAATTTCTTTATTTTATTATTTCTTTATTTATTGAGACGGAGTCTCTCTCTGTCACCCAGGCTGGAGTGCAGTGGCATGATCTTGACTCACTGCAAGCTCCACCTCCCGGGTTCATGCCATTCTCCTGCCTCAGCCTCCCGAGTAGCTGGGATTACAGGCGCCTGCCACCACGTGTGGCTAATTTTTTATATTTTTAGAAGAGATGGGGTTTCACCATGTTAGCCAGAATAGTATCAATTTCCTGACCTCATGATCTGCCCACCTTGGCCTCCCAAAGTGCTGGGATTACAGGCATGAGCCACTGTGTCCGGCCCCTAACAATTTCATTTTTAACTAAACTGAAGGGAGCACATCTGATCTCTACCACCTAGCACAGTCTTTTGCACATATTGGTACTCATTAAATCTTTGTTCAAGGAAAGAATAGATATTTTAGTCTTTCAATTGATCCTCAGAACAAACCTGTGCTATAGGTAAGGTATTCTCCAAGTTTTAGACATTAATAAATATTTGGTTATCCTCTGTGTTAGCCTGTTCATATTGCTATAAAGGAATACCTGAGACTGGGCAATTTATAAAGAAAAGAGGTTTATTTTGGCTCACAGTTCCGTAGAGTGTACAAGGAGTATAATGCTGGTATCTGCTTCCGGTGAGGGCCTCAGGAAGTTTACAATCATGGCAAGAGGAGAGGAGCCAGCATGTTACATGGTGAGAGAACAAGAGAGAGAGAAGAAAGAGGTGCCAGGTTGTGTTTATTTGTTTGTTTAAGACAGAGTCTTGCTCTGTCACCCAGGCTGGAGTGCAGTGGCACGATCTCAGCTCACTGCAACATCTGCCTCCTGGGTTCAAGCGATTCTCCTGCCTCAGCCTCCTGAGTAGCTGGGACTACAGATACGTGCCACCACACCTGGCTAATTTTTGTATTTTTAGTAGAGATAGGGTTTCAAGATGTTGGCCAGGATGGTCTCCATCTCCTGAAATTGTGATCTGCCAGCCTCAGCCTCCCAAAGTGCTGAGATTACAGGCATGAGCCACCATGCCTAGCCCCCAGGTTCTTTTAATCCAGATCTCATGTGAAATCAGAGTGAGAACTCATTCATTACCACAAGGACAGCACCAAGACATTCATGAGGATCCACCCCCATGATCCAAACACCTCCCACTAGGCCCACTTTCGATACTGGCGGTCACATTTCAACATGAGATTTGGAGGGGACAAAACATCCCAGCCATATCATGCTCCAAAAGTTTGTTTAGAGGGATGTTGGCTTCTCACAGGAATCCCATTCTGATTCACTCCAAATGAAGTCCACCAACGTTTATCCAACTCATAACATACATGCACATACAGGAATCTGCTATGAGTTTTTATAACATTAATAGGAAAGATAATTAATTTGGGAATCTGAATTGCATTGTTCAAACTTCTAGTGATCCTAAAGGGAGGGCATTACAGAAAGGAAAGTTGTTTCTTGTAGCATAGCTCTTTTGAGTGTTGTTGCACCATATTTCAAAATGATGGGTATTAGAGTAATACAAGGTACCAGGCTAATAATACTGCTGGTGATAGTGGTAAAGGGTCATTGCTCTTAAATAAAAGCTAAATTTAAAAGCTGCATTGCTTATATATGCCTTTGTATGGAGCTCTGTAAACTTAACCCCCTTTCTTTCACTCATTCAAACAACTGCTTTTATAATTTTGGATAACATGAATTCTTAAAAACATACTTATGCTATATCAAATAAGACTGTCCTATAGGGTCACCAGTGTGTGTATCCCCGAAGCCAACAGTACTCCTACCTACATAGTTGCAGCTCTAGCAACAGAAGTCAGGTGTCAGGACTGCAAAATGCACATGACAGAAATAAAGACATGAGTGACTATGACTGCCAAAGGAATTCGGAGTGTTTCCTTCACCACAGTGTTCTTCCATAGTGAGACCCTGAAAATAATAGACTGGGGGAGGGTAGAAGATAACAAGCAGATTTGCAAGTCCTTCACCTATAATGAGAATGGATAATTCAACTATATGCCAGAAGAAAAAGCACAACCCCGTTCAGTATTAATTGTGCTGGAACTTCCACCGTAAGTCTGGGTCCAGTCAATGGGGTAATTTCCAATATCCCAAAAGAACTAAGGTTGATAACCAAAAGGAAAATGTTTCCCTCTAGAAGATAGTTATGCTTCTCCTCAGGAGTAGAAATCACTGTAGCAGAGGACAAAATGAGGCCATGAAATCTGGTTAAGCCAGACTGGATGCCTAGAGGGTAGCTGAGGAACAAATGGAAGCTGCAGCAGGACAAAGACCCAGCCAGTACTAAAAGCTGGGTCCATGAACAGCTTCTTGAAATGGTGTGTGGTCGTGCTTAGCTGAGCATACTGTGGGACTCATGATGTTGGAAAATGAGGGGGCAATGAAAACTTAAAGATGGGATGGAAAAACAGCTAAAAAAAAACAAAACAAGGGGAACAAGAAACAAAACAGAAAAGAAGCTGGCCACGGTAGCTCATGCTTGTAATCCCATCAATTCAGGAGGCCAAGGTGGGAGAATCACTTGAGGTAAGAAGGTTGAGACCAGCCTGGGCAACATAGCAAGATCCTTGTCTCTACAAAATTAAAAAAAAAATTAGCTGGGTATGATGGCACACACCTGTAGTCCCAGCCATTCAGGAGGCTAAGGTGGGAGGATCACTGGAGCCCTGGAGTTCAAAGGTGCAGCAAGGTATGATTATGCCACCGCACCCCAGCCTGGGCAACACAACCAGACCCTGTCTCAGAAAAAAAAAAAAAAAAAATGGGGGCAGGTAGAGAAAAAAGTATTTCCAGAATTTTTTACAATTAAAAAATATATCTAGCTATTAACAGTAATGACAGCAAAAAGATTTCCAAATCAATTCCCAAAGCATTTCTCTCATCTCTTCTGAAAACGTCTGAAAAGACAACTATAAAGATGAAATAGAAGTTAAAGCTAAACAAGGCAATAGCGCTAAATATGTAATTTCAGTAACTCAGAATTTGCTCCATCCTCTGCTCTAAAAAAGCTTAGCTACAGAAGATCAGTTACCTTTGAAACTTTTTCCCCAAAATAAAGATATCCAGAATGTGAAGCTGCCATTAAAAATATTGCCATAGGCTGGGCGCAGTGTCTCATGCCTGTAAACCCAGCACTTTGGGAGGCTGAGGCATGTGGATCACAAGGTCAGGAGATTGAGACCATCCTGGCTAACACGGTGAAACCCCATCTCTACTAAAAACACAAAAAAATGAGCCAGGCACGGTGACAGGCACCTGTAGTCACAGCTATTTGGGAGGCTGAGGCAGGAGAATGGAGTGAACCCAGCAGGCGGAGCTTGCAGTGAACGGAGATCACGCCACTGCACTCCAGCCTGGGGGACAGAGTGAGACTCTGTCTCAAAAAAAAAAAAAAAAAAAATCCAATGGCAATTTAGATTATAAAACATGGGAAGTAAAATAAAACTTATATTTGTTAAACTAAGTTGTATTTAAACTAAGTATTAAACTTAGTGCATCAGTCTTGAAGAAAGCTCATGCCTAAGACTTTTCTTTGAACTCAAATCTAGACAGCTGGGCTCTCTGACCTCACAGAGCTTCCCATGATTTCCTCCTCAAACACCTGCCACGATGTCTCTTCCCACTGTGGTTCTGCACTGTATTACGACAAGCGACTTGTTTATTTCAAGGGATCAACATTAATTACAGAGGCTATAAGGAAGCCGAATGTAAAAATACCAAGAACTCAAAAACTTCCAACTCCAGAGAAGAATGACATTTTAATTCTAAAAATCCTAAAGCAGATTGAAAAACAAATTGTAAAAACTCATGCAACACACATGTGAACAAGACACAATGAAAAACTTCTAGTAATCCTTTTACCACAAGTCTGAATGTGGCCTTTAGAAAGCATTTAAGGAAATTCTACTCAACTATGCTCACACCCCTTCAAATCAAAGAACTCCCAAGCACTTGCATAAGTGCTCTATCTCTGGAGTCTAGAGTCTTGCAAATCAAAGTGGAGTCCACAAGCCAGCAGCAGATTATGCAGAATTTCAGGCCCCGCCCCTATTTTCTGAGTCAGAACCTGCATTTCACAGGGTGCCCAGGTGATTTCCTAAACATGAAGGTTTGAGAAGTGCTCCTCAATGTTTAGCAGTGACTAAACGCTGAAATCCACTAGAGAGCATCACAAAACTCCAATGACGAGGCTGTACCCCAACCAGATTAATTCAGAATCTCTGGAGCTGGGATCCACTGTCAGCACTCGTTAGGTCTTTTCTTTTTCTTTTTTTTCCTTTTTTGAGACAGAGTCTTGCTCTGTGGCCCTGGCTGGAGTGCAGTGGCACGATCTTGGCTCACTGCAACCTCTGCCTCCCAGGTTCCAGTGATTCTCCTGCTTCAGCCTCCTGAGTAGCTGGGATTACAGGCAGGCACCACCACGCCCAGATAATTTCTGTATTTTTTAGTAGAGACGGAGTTTTGCCATGTTGGCCAGGCTGGTCTCAAACTCCTAATCTCAGGTGATCTGCCCACCTCTGCCTCCCAGAGTGCTGGGATTACAGGCATGAGCCACTGTGCCTGGCCTGTCAGCACTCTTTTAAGTTCCCCATGGATCCCAGTGAGCAGCCGAAGTTGACAGTCTTTGTTCTAGGACAAGCTTGTCCAACCCGTGGCCCATGGGCCACACACAGCCCAGTATGGCTTTGAATGCGGCCCACCACAAATCTGTAAACTTTCTTAAAACATTATGGGATTTATGCATGAACCATTTTTTTTTTTTTTTTTAGTTCGTCAGCTATTGTTAGTGTTAGTGCATTTTATGTGTGACCCAAGACAATTCTTCTTCTTCCAGTGTGGGCCAGAGAAGCCAAAAGACTGGACGCCCCTGTTCTAGAACCTTGGCTATCTTTCCTCTGCATGTCTTTTTGCTCCAAGCTTTAGGTAATGTTTTTATTTTCCCTGAACCACTATAATACTCTAGTAGGAGCAACTACACTGATGTCTGGCTGTTGCTACAGGGGGAACAACCACTGACAAAGTTTAAAAGAAAAAAACTGGATAATCCATCATAAATTCATATGTTCGAGTAGAAAACACAAATTATATATGCTTGGGAGTTCCTTGATGTGGAAATGTGAGCACAGCTGGGTGGGAATTCCTTAAATGCTTTCTAAAGGCCAGAGTCAGACTTTTGTAGTAAAAGGATTGCTAGCAGTTTTTCATTGTGACTTGTTCACATGTGTGTTGCATAAGCTTTTCTCTATTTTTTTTTGAGACGGAGTTTCGCTCGTTGCCCAGGCTGGAGTGTAATGGCGCGATCTCGGCTCACAACAACCTCCGTCTCCTGGGTTCAAGTGATTCTCCTGCCTCAGCCTCCTGAGTAGTTGGGATTATAGGCATGCGCCACCACACCCAGCTAATTTTTTGTATTTTTAATAGAGACAAGGTTTCTCCATGTCAGGCTGGTTCCGAACCCCCAACCTCAAGTAATCTGCCTGCCTCAGACTCTCAAAGTGCTGGGATTACAGACATGAGCCACCACGCCCAGCCGCATAAGCTTTTAATACATTTTTTTTTTGCAATCTGCTTCGGAATTTTTAAATTGCTTTCAGTAAGAACATGAACATATCTATGACTTATATATCCATGTCACCCCCTCCTAACTTGCCTACAATGTTAAAAAAAAAGAGGAATTATTATAACACAGGAAGATGTTTAACACTCAGGATTTTTTATATCATCATATTTAAAGTCTTTTTCTGCACAGCTAAATCTGATTCCCTGCTACTAAATCTGATTGAGTTAGCAACTAAACTAACTGATTTGGTGGTATCTATCGAGATCACAAACAGAAATATTGCTAAGACTCCCTCAAAAAGGAGTTTAACCACAATAGGTAACTCCTCCTAACTATAGTTCTAAATTAATGAAACACAGTAGTCATTTAACAAGATACTAGTATATATGGCCATTGGGGTATACGGGACATGCTACCTCAAAATATGACACCTTGGCATTTGAGAAAACAGAAGCAGAAAGGTCTCCCTGACCTTTCCCTGGCCCTTCTCCTCTGAAGCAGGACATAGAAGAATCCTCTAACCCTCTCTGGAGTAGGTCATAAGACCTTCATTCCAGTCCTCCCTATTCCCAGAGGAAAGGAGCCTCCTTATTTGTAAAGATGCTGAGAATGATCTGACCACGCAGGCCTTGCTGAGCTCCCCAAGCTTATTCCCATCAGGTCACGCCCCTTTCATCTAATCGTGCTCCTCCAAAACTGTCCACTTCTTCATCAGACAGCATCAAATTGACACAGGATTTCCTGTTTCTCTTGAGTTTTTCTTTCTGAAGGCTCCTGTGTCTGGTAAAACTTATCTTACGTAAACTTGCACACTTTTCTCTGGTTAATCTGTCATTTGTTCTAAGGGACTCGACCATGAACCTAGCGATGGCTGAGAAATCATTTCCCCCCTAGCCGGCCTAACTCATTTGAAGGAGCATACACTATCGTGTGGGAGTCACACTTATTCCTAACCATTTTGAAGAGATTCATCTTTAAATTAATATATTACATTAAATGTCTTCCTTCAGAAAAGACAATCTTGTGAACATCGCCTTTGGTGACTGAACATCACGAGATATAAAACAGGTAGAAAAAGACCTGGGATGGCTTTAACTCTTAAATCCCATGAAATCATCCCCTCTTCTTTAGCAGAAACCTAAGCTCACCTCCTCATCACTGCTGAACAACAGGGCAGATGCTTTCTTTTTGGAGAGCTCGGAGGCTTTTGCTTTCTCTTCTCTCTGAGCTTGTAGAGACAATGTCTGCCTCTTAGCAGCTGTACCCCCAAAAAGATTATCCTAGAAAAGCAAATGGCAGAAAGGAAGACAACTTTATAATCAGAAAACATAGGATGTCCTCCTATATCAAACTGTTAGGAAGTAAGTCTCCAGTCAGGTATACAAATAACAACTCTGGCGGGGAAAAACCGCAAAATGCTAGTAAATCCCAAACTACAGCCTTTTCTCACTGCACCCATAGAAGGGAAAGAGATTACCATAGAACTCAAAGGCAGAACAGCTGTGAATAACCAGGAGAACAACATGCGAATGAGATCACAAAGTACAAGGAGAAACTGAGCCCCATCCAGTCGCCCTGTGGGCAAGTGCCTCTCTGCTCATTTCAGGGGGTTACAGACTGCAATGGGCATGGGAGCCCCTGCAGCAGCCAGAAACTCATACAGTCCTCTCCACGAATGAGAAACCAGAACAATGGCTCAAAGGAGAGAACTGGGGGTCTGTCTCCACTCCTTTACAGGTCAGAAAGACATACACCTGGGATGGAGGGAAGGCATGACTTGTGTTTCTCATTAGTTTCAAAGAGATTATACAAAGTGGAGAAATAGTTTATTAAATAAAATTGCTGGTGTACTAAGTTTAATGGCATTTGTAAATTCTTCTGTGGTCAAGCACTCCCCAAAAGTTATATTTATTAAGGTGCTTTTATTCAGGGAAGGGGAACAAAAGCATCAGAGGGCCTGAGTCTGAGTTAGGATGGACAAACTCTTAACAGCAGGTGAACAGCCCTGGAATGTGAAGATGGATGAAGGGAGTGTCTTCCTGGATGAAGTCTCCTTTAAGGAGAGTGCGGTAATGTAGGACAGGCCAGGAGAATAATGAGCTGGTGTCCATTGGGGATGCTAATGACAGAGCTCACATTCACTATGCACTTATTATGTGCCGGCACTCTGCAAGAGCTTCACACTAGTAGTTACAGCTGCCACAATGACCCTACTCACTGTTAAGCCACATGAGCTTAAGGAAGGTTAAGTTACTTGCCCCAGGTCCCTCGTTTGCAAGTGGTGGAGCTGGGATATGAACCCAGGGGTCTGATGGCAAAGCCTATGAGCTCACCACCGCCCAGTACTGCATAAGAGTTAAGGTTTGGGTTGTCTTCTCTCTTATTTCTCTTCCCCACTGTGCTCTCTCCAGCCAGGATGGGAAACAAAGGCAATGGTCAGGACATGGCTGCCTTCTCCTTTGTATCTCCACTTGATCCAAAACATTCTTGTAGGTCATTGGGTATACGTTGATCCATCCTCTAGACTAAAGTACAGCTGACCCTGAATGACACAGGTTTGAGCTGCACAGGTCCACTTCTACACAAATGTTTTCTCAGTAATATGCTGAAAATTTTTTTGGCATTTGCAGCAATTTGAAAAATCTTGCAGACAAACCACTTAGCCTAGAAATATCAAAAAAAAAAAAAAAAGGAAATGCTAGGTATGTCAGGAATACAAAAATATATAAATAGATACTATACTATTTATAGGTTAATCAACTGTTTGTGTTACCCATGAGGCTTCTGGTTAACAGTAAGGTATCAGTAGATAAGTTTTTGGGAAGTAAGAAGTTATATATGGATTTTTCACTGCAATGTGGAAGCCAAAACAACCTCCTCACTGTTAAAGGGTCAATTGTATTCCTCAAAGGAAAATTTCTAAAAATAAAACCTGTAGATTTCACTCCATAAGAACTGTGTCAAGAGGCCGGGCACGGTGGCTCATACCTGTAATCCTAGCACTTAGGGAGGCCGAGGCAGGCAGATCAACTGAGATCAGGAATTTGAGACTAGCCTGGCCAACATGGTGAAACCCTGTCTCTACTAACAATACAAAAATTAGCCGGGAGTGGTGGTGCGTGCCTGTAGTCCCACCTACTTGGGAGGTTGAGGTAGAAGAATCTCTTGAACCCGGTTGCAGTGAGCCGAGATTGCACCACTGCACTCCAGACTGGGTGACAGAGAAAGACTCCATCTCAAAAAAAAAAAAAAAAAAAAGAACTGCATCAAGAATCTAATGTCTTCTCCATTGCACAGCTAGGAAAATATAAGGAAGAAGTCACTGAAATAAAAACAGAAATATTTTTGTTATATAAACTTCAGGTGGCCTGACTGCTTCCCTACCACCTTTTGCTAGTATATGAGCCTCTGGGTAGAAAGTTACATCAACAACCGTTTTCTCCTAATCTAAATTATCTAGTGTTACAATAACAATGTTTACCTCTTCATCTTCATCATCAAACCGACGTGGGGAGCTTGCCAGGCAGCAGAGACGCACCTTTTAACTTACTCGCACTTTGAGAAGAAAACAAATCCTGTTGGATTGAAATTAAAGTTGCTGGTTAACAGGAATATCAGTTTTTAAAATATCAGGTCAATATAAAACACAAGTGACTCAGACATGACAGCTGCCATGTGTCTAGGCTTCTTTCCTGAGAGGGAAGGTGGCTCAGACAGAGTCCTTAAAGGGATAGGCCTCAGGGTCTGTGCAGGGTGTGTGCAGTGGTGCTAAGGAGGAGGAGAGCTACAGGATCTGGTGGCCTCGCAGAGCCCAGGGGCTTCTGTATTCCCACCTGAATGACAGAAGGCAGGAATAAGTTTTTGAATCAATTTCCTACACCATGCTAAAAAAATAAATATATAAGCATGGCTTCCCATTACTGTCTAAAGAATCAGAAATTAGACAGGGCCAATAAAGAAATAGGAGCTAGATTCCCAAATTAAGGGAGCTACAACTATTTTATTTAGTAACACCCTTCTTTCCTATGATTATGACTTATTTCTTTTTCTTTTTTCTTTCTTTCTTTTTTTTTTTTTTTTGAGATGGAGTCTCGCTCTGTCACCCAGGCTGGAGTGCAATGGCGCCATGTTGGCTCACTGCAAGCTCCGCCTCCCGGGTTCACGCCATTCTCCTGCCTCAGCCTCCCGAGTAGCTGGGACTACAGGCGCCCGCCACCACGCCCGGCTAATTTTTTTGTATTTTTAGTAGAGACCGGGTTTCCCCGTGTTAGCCAGGATGGTCTCGATCTCCTGAACTCGTGATCCGCCCGCCTCTGCCTCCCAAAGTGCTGGGATTACAGATGTGAGCCACCACGCCTGGCCCACTTATTTCTTTTAAATAAATTCAAATTAAATTTTTATTTGTAAATGTTTGGTAGTCTACTTAGTTTAATTACAGGTATATGATGTTGCAAACCAGGATGAGACCTGCTAGATTCTGAATAAACTTTCAGCCTGGCGCTGTGGCTCATACCTATAATCCCAGCATTTTGGGAGGCTGGGGCAGGTGGATCACCTGAGGTCAGGAGTTTGAGACCAGCCTGGGCAACGTGACAAAACCCTGTCTCTACTAAAAATACAAAATTAGCCAGGCGTGGCGGTTGGTGCCTGTAATCCCAGCTACTCAGGAGGCTGAGGCAGGAGAATTGCTTGAACCCAGAAGGCAGAGGTTGCAGTGAGCTGATATCCCACCACTGCACTCCACCCTGGGCAAAAAGAGTGAAATTTTGTCTCAAAAAAGTAAAAAATATAAAAATAAAGAAATTTTCAAAACGTTATAAAACATCAGCTTATTCTGCAAAGAAAGACCTGCAAATTGAGCTACATGAAGTAGAAACATAAAATGGGACATCTAATCCCTTGGGAAGAGAAACATTAATACACAAGAGCCGAACAATTAAATAGGACAAGAACATATTTTCTAAGACCTCTTCTGACATTTTTTTTTTTTTTTAATCATGGGGTTGATGTCTACTCCTCAAACATAGACCTAATGAGTTCACTAAGTGAGATCTCCTCCACACAGTGTTTTTCCCCTGTGCTCCCTGGAGTCCCATGGGTTTATTTAGATAGAAGAGGTCGCAAGGGGAATTCCAGGCATCCTGTGCCCCTCCTGAATGTTACACAATTGCAAGAGAAAGGGTTCTGCTGTTCTAAGGAAATGAAAGTAAACCAAAGCAAAGAACAAAAACAAATGTCAACATCACAGTTTCGGACCCTTAACTAATACTTTTATTGGTACTGCAAAAAAAGACACTTCCATTACCTCAAATATGTTCCCCCAAAATGACTTCACAGGGCAAGCTTCAGCCCCACACTTGAGATATAGAGAAAGGAGTCAGGACGCATTCCTTCGGGTCCAAAGCTTTAACTCTTACTTAGACTGCCTTAGTTTTACTTCTCCTTGCCTCAGAATCTGAACAATATCCAATAAAAACATTCACTCTATGATGACACACATGGGGCAAAGCCTTTGGTAGGGTTTTCACACAAGTCTGAGAGTTCATTTACACTCCCACCATCAAGAAGGGGAGCCTACGGCCCCTCCCCATGAACCTGGATGGGCCATTGTGACCATCTTGACCAACAAATGAAGCAAAAGGAACACCGTTGACTTCCAAGGCTGGAACACAGAAGGCGACATGGCCTCCACCGGGCTCTCTCTGAGGACTCTCCCCTACAGCCCTGAGCCAGCATGTAAGAGGACTGGCTTCCCTGACTACATGCTGGGAGCCACACAGGGCTAGTGAGAGATGTCCCAGGGGCCCCAGTGCCCAGGTACCAGACATATGAGTGAGCTGACACTCAGCCCAGCCACCTTCAGACACAAGAGACCCTCAGTGACAATGGCCTAGCTAAGCTCAGTCAACCTCTCGAAGTATGAGATAACAAAACTACTGGTGTTATAAACCACTAGGTTTTGGAGTTACTTGTTTCATAGCAACAAATAATCAGAACACCTCGTAAGTCACTGAAATTGCTCACATTTGGTTTTCTTGTCTAATCAACAATTACTGGATGGCTTACCACATGCCAAGCACTGGTATTAAGGACAGGGTGTTAGGGATACAAACGGAATAAAAAGTCCTGTCCTTGTGACACATACTTTAGTGGGAAGTAAAGACAATGAATAAGTAAATATACATTTTCCCTGGCAACACGTGCTGTGGTAAACAGTGAAATAGGAAAGAGGACCAGGAGCACAGCGTGGTATGTGCTAGCAGGCTTCCTGTTGTGTGTATTTCATCAGGGAGGCCTCACAGAGAAATTGAAGAGTGAGGAAGCAAGCTGGATTCTGGGAACAGCATTCCTCAGAGTGGCAGGGGCCGGTGCAAAGACCCTGAGGTGCAGGTGTGGGTGACACATGGGATCCATGAGCATAAGACGGTGGAGGCCCCATCATGCTGTTTCTCAGGGGTCAGGGTTGTGACTTGACTGGACTTTGGTTAATTGCCATGTTTTGTACACTCGCCTTCAATGAAATAATAGCCTCAAAGGTATTCTTTACATCAAGGGCAATCACTATACTTCCAAAGGGTTCCATGTTCATCCTTGCTGTGAGTGCAAAGCCCAACCATGACAGCCTAACCTACAGCCCACAGTTTCTTGAAATACATGTAAGTTTCTGCCATGTCCACATATTTTTCTGTAAAAGGGGCTTATTATTTCCCATTACATTTCTGATACAGGTCTCCGATCTCCTAAAAGGACAACATAAAATTAGATCTAAGACGACCTAGGCCTGAGAGACTCAGGAAAAGCAGTGAAATTCTGAGAGGTGGTTCTAAGGTGACTAGAGGAACCAAAGCAACCTGTGAACCAGGGTCCCACAGGCTGTTAGTGGTCTCAGTCTCAACAAGACAGATGGCTATGCCAGAACCCATCTGCTACAACGTTAAGCCACGGTCTAGTTAGTGAAAATGTGAATAAAGGAAGTAGCATGGTGACCTCCACTCTGGTGCAAGCTCCTCATCACATCATGAGCCCATGAACAGTTTAAAATCTGAGCATCCTAAAGAGAGAGGATTTTCATCCCAGGAAATGTAAATACAGTCCAACCCAAAAGTGAAAAGTATTGTAAACATATTTCTTTCTAAAGCCCCTGTGCTCTCAAGAGATTATTTTTTATTCATTTATTTATTTTGAGACGAAGTCTCGCTCTGTCGCCCAGGCTGGAGTGCAATGGTGTGATCTCGGTTCATTGCAACTTCTGCCTCCCGGGTTCAAGTGAATCTCCTATCTCAGCCTCCTGAGTAACTGGGATTACAGGCTCACACCACCATACCCGGCTAATTTTTGTCTTTTTAATAGTGGCAGGGTTTCATCATGTTGGCCAGCCTGGTCTCCAACTCCTGACCGCAGGTGTCCGCCTGCCTTGGCCTCCCAAAGTGCTGGGATTACAGGTGTGAACCACCACTCCTGGCCTCTAGAGATAATTTTTAAAGAACTGGAGTACTTAACAAAAAGTCTTATAACTCTATTGAGAAAAACCTGATTCAAAAATAGTTTCTATGTCATATCCATAGACTAATACCCACAACTAAGGAAAAGAATACCATACCTCAGAGTCCTCCTGATCCTAAAATAAGCCTTTTTGAGTCTTTGTTTCTGATGAGGGCTTGAGATTTTTGCTGGAAGGTAAGGTAACCTTTGTTGGGGGAAAAGAAAAGAAAAAGAAAAATTAAGCATTAACAAATAAGATACCCAGAAAAGAGGGTTTACTCAATCAACCATTTAGAAAACACACGGAGTCTCTGCTGTGATAGGCAGCAAGCTGAGGGGGCTGTTAGGAGAACAGCAAGACAAACAGAGGACACATCCGGTGTATCAGGGAGCAGGACACACTGCCTGGGTCAATGGGTGCACAGATGGGACATATGCAATGAGAGACAGCATGGAAAGACAGGCTGCCTGACAGGCCTACCAGGTTCTGAATGCTGGGCCTTAGGGGGTCAGCAGGAGAAAGTCAGGGTTTCACAGCCAGGACATGACATGATGAGACAAACTGTAGAAAGAGGAGGGACCAGCTGTACAGGACAGCAGTGAAAGGTCAAGCAGTCAAAAGGGCTTAAAAACTGCTGGGGACACACACACTGGTCAAATGCAAGTCAATCTGAGCATCAAAAACTATGATGGTCTGGCCAACATGGTCAAACCCAGTCTCTACAAAAAAATACAAAAATTAGCCACCAAGAGCAAGACCCTGTCTCAGAAAAAAAGGAAGAAGAGGAATGATGGTAATGGATTATCATCTACACTGAAGAATGAATTCATGATCCCAGAGCAACACTAAAAATTAGGGAAGCAGAGGAAGAGGAAACTCTTTATTCAGAAGATACCAACTAATAAGAAATATAGAATTAAAAAAGCAGTGGTTTATGACCACTAACAGGTTAACTGATTCAGGAAAAGATCATCAGTGGATTTTCAAAACAGTGAGTAAAAGGCTGGGAGAGACCAGGTATTCACACTGTGTTCAACTATCACTTTAGAGATCAACTTAGCAATGGCAAAAGAGAACAGGGTACCTTTCCAATGAAGCAGTGTGGTGGGCACCCTAACAACCAAGTGACAAATGTGTCTGAATGAGGCAGACAGTGGACCTGATGTGTCTTGGGAGGTGATCCAACTGGAAGTGCACAACCCTGCCTGCTTGTATTCTTGCCAAAACTGCTCACCCTGAATCAATTCATAGAAAAATAATCAAGCAAATTCACATGACACATTCTACAAGACAAGTGGCTGGACGTTAAAAAAAAAAAGAAAAAAAAAGATGTGGGAGGTGTTGCACTAGATTAAGGAGACCAAAGAGACAGGACAACCAAATGCAATGCAGACACACTGCCTGAATCCTGGGTTTCTTAAAACAAAAAAACAAACAAAAAAATCAAAATACACAAAAATACTATAAAGCAGGGGTCCCCAACCCTGGGCTGCAGACCAGTCCATGGCCTGTTAGGAGCCAGGCCGCACAGCAGGAGGTGAGGCGAGCAGCAAGCATTACTGCCTGAGCTCCTCCTCCTGTCAGATCAGTGGCAGCATCAGATTCTCAGAGGAGGGCAAACCCTATTGTGAACTGTATATGTGAGGGATCTAGGTTGCAAGTTGCACTCTCCTAATGTCCCCAATGCCAAAAAGGTTGGGGACCGCTGCTATAAATGGCATTTTGGGGACAAGAGAGGAAATTACCATATAAACTATATGCGAGATAATTTTAAATCTGTATTCTATTTGTTGGGGTGATTTTACAAAGACATTCTGGGGCAACTGGAGCAATTCTAATACAGACTAGATATTAGATTCTACTATAGAATTACTGTTAGTCTCACAGCTGTTGATAATGGCATTGTGCTTATATGGAAGTCTTTTCAAGAGAGGCTTAATGAAATATTTAGGGGTAGAATGTCACAATGACTACATGGAAACAGTTCCATGCAGCAAACAGTTCAAACAACTTACATGCAAATAGTTCAGGGAAACAATAGATATGTAACAAGGTTTACATCCATAAAGTGTTTGCCAAAACCCTAAGAACTGATCAATCTGGGTGGCAGTTATTTGGGTGTTCACTGCAATGTTCTTTCCACTTTCTGTTTGAAGTTCTTCAATATGAACGTGAAAGGGAACAGTACTTCCCTCTGAGTTCCGGATGAATTATTAAAATGCTGCAGATCAATGCTCCTGCATTAAGTCTTCCCTCCTGCTCACCTTTTTTTCTGCTCTTGCTTTATTTTCATCTGTCTGACTCACAGTGGCTTCTGGCAATGCTATGGCTTTTTCTTTGAACAGATCTCCTTCTTCGTCACCAAAGATATCAGCAGTGGATTGGACTTTGCCTTTAAATACCAAGGCACAAAATTACAATAAGGCCAGAAATCCTACCACAAAAAATCCTACCACAAAATTCATAGAATAAAAAATCCTTCCCTCCCGAAGATTAATATGAAAGTTACGTTGTTTCTTGGTTACTTATAAAGAAATAGTAAGTGGAACTATACTCTTCCCTTCAAATTTTTCAAAGAGTGTATTAACAGCTCAGTTGAAAGACAGAACAAATAGTTTAACCATGCAGCTGACATGCTTATCCAAGCAGCAGTCTCCTGTTGTGGTTAGAGAAGCTTGGACTAACTTAAAAGGTGAAGAGAGATCTAGAGGAAGAAAGATCACTTAAGAGGAACACCAAGTCATTCATCTAAGGAATCTGAGAAATGAAGGCTGGGCTCCTGCTTTAAAAAAATCAAACTGGGCTGGGCACAGTGGCTCACGCCTATAATCCCAGCACTTTGGGAGGCCAAGGCAGGTGGATCACATGAGGTCAGGAGTTTGAGACCACACTGGCCAACGTGGTGAAACCCCATCTCTACTAAAAATGCAAAAATTAGCTGGGTGTGGTGGCAGGCGCCTGTAAGCCCAGCTACTCGGGAGGCTGAGGTAGGAGAATTGGTTGAACCCAGGAGACGGAGGTTGCAGTGAGCCGAGATCCGCCACTGCACTCCACCCTGGGTGACAGAGTAAGACTCCATCTCAAAAAAAAAAAAAAAAATCAAACTGTACAAAAGCAGATAAAAGCAAATAATGAAATTCCCTCATAATTCCACCTACCTACTTGAACAACATGGACATTGGAAACAGTTCAGCATACATGCTTCCAATTCCCCCAAAGGATGTACTAGTGAATTAACACTAGTTATTTACAAATAAGGCTATAAATAAGTAGGTAATTTGAACAATGTGTCTTACCATTTGTATTTTCCACTTAATGTACCTATAAAACCTTCCCAAGTCAACAAGCATAGACCCCATTCGTTTTAACAGTCGCACAATATTCCACTGAATAGAACGGCCATAGCTTACTCTACTGATGAATATTTTCACCACAGTAAGCACTGCTGTACCGAATGGGGCATGTGTTGCTGAAATGAGGTCACTGACTCATGAATGTCCGAAGAGACTAGGAGTTGTCAAAGAAAGCAGCATCAATTTACTAGTGATTCTAAATCAGTTCTCAAAGATACCCACTAAGTGAGAGCCCTGTGGAGCTATGAAAAGCACTACTACCTTCATTCACTGTCATCTTCACCGAGACCTGCACGCATTCTGCATCCGTTTGCACTCTTTCTAGATTAACTAGGCTATATTTTTCCCTCGCACTTCGGCTTCCATCCTTGTTTCTACACCTGACACTGGAAAAGGGCAGTAAGTCCAGACAGTCTGCTTCTAAATGCATTCTGATTCCATCTATTCCTATATCATCATTTTTTTATTTTTTCAAGTTGCTGAAAATCATGTGCAACTTAGGGATCTAGGGATCTACCTTTCTTTTCTGGAAGAGCAGTCAATGGATCTAAGTCTTGCTATTCCAAGTGTGATCTACAGACCATGAAGCTTGCTGGAAATGTAAATTCTCAGGCTCCACCCTGGACCTACTGAATCAGAATCTTCATTTTGACAAAAGCCTCTGGGAGATTCATCTGTGCATTTAAAAACAAATGATTTACAGGAATGACTTCAGGAACACAGGACTTACATTTAAGAGGAAAAAGAGAGGAGAATGCCAAAAAGAAAGGAGTGGCCAAGCGGATGAAAACCCCATCATGTGAAGAAAGACCAAGGCCACCTGAGCTTTTTGGCAGAGAGAAGAGAAGCTGGGAACTAAATGGCCAGCACACAAAATGCTGCTCATGTAATTGACTAAGGTCGGCTGGAAGAAAGGATGATTAAAACTTTATAATTCCAAAGGTCAGAACTGCGAATTAAGCAAAAATTATAGGGATAAAGACTTGAGCCCTCTATAAGGAAAATAATCATAGTAATTAGCTTACAGAGCAGAAAAGATTGGGTCATAAAACAGATCTCCCAGGCACCACACCTATGTAAGTACAGATACAACAGCTCAATGACAGGAATGCTGGAGAAGGGATTCTGGTACTATAAGAGATACAGAACTAGGTGAGCTTATCTTCCATTTAGGCAACATTCTTTTTCTGGCTGAAGTCCTAGACACAGAGGCAGGAACACATACCTGTTTTAGAAGGCTTGCTGTGGGGTGTCGAGAAAAAGTTGTCATCATCATCACCATCATCATCATCAAAGAGGCCAGTGGGAGGGGAACGTAGGGGCTTTTCCTTGGAGTGGGCTGCTCAGGCTTCTGTGGCTCCTTCAGTGATGGAACGGAGGCAGCATATCCGTGTCTCCTGTGAGTGAAGGGACAAGACAGCCACAGCTGTGAGCCAGTGTGGGCCTGTTGAATTTACAGAAAAAAATTATCACCCACCAAAAACTTTTCATTTCAGTTAATCCACAAAATGCATTAAGAGGGCCCAATAGCCTCCATCCATTACTGCTACAGAACATCTCACAACGGAGAATCACCAGGTCACTCAAACACAAAAAAGTCCAAGGCCACTGAGCTCTAGGAGAATAAGAGCTAATATCAGTAAATGAGCTCTTTCTATAAGCTGCTCAAAGCCCTTTGAAGCTCCCAGGTACTTCCTCATCTCCAGCCAGGCTTTAGAAGATGATAATTTTGAAATGGAAAAAACAGTATTTGTGTAGTTTTTAGAAAACAAACCTAAGTTATGTTACCTAAAAATACAGAAAGAGCTCCTGCTAGGATTTTCTTTCCAGGTTTGGATGATGAAGACTCTAGAATGAGAAAGCAAGGGGTAACCATTTTTACAAGGGAAATAACTTTCCTTGCTATTTTGTTCCTGAAATATGTGCAATGTAACACACAGCTAGTACCAGACCTTTTGAAACTACTTTTTCCAGAACAAGCCATTTTAAAATGCTTTAGTATTTTCTTCTCTACCGACGTCAGGACTTTTTTGGGGATTGATACAATCTGAGCTGTGACTCCAATGGAAGAGCATGCTGACTGTCATCAAGCCACAGCAGTGGGTCAGCTGGGGGACACCAAGGGAGGAGGTGAGCACAGCAGAGGCAGGGACAGCATGACCGGGGCTCCCCCAAACAGTTCCGCCTTTACCCATTCCAGTTGGATGAGAATGAACGAGTGAAAAAGAACTGCAAAAACGTGTGAGTCATCAGTAAAAAAATAAAGACATAAGAGCAAAGGGGGAAACCAAGCAAGTCACTGATGCCAAAACGTGGACAGCAGAAAGCAGAGGAGAGCCAGGCTAGCAGCCTGCACAGCACGCACAAGGAGCGGCCTCCAAGGCCCAGCTCTGATGCCTGTGCCCGGGAGACTCGGCACTTAGAATCACTAATTCCCAAGTCCCAAGAACTACCACAAACCTATGGAGTAACATTTGTAGGTTAAAAAACATATTTATATTTGTGTTTTTTAAAAACTGCACCAATGGGACAGGTGCGGTGGCTCATGCCTGTATTCCTAGCATTTTGCCAGGCCTAGGCAGGTGATCACCTGAGGATAGGAGTTTAAGACCAGCCTGTCCAACCGTCCAACACGGTGAAACGCCGTCTCTACTAAAAATATAAAAACAAAAACAAAAACAAAACCTGCACAGATGATTTTAATGCACACTGGGTTGGGGAATTACTGGTCTCCAACTTATATACAGAATGTTAAAAATGTTTCTTTAAATTAAACTTCATTCAATGAAAACCATCCTCAACATTGCTCTAGGGTACTTTTCTTGTTTGACTTTTTATGAGTTCTCTCCTAACAAAGAGGCAAGACTGTGGTATGGGTTTACAGATGGTACTGTGTTTTCCAAGACATGAATTAGTGAAGATGAATTACTTTCAACTGGACCACAGTAAAAACAATAGCTTCCTGCTTAACACAGAAACAAGGCTTGGGAACAACCTCAGGGTTCCATCCCCTAGTGAGAAAGACAGTTTTGGAACTCTGCACACCGAGACGCAGCTGCCCAGCCCCAGCTCACCCTCCTTAACAGAGGCTCCAGCTTGCCGATCCTGGGGGGCTTCCGTGAAGAGGTCACTCTGGTTGAAATAAGGTATATGACAAAGAATTCAAAAAACCAGGAGAAAGCATAGCTGCATTTGAGGATTCCTAAGGAAAAATAACCTACAAGATTTGAAGCTACATATTTACTACTCTGCCAGAAAATCAGTTGCAAAGTGATAACTATGGCAAAATCAGACCCTAAAATAATTTAGGCCTGTCCAGGAATTAAAAACAAATGTGGAAGACAACAGATAAGGCAAGAAACAATCACCTAGTAAATTACTCACATTAACACGTGCACATCTTCTCCTCACCTAACAAAGCACAGAAGGATACGGCATTTCTCACTCTGTGATTCTTAGTTCAAAATGTCCCAAAATATGAAAATAGAAGCAACTTCCAACTGAGAAACTGTTTTTTCCCCACTAAACAAACAAAGCCTATTTCTTCCCTGTGGACCCCTGACACAGCTAGCTGCAGGGAGTGTTGCTGGGTGACATGGACTCACCTCCTCGTCCTCATCATCAAAGAGCCCCTTGCCCCCACTGAACAGGCCGCCTCCAGAGCCAAATGGCGAGAAGTCCTCGTCGGTCAGCTTGGGGGGTGCGAATAAATTATCCTCTTCATCTAGCAAACAGAAAGCAAAGTTTTGCAGGGAGTATTAAAGATGGGTCCAGAACTCAAATTCCTGGGTTGGCATCTGCAATGTCTCCAAACTGGCATGGAGTTTATCTGACCCTCTTTATCAAAGTGTGAGGCAGTCTGATGAATTTCACACTAACCCCCTGGCACAGTCCACTGACACCCTCAAAAGACTCTCTGGGCCTCCACTCTCAAGTCTGTCCATGTCTGCGGCAGACAGCATTCATTCTCTAGGCCAGCACCCTGGATCTAGATTTACTCTGAAGCAAGCATTCAGGTCAGATGCCACATTCAAGACCCATTCCCCCACGAATCTGGGGGAAGGAAGGGCAGAATAAACAAAGGGATCTGCAGACTGACACAGGGACGAGTGGAATGTAATGGACATGGCTGTTTAATAGGAAAAGGCCTGGTGTATCCTTTATTGAAAACAAATGCTACAGATCCCTAAGTTTCTATATTTCTAAAGAATTCTAGAAAGACAAGAAATGATTGCTGTAAAATCTAATAAATCAAATCTCTACAGGAATTTTTACTCCACACCCACATATCCTCCCAGCACCCCAAAACATGCCTTCCAAGGCTTTTGTTTGTTTGTTTTTGAGACGGAGTCTTGCACTGTCACCCGTGCTGGAATGCAGTGGCACGATCAAGGCTCACTGCAACCTCTGCCTCCCAGGTTCAAGCGATTCTCCTGCCTCAGTCTCTCAAGTAGCTGGTACTACAGGCACCCGCCACCATGCCAAGCTAATTTTTTGTATCTTTAGTAGAAATGGGGTTTCACTGTGTTGGCCATGCTGGTCTTAAACTCCTGACTTTATGATCCACCCACCTCGGCCTCCCAAAGCGCTGGGATTACAGGCGTGAGCCACCGCGCCCAGCCCAGAGGCTTTAGAAAAGTAAATGGAGACAGACCCATTTGTCAGAAGGAAAACAGCATGTAAAGCAGTACTTCATGAATTATGTAAGCAACATTCCTTAGTCAACAGGCTCCTAAAATAACAGAATTGAGGGAAAAGGCCCACCGTCTGAAGGAGTTCTCCTTTCCTTCTTCTCTTTGAGTGTCTTCCGAGGTTTTGCTTCTCCTGAGGGTAAGGCTTGAAGAACAGTTCACAGTTTTAATAGTACTAAGTCCTCCCTCAGTATACACATCCTGGTTCTTTCCACGTCTGTCATCCTCATAACTCACAGCTAAGAGCAAGACGTCTGCCTTTCATCTCAGCTGCACTGAACCCCCTGCCCTGCCCACAGTGGGCACTCAAGAGTCTCTTTGTAAGGCAGAAGGCTTCTGCTTTCATCCCAGGCTCATGTGCATAACAGGATTGTATTTGTTGAAAGAATTATTATGTTATCTTTCTACCCTGTTATAACTAGAATATGCTATATAGCACATTCTTATTTGTTCAAAATATAGGAGTAAATATTCAGCCAGGAATTCTTAAGCTGTTGCCCATGGTTCTCTGGAGTTTCCATTAATCCCCTGAAATTATATGTAAAGGGTTATCTACATGTGTACATGTACGTTTTTCTTGTGAGTCCACAGTGTTCAGTTATCTAAAGGAGCCTGTTAACCAAAAAAGGAATAAGCGCTACAATTTAAGCCTCTTCTGCTATAGTAATTACTAATAAAAAGGGAAATCCGCCTTTGGTGAAGCCAGCAGAGGGCTCTGCACTACCCCTCCCCTACTCCCCGTCAACAAGGCTGGGGCTCACTTGTGGGGTCCTCGTCCACTCAGCCCACGGCATCCCCCTTGATGCGGGCAGCCAGCTCACTGCAAACGAAGTAGGGCTGCTTTTCTAAAGCAGGAGAAATCAAAAGAATCTCTTTTTTGTAACAAACTAGTACACTTCACTTTGGACACCTAACAACATTATGTATACAAGAGCAAAGAAATTGAACTGAGGAGAAAACTGAGTTTAATTAAATGAACTTAAACATATGTACCCTATACAGCTCACCCAAGGAATAGGACTCATAAAATGTTCCTTCAAAGGGAGATGCTCTTTATTTCCTTATTTTTTTAATACTTGACTTTAATACTTAAAAGTCTGAATAAGAAAATAAGAAAAAGGTCATGGGCAGAGAGACAGGAGCACTACGGTCTTCAAACTCTGGAACCAGACATATTCTGAATGATCTGACTCATAAAATCATAACATCTGGACAAGAAAGTGGTACTTGTGAGGCAATTTGAGATGCTTGCCATTATTTTCCAAAGTGTAAATGAAATGACAAATATGCCAAAATGAGAGATGTTCAAAGTAAGTCACAATAAAAAATAAAACAAGTCATTGGTTCTAAAACCCTGGCAAGTGATAGCAACTACAGCCTTCCTTACAGGTCTAGTATTTTCTTCAATGTCCTCAATATCTTCCTCCTCCTTCTCAGAGTCAGCAAAAAGGTCACAGCCATCATCATCCTCTTCCTCATCACTCACTTGTGTGATGTGCTAAGAGTATAAAATACCAAATTAGAACTACTAGTTATTAAGCTAAAGAAGAGATACTGCCACTTAGCCTTTAGGCTCCTCCTTCAAAATCGTAACAGCTGTTTAAAGTAATAATCATAATCACGATGCAGTAAGTTATAAAGCAAAAGATGTGCTGGAACAAATAATACACAAGATTTACTTTGAATCTAAATAAAAACGCATTCTTTAATAAGAATGTAACCACAAGAATATAAAAAGCAAAATATTAAAATATAAAAATTGTCTGTTACTAGAGAAATATTTTTATTTATTTATTTACTTTTTTTATTTTTGAGGAATTTTGTTCTTGTTGCCCAGGCTGCAGTGCAATGGGGTGATCTCGCCTCACTGTAACCTCCGCCTTCTGGGTTCTAGCGATTCTCCTGCCTCAGCCTCCCGAGTAGCTGGGATTACAGGCACCTGCCATCATGCCTGGCTAATTTTTATATTTGGTAGAGATTGGATTTCACCATGTTGGCCAGGCTGTTCTCAAACTCTTTACCTCAGGTGATCAACCTGCCTTGGCCTCCCAAAGTGCTGGGATTATAGGCATGAGCCACCACGCCTGGCCTATTACTAGAGAAATATAAACAAAATCAGTATAGTCTTACCTTAGTAAGAATACTGAGTAATAGTTAAAAGGTAAAAGCTGTAACAATTAGAGAGCCATCCAAGGTAGGTCAAGCAAAAAAGTTCCAATAACAAATCCAGCATGATACCGTGCCCCCTCTACATACAAGCATTTCTATGGAAACAGATATATTTATAAAAGCAAAGAAAAAGACGTGGAAAGACATGCTCCCAGAGCATGATCCTAGTTTCCTCTGAAGAGTATGCAGAGAAGGAAAGTACTGGAAGGCTCAAACTTAGCCTCATCTGTTAAGTTCTAATTTTTCCAAAGGTACACAGTAGTATGTATAACTAAAAAAAATTTTGTTCAATGTTTGAATCAATGAACTGTGCCAGGCATGTTCCTAAAAGCACTTTATTATCTAATTTAATCCTTACAACTTTGGGGTTAGCTGCAGCACACAAAACCAACCTGTTGCATAAGCTAGTTCTTTTACTCACTATACTGTACTGTTTTGAAAAACAGTTTGTGGCCAGGCATTGTGGCTCACGCCTGTAATCGGAGAACTTTGGGAGGGTGAGGCAGGTGGATCACCTGAAGTCCGGAGTTTAAGACCAGCCTGGCCAATATGGCAAAACCTTGTCTCCACTAAAAATACAAAAATTAGCTGGGCATGGTGGCACACGCCTGTAATCCTAGCTACTTGGGAAGCTGAGGCACGAGAGTCACTTGAACCCAGGAGGTGGAGGTTGCAGTGAGCCAAGATCATGCCACTGCACTCTAGCCTGGGTGTCAGAGTAAGACTCTGTCTCCAAACAAACAAATAAATAAATAAATAGGCTATTCTATTCAGGAGAAGTTCAGATTTTGGAGTCACAATGTTTCAGTGATAAATTCCAGGGTGTGGGACGTAGATTAAGGGTGTTAAGTACGTGGCCACTGAAGTTACCCATGATGGTGTTAGATAAAATGCAAGTTTGGTAATTGGGTCGCCTCAATTTTACCAACCAAGTTCCAAGTTCTGAAGTGTGTATGTGTGTGTGTGTGCGTGCGCGCACGCATGCATGTGTGTGTTTTAATGAATGTGGGGGAAGTGGAAGAGGTTGGTAGATGGTGACTTAAAAATGAAGTCCCCTTAAGACTCTAAGACTGTTTTTGCAGACAGCAGTCTTAGTCTTCTTCCAGGCTGGAGTGGAGTGGTGCAATCTCGGCTGACTGCAACCTTGGTCTCGGGGCTCAAGCGATCATTCCACCTCATTCTCCTGAGTAGCTCAAACTACAGATCTATGCTGCCATGTCCAGCTAATTTTTTTTTTTTTTTGTAGATATGGGGTTTCACCATGTTTCCCAGGCTGGTCTCGAACCGCCTTGGTCTCCCACAGTGCTGGGATTACAGGTGTGAGCCACCACGCCAGCCCAGCCTTAGTGTTAACACTGTTATAGGTTACTGTAACATATTGGCTCACAGTGTGTGTTCTCGGGTCTGCCTCTTTCCTGGTTACCTAATCATAAGTAAGTTACTTCTCCTTTCTGTACCTCAGTTTCCTCAACTATAATTTGGAAATAATATTCCCTCCCTCATAGTCATTGTGTGAATTAAATGAACAATGTATAAAGTAAATACTGAACACTTGATAAATGTTAGCTATTATTAAAGGAGAGACTGATATTTAAATGATTACAATACAATGTAATACCTTAGGATAAATACATCAAAAACAACTTTTTTCCTTCCTTATTTTACAGCTTTATTACTGATTTCCCTCTAAAAAGAGACCCAAATAAATGTGGAGCGACTCATTATAGAGTAAGGAATCACAAAGTACCATAGTCACGTAACAAAAGCAAAAAAAAAAAAAAGCAATTGTTTTACCTTTCAACTGCTGATGTTATGTACAATCTATCACAAGAAGCATAGCTGTGCATTCATGAGCTGATTGTATTAACCTCTAGAATTTTAGAAACGAGCACATCTAAGCATATGGATACTCTCTTACCTTACAAAGTAAAAGCAAGCATTTTCTATTTTAAAATTTTTATATCTGTGTAAAACGAAGAATTCCTGGAGGTCAAATAAGAAAAATATACCAAACTCAAAGCACTATTAAGTCATGAAACGAAGACTCTGAGGTAGAAGTCAAGCAATATAATTCACAATTTCAGGTATTCCCAGCAACCATCGCATCTCGCAAGTAAGATGTATTTTTTTTTAAAGTCTCAACTTCCAAAAAATCAATAATCCATTCTGTAAAATCAGATGTAAAACTATGACCGAGCCGGGCGCAGTGGCTCACGCCTGTAATCCCAGCACTTTGGGAGGCTGAGGTGGGCGGATCACGAGGTCAGGAGATCGAGACCATCCTGGCTAACACGGTGAAACCCTGTCTCTATTAAAAATACAAAAAATTAGCCAGGTGTGGTGGCGGGCTCCTGTAGTCACAGCTACTCGGGAGGCTGAGGCAGGAGAATGGCATGAACCCGGGAGGTGGAGCTTGCAGTGAGCCGAGATCGCGCCACTGCACTCCAGCCTGGGCGACAGAGAGAGACTCCGTCTCAAAAACAAACAAACAAACAAACAAACGACAACAAAAAAAACCAACTATGACCGACAGAAGACACCCAAACTTTTGTCGTGGTAACAGAGTAAATGCTTTTACTAAAAGCTGCCAACATTTCTATCGTAAGGGGGCGGCTGGTTGTAACCTTAATGTCCATATTGGTCGGGATAGTAAGGTTCTTGTCTGTGTTGCGGGTAATTGTTACCGCAGGATTGTCCACGCCACTGATTGGATCGATTGTCACTTGGCCACCCCCATCTGCCGTCCCTGCCTCTGAACTGTCTGCTATCTTGCAACCGATTGTCTCTGTTTCTTTGGTTCCCACCAGCTCTGCTATTCCATTCCTCAACAATTGGAGAGGACTCGGGAGGGCGTTTCAAGTATTCCTGATACTCCTTGTCATCTTCTGTGAATCTACTAGCAAACATCTCTTCAAAATTTGGAACAGCTTTGGCTGTGTCAGTCATTCTGAAATTCCCAAAGATTTGAGGCAGCTGTATTGTTTAATGTTTAGATTGTTTAAATCCGCCAAGGGCTGTGTCTATCTAGCTCGGGCCGAACCCCGCCAGCGAGACACTAAGAGGCCGCAGGAGAGGTGGCCTCTGGCTCACCACACCGTGGAACTCCAGACCACCCCAGCTCTCCAATGTAGCAGAGACCCTTCCGCTAGCCATCGAAAATAACTTAAGTCACTTAAGCTGTACTTGGGATAACCAGGTTGTTATTTAATGAGGTGATAACTGAGGTGACTACAAAAGAAAAGTCTGGGATTGAGTGTGTGAGCAAAGTGCATGGGGACAGTGGTATGTTCTAGGTTGAAGGCTCACCCTAGGCCAAGCACCGTGGCAGCTGTTTTACAATATCATAACTTTAATATCACATCCTTGCAAGATATGTAGCTTCGTTTTACTGAGGAAAGCTCAGAAAAGTTAAATAACTCGCCCTTGGGCACACATGACTGGAAAGAAATTGGGATTTTTATTTTAGTAAGTAAGTTGGTCAGGCACAACGGCGACTCAGCAGAGGGAACTTCAAGGAAGTGTGAGACAACAGCTGGAGCCCTGAGCTGGGAGAGTGGTGGACGAATTATAAAGAGTTTTATGCCTGCCATAATGAGAAGCTTGTCCTTGAACTTGAGGGCAATGCTGAGAGTGCAAAGGACTTTAAGCAGGCCCTACACAGTGGCAGCCAAGCAGGTCATAAAGAGCAAGATGATGCCCAGGCAGATCAGGGATTCTCTATCTACAGAGCGTCCGCCTACCAGCTCCTTCACAGCAGCGGATTTTGCTGCAAGAGAAGAGGCAGCAGGCCAGGCCTTTTCCTTCGCCCACAGCGCCTACGTCGAAAGCTCCCAGGCTGGTTGCTCCACTGGCTGCTTGAGGTCCCCTCTCTCCAGACCCGCCGAAATGGCGGCCGGTGCTGTGGCCGATCCCGCGCCGCTGCCTCGGGCCTTGGGCCGCAGCGCCACCCGGCCAACCCGCCTCAGCAGCGTTCCTGGCGTCAGCCCCTCTCCTCCAGCTTCCTCCGCCCCAACCTAGCGTAGAACCCCAAACTCCAGTCCCAGTCCACTTCCGCAGCTTCCTCCCCTCAGCATCGCAGGTCGGATCACGTGCGGGTCCTGTCACGTGACATCAGGTCACGTGAGGCCGGTCACGCCCCGGGCAGCTTGGCTGGGGCTAGGCTTCCGGGGCTCTGCAGTCCTCGGCGTGTGCTGGCAGCCTCGGAGTCCACCGAGCCAGGCGGCTGGGATGGTGAGGGCGCCGGGCAGGAGAGAGGCCGGCCTGGGCTGGGGCCTCCGTCCCTGCCGCCCTCAGGCTCAGCCTCTCTTCTCGTTTTTTTCGCTGCAGATGAACCGGACGACCCCCGACCAGGAGCTGGCGCCGGCGTCGGAGCCCGTGTGGGAGCGGCCGTGGTCGGTGGAGGAGATCCGCAGGAGCAGCCAGAGCTGGTCGCTGGCGGCCGACGCGGGCGTGAGAGGCGGGCCCCGGGGACGCGAGAGCGGCACGGGTGACGCTTGGCCTGCGCGCAGGAGGGCCAGGCCGCGACTGCCCCTGCACCTGGCCCGTCCCGTTGCCTGCCCTCTTAGGAACACACGCCCCGTTTAGCCCCCGAGAATGCCACCCTGGCAGTCCCCGGCCACCAGGGAGAGGGGCAGACCCTGACCGTGGCCCAGACGCGACGTTCCCTTCATTGGGTTTCTGGCTCAGCTCCATCCGGAGGGGAGATCCGTTTCTGCCACACTGAAGGATTGCTCGGGCACTAGGGAGGCGATTCCTGTTGGGACCTGGACTAAATGGGGTGGGAAACAAGCCAGTATGTGGATATCCTTTAATGGGATTCTTCAAATCGGGGGCCCAAAAAGCTCAGAACTGTTCGAGTCCCAAATGAATAGGATTTTTGAATAAGAATGGTGGTTGATTAGCTAACCCTTGGTCTGTGATCTCTGTAGATTGACAACCAAAGAGGACTTTTAAAAGGAGACAGGGTTTTGCCCTGTCGCCCAGGCTGGAGTGCAAGTGGCTCGATCTTGGCTCACTGAATCCTCTGGGATTCAGGTGATCCTCTCACCTCAGCGTCCTGAGTAGCTGGGACTATAGGCGTCCACCACACCTGTCTGATTTGTTTATTTATTTAATTTTAGTAGAGATGGGGGTCTTGCTATGTTGCCCAGACTGGTCTGCAACTCCTGGACTCTAGCGATAACCCTGCCTCAGCCTCCCAAAGTGTTGGATTACAAGCGTGAGCCACCATACCCAGTGCCAAAAAGGGATTTTAAATTTTTCCAGAAACGAGATAGGTGTCCATTAGCTCACTGCCACTCTTTTGATGAGCTTTCTTAGTGTTTTCCAATGTCACTTGGTTTTAGTACTTGTCAAACCAGCATTCCAGCCGGGCACAGTGGCTCACACCTGTAATCCTAGCACTTTGGGAGGCCGAGGTGGGCGAATCACGAGGTCAGGAGTTCGAGACCAGCCTGGCCAACATGGTGAAACCCCGTCTCTACTAAAAATACACAAAATTAGTTGGGCGTTGTGGCGGGCACCTGTAATTCCAGCTACTCGGGAGGCTGAGGCAGGAGAACCGCTTGAACGCGGGAGGTGCAGTGAGCCGAGATGGCGCCACTGTACTCCAGCCCAGGCAACAGAGTGAAACTCTCTCAAAAAAAAAAAAAGCATTTCTTTCACATTCTAACACTCAAAGGTGAAAGGAAATGGGTTCTTTTTTGATGTGACATGCAGAATAGTTACATGTAACATTGATACTACTGTATGTTTATTTTTTAAAATAGCTACTACAGTTTCTACAGGAATTCTCACAGCAAACTATCTCTAGGACCCATGAAATCAAGAAACAAGTGGACGGACTAATTCGGGAAACCAAAGCCACAGATTGTCGCCTGCATAATGTCTTCAATGACTTCCTTATGCTCTCTAATACCCAGTTCATTGAGAATGTGAGTTATTTAGTTATATTATAATTCCTTTTTTGGGAGTAGGAGATATTGTAATTTTAAATAACTTACTGTTAGGTTCCCTCCTAAATTTTGGTGGAAGTGTGGTTCTTGGTATTGTAGCTTTTTTCTCTGGGATTAATACCTCTTTTTTATTTGTAAAGTTTTAAGTCCTTTTTTCCAAGCCTCTAAAAAAGTCTAATGATAACATTTTCTTATACTTCGGTGCTTCCATCTTTTGTCAGTTTTGAGAGTAGTCAGCAATTGTGCTGAATTGTGTGGCACTCACACTGCCTTTGTTGTGGCGTGATCTGTAAGGACAGCTGTTTACCTGGTTAGACCCTCTGGACACCAGCATATGGTTTCAGTTGTTGATTGGGGTCATTCTGTTCTGATAAATTATATTCAGGGGATATATATGTCTGCTTGCAATATTCTCAACTAAAGTTTATGATGGCTGAACTTACAATATGGAATCAACTGTAAACAGATTACTGAGCTTAAATCTATGTGATTTTTGTCTATTTACTGTTTCTTCTAGGTGGTAGGAATACATAGGTAAATTAGATAGAGCCTCTCCCTTGGCAAATAGTATAATTCCAGCATACAAAGGAAGTAAGTATGGCTGGAGCAGAGTGGAGACTTAAGAGATGAGGATGGAGAGGAAGCTTAGGTAACAGACCTGTGTTTCTCATAGGGTGTCCCAACTTTCTGAATATCAGCATTCATTTGTGGAAAAAGGATTATTAAAGTAAGCGATCTCCTGAGATTGTTAGATATAAAGTAATAAAATTTTCAGAATCACAAAATTATTTAAAAAGCCCAAGATTTAGAATAGTTAAGAGAATGCCATGTAGTCAACTTGTGCAGCATGTTTGTGCATTTTTTAATAGCTCGAGTTAAATGCCACTTCCTGTCTTTTTTTGGAGAGCTATATGTAAAATAAAGACATTAATAAAGGTGTTAGAGATCTCTTTGCCAGTTATTTCCTTTAACAGCAAAGGAGTACTTATGAGTTTGAAAAATAACAAGTATTCGGCCAGGTGTGGTGGCTCATGCCTGTAATCCCAGCACTTTGGGAGGCCAAGACGGGTGGATCACCTGAGGTCAGGAGTTCGAGACCAGCCTGACCAACATGGAGAAACCCCGTCTCTACTAAAAAAATACAAAATTAGCTGGGCATGGTGGCGCATGCCTGTAATCCCAGCTACTTAGGAAGGCTGAGGCAGGAGAATCGCTTGAACCTGGGAGGCGGAGGTTGCGGTGAGCCGAGATCCTGCCATTGTACTCCACCATGGGCAACAAGAGCGAAACTCCGTCTCAAAAAAAAAAAAAATGTATTCAAGTAAAATCAGTAGTTTTCTGATTGTTTACACAGAATGTCCATGCTTGGTCCTGACTATCTCACTGGAAAAGTCAGGGACTCTAGACTCAACTTCTCTGGTGTGCACAGCCCCATAGTGTTTTCATCAAGATTAATTTGGTGTCCTTTTAAGCACTCCTGTTCTTTTCATTCCGTACTTTTCTTGCTGGATCAGGTAGTCAGCACTTCTCTGCAGTCAGTGTTGCAGCACCAGAGTCCCAAAGGATTTGGGAAGTTTCTTTTTTTTTTTGAGATGGAGTCTCGCTCTGTCACCCAGGCTGGAGTGCAGTGGTGCGATCTCCGCTCACTGCAAGCTCCGCCTCCCGGGTTCACGCCATTCTCCTGCCTCAGCCTTCCAAGTAGCTGGGACTACAGGCGCGTGCAACCACGCCTGGCTAATTTTTTGTATTTTTAGAAGAGACGGGGTTTCACCGAGTTAGCCAGGATGATCTCGATCTCCTGATCTCGTGATCCGCCCACCTCGGCCTCCCAAAGTGCTGGGATTACAGGCCTGAGCCACTGCGCCCGGCAAGGGAAGTTTACTTTGTACCCAGTGTGCCTGTACCAGATTGGTACTAGATCGGTACCAGATCAATACTTCAGTGGGAAGAAATGGGGAACATCATACAATTTTTCTCAATCACAGTCTTAGGTCTTATCTTTTCTCCAGCTCTTTTCTAGCCAAGTTTTCGTAGATTCTGAGTTTTCCATGATGTAGTTTTTGTGGAGTTTTTTTGGTTTTGTTTTATTGTGTTTTGGTAATTGTTCTTTATTTCTGTCCAATACTGGGGATTTCCTGTTTTCCATCCATCTCTCCATCCCTTTAGCCTTAGCTTTTTTTTTTTTTTCTTCCGAGACAGAGTCTTGCTCTGTCATCCAGGCTGGAGTGCAGTGACACCATCACGGCTCACTGCAACGTCCGCCTCCCGTGTTCAAGCAATTCTCCTGCCCACACCTCCCATGTAGTTGGGATTACAGGCTCCCGCCACCAGGACTGGCTAATTTTTTTTCTATTTTTAGTAGAGATGGGGTTTCACCATGTTGGTGAGTCTGCTTTTGAACTTCTGACCTCAAGCGATCTGCCCATTGCAACCTCCGCCTCCCGGGTTCAAGCAGTTATCCTACTTCAGCCTCCCAAAGTGCTAGGATTACAGGCGCGAGCCACTGCGCTCGGCCCTTAGTGTTAAGTCTTGATGCCCCTTTGCCTTCCAGTCTGCAGCCAGAACTCTTCTCCTGATGTGCTGGTTGCCGCTGCCAAATCTTAATTACTTCCCAGACCTTCTATAAGGCCACATGCTATAGGTTTTTTTCATTTGTGGCAAAGCATGATAATACTGAGAAAACAGCTAATGCTTAATAAAACTCTGAAAAAATATAGTTGCTGATATATATTTGTAAGTGATCTGGCTTTTTTTTTTTTTTTTTTGAGACAGAGTCTCACTCTGTCGCCCAGGCTGGAGTGCAGTGGTGCAATCTCATCCCACTGCAAGCTCTACCTCCCGGGTTCACGCCATTCTCCTGCCTCAGCCTCCTGAGTAGCTGGGATGACAGGCACCCGCCACCACACCTGGCTAATTTTTTTTGCATTTTTAGTAGAGATGGGGTTTCACTGTGTTAGCCAGGATGGTCTCGATCTCCTGACCTGATGATCCACCCGCCTTGGCCTCCCAAAGTGCTGGGATTACAGGTGTGAGCCACCATACCCGGCAATCTGGCTTTTTAATGTTTTATTTTCAAACCCTGACATCAGTACTTAGGTGTTACAATTCCAGCTTGAATTATGGTGCCATTTGGTTTCATGGTAATTTATCAGAAACATTCAAAGTCAGATAGGTTTCTGGGTTTTATTAATTAGCCTCAGGGGCAGCCACAAAGTTGCAAACTATATTATAAAGTTAGTGAAACAATCCGGACTTTCTAGGGCGAGAACAGTCAGGACTTTTTAGGGCAAGAGAAATTAATACCATTAGTAAAGGCTCAAGAGGGGACTTGGAGGGAGAAGAAATACTAATTAACATTGGCCAGTGTTCTAGTGTCTAATTAGAAGGCAACACAATTCTAAAGGCTTAATTATCTGTTAATTTAGGAATTGGATCCTGAAATAGCAAGTGCCATAGTTAATGACTTTAGTTTGTTAAATGAACTGGTGAGGGAGGATTTTTTCTTTTTAAAGTCAATTGTTTCCAAATCTTAGCTTTGTAAAATTAAAAAAAAAAATTCCAGAATGAAACAAATTAACCTGTTTATGCCCAAGGTTAGAATTTTTTTTGTGAAAAGCCAGACCTTGGCAATGACCTTGAGCAGTAGGATATACATAACTCTGACAAGCTTAGTGTTCCAATAATGGGACACTAGGCATAAATGGGTTAATTTTCCAGATCATCTTCCTGTTGATTTATAAAAGCTGAATTTTGGTCATTTTTCCCTCCTTTTCTACTTTTCTATTGAAGAAACAGATGGAGTTGCTGAAACTGTCAAGTACTCAGCAATTAGAGAGAAGGAGGTAAAGCCCAAAAGCCTTATTAACATATAATTTCCTGCACAGGTTTTTCCCTCTCCCCCTAGACCTGCTTTATTTTACATAATGCCCCTTGCTTTTGACACTCCAGCCTTCTCATTCTTTGGAGATGCCATATGCTCTGCTGCTACGGGGTCTTTGCTTACATTGCTTCCTATGCCTCTACCCTTTGATTGACATCTGTCTGTCTTCTAGGTCTCTGCTCAATTATATTACTTCCTCCTGGACCCTCTGCACTAGGCAGACCCCCTGGATAAAAGCAGCTGAAGCATCACATTCTTTAGTAGACTTCTTACAATTGTAATTTTACAATTATTGATGGGATTTGATGAGTTGGACCCTCCCGCTAAATCAAGCCCCATATTTTTAACAACAAATATATTTGAGGGGTCCAGCACAAGCCTGATATTTAGGGATCCAGTGAATATTTGAATGAATGAGAGTACGCATAAATGAAAGGGGACCAGGGCTGTGTATAGTCTGTTACTCTCCAGCCCTGGTCCCTTTTTCCCCAGTTCCCCACTTTCCCCTTTTACCCTGTCTCCCCAGATGAGGAGCAATACCAAAGATATTTAACAGTCCTGGGTATAGCTATCTGACTGTAAATTGATCACAAAACACATGAAGCTGTGAGTTTAGCAGGTGAGGATGAAAGAAGTTAGCATTGGTTATCTGCTGGATATGAAGTACTTGAGGATGCATAGTCCTGCTCACCCTGAAAAGATCCCATGGGCTTTAGGTCCCATGGGTTTAGGTTTCTTAGATGTTGTGTTTGGCTTTCTAGCTGCAGGCTGCTGATAGGTAACCATGGTAGCTGCCAGGTCTTAAAGTCTCACTTTTGAGATTTACTTAACTTTTTGGAGTCCTGACTTTGAAAATTACCAAAGTAATCCCTGATCTTTATAGAGCAATTAGGAAAAGTAAGAAAAAGAAAAATCATGTGAAATTTCCTCAGCTTGAGGGGAGCCTCTCAACGTTTAGCACATATATTCTAAGTCCATTTCCCATGCAGACATCAGGCTTAAAAGAATTGAACCTACAGTAGGCCGGGTGCGGTGGCTCACGCCTGTAGCACTTTGGGAGGCTGAGGTGGGCGGATCACGAGGTCAGGAGATTGAGACCATCCTGACTAACACGGTGAAGCTCCGTCTTTACTAAAAAATACAAAAAAATTAGCCAGGCGTGGTGGCAGGCGCCTGTAGTCCCAGCTACTCGGGAGCCTGAGGCAGGAGAAGGGCGTGAACCCGGGAGGCAGAGCTTGCAGTGAGCCGAGATCCCGCCACTGCACTTCAGCCAGGGTGAGAGAGCAAGACTCCGTCTCAAAAAAAAAATAAATAAATAAATAAATAAATAAATAATTGAACCTACAAAAAATCAGCTACCCCAAATTAACCAACCATTGAACTTTTCAGTGTATTTTTTTCTGTTCTTGTTTTTTAACTTTAACCTTTTCTAGATGACTGTGTGTGTGTGTGTGTGTGTGTGTGTATTTACATTTGCAGCCTACTTTTTTTCTTAATGTGAACTTATTTAACCCATCTTTGAGACTTTTGTGAATTTAATTTTTTTGTTCTTAAACCGTATCATAATTTATTTAATAATCTTCTAATATTAAATGTTATTTATGAAATGTTTCATAAATTTCATAAATGTTTCATAAATAAATAGAAAAGTTCAGAGAGAAACCACAAGTGCTAAGAAAATGTATAGCACCTAGCATCAGTGGTTTTGTATTTTGCCACATTTGCTTCAAAGGTGCCTACCCACCATATTCATCCTTAACTCTAATCATTTTGGGTGGGGATTCCTTGGTATCTCTGCCTTTTTATTCTTTTTTTGTTTTTGAGACAGGATCTCCCTCTGTTGCCCAGGCTAGAGTTCAGTGGTGCAGACAGCTCACTGCAGCCTCAAACTCCTGGGCTCAAGCCATCCTCTCATCTCAGCCTCCTGAATAGCTGGCTAGGACCACAGGTGTTCGCCACCATGCCTGGCCAACTTTTTATTCTTTTTACCTAGAGAGGGATTTCATTTTTATCCCTTATAGATAACCTTTATTGTGTAGTTGTTCTTTTCTTCATTGACTATTATGTATGAATGTTTGTGTGTGTTTATGTGAAAATAAAATCAGGCCTCCATGGAATTGTGGGTCTGTTTCTGCCCTCTGCTGTTTGTTTTGTTTCTCTGCTGTTTGCCAGTATCATAATCTTAAATACTGCAGATTTCTAATGTCTTATTAGGGCAAGTCCCCATAATCTGTTTTTATTCAGAATTGTCATGGTTATCAATCTTTGGCTTTTTACTTTTCTGTGTGAATTTGAGGATTATCTTTTACTTATTTATTTATTTTTTTGAAATAGAGTTTCAGTCTTGTTGCTCAGACTGGAGTGCAATTGCGCAATCTCGGCTCACTGCAACCTCTGCCTCCCAAGTTTAAGCGATTCTCCTGCCTCAGCTTCCTGAGTAGCTGGGATTACAGGCACCGGCCACCACATCAAGCTAATTTTTATATTTTTAGTAAAGATGGGGTTTTGCCATGTGGGCCAGGCTGGTCTCAAACTCCTGACTGCAGGTGATCCCAAAGTGCTGGGATTACAGGCATGAGCCTCCCAAAGTGCTGGGATTACAGGCATGAGCCTCCCAAAGTGCTGGGATTACAGGCATGAGCCTCCCAAAGTGCTGGGATTACAGGCGTGAGCCTCCTAAAGTGCTGGGATTACAGTCGTGAGCCACAGCCCCCAGCAGGATTATCTTACTATATTGTGCCACAGAATATTTTATTAGCGTTTGATTGGAATTGCATAGAATTATAAATTTGGTATTTGTGACTTTCTGCTGGAAATCATGATACCATGAACATTCTGATGTTTGCGTTTATGATAATTTTCATGGGAGCTAAATTTCAAGAAGTAGAATTTTGGGTCAGAGGATATGATCGTTTAAAAACAACATTGTTTGATCAGATTGGCAGATACTTAAAGATGGGTGGACAGGAGCCATTGCTGGCAAAGGTTTGGGTAAGGGGCACTTGAGTACGCTGCTAGTGACAGGGAATTCTACACATTTGTGCATAGAATCTGGGAATGACTATTAAGATTTATTTATTCCCTCTCTAGGTAAAATCCCTCTCTAGGTATATAAATAAATAATAAATAATAAATAATCAGTTTCAGCCAGGCACAATGGCTCACACCTGTAATCCCAGCACTTTGGGAGGCCGAGGTGGGCGAATCACGAGGTCAGATTGAGACCATCTTGGTTAACATGGTGAAACCCCATCTCTACTAAAAATACAAAAAAAAATTAGCTGGGCATGGTGGCAGGCACCTGTAGTCCCAGCTACTCGGGAGGCTGAGGCAGGAGAATGGCGTGAACCCAGGAGGCAGAGCTTGCAGTGAGGTGAGATCGCACCACTGCACTCCAGCCTTGGCAACAGAGTGAGACTCCATCTCAAAAAAAAAAAAAAAAAAAAAAGGGCAAAAACAAATTAGCCGGGTGTGGTGGTGCACGCCTGTAATCCCAACTACTCGGGAGGCTGAGGCAAGAGAATCATTTGAGCCTGGGAGGTGGAGGTTGCAATGAGCCAAGATCCTGCCGCTGCACTCCAGCCTGGGTGACAGAGCTAGACTCTGTCTCTGAATAAATAAATAAATAAGCAGGAAGGGTAGGAGAGCTCTAAATATATGCACGTGTTAGCTTATATTTGTATTCAGAGCCTCAGGAAATGAGCATACACACCAGGCTTAAATTGGGTATTCCAAGGATCAGGTTGGGGATAGGGAGGGAACTATTTTAAAATACATCTCTTTTACATGTGCCTTTATATTGACTTAAAATTTTAAAAATTGAGATAGAATTCACATACCATAAAATTCAGTCCTTTAAAAAGTATACAGTTTGGTGGTTTTTACTGTACTCAAAGTTTTATAATCACGGCCACTGTCTAATGCCAGAAGATTTTCATCAGTTCATTTATATTGACTTCTTATTTCTTTCTTTTTAAAAAATTTTAATTTCATTTCATTTTATTTTTGAGATAGGGTCTCACTTTTTCACCCAAGCTGCAGTGCAGTGGTGCAATCAGGGCTCACTGCAGCCTTTACCTCCCAAGCTCAAGAGTTCCTCCTGACTCAGCCCCACAAATAGCTGGAATTACAGGTGCACACCACCATACCTGGCTAATTTTTGTATTTTTTGTAGAGATGAGGTCTCACTATGTTGCCCAGGCTGATCTTGAACTCCTGAGCTCAAGTGATCCCCTTGCCTTGGTCTCAGAGAGTGCTGGCCTTACAGGCATGAGCCACCGCACCTGGCCTATATTGACTTTTTATAACAAGCATGTTGTACTTCGGTAGTTTTTAAAACATAAAAATGATTTTAAAAACCAAGAATCACAGTGATTTGGCAGAGCAGTGGGTCTTTTCTGGAAAAGAGAGTCTTGCCTACCCATGCTGTCAAGGTTAGTCAAATGCCCAGCCTTTCTGGCAAGTCAGTGGTAGATTTTTCTCTCTGCTTTCATACAAATGGGATAATAAAAATTTATCAGCCATTTTAAGCAACTGAATGAAAATAAGTTTTGCCTTTACCATTTTCCTCGTTCAAAATCCTGAAGTTCTAGTTTCCTAGTTGATAAATTACATCAGTTGACATTCTCCATAACCTGGGGTCAGAATACTGTATCATTGCCCATCAACATTATTAGGTTAAATGAAAAGGTGTGAAAACTGATATCTTACTGTTTTTGCAACTCTTGGTTTACAACGAGGTTAAAGTTTCATCATGTTTCCTAGTCATTTGTATTTAAAATTTTTTTTTTTTTTTTTTGGTGAATGGACTATTCTTTGCTGTTTGTGCATGACCCACTGTTACGGACACCCACCTGGTAGTGGTCTCAGCCCTTTGTTGAATAACCATTTCCTTCCCCATCTTTGTCCTTAGTTACTGTGTGTTGAATTCTTATATTGTGATTTATTTCCAATGACGTGTTGACCTTTTAACATTGAGTTTGCTTCCATATTTAGCGTGTATACGATGAAGAAGTGGAGGAGCTAGTACTTAAGGCTGAGGCAGAAAAAACAGAGCAGGTACTTGTATAAAATCACTCTTAGCTGAGTTTCTGACTTTGAAAAGTGTGGTGGAGATCGATGTGTTATGTGGGAACTGGGGGATGGTGGGCGGGGTTGGGAAAGGGAGGGACTGCTCCTGACAGCAGCCCAAGAGGGGATTCTTTCCTTCGTTTCTGAAATGTAGTGTATTAACTAATACAGAGATCAAATCCTTGAATTCTGGTATAAGAATAGAATAGAAGTCAGCAAACTTCTTTTGTAAAGGGCCAGATAGTACATATTACAGATTTGGAGGGTCACAGAGGTCATTTTTTTCCTGTGGCTTCCTGAGTTACAGATGGACCAGCCTTCTTCCTGAGATCTTCTCACACCAGAGCCCAAAACATAGCTAAGAGGTTCTGGGTCACACTGACTTCTTAGCACTCCAGCAGAGATTTCTTTTTCTTCCACTCAGGAAGGCACATGGACTGTGAATAAGTTTATTATTGGAGTAGCTTTGATTTTGTTCTCATTTATTCAGAAAATATGGATCACCTGTAAAGGTTGGCGCTTTGTCAGCAATTATTACTTGTAACAGATGAAGCTGTTAGACTAGGAAAAGGGTATTCGAAACCAGCTATAGTTCTGCCTGTTGCCAGCATTAAAAAAAAAAAAGTTATTTTATTTTATTTTTTATTTAAAAAATTTTTTTATTTTGAGATGGAGTCTCACTCTGTCGCCCAGGCTGGAGTGCAGCGGCACGATATCAGCTCACTGCAACCTCTGCCTCCTGGGTGCAAGTGATTCTCCTGGCTCAGCTTCCCGAGTAGCTGGGACTACAGGCGTGTGCCACCACGCCTGGCTAATTTTTTTGTATTTATTGTAGAGACGGGGTTTCACCATGTTGGCCAGGCTCGTCTCAAACTCCTGACCT
The DNA here is from genome assembly GCF_029289425.2 of Pan paniscus. Lineage (NCBI taxonomy): Eukaryota > Metazoa > Chordata > Mammalia > Primates > Hominidae > Pan > Pan paniscus. The sequence goes on along the minus strand of NC_073257.2, from coordinate 62,376,382 downwards.
CAAATGATCCGCCAGCCTTGGCCTCCCAAAGTGCTAGGATTACAGGCATGAGCTACTGTGCCCAGCAGGTTATTTTATTTTTAATAGAACTCAAGGATTTGCTAGCCATTTAAGTGCAGTAGTATCTGGTTATACCAATTCAGGGTTTAATTTGAAGGTGATAGGTATTTAGTGTACTATTTTTAAAAACTGCTATATATTTCATACACATTTTCACAAACTCAGTACAATATTAGCTATTTAACTCAGAATCAAGCATATCCAAATAGAAAAATACACAACCAAGACAAAAAAGTTCAGTTAGAAAGACTTCAGTACTTGAGATGAAAGACTAAAATGCTCGTAGGATTTTTTTTGCCTTTGGCCCTCAGAACAACACTGTGTGGTTTGGTTCCTTCTAGAATATTTGTGAGGGGTGGGCAATGACACTAAATATTTTTCGGTATTTCTCACAATGGCACACTTGTGTCTGCGGGGACTGCCATTGAGAGCTGCTGTTGCAGGAAGAAGACACCTGAGGGAGATTCTCAGCCTGTTGGTGATATGAACAAACCTTTTTTCTTGAGTGGGGCATTGTTGTAGGGTATACACAGAATAGACCAGAGATGAAAATGACCCCCTTTTGATGTAGAACAGATTTATAAAATAATTGTAATTGTCCAGTATTTTTTTTTTGTCTCTTTAAACTGTAATTGAAAAATGAGACCTCTGTGACCTTCCTTCTAAGTCTTAACACCTAAAATTACCCAAGGGATAACCAGGGCTCGTGGGATAGTCATGGTGAGTCTGAGAGTCTAGGCCCTCCAGCAGTGGGGAAACAGCATGCATTCATTGTTGGGATACTTCTCCACACACTAGTTGTACCTCTGCTTTTGTAGACGATGACCCTTGAGCTCTGGAACCTTAGGTAGTTTGATGCATGTCCAGAAAGGGGCAAACTTGGGATTTAAAACTTACAGTCTTACTCCAAAGTCTGTGTCAAGGCATTCAGCAGAATTTGACTTTTTTAACATTTTTAGTAAGTTTTTTTGGAGCTTGAGGCTAGGCTTTAGAGAACATTCACAGTATTGTCTTGGGGCAGTATCAGTATATTGGAGACCCATACTGCGTGGTATTTATTTTGTAGGAGAAGACACGAGAGCAGAAAGAAGTAGATCTCATTCCTAAAGTCCAGGAGGCTGTGAACTATGGCTTACAAGTATTGGACAGTGCCTTTGAGCAACTTGATATCAAAGCAGGAAACTCAGACTCCGAGGAAGATGATGCTAATGGGCGGGTGGAACTGATCCTTGAACCAAAGGTGAAGACATTCAACTTAAATATTTATTGCACAACTATTATGTTTGGGCTACTTTAATTGGGCACACGATTAGTAAGTCATGGACTTAACCTCTGGGAAGTGAGTATGTCACTTAGTAGTCTCACATTGACTCCACCAGAAAGACTCGCTTTACCTGAGCACTGATGGAGTACTTGTGAGGTGCAAGGCAACATGTCAAGTTTGGGGTGCAAAGATGCAGAGCATGGCCTCTACTCTCGAGGTGTGTGTTGCAGTCTGGTGGGAGAGAGGAGACATACATACGAGTAACCATTGTAAATGCCCTGAGAGAGAATTGACTTCCAGCTAGAATTTTGGGGCAAAGATGATATTTGAATTGGGGTTTGAAGGGTGGGGAGGCTCAAAAGAGACAGAGAGTGTTGGGAACCTGAAATTATGTAGCTTGGGCTAAGGAAGACTGCAGAAGAACTGAAAGGCATTTGGGTTGTTTCTGGTTTGGGCAATTATTAAATACAAATGAAGCTGCTGTGAGCATTCATGTCCAGGCTCCCTCATAGCCTAGTGAGTGTTGGTTGCTTGACAGACTTTCTCCCACATCGTTCAAAGAGACAATTGGGGTGACACAGAGTCTCTCGGTAGTGAACACAGAAAGTTACCACAGTGATTTATAGAAAGAGGCCTTGTGACACACAAGGCCTTCCGAATTAAAACATGCCACAGAACCAAACCCTTTTTTTTTTTTTGAGACGGAGTTTCGCTCTGTCCTCCAGGCTGGAGTGCGTGGCACGATGTTGGCTCACTGCAACCTCTGCCTCCCGGGTTCAAGCGATTCTCCTGCCCCAGCCTCCCGAGTAGCTGGGATTACAGGCGCCCACCACCACACCCAGCTAATTTTTGTATTTTTAGTATAGACAGGGTTTCACCATGTTGGCCAGGCTGGTCTCGAACTCCCGACCTCAGGTGATCCGCCTGCCTTGGCCTCCCAAAGTGCTGGGATTACAGACATGAGCCACCGCACCCAGCCTGAACCAAACTCTTCTAGTCATTCTGTAGCTGCACATTTCTCTTCCAGTTTGAGCTTTGCTGAGTCACACCAAATTGAGGCAGATCATTTGGCACTGACCGGTACACTTGCTGCTTGGATTTTCACTGTATGCCTTTAAAAGTCAGCAGTGGACCCTGGGAAATGGATTGCCTGGACCACACTTGATACTTCCAAGACACACAGCACTTTCTCTCTTTTTTTTTTCCCCTTGCAGAGAAAGTTGTGGAGGTACACTTTTCTTTTGTAGGAGGATTTGGGGATGTCTTCTGAGTCAGTGAGAATTAGTCCAAATTAACGCTGTCTTTGCCTTATGCTCCATTGGTTGCTGTGACGTCGTTGAACCTTTACATTAACCTTCCCAATCTTTCTGTTGTTGTATGAAACATCAGAATTATTCTCCCCTGCCCCAGAGTCCTTTGACAAGGAAGAGATATCATTGCCAAAGGGCAATGCCTCACAGGGGACAGGGCAGCATTTCCTTCAGCAGTGGAGGTAGGAGGCTGTGCAAGGGTGGAGCACTTTCTTGACCCTATTTTTTTTTTTTTTGAGACAGAGTTTCACTCTTGTTGCCCAAGCTGGAGTGGCGCAATCTCGGCTCACTGCAGCTTCTGTCTCCTGGGTTCAAGCGATTCTCCTGCCTCAGCCTTCCAAGTAGCTGGGATTACAGGCATGTAACATGACACCTGGCTAATTTTTGTATTTTTTAGTAGAGACGGGGTTTCACCATGGTGACCAGGCTGGTCTTGAACTCCTGACCTCAAGTGATCCGCCCGACTCGGCCTCCCAAAAGTGCTGGGATTACAGGTGGGAGCCACTGCAACCGACCAACCCTAAATTTTTAATGTGTGTGTGGTGTGGGACTGACAGGAGTAGACGGCTGACACGGGCGGATCTCCAGCATGTGCTGTTGGGGCCACAGTCTCCTGCCCTCACTCTGTTTTCTCATCTGGTCTTATTTTACCAACTTAACTTTTCTAAATTCGACAGTGTGGAACCACTAGGGGGTATTGTTCTTCTGTTTATTGAGTTATAATCTTATTTATTTATTTATTTATTTATTTATTTATTTATTTATTTATTTATTTTGAGACGGAGTTTCGCTCTTGTTGCCCAGGCTGGAGTGGAGTGATGTGATGTTGGCTCACTGCAACCTCCACCTCCTGGGTTCAAGAGATTCTCCTGTCTTAGTCTCCTGAGTAAATGGGACTACAGGTGTGCGCCACCACACCCAGCTAATTTTTTGTATTTTCGGTAGATATTAGGTTTCACCACGTTGGCCAGGCTGGTCTCAAATTCCTGACCTCAAGTGATCCACCTGCCTCAGCCTCCCAAAGTGCTGGGATTACAGGCATGCGCCACTGTGCCCGGCCTAATCTATTTTTATATTAAAATATATAGATATATTATGTCTCATTAGTACTGCTTTTTAGGGGACAGCTCACCAGAATGTTCAGTTTCTTTCCTTGGTCTCCTCTTCTTGGACCTTATACTAGGAGGTTGTACCCTTTTCCCTGTTTGCTTGCTGCTGATAAACTTTTGGTAGGCTTTTGCCATTTTTGTTAAATTTTGTTAATTAGGCCCTTGGGGAGGGAGATTCTGTGTGATACAGCTTTACTTTGGCATCTTTTTTTTTTTTTTTTGAGATGGAGTTTTGCTCTTATTGCCCAGGCTGGAGTGTAGTAGTGCAATCTCAGCTCACTGCAACACTGTTTCCTGGGTTCAAGTGATTCTCCTGCCTCAGCCTCCCGAGTAGCTAGGATGACAGTTACCCGCCACCATGTCCCGCTAATTTTTTTGGATTTTTATTAGAGACGGGGTTTCACCACGTTGGTCAGTCTGGTCTCAAACTCCTGACCTCAAGTGATCCACCCGCCTTGGCTTCCCAAAGTGCTAGGATTACAGGCGTGAGCCATGGTGCCCGGCCTTACCTTGACATCTTTACCTAGGATTTGACTTTTAAAAAAATCAGTGAAAAAAAGAATTTTTTTTTTTAACTTTTAGTCCTGCTGTGTTTCTTATTCTCCACCTTCGTTATGTAGCTTGTTTGGGATAGTCAGATGGAACAGGGTATCAGGTGGCACATGTAAGTTTGTTTTCAACTGAAATGTTTGACAGCCTATTCCTTTCATGATGTACAGGATCTATACATTGATCGTCCTTTACCATATCTCATTGGGTCAAAGCTGTTCATGGAACAAGAAGATGTAGGTCTTGGAGAGCTGTCCAGTGAAGGTACTTTTCTTCACCAAATAATTTTGTTCCTTAACATTTCTTTTTTATTTTAAAATAATTTCAAATTTTACATTAAAGTTTCAAGAATAGTTCAAAGAACTCTCATATACCCTTCACCTGGGTTTACCAGTTAACATTTCACCACATTTGTTTGATTGTTCTCTACATATACGTAATATTTTGTCTTGAGCCTATTTGGGAGACATCATGCTCATGCCCTGTTACTTCTAAATGTTTCTCTGTGTGTTTTCTTTTTTTCTTTTCTTTGTCTTTTTCTTTTTTTGAGACAGAGTCTCGCTCTGTGGCCCAGGCTGGAGTGCAGTGGTGCGATCTCAGCTCACTGCAACCTCCGCCTCCCGGATTTAAGCGATTTTTCTGCCTCAGCCTCCTAAGTAGCTGGGACCACAGGCGTGCACCACCACACCTGGCCAATTTTTGTATTTTTAGTAGAGACGGGGTTTCACCATATTGTCCAGGCTGGTCTCGAATTCCTGACCTTATGATCTGCCCACCTCGGCCTCCCAAAGTGCTGGGATTACAAGCATGAGCCACCGTGCCCGGCTCTTTTTCTTTCTTTCTTTCTTTTTGAGCCGGAGTTTCTCTCTGGTCACCCAGGCTGGAATGCAATGGCGCGATCTCGGCTCACTGCAACCTCCACCTCCTGGGTTCAAGCAATTCTCCTACCTCAGCCTCCTGAGTAGCTGGGATTACAGGTGCCCACCGCCACACCTGGCTACTTTTTGTATTTTTAGTAGAGATGGGGTTTTACCATGTTGGGCAGGTTGGTCTCGAACGCCTGACCTCAGGTGATCCTCTGTGTGTGTTTTCTAAGAACAAGGACATCTCTTGTATAATCACAGTAGAATTACAAAGCCAGGATATTTTCCTGGACATAAGGGTATTATCCAATCTGCTGCTATGTTCACATTTTGCTGTTTGTCCCAGTGACACCCTTTACAGTCTCTCTCTTTTGTTCTCTGGTCCGGGACTCAATCCAGGACCAGCCACCACATTTGGTTGTCAAATCTTCAGTTATCTTTTAATCTGATGCCATTTCTCAGCCTTTCTTTGCTTTTTATGACCCTGACATCTTTAAAGAGTACAAGCAAGTTTTTTTTTTATTTGTAATGAATAATTTTTTGGGGGAGAGATACTTCAAGACTACATAAATATGTAATTCCTCACCATAATGACACTTTCAGTTCCAGTAAGTGGGTATAGATGGTTTTATCAAGATCTCTGTGTTGCTGTTGTATGGTGGTTTGTGATTTTGAGCTAAGGACATTTTCTTGTGAATATTGGTGTGGTGACCCTTATCTCTCTTCTCAACAGAAGGCTCTGTAGGCAGTGATCGTGGCAGTATTGTGGACACTGAGGAAGAGAAAGAAGAGGAGGTAAGGGCTGTTTGGTATGACCAGGTCACGGTGGGCAGCAAGCTTAATTTAAGATGGGCCTAGCAGGCTAAGTAAATAGCATAACTGTGAATTCGTAATCTGCTTCCATAAAGCTTTTAACAGTGATAGAAGCCACATTCTGAGTTTTTTTCCCCAAGGGTTAGATTTCCTTTTTGCCTTATGTACAATAATAGTGAAAGCTGCTTTCATCTCTTCCACTATTATCCTCTCTCCCACCTTGCCACCAAATATCTCTTTCACCCAATATATTTTTGAGAAGGGCAGCTTAGATGTTTTGGTGGAATCTCTGCCTGGGATATAGTCTTTGAGTATATTCTGTCTTTGAATAATTCTAAGGGAAAAAATCTACATTTAGAACTTTTGTAAACTATAAAACCTAGAGCAGGATATACCGAAAGCCACCACTTACATTCTATTTTGCTGCTGCCGCTAGCGCTTTCATATCCACAGAGCATAATTTCATTTCCTTGTCTAGAGTTTGAGTCTGTGGGCCTTGACTACAGTTGAATCTGTAGTTGTTCTTTAGATGGGATATTCGTTATTGCAAAGGACACAGCCATGTTGCAGGAGAGTCCTCGAGTATGGGATTTCCGAAAGGAGACAGTGTTGTGTATGTGCTTTTCTCTTCTGGTTGGTCCCCCTTTCTGCACTCTCCCTGCGCGCCTTTCTTCCAGTCCTCCAAAGAAAAACCTGACAGCAGGAAATGAGCTTTTCTTAAGTAACTTTCGTATAACAAAAGCAGTGCTCATTAGGGGAATCCCTTGCTTTTAGCCACCGATGTGGCACTTCATCAATAGTTGCTACGAGCAACTATTGATGTCCCCTTCTTGGGCCTAATGAAGTAGTTATCCTAATGAGAGGAAATAGAGACAGTATAGTCCAAAATGTAAAATAACACAAACTGACTTTCAGTAATTTAGTTAGTTAAATGTGCAACTCTTACTTTAAATCCAAAGGCAAGAGTTGAAAGTGCAGGTGATGTGAACAAATTGTTAGAGGCATTTAAGTGAACCACAAAAATTACATGTTAACTGGAACAACCCTTCACAATATTGCCAGCTACCCAGCTTATCTGCACCTTGATACTTAAGGTGACCAGTAGTCAGTACAAAGAGACTGAGTGTCAGAGCTTTTTCTCCACTTGACATAGAATCAGCCTGCCCCAGAGACTTAGACCTGCAATCATTTCTGTGCTTCTAAGTAAAGCCCATTTAACAACAAAGCCTTTTCTTCCCCATAAAGGAGTCAGATGAAGATTTTGCCCATCACGGTGACAATGAACAAAACCGGGTAAGGCTCATGTATTGAAATGACTTTGTTTTTACATTTTAATTGAAGCATAGTATATATACTAAAATTACTTTGGAATGATTTATGACAAAGTGAGGATTTTTTCATGTATACAATTTATTTTCCTTTAAGCATTTCATGTATTTAGGCTAACTACCTCCTTTGTATATATTTTTTCCAATTTTGCTTTATAGTTTATTTTTCTTAGAAAAGAAGTTTCAAAGAAGTGAAAAACACAATTGGAAAACAGAGCCTCTAAAAGAAGACTCAGTTACCCAAACTGAACTACTTTGCATGAGTCCCTCTTCTGTTTTAAAATTGGAGACAATCTAGCAGTAACATTATTGAGTATTCACAAGATGAAAACTTCTTACCCTACTGTCTTAGCACGGTTATCTTAATTTTTGAATATCTAAAGGCGTATTCTTTTCATAGTGTGCATCGTTCATTTTCTGTCATTTTATGTTAACATTTTATAAATGTGTCCTTATTTATTATTATTATTTTTTTGAGATGGAGTTTTGCTCTTGTTGTCCAGGCTGGAGTGCAGTGGCGTGATCTCAGCTCACTGCAACCTCCGCCTCCTGGGTTCAAATAATTCTTCTGCCTCAGCCTCCCGAGTAGCTGGCATTACAGGTGCCCACCACCATGCTCAGCTAATTTTTTTTGTATTTTTAGTAGAGATGGGGTTTCACCATGTTGGCCAGGCTGGTCTCGAGCTCCTGACCTCAGGTAATCCACCCACCTTGGCCTCCCAAAATGCTGGGATTACAGGCGTGAGCCACCATACCTGGCCTCCTTATTTTAAATAGCCTTTGCAGTTTGCATTGTAAACTTCTATACTTTTAAACATACTGAGTATGATACTGTCATAGTCTCTAAATGTATAAGGGAAAGAGTTTATTTCTAGAGTTGTATTTTTGATGTAATAATGTATTCAATATTTTCTTTTCTTTTTTTTGAGACAGAATCTCGCTCTGTTGCCTAGGCTGGAGTGCAGTGGTGTGATCTCAGCTCAATGTAATCTCCGCCTACAGGGTTCAAGCGATTCTCATGCCTCAGCCTCCCTGAGTAGCTGGGACTATGGGTGTGTGGCACCATGCCCGGCTAATTTTTTGTATTTTTAGTGGAGTCAGGGTCTTCCCATGTTTCCCAGGCTGGTCTTGAGCTCAGGCAAACCGCCCACTTCGCCCTCCCAGAGTACTGGGATTACAGGTATGAGCCACCACGCCCAGCCAATATTGTCATATATAGAAATCCTTTGCTTCGGTGAACTGTTCCTTCAGAACGAGGTGGTATAGAGTTATGTTAATAACTCTTAATGTCTGGTGGACATTCTAAATTAAGTATTATGCATGTAGATTTTCCTACAATCTCATCACTGGGGTGATTATTTTAAATTTCTTTTAGTTAAAAATTTGCATTTAAATTTCTTAACTGGGAAATATTTTTTTCACAAAAATGTTTAACTATCAAATGAAGGATTGTATACTTTCTGGTTGTTACTGTATTTTCCTGGTTGTATTCATAAATGTGGTTGATCTTTATAATTTTAACGATCAGTCTTTCTTCATAGGATATTTGTTTCTGTGGAATTTCCTATTAAGATCTGTAAATGCAAACAGTTTTTCTTTCCTTTTTTTTTTTTTTTTTTTGAGACAGAGTCTCTCTCTGTTACCCAGGCTGGAGTGCAGTGGCACGATCTTGGTTCACTACAACCTCCACCTCGTCGGTTCAAGTGATTCTCATGCCTCAGCCTCCCAAGTAGCTGCGATTATAGGCATGTGCCACCATGCCCAGCTAGTTTTTGTATTTTTAGTGGAGATGGGGTATCGCCATGTTGGCGCGGCTGGTCTTGAACTCCTGACCTCAGGTGATCCGCCTGCCTCAGCTTCCCAAAGTGTTGGGATTACAGGCGTGAGCCACCACGCCCAGCCACAAACAGTTTTTCAAAAACAGTACAGTATAGTGAGTAAAAGCACTAGCTTATGCAACAGGTTGGTTTTGTGTGCTGCAGCTAACCTCAAAGTTGTAAGGATTAAATTAGATAATAAAGTGCTTTTAGTAACATGCCTGGCACAGTTCATTGATTCAAACATTGAAAAAAAATTTTTTTAATTATACGTAGTAGTGTGTACCTTTGGAAAAATTAGAACTTAACAGATAAGGCTAAGTTTGAGCCTTCCAGTCCTTTCCTTCTCTGCATACTCTTCAAGGTAACTGGGATCATGCTCTGGGAGCATGTCATTCCAAGTCTGTTTCTTTGCTTTTATAAACACATCTGTTTCCATAGAAATGCTGTAGTGTTTGCAGAGGGGGCGGGGCGTGGTATCATCCTGGATTTGTTATTCTGCGCTTTTTTGCTTGACCTACCTTGGATGGCTCTCTAGTCGTTACAGCTTTTACCTTTTAACTATTACTCAGTATTCTTACTAAGGTAAGACTATGCTGATGATGTTTATATTTCTCTAGTAAAAGGCTGGGCATGGTGGCTCACGCCTGTAATCCCAGTGCTTTGAGAATGTAATCCCAGCGCTTTGGGAAGCTGAGGTGGTTGGATCACCTGAGGTCAGGAGTTTGAGACCAGCCTGGCCAACATGGTGAAACCCCTTCTGTACCAAAAATATAAAAATTAGCCGGGCGTGGTGGCGGGTGCCTGTAATCCTAGCTACTCAGAGGGCTGAGGCAGGAGAATGGCTTGAACCTAGGAGGCGGAGGTTGCAGTGAGCCGAGATCACCCCATTGCACTTCAGCCTGGGCAAAAAGAGTTAAACTCCTTCTCAAAAATAAATAAATAAATAAAAATATTTCTCTAGTAACAGCCATTTTTGATATTTTAATATTCTGCTTTTTATATTCTTGTTGTTACATTCTTATAAAGGATACATTTTTAGGCCGGGCTCGGTGGCTCACGCCTGTAATCCTAGCAGTTTGGGAGGCTGAGGTGGTTGGATCACCTGAAGTCAGGAGTTCAAGACCAGCCTAGACAACATGGTGAAACCCCATCTCTACTAAAAATACAAAAAATTTGCTGGGCGTGGTGGTGCATGGGTGTAATCCCAGCTACTCGGAAGGCCAAGGCAGGAGAGTAGCATGAACTGGGCAGGCAGAGGTTGCAGTGAGCCGAGATCATGCTGATGCACTCCAGCCTGGGCCACAGAGCAAGACTCCATCTCAAAAATAAATATATATATATATGTTTTATATATATTTTTATATATATATTTTTCTTAGATTCAAAGTAAATCTTGTGTATTATTTCTTCCAGCACATCTTTTGCTTCATAACTTGCTGCATCATGATTATGATTATTATTTTAAAAAGCTGTTACTTCTTTGAAGGAGGAGCCTAAAGGCTGACAGTATCTCTTCTTTAGCTTAATAACTAGTAGTTTTAATTTGCTATTTTATACTCTTAGCACACCACACAAATGAGTGATGAGGAAGAGGATGATGATGGCTGTGACCTTTTCGCTGACTCTGAGAAGGAGGAGGAAGATATTGAGGACATTGAAGAAAATACTAGACCTGTAAGGAAGGCTGTAGTTGCTATCACTTGGCAGAGTTTTAGAACCAATGACTTTTTTTTTTTTATTGTGACTTACTTTGTACAACACTCATTTTGGCATATTTGTCATTTCATTTACACTTTGGAAAATAATGGCAAGCATCTCAAATTGCCTCACAAGTACCACTTGCTTATCCAGATGTTATGATTTTATGAGTCAGATCATTCAGAATATGTCTAGTTCCAGAGTTTGAAGACCATAGTGCTCCTGTCTCTCCACCCATGCACCTTTTTCTTATTTTCGTATTTAGATTTTTAAGTATTAAAGTCAAGTATTAAAAAAAATAAGGAAATAAAGGGCAGCTCCCTTTGAAGGAACATTTTATGAGTGCTATTCCTTGGGTGAGCTGTATAGGGTACATATGTTTAAATTCATTTAATTAAACTCTGTTTTCTCCTCAGTTCAATTTCTTTGCTCTTGTATACATAATGTTGTTAGGTGTCCAAAGTGAAGTGTACTAGTTTGTTACAAAAAAGCGATTCTTTTGATTTCTCCTGCTGTAGAAAAGAAGCAGACCTACATCGTTTGCAGATGAGCTGGCTGCCCGCATCAAGGGGGATGCCGTGGGCCGAGTGGACGAGGAGCCGACAAGTGAGCCCCAGCCTCATTGACGGGGAGTAGGGGAGGGGTAGTGCAGGGCCCTCTGCTGGCTTCACTAAAGGCGGATTTCTCTTTTTATTAGTAATTACTGCATATATTTATTAGTAATTGCTACATATAATTTAAATTGTAGCGCTTATTCCTTTTTTGGTTAATGGGCTCCTTTAGATAACTGAACACTGTGGACCCACAAGAAAAACGTACATGTACACATGTAGATAACCCTTTACATATAATTTCAGGGGATTAATGGAAACTCCAGAGAACCATGGGCAACAGCTTAAGAATTCCTGGCTGAATATTTACTCCTATATTTTGAACAAATAAGAATGTGCTATATAGCATATTCTAGTTATAACAGGGTAGAAAGATAACACAATAATTCTTTCAACAAATACAATCCTGTTATGCACATGAGCCTGGGATGAAAGCAGAAGCCTTCTGCCTTACAAAGAGACTCTTGAGTGCCCACTGTGGGCAGGGCAGGGGGTTTAGTGCAGCTGAGATGAAAGGCAGATGTCTTGCTCTTAGCTGTGAGTTATGAGGATGACAGACGTGGAAAGAACCAGGATGTGTATACTGAGGGAGGACTTAGTACTATTAAAACTGTGAACTGTTCTTCAAGCCTTACCCTCAGGAGAAGCAAAACCTCGGAAGACACTCAAAGAGAAGAAGGAAAGGAGAACTCCTTCAGACGGTGGGCCTTTTCCCTCAATTCTGTTATTTTAGGAGCCTGTTGACTAAGGAATGTTGCTTACATAATTCATGAAGTACTGCTTTACATGCTGTTTTCCCTCTGACAAATGGGTCTGTCTCCATTTACTTTTCTAAAGCCTCTGGGCTGGGCGTGGTGGCTCACACCTGTAATCCCAGCGCTTTGGGAGGCCGAGGCCGAGGCCGAGGCGGGCGGATCACGAGGTCAGGAGTTTAAGACCAGCCTGGCCAACATAGTGAAACCCCATTTCTACTAAAAATACAAAAAATCAGCTTGGCATGGTGGTGGGTACCTGTTGTCCCAGCTACTTGGGAGGCTGAGGCAGGAGAATCACTTGAACCCGGGAGGCAGAGATTGCAGTGAGCCTTGATCATGCCACTGCATTCCAGCCCGGGTGATGGTGCGAGACTCCGTCCCAAAAACAAACAGAAGCCTTGGAAGGCATGTTTTGGGGTGCTGGGAGGATATGTGGGTGTGGAGTAAAAATTCCTGTAGAGATTTGATTTATTAGATTTTACAGCAATCATTTCTTGTCTTCCTAGAATTCTTAGAAGTATAGAAACTTAGGAATCTCTAGCATTTGTTTTCAATAAAGGATACACCAGGCCTTTTCCTGCAAACAGCCATGTCCATTACATTAGACTTGTCCCTGTGTCAGTTTGCAGATCCCTTTGTTTATTCTGCCCTTCCTTCCCAGATTGGTTGGGGAATGGGTCTTGAATGTGGCATCTGACCCGAATGCTTGCTTCAGAGTAAATCTATATCCAGGGTGCTGGCCTAGAGAATGAATGCTGTTTGCTGCAGACGTGGACAGACTTGAGAGTGGAGGCCCAGAGAGTCTTTTGAGGGTGTCAGTGGACTGTGCCAGGGGTTTAGTGTGAAATTCATCAGACTGCCTCACACTTTGTTAAATAGTGTCAGATAAACTCCATGCCAGTTTGGAGACACAGCAGATGCCAACCCGGGAATTTGAGTTCTGGACCCATCTTTAATACTCCCTGCAAAACATTGCTTTCTGTTTGCTAGATGAAGAGGATAACTTATTCGCACCCCCCAAGCTGACCGACGAGGACTTCTCGCCATTTGGCTCTGGAGGCGGCCTGTTCAGTGGGGGCAAGGGGCTCTTTGATGATGAGGACGAGGAGGTGAGTCCATGTCACCCAGCAACACTCCCTGCAGCTAGCTGTGTCAGGGGTCCACAGGGAAGAAATAGGCTTTGCTTATTTAGTGGGGGAAAAACAGTTTCTCAGTTGGAAGTTGCTTCTATTTTCATATTTTGGGACATTTTGAACTAAGAATCACAGAGTGAGAAATGCCGTATCCTTCTATGCTTTGTTAGGTGAGGAGAAGATGTGCACGTGTTAATGTGAATAATTTACTAGGTGATTGTTTCTTGCCTTATCTGTTGTCTTCCACGTTTGTTTTTAATTCCTGGACAGGCCTAAATTATTTTAGGATCTCATTTTGCCATAGTTATCACTTTGCAACTGATTTTCTGGCAGAGTAGTAAATATGTAGCTTTAAATCTTGTAGGTTATTTTTCCTTAGAAATCCTCAAATGCAGCTATGCTTTCTCCTGGTTTTTTGAATTCTTTGTCATATACCTTATTTCAACCAGAGTGACCTCTTCATGGAAGCCCTCCAGGATCGGCAAGCTGGAGCCTCTGTTAAGGAGGGTGAGCTGGGGCTGGGCAGCTGCGTCTCGGTGTGCAGAGTTCCAAAACTGTCTTTCTCACTAGGAGATGGAACCCTGAGGTTGTTCCCAAGCCTTGTTTCTGTGTTAAGCAGGAAGCTATTGTTTTTACTGTGGTCCAGTTGAAAGTAATTCATCTTCACTAATTCATGTCTTGGAAAACACAGTACCATCTGTAAACCCATACCACAGTCTTGCCTCTTTGTTAGGAGAGAACTCATAAAAAGTCAAACAAGAAAAGTACCCTAGAGCAATGTTGAGGATGGTTTTCATTGAATGAAGTTTAATTTAAAGAAACATTTTTAACATTCTGTATATAAGTTGGAGACCAGTAATTCCCCAACCCAGTGTGCATTAAAATCATCTGTGCAGGTTTTTTTGTTTTTTGTTTTTTGTTTTTGTATTTTTAGTAGAGACAGGGTTTCACCATGTTGGACGGTTGGACAGGCTGGTCTTAAACTCCTATCCTCAAGTGATCACCCGCCTAGACCTGGCAAAATGCTAGGAATATAGGCATGAGCCACTGCACCTGTCCAATTGGTGCAGTTTTTAAAAAACACAAATATAAATATATTTTTTAACCTACAAATGTTACTCCATAGGTTTGTGGTAGTTCTTGGGACTTGGGAATTAGTGATTCTAAGTGCCGAGTCTCCCGGGCACAGGCATCAGAGCTGGGCCTTGGAGGCCGCTCCTTGTGCATGCTGTGCGGGCTGCTAGCCTGGCTCTCCTCTGCTTTCTGCTGTCCATGTTTTGGCATCAGTGACTTGCTTGGTTTCCCCCTTTGCTCTTATGTCTTTATTTTTTTACTGATGACTCACATGTTTTTGCGGTTCTTTTTCACTCGTTCATTCTCATCCAACTGGAATGGGTAGAGGTGGAACTGTTTGGGGGAGCCCCGGTCATGCTGTCCCTGCCTCTGCTGTGCTCACCTCCTCCCTTGGTGTCCCCCAGCTGACCCACTGCTGTGGCTTGATGACGGTCAGCATGCTCTTCCATTGGAGTCACAACTCAGATTGTGTTAATCCCAAAAAAAAAGTCCTGACATCGGTAGAGAAGAAAATACTAAAGAATTTTAAAATGGCTTGTTCAGGAAAAAGTGGTTTCAAAAGGTCTGATACTAGCTGTGTGTTACATTGCACATATTTCAGGAAGAAAATAGCAAGGAAAGTTATTTCCCTTGTAAAATGGTTACCCCTTGCTTTCTCATTCTAGAGTCTTCATCATCCAAACCTGGAAAGAAAATCCCAGCAGGAGCTGTTTCTCTATTTTTAGGTAACATAACTTAGGTTTGTTTTCTAAAAACTACACAAATACTGTTTTTTCCATTTCAAAATTATCATCTTCTAAAGCCTGGCTGGAGATGAGGAAGTACCTGGGAGCTTCAAAGGGCTTTGAGCAGCTTATAGAAAGAGCTCATTTACTGATATTAGCTCTTATTCTCCTAGAGCTCAGTGGCCTTGGACTTTTTTGTGTTTGAGTGACCTGGTGATTCTCCGTTGTGAGATGTTCTGTAGCAGTAATGGATGGAGGCTATTGGGCCCTCTTAATGCATTTTGTGGATTAACTGAAATGAAAAGTTTTTGGTGGGTGATAATTTTTTTCTGTAAATTCAACAGGCCCACACTGGCTCACAGCTGTGGCTGTCTTGTCTCTCCACCCACAGGAGACACGGATGTGTTTGGTGCTGCCTCCGTTCCATCACTGAAGGAGCCACAGAAGCCTGAGCAGCCCACTCCAAGGAAAAGCCCCTATGTTCCCCCTCCCACTGGCCTGTTTGATGATGATGATGGTGATGATGATGACGACTTTTTCTCGGCACCCCACAGCAAACCTTCTAAAACAGGTATGTGTTCCTGCCTCCGTTTCTAGGACTTCAGCCAGAAAAAGAATGTTGCCTAAATGGAAGATAAGCTCACCTAGTTCTGTATCTCTTACAGTGCCAGAATCCCTTCTCCAGCATTCCTGTCATTGAGTTGTTGTGTCTGTACTTACATAGGTGTGGTGCCTGGGAGGTCTGTTTTATGACCCAATCTTTTCTGCTCTGTAAGCTAATTACTATGATTATTTTCCTTATAGAGAGCTGAAATCCTTTTCTGTATAATTTTTGCTTGCAATTTCCAGTTCTGACCTTTGGTGTTGTAAAGTTTTAATCATCCTTTCTTCCAGCCGACCTTAGTCAATTACATGAGCAGCGGGTTGTGTGCCGGCCATTTATTTCCCAGCTTCTCATTTCTCTGCCAAAAAGCTCAGGTGGCCTTGGTCTTTCCTCAGATGATGGAGTTTTCATCCCCTTGGCCACTTTGGCATTCTCCTCTCTTTTCCTCTTAAATGTAAGTCCTATGTCCTGAAGTCATTCCCATAAATCATTTGTTTTTAAATGT
The DNA here is from genome assembly GCF_029289425.2 of Pan paniscus. Taxonomy (NCBI): domain Eukaryota; kingdom Metazoa; phylum Chordata; class Mammalia; order Primates; family Hominidae; genus Pan; species Pan paniscus. The sequence continues at coordinate 62,360,161 of NC_073257.2, read as the reverse complement.
GCAGATGAATCTTCCAGGGGCTTTTGTCAAAATGAAGATTCCGATTCAGTAGGTCCAGGGTGGGGCCTGAGAATTTACATTTCCAGCAAGCTTCATGGTCTGTAGATCACACTTCGAATAGCAAGACTTAGATCTATTGACTGCTCTTCCAGAAAAGAAAGGTAGATCCCTAGATCCCTAAGGTGCACATGATTTTCAGCAACTTCAAAAAATAAAAAAGGATGGCATAGGAATGGATGGATCTAGTATGCATTTAGAAGCCGGCTGTCTGGACTCACTCTCTTCCAGTGTTAGGTGTAGAAAGTAAGGATGGAAGCCGAAGTGTGAGGGAAAACGATAGCCTAGTTAATCTAGAAAGAGTGCAAACGGATGCAGAATGCACACAGGTCTCGGTGAAGATGACATGAATGAAGGTAGTAGTGCTTTTTGTAGCTCCACAGGGCTCTTACTTAGTGGATATCTTTGAGAACTGATTGAGAATCACTAGTAAATTGATGCTGCTTACTTTGACAACTCCTAGTCTCTTTGGACATTCATGAGTCAGTGACCTCATTTCAGCAACACATGCCCTATTCGGTACAGCAGTGCTTATGGTGATGAAAGGTTGGAAACCACCCAAATACTTATCAGTAGAGTAAGCTATGGCCCTTCTATTCGGTGGACTATTCTGTGACAGTTAAAAAGAAAGGGGTCTACGCTTGTTGACTTGGGAAGATTTTGTAGGTACATTGAGTGGAAAACACAAATGGTAAGACATATTGTTCAAATTATCTTCTTATTTATAGCCTTATTTGTAAATAACTAGTGTTAATTCATTAGTACATCCTTTGGGGGAATTAGAAGCATGTATGCTGAACTGTTCCCAATGTTCATCTTGTTTGAGTAGACTGGTGGAATTATGAGGAGATTTCATTATTTGCTTTTATCTGCTTTTGTACAGTTTGATTTTTTTTAAAGCAGGAGCCAAGCCTTCATTTCTCAGATTCCTTAGATGATTGACTTGGTGGCCCTCTTAAATGATCTTTCTTCCTCTAGATCTCTCTTCACCTTGTAAGCCAGTCCAAGCTACTCTAAGCACAGGAGATGGCTGCTTGGATAAGCATGTCAGCCACGTGGATAAACTATCTGTTCTGTCTTTCAACTGAACTGCTACTATGCACTGTGAAAAATTCCAAGGGAAGAGTATAGTTCCACTTACTATTTCTTTATAACTAATCAAGAAACAACATAACTTTTTATGTTTATTCTTTGGGAGGGAAGAATTTTTTAATCTGTGAATTTTGTGATAGGATGTTTGATGTTAGTGTCATTTTATGCCTTGGTGTTTTTTAAAGGCAAAGTCCAATCCACTGCCGATATCTTTGGTGACGAAGAAGGAGATCTGTTCAAAGAAAAAGCCATAGCATTGCCAGAAGCCACTGTGAGTCAGACAGATGAAAATAAAGCAAGAGCAGAAAAAAAGGTGAGCAGGAGGGAAGGCTTAATGCAGGAGCATTGATCTGCAGCATTTTAATAATTCATCCGGAACCCAGAGGGAAGTACTGTTCCCTTTCACGTTCGTATTGAAGAACTTCAAACAGAAAGTGGAAAGAACATTGCAGTGAACACCCAAATAACTGCCACCCAGATTGATCAGTTCTTAGGGTTTTGGCAAACACTTTATGGATGTAAACCTTGTTACATATCTATTGTTTTCCTGAACTATTTGTATGTAAGTTGTTTGAACTGTTTGCTGCATGGAACTGTTTCCATGTAGTCATTGTGACATTCTACCCCTAAATATTTCATTAAGCCTCTCTTGAAAAGACTTCCATATAAGCACAATGCCATTATCAACAGCTGTGAGACTAACAGTAATTCTATAGTAGAATCTAATATCTAGTCTGTATTAGAATTGCTCCAGTTGCCCCAGAATGTCTTTGTAAAATCACCCCAACAAATAGAATACAGATTTAAAATTATCTCGCATATAGTTTATATGGTAATTTCCTCTCTTGTCCCCAAAATGCCATTTACAGCAGTGATCCCCAACCTTTTTAGCATTAGGGACATAAGGAGAGTGCAACCTGGAATCTAGATCCCTCGCTTGCACAGTTCACAATAGCGTTTGCCCTCCTATGAGAATCTGATGCTGCCACTGATCTGACAGGAGGAGGAGCTCAGGCAGTAATGCTTGCTGCTCACCTCACCTCCTGCTGTGCGGCCCGGCTCCTAACAGGCCATGGACTGGTCTGCATCCCAGGGTTGGGGACCCCTGCTTTATAGTTTTTTTTATGTTTTGATTTTTTTTTGTTCTAAGAAACTCAGGATTCGGACAGTGTGTCTGCATTGCATTTGGTTGTCATGTCTCTTTGGTCTCCTTAATCTAGAGCAACACCTCCCACATCTTTTTTTTTTTAATATCCAGCCACTTGTCTTGTAGAATGTGTCTCGTGAGTTTGCTTGATTATTTTCCTATGAATAGATTCAGGGTGAGAAGTTTTGGCAAGAATACAAGCAGGCAGGGTTGTGCACTTCCAGTTGGATCACCTCCCAAGACACATCAGGTCCACTGTCTGCCTCATTCAGACACGTTTGTCACTTGGTTGTTAGGGTGCCCACCACACTGCTTCATTGGAAAGGTACCCTGTTCTCTTTTGCCATTGCTAAGTTGATCTCTAAAGTGATAGTTGAACACAGTGTGAATACCTGTTCTCTCCCAGCCTTTTACTCAGTGTTTTGAAAATCCACTGATGATCTTTTCTTGACTCAGTTAATCTGTTAGCGGGCATAAACCACTATTTTTTTAATTCTATATTTCTTATTAGTTGGCATTCTTCTGAATGAAGTTCTTTCTCTCCCTCTCCTTCCCCGATTTTTAGTATTGCTTTGGGATCATGTATTCATTCTTCAGTGTAGATGATAATCCATTACCATCATTCTTCTTCTTCTTTTTTTTTTTTTGTGAGACAGGGTCTTGCTCTGTTGCCCAGGCTGGAGTGTAGTGGTGCAATCACAGCTCACTGCAGCCTCAACCTCCTGGGTTCAAGCGATTCTCCAGCCTCAACCTACCAAGTAGCTGGGACTATATGCGTGCGCCACCATGCCCGGCTAATTTTTTGTGGAGACGGGTTTTGCCCATGTTGGCCAAACCATCATTCTTTTTGATGCTCAGATTGACCTGCATTTGGCCAGTGTGTGTGTCCCCAGCAGTCTTTAAGCCCTTCTGACTGCTTGACCTTTCACTGCTGTCCTGTACAGCTGGTCCCTCCTCTTTCTACAGTTTGTCTCATCGTGTCATGTCCTGGCTGTGAAACCCTGACTTTCTCCTGCCGACCACCTAAGGCCCAGCATTCAGAACCTGTCAGGCCCCTCAGGCAGCCTGTCTTTCCATGCTGTCTCTCATTGCATATGTCCCATCTGTGCACCCATTGACCCAGACTGTGTGTCCTGCTCCCTGATACACCAGATGTGTCCTCTGTTTGTCTTGCTGTTCTCTTAACAGCCTCTTTGGTTTGTTGCCTATCACAGCAGAGACTCCGTGTGTTTTCTAGATTGATTGAGTAAACCCTCTTTTCTGGGTATCTTACGCGTTAATGCTTAATTTTTCTTTTTCTTCCCCGCCCCCCCGCCGACAAAGGTTACCTTATCTTCCAGCAAAAATCTCAAGCCCTCATCAGAAACAAAGACTCAAAAAGGCTTATTTTCAGATGAGGAGGACTCTGAGGTATGGAATTCTTTTGCTTAGTTGTGGGTATTAGTCTATAGATATGACATAGAAACTATTTTTGAATCAGGTTTTTCTCAATAGAGTTATAAGACTTTTTGTTAAGTACTCCAGTTCTTTAAAAATTATCTCTAGAGGCCAGGAGCGGTGGTTCATGCCTGTAATCCCAGCACTTTGGTAGGCCAAGGCAGGCGGATACCTGAGGTCAGGAGTTCGAGACCAGGCTGGCCAACATGATGAAACCCTGTCTGTCTTAAAAAGACAAAAATTAGCCGGGTATGGTGGTGTGGGCCTGTAATCCCAGTTACTCAGGAGGCTGAGATAGGAGATTCACTTGAACCCGGGAGGCAGAAGTTGCAATGAACCGAGATCACACCATTGCACTCCAGCCTGGGCGACAGAGCGAGACTTCATCTCAAAATAAATAAATGAATAAAAAATAATCTCTTGAGAGCACAGGGGCTTTAGAAAGCAATATGTTTACAATACTTTTCACTTTTGGGTTGGACTGTATTTACATTTCCTGGGATGAAAATCCTGTCTCTTTAGGATGCTCAGATTTTAAACTGTTCATGGGCTCATGATGTGATGAGGAGCTTGCACCAGAGTGGAGGTCACCATGCTACTTCCGTTATTCACATTTTCACTAACTAGACCGTGGCTTAATGCTGTAGCAGATGGGTTCTGGCATAGCCATCTGTCTTGTCGAGACTGAGACCACTAACAGCCTGTGGGACCCTGGTTCACAGGTTGCTTTGGTCCCTCCAGTCACCTTAGAACCACCTCTCAGAATTTCACTGCTTTTCCTGAGTCTCTCAGGCCTAGGTCGTCTTAGATCCAATTTTAAGTTAGCCTTTTAGGAGATCATAGAACTGTATGAGAATGTAATGGGAAATAATAAGCCCCTTTTACAGAAAAATATGTGGACATGGCAGAAACTTACATGTATTTCAAGAAACTGTGAGCTCTAGGTTAGGCTGTCGTGGTTGGGCTTTGCACTCACAGCAAGGATGAACATGGGACCCTTTGGAAGTATAGTGATTGCCCTTGATGTAAAGAATACCTTTGAGGCTATCATTGAAGGCGAGTGTACAAAACATGGGAATTAACCAAAGTGCAGTTAAGTCACAACCCTGACCCCTGAGAAACAGCATGATGGGCCTCCACCATCTTATCCTCATGTCATGGATCCCCTGTGTCACCCACACCTGCACCTCGGGGTCTTTGCACCGGCCCCTGCCATTCTGAGGAATGCTGTTCCTAGAATCCAGCTTGCTTCCTCACTCTTCGATTTCTCTGTGAGGCCTCGCTGATGAAATACACACAACAGGAAGCCTGCTAGCACATACCACCCTGTGCTCCTGGTCCTCCTTCCTATTTCACTGTTTACCACAGCACGTGTTGCCAGGGACAGTGTATATTTACTTATTCATTGTCTCTACTTCCCACTAAAGTACGTGCCACGAGGGCAGGACTTTTAATTCCCTGTTTGTATCCCTAACACCCTGTCCTTAATACTAGTGCTTGGCATGTTGTAAGCCATCCAGTAATTGTTGATTAGACAAGAAAACCAAATGTGAGCAATTTCAGTGACTTACGAGGTGTTCTGGTTATTTGTTGCTATGAAACAAGTAACTCCAAAACCTAGTGGTTCATAACACCCATAGTTTTGTTGTCTCACAGTTCGAGAGGTTGACTGGGCTTAGCTAGGCCATTGTCACTGAGGATCTCTTGTGTCTGAAGGTGGCTGGGCTGAGGATCACCTTATTCATATGTCTGGTACCTGGGCACTGGGGCCCCTGGGACATCTCTCACTAGCCCTGTGTGGCTCCCAGCATGTAGTCAGGGAAGCCAGTCCTCTTACATGCTGGCTCAGGGCTGTAGGGGAGAGTCCTCAGAGAGAGCCCGGTGGAGGCCATGTCGCCTTCTGTGTTCCAGCCTTGGAAGTCAACGATGTTCCTTTTGCTTCATTTGTTGGTCAAGATGGTCACAATGGCCCATCCAGGTTTATGGGGAGAGGCTGTAGGCTCCCCTTCTTGATGGTGGGAGTGTAAATGAACTCTCAGACTTGTGTGAAAACGCTACCAAAGGCTTTGCCCCATGTGTGTCATCATAGAGTGAATGTTTTTATTGGATATTGTTCAGATTCTGAGGCAAGGAGAAGTAAAACTAAGGCAGTCTAAGTAAGAGTTAAAGCTTTGGACCTGAAGGAATGCGTCCTGACTCCTTTCTCTATATCTCAAGTGTGGGGCTGAAGCTTGCCCTGTGAAGTCATTTTGGGGGAACATATTTGAGGTAATGGAAGTGTCTTTTCTTGCAGTACCAAGAAATGTATCAGTTAAGGGTCCGAAACTGTGATGTTGACATTTGTTTTTGTTCTTTGCTTTGGTTTACTTTCATTTTCTTAGAATAGCAGAACCCTTTCTCTTGCTATTGTGTAACATGCAGGAGGGGCACGGGATGCCTGGTATCCCCCACGTGGCCTCTTCTATCTAAATAAACCCATGGGACTCCAGGGAGCACAGGGGAAAAACACTGTGTGGAGGAGATCTCACTTAGTGAACTCATTAGGTCTATATTTAGGAGTAGACAGCGACCCCATAATTTAAAAAAAAAAAAAAACTGTCCAAAGAGGTCTTAGAAATATCTTCTTGTCCTATATAATTGTTCGGATCTTATGTATTGAAGTTTATCTTCCCAAGGGAATAGATGTCCCATTTTATGTTTCTACTTCATGTAGGTCAACTTGCAGGTCTTTCTTTGCAGGATAAGCTGATGTTTTATAACATTTTGAAAATTTCTTGATTTTTTTATTTTTCAGCTTTTTTGAGATGAAATTTTATTCTTTTTGCCTAGGCTGGAGTGCAATTGTGGGATCTTGGCTCACTGCAACCTCCGCCTTCTGGGTTCAAGCAATTCTCCTGCCACAGCCTCCTGAGTAGCTGAGATTACAGGCACCCACCAACACACCTGGCTAATCTGGTATTTTTACAAAATTAATATAGGCTGGTCTTGAACTCCTGACCTCAGGTGATCTGCCTGCCCCAGCCTCCCAAAATGCTGGGATTATAGACATGAGCCACAGCACTGAGCTGAAAGTTTCTTTAGAATCTATCAGGTCTTATCCTGGTTTGCAACATCATATACCTATAGTTAAGCTAAGTAGACTAGCAAACATTTAAAAATAAAGTTTAATTTGTATTTATTTAAAAGAAATAAGTCGGCCGGGTGTGGTGGCTCAAGCCTGTAATCCCAGCACTTGGGGAAGCCGAGGCGGGCGGATCACAAGGTCAGGAGATCGAGACCATCCTGGCTAACATGGTGAAACCCCGTCTCTACTAAAAATACAAAAAAATTAGCTGGGCGTGGTGGCAGGCGCCTGTAGTCTCAGCTACTCAGGAGGCAGAGGCAGGAGAATGGCGTGAATCCGGGAGGCAGAGCTTTCAGTGAGCCGATATTGCACCACTGCACTGCAGCCTGGGCAACAGAGCGAGACTCCACCTCAAAAAAAAGAAAAAGAAGTCAGTCATAATCTTAGGAGAGAAGGGTGTTACTAAATAAAACAGTTGTAGCTCCATTAATTTGGGAATCTAGCCCCTGTTTCTTTATTGACCCTGTCTAATCTCTGATTCTTTAGACAGTAGTGGGAAGCCATGCTTATATATTTATTTTTTTTAGCATGGTGTAGGAAATTGATTCAAAAACTTATTCCTGCCTTCTGTCATTCAGGTGGGAATACAGAAGCCCCTGGGCTCTGCGAGGCCACCAGATCCTGTAGCTCTCCTCCTCCTTAGCGCCACTGCACACACCCTGCACAGACCCTGAGGCCTATCCCTTTAAGGACTCTGTCTGAGCCACCTTCCCTCTCAGGAAAGAAGCCTAGACACATGGCAGCTGTCATGTCTGAGTCACTTGTGTTTTATACTGGCCTGATATTTTAAAAACTGATATTCCTGTTAACCAGCAACTTTAATTTCAATCCAACAGGATTTGTTTTCTTCTCAAAGTGCGAGTAAGTTAAAAGGTGCGTCTCTGCTGCCTGGCAAGCTCCCCACGTCGGTTTCCCTGTTTGATGATGAAGATGAAGAGGTAAACATTGTTATTGTAACACTAGATAATTTAGATTAGGAGAAAACGGTTGTTGATGTAACTTTCTACCCAGAGGCTCATATACTAGCAAAAGGTGGTAGGGAAGCAGTCAGGCTACCTGAAGTTTATATAACAAAAATATTTCTGTTTTTATTTCAGTGACTTCTTCCTTATATTTTCCTAGCTGTGCAATGGAGAAGACATTAGATTCTTGACGCAGTTCTTTTTTTTTTTTTTTTTTTTTTTTTTTTTCCGAGTTGGAGACTTTCTCTGTCACTCAGGCTGGAGTGCAGTGATGCGATCTTGGCTCACTGCAACCGGGTTCAGGTGATTCTCCTGCCTCGACCTCCCAAGTAGCTGGGACTACAGGTACGCACCACCACTCCCGGCTAATTTTTGTATTGTTGGTAGAGACAGGGTTTCACCATGTTGGCCAGTCTAGTTTCGAACTCCTGATCTCAGGTGATCCGCCTGCCTCGGCCTCCCTAAGTGCTAGGATTACAGGTATGAGCCACTGTGCCTGGCCTCTTGACACAGTTCTTATGGAGTGAAATCTACAGGTTTTATTTTTAGAAATCTGCCTTTGAGAAATACAATTGACCCTTTAACAGTGTGGAGGTTATTTTGACTTCCACATTGCAGTGAAAAATCCATATATAACTTCTTACTTCCCAAAAACTTATCTACTGATACCTCACTGTTAACCAGAAGCCTCATGGATAACATAAACAGGTGATTAACATATAAATAGTATAGTATCTATTTATATATTTTTGTATTCCTGACATATCTAGCTTTTCCTTATTTTTTTAATGATATTTCTAGGCCACATGGTGTGTCTGCAAGATTTTTCAAATTGTTGCAAATGTCCAAAAAAATTTTCAACATATTACTGAGAAAACATTTGTGTAGAAGTGGACCTGTGCAGCTCAAACCTGTGTCATTCAGGGTCAGCTGTACTTTAGTCTAGAGGATGGATCAACATATACCCAATGACCTACAAGAATGTTTTGGATCAAGTGGAGATACAAAGGAGAAGGCAGCCATGTCCTGACCATTGCCTTTGTTTCCCATCCTGGCTGGAGAGAGCACAGTGGGGAAGAGAAATAAGAGAGAAGACAACCCAAACCTTAACTCTCATGCAGTACTGGGCGGTGGTGAGCTCATAGGCTTTGCCATCAGACCCCTGGGTTCATATCCCTGCTCCACCACTTGCAAACCAGGGACCTGGGGCAAGTAACTTAACCTTCCTTAAGCTCATGTGGCTTAACAGTGAGTAGGGTCATTGTGGCAGCTGTAACTACTAGTGTGAAGCTCTTGCAGAGTGCCGGCACATAATAAGTGCATAGTGAATGTGAGCTCTGTCATTAGCATCCCCAATGGACACCAGCTCATTATTCTTCTGGCCTGTCCTACATTACCACACTCTCCTTAAAGGAGACTTCATCCAGGAAGACACTCCCTTCATCCATCTTCACATTCCAGGGCTGTTCACCTGCTGTTAAGAGTTTGTCCATCCTAACTCAGACTCAGGCCCTCTGATGCTTTTGTTCCCCTTCCCTGAATAAAAGCACCTTAATAAATATAACTTTTGGGGAGTGCTTGACCACAGAAGAATTTACAAATGCCATTAAACTTAGTACACCAGCAATTTTATTTAGTAAACTATTTCTCCACTTTGTATAATCTCTTTGAAACTAATGAGAAACACAAGTCATGCCTTCCCTCCATCCCAGGTGTATGTCTTTCTGACCTGTAAAGGAGTGGAGACAGACCCCCAGTTCTCTCCTTTGAGCCATTGTTCTGGTTTCTCATTCGTGGAGACGACAGCGTGAGTTTCTGGCTGCTGCGGGGGCTCCCGTGCCCATTGCAGGCTGTAACCCCCTGCAATGAGCAGAGAGGCACTTGCCCACAGGGCGACTGGATGGGGCTCAGTTTCTCCTTGTACTTCATGATCTCATTCGCATGTTGTTCTCCTGCTTATTCACGGCTGTTCTGCCTTTGAGTTCTATGGTAACCTCTTTCCCTTCTATGGGTGCAGTGAGAAAAGGCTGTAGTTTGGGATTTACTAGCATTTTGCGGTTTTTCCCCGCCAGAGTTGTTATTTGTATACCTGACTGGAGACTTACTTCCTAACAGTGTGATATAGGAGGACATCCTATGTTTTCTGATTATAAAGTTGTCTTCCTTTCTGCCGTTTGCTTTTCTAGGATAATCTTTTTGGGGGTACAGCTGCTAAGAAGCAGACATTGTCTCTACAAGCTCAGAGAGAAGAGAAAGCAAAAGCCTCCGAGCTCTCCAAAAAGAAAGCATCTGCCCTGTTGTTCAGCAGTGATGAGGAGGTGAGCTGAGGTTTCTGCTAAAGAAGAGGGGATTATTTCATGGGATTTAAGAGTTAAAGCCATCCCAGGTCTTTTTCTACCTGTTTTATATCTCGTGATGTTCAGTCACCAAAGGTAATGTTCACAAGATTGTCTTTTCTGAAGGAAGACATTTAATGTAAAAATTAATTTAAAGATGAATCTCTTCAAAATGGTTAGGAATAAGTGTGACTCCCACACGATAGTGTATGCTCCTTCAAATGAGTTAGGCCGGCTAGGGGGGAAATGATTTCTCAGCCATCGCTAGGTTCATGGTCGAGTCCCTTAGAACAAATGACAGATTAACCAGAGAAAAGTGTGCAAGTTTACGTAAGATAAGTTTTACCAGACACAGGAGCCTTCAGAAAGAAAAACTCAAGAGAAACAGGAAATCCTGTGTCAGTTTGATGCTATCTGATGAAGAAGTGGACAGTTTTGGAGGAGCACTATTAGATGAAAGGGGTGTGACCTGATGGGAATAAGCTGGGGGAGCTCAGCAAGGCCTGCATGGTCAGATCATTCTCAGCATCTTTACAAATAAGGAGGCTCCTTTCCTCTGGGAATAGGGAGGACTGGAATGAAGGTCTTATGACCTACTCCAGAGAGGGTTAGAGGATTCTTCTATGTCCTGCTTCAGAGGAGAAGGGCCAGGGAAAGGTCAGGGAGACCTTTCTGCTTCTGTTTTCTCAAATGCCAAGGTGTCATATTTTGAAGTAGCATGTCCCGAATACCCCAATGGCCATATATACTAGTATCTTGTTAAATGACTACTGTGTTTCATTAATTTAGAACTATAGGTAGGAGGAGTTACCTATTGAGGTTAAACTCCTTTTTGAGGGAGTCTTAGCAATATTTCTGTTTGTGATCTGGATAGATACTACCAAATCAGTTAGTTTAGTTGCTAACTCAATCAGATTTAGTAGCAGGGAATCAGATTTAGCTGTGCAGAAAAAGACTTTAAATATGATGATATAAAAAATCCTGAGTATTAAACATCTTCCTGTGTTATAATAATTCCTCTTTTTTTTAACATTGTAGGCAAGTTAGGAGGGGGTGAAGTGGATATATAAGTCATAGATATGTTCATGTTCTTACTGAAAGCAATTTGAAAATTCTGAAGCAGATTGCAAAAAAAATGTATTAAAACCTTATGCGGCTGGGCGTGGTGGCTCACATCTGTAATGCCAGCACTTTGAGAGTCTGAGGCAGGCAGATCACTTGAGGTTGGGAGTTCGAGACCAGCCTAACCAACATGGAGAAACCTTGTCTCTATTAAAAATACAACAAAATTAGCAGGTTGTGGTGGCGCATGCCTGTAATCCCAACTACTCAGGAGGCTGAGGCAGGAGAATCACTTGAACCCAGGAGATGGAGGTTGTCGTGAACGGAGATCACGCCATTGCACTCCAGCCTGGGCAACGAGCGAAACTCCGTCTCAAAAAAAAGCTTATGCAACACACATGTGAACAAGACACAACGAAAAACTGCTAGTAATCCTTTTACTACAAAAGTCTGAGTCTGGCCTTTAGAAAGCGTTTAAGGAATTCCCACCCAGCTGTGCTCATGCCTTCACATCAAGGAACTCCCAAGCATATATAATTTGTGTTTTCTACTCAAATGTATGAATTTATGATAGATTATCCAGTTTTTTTCTTTTAAACATTCTCAGTGATTGTTCCCCCTGTAGCAACAGCCAGACATCAGTGTAGTTGCTCCTACTAGAGTATTATAGTGGTTCGGGGAAAATAAAAACATTACCTAAAGCCTGGAGCAAAAAGACATGCAGAAGAAAGACAGCCAAGGTTCTAGAACAGGGGCGTCCAGTCTTTTGGCTTCCCTGGGCTACACTGGAAGAAGAAGAATTGTCTTGGGTCACACATAAAATGCACTAATACTAACAATAGCTGACGAACTAAAAAAATAAAAAGGTTCGTGCATAAATCCCATAATGTTTTAAGAAAGTTTACAGATTTGTGTTGGGCCGCATTCAAAGCCATGCTGGGCTGTGTGTGGCCCATGGGCCTCAGGTTGGACAAGCTTGTCCTAGAACAAAGACTGTCAACTTCGGCTGCTCATTGGGATCCATGGGGAACTTAAAAGAGTGCTGACAGGCCGGGCACAGTGGCTCACACCTGTAATCCCAGCACTCTGGGAGGCAGAGGTGGGCAGATCACCTGAGATTAGGAGTTTGAGACCAGCCTGGCCAACATGGTGAAACTCTGTCTCTACTAAAAAATACAAAAATTATCTGGGTGTGGTGGTGCTTGCCTGTAATCCCAGCTACTCAGGAGGCTGAGGCAAGAGAATCACTTGAACCCTGGAGGCAGAGGTTGCAGTGAGCCGAGACCACGCCACTGCACTCCAGCCCGGGCCACAGAGCAAGACTCTGTCTCAAAAAAGGAAAAAAAAAAAAAAAAAGAAAGAGAAGACCTAACGAGTGCTGACAGTGGATCCCAGCTCCAGAGATTCTGAATTAATCTGGTTGGGGTACAGCCTCGTCATTGGAGTTTTGTGATGCTCTCTAGTGGATTTCAGCGTTTAGTCACTGCTAAACATTGAGGAGCACTTCTCAAACCTTCATGTTTAGGAAATCACCCAGGCACCCTGTGAAATGCAGGTTCTGATTCAGAAAATAGGGGCGGGCCTGAAATTCTGCATAATCTGCTGCTGGCTGGTGGACTCCAGTTTGATTTGCAAGCCTCTAGACTCCAGAGATAGAGCACTTATGCAAGTGCTTGGGAGTTCTTTGATTTGAAGGGGTGTGAGCATAGTCGAGTAGAATTTCCTTAAATGCTTTCTAAAGGCCACATTCAGACTTGTGGTAAAAGGATTACTAGCAGTTTTTCATTGTGTCTTGTTCACATGTGTGTTGCGTGAGTTTTTACACTTTTTTTTTCAATCTGCTTTAGGATTTTTAAAATTAAAATATTCTTCTCTGGAGTTGGAAGTTCTTGAGTTCTTGGTATTTTTACATTTGGCTTCCTTCTTATAGCCTCTGTAATTAATGTTGATTCCCTGAAATAGACAAGTCGCTTGTCGTAATACAGTGCAGAACCACAGTGGGAAGAGACATCGTGGCAGGTGTTGGAGGAGGAAATCATGGGAAGCTCTGTGAGGTCAGAGAGCCCAGCTGTCTAGATCTGAGTTCAAAGAAAAGTCTTAGGCATGAGCTTTCTTCAAGACTGATGCGCTAAGTTTAATACTTAGTTTAAATACAACTTAGTTTAACAAATATAAGTTTGATTTTACTCCCCATGTTTTATAATCTAAATTGCCATTGGACTTTTTTTTCTTTTTTTGAGACAGAGTCTCACTCTGTCCCCCAGGCTGGAGTGCAGTGGCACGATCTCCGTTCACTGCAAGCTCTGCCTCCTGGTTTCACTCCATTCTCCTGCCTCAGCCTCCCAAGTAGCTGGGACTACAGGCTCCCGCCACCACGCCTGGCTAATTTTCTTGTATTTTTAGTAGAGACGGGGTTTCACCGTGTTAGCAAGGATGGTCTTGATCTGCTGATCTCATGATTTGCCTGCCTCGGCCTCCCAAAGTGCTGGGATTATAGGTATGAGCCACTGCGCGTGGCCTGGAGTTTTAATATATATTGTTCCCCCTGTAGCAACAGCCAGACATCAGTGTAGTTGCTCCTACTAGAGTATTATAGTGGTTCAGGGAAAATAAAAACATTACCTAAAGCTTGGAGCAAAAAGACATGCAGAAGAAAGACAGCCAAGGTTCTAGAACAGGGGCGTCCAGTCTTTTGGCTTCCCTGGCCCACACTGGAGTTTTAATATATATTTTATGTTTTAAGGACCAGTGGAATGCTTCACAGACCCACTCAGCATCTGACAGCAGGTCTGAAGGAGAACCCAGGGATTCTGGGACCCTCCAGAGCCAGGAGGCCAAGGCTGTGAAAAAGACCAGTCTCTTTGAGGAAGACGAAGAAGATGATCTTTTTGCCATTGCCAAGGACAGGTGAGATAGTCATTGGAAGGAGTCCCTCACTCCGTGTCCGTGGTAACAAGAAAAGGAATTTGATGCACAAGCTAGTTCGTCAGGTGATTGCTAATCATGGATCACATAGTGATTGTGCCAGTGAGAATGTCTTTGCTTTTCAGTGGCACCGTCGTTTCTCTCAGTACCCGGAAATGTTTGTCTTTGTGGATCCTTATCTGATTTCTTCCCCAATCATTATTTTTTAACCATATTCTTTTTCTTTATTTGTCAGGGATTTGAGTATCTTTTGTTTGTGATTTTTCTCTGGGCTACTCTAAAGTATGTCAGGTTTGGTCAGGATTAATTAAAAGTTATTTTAGGCCAGTCACGTTGGCTCACGCCTGTAATCCCAGCACTTTGGGAGGCCAAGGTGGGCGGATCACAATGTCAGGAGTTCAAGACCAGCCTGGCCAATATGGTGAAACCCTGTCTCTACTAAAAAAATATAAAAATTAGCCGGGTGTGGTGGCACGCGCCTGTAGTCCCAGCTACTTGGGAGGCTGAGGCAGAAGAATGGCTTGAACTCGGGAGGTGGAGGTTGCAGTGAGCTGAGATGGCACCACTGCACTCCAGCCTGGGTGACGGAGCAAGACTCCATCTCAAAAAAAAAAAAAAAAAAAAAAAGTTTTGTTATTTGAATAGAAATCTGCTCAGCATTTAACACATCCTATTAGGAGGAAGTTGCCTGTAGAGCTGTGCAGTATCACTCCAGGGGCTGATAACCCATAGCCGACCTAGGTGCCTCTCCCCATTAATGCTGGAACTGAAGCTGCTAGGATATTCAGAGTGAGCATGGGCTGTGGTTGGTATAACATGCTGCCAGATTAGCTTATGGGTTCAGAATTACTTCCCTGCAAATACTTTTTTTCCTTGTGAAAGCCTGACATGATTACTTTGAAATTCACCTGAATGTTATTAGCAGAAAGAAGTAACTGATTGGACATGTAAATCCTATGCTTTGGTGTGGTTAAGCGTCATTTGATAGATTCAGAAGTACCTCAGGTTTCTGTCTCCAAATACTCGAATCTTGTCAAGCATCACCATTTCTGCATTAGGCCTCTGTAACTTGACACTCAGATGCATCTTTGGTCTCTGATTTAGAATATAGGCTCTGGAAACTTGATATTAAATTCTGATTCTGCCAGTTCCTGTCTGAATAACCTTGGGCAAGTTACCTAACTTCCCTGTGCCTCAGTTTCCTCATTTGTTAAACAAAAATAAAAACAGCATTTCTCTCATCGGTTTGTTGGGATGATGAGATGGAATCTAAATGTGAAATGCTGAGCACAAGAGCTGGCACATTCTGAGCCCTCAGGTATTACCAGTTAGCATCGTGAGTGCAGGGAAATAGTACATTCCTTTATTTTTGTTGCTCTCTCCTGGGACATTCTTCTTCCTGTGTTGCTTGGCCACCTTCTTTCAAAACTAAGTGTAAGTCTTGTTTCTTAAGAAGCCTTCCCAGCTGGGCGCAGTGGCTCATGCCTGTAATCCCAGCACGTGGGGAGGCCGAGGCAGGCAGATCACGAGGTCAGGAGTTGAAGAACAGCCTGACCAACATGGTGAAACCCCGTCTCTACTAAAAATACAAAAATGAGCTGGGTGTGGTGTCACGCACCTGTAATCCCAGCTACTCGGGAGGCTGAGGCAGGAGAATCGCTTGAACCTGGGAGGCAGAGGTTACAGTGAGCCAAGATCTCACCACTGCACTCCAGCCTGGGCAACAGAGAGAGACTCCATCTCAAAAAAAAAAAAAAAAAAAAAAAGGCCTTTCCTAACTTTAAACAGACGAGAAAGAGAAGAAATAGGGAGTCGAGGGCGGACATGGCTCCACCTTCATACCCCAACACCCTCAGCTGAGCATTTTCTGCGCTGTATCCAGGTTAGCTTATTCCCATGAGTGTCCACTACCCCCACCCCACACAAGGTCATAAATCTGGCAGTCTGAACCCCATCTTGTTTGTGGGTCCTGGTTCCAGCCACACACCATACCTGGCTTTCAGGAATGCTTTCTCTGCTCCAGATACATCCTACCTCCTATTGTTCCCGAAGTTGTCTGTCAAGTTTTGTGTATGGAAAATAATTCATACCTTCATCAGATCTCAAAAGAAGCTTTACACACACAAGAAGAAGTTGAGGTGAGGATGTGGAGGAATTGGAACCCTCATACACTGCTGGTGGGAACGTAAAATGGTGTAGTCACTTTGGAAAGTAGTTTGGCATTTCCTCAAAATGTTAAACATAGAGTCACCATATGACATAATAGTTTCATTCCTATGTATATACATAAGAGAAATGAAATTAGTTGTTCATATAAAAACTTGTACATGAGTGTTTATTGCAGCCTTAGTCATAACAGCCGAAAGTGTAAACAACCCAAATGTCCATCAACTGATGACTGGATAAACAAAATGTATAACCATACGATGGACTGTTCTTCAGCAATAAAAAAGAATAAAGTAGTGATGCATCCTAGAACATGAATGAACCTAGAAAATTTTATGTTACTTGAAAGAAGCTGGTCACAGAAAACCACATATTGTATTGTTCCATTTATATGAAATGTATAGATAAACCATAGAGACAGAAAGTAGATTAGTGGTTGCCAGGGCCTGTGGGGCAGGGGGAATGGAGAGTGATGGCTCATAGGCATGGCGGTTCTTTTTGGGGTCATGATAATGTTGTGCACTTAGGTTGTAGTGATATTGCACAACTCAATGAGTATATTAAAGAAAACATTGAAGTATGCACTTTAAAAGAGTGAATCTGGCCAGGTGCAACGGCTCATGCCTGTAATCCTAACTGATTGGGAGGCCAAGTGGAAGGATCTCTTGAGGCCAGGTGTTTGAGACCAGCCTGAGCAACATAGAGCGACCTCACCTCTCCAAAAAAGTAAAAAAATTAGCCAGGCATGGTGACGTGTGCCTGTAGTCGTAGCTACTTGAGAGGCTAAGGCAGGAGATCACTTGAATTCAGGAATTTGAGGCTGCAGTGGGATATGATTTTGCCATTGCTCTCCAGCCTGGGCAGTAGAGTGAGACCCTGTCTTAAGAAGTAAAATAAATATTAAAAATAAAGTAAATACAAGATGAATTTTATGGAATGCAAATTATGTCTCGATAACGCTACTAAAACAAAGAAATAGAAGCCAGGCACAGGGTCATTTCCCAGTGCTGATCCTGGCCCTGTGATCTCTCTTGGCAACCGTCTTCATGACAATTCTGGAAATAGGCATGTCCGCTTTGATTCTTTTTGTGCTATAGGAAGTGGGAGAGAATGTTCTGCTTGCGAAGGCTCAGGCATCGTGTGCCTTGCAGAGGTAACAGCTGATGAACCTGCACTGGATAGTAACAGGAAAGGGGCAACCTGAGGCAGGAGGGACAGAGGCTGGTGATTTGTTGGAGTCAGATTTCATCTATTTCAAAGGTCTTTCCTGTTTGCTTTCAACTGTGTAAGGTCAACTAATGGCTTGGGTGTTTGGGTGGTAGGTGGATTCCTGTAGGTGCAGTCTAGAAGAAATATTGTTGTTATGGTTTTTGTTTTTTTCACCACACTTTTCCTTAATTTGACCTTTTGTTTGTTTGTGTAGCCAAAAGAAGACCCAGAGAGTGTCACTCCTCTTTGAAGACGATGTTGATAGCGGAGGCTCTCTGTTTGGCTCTCCTCCCACATCTGTTCCTCCTGCAACAACGGTATTCTTCATCTCTTAGTCCCAGGAAATGTCCTTGAGTTTATGCTGCATCAGTAGCGGTACTTCCCCGAATCAGCTCTTCATACCTAACCTTGGAGGCTGAGTCTTATGGAAGACCTTATTTGCCTGGTTTCAGAAAGAGATCTTCTGATTAATAGTATTCTACAGAAGAAGCACATGTGCAAAGCCATCATTCAGTGTCAGGTGTAGGAACAAGGAACTGGGTCTCAGAAGAGGCTTGGGCCCCATTGGCATGGAATTCTGCTAACATTAGACTAGACCAGTTAAGGCAAAATCATTCCTTTTATGAGTGTGTGTCGAGTACTAACAATGGTCCTGGTTTATATTAGCCAGTCAGTAAAAAGGAAGGAAATTCTCACATGTGCTACAAAATGCATGAACCTTGAGGCCGTTATACTCCATCAGTGGAGAAATGGTCACACAGGTCCTAGTACAGTTAGACTGTGGAATACTATACAGTGGTGAAAAAACGCAGGGTGGAGCTTATTGGGATGAAAAACATACTGCAGGCCAAAAAAAAAAAAAAAAGCATAAACACGTAAACATGGTGTAATTTAAACTTTGCAAAACAAGAAATACATATGAATGCCTGGAAACCGGCCTGAAATCATCGATAGCACATTGTTACCAGTGATTATGTCCAGGGAAAGGTATGGAATGGGGAACTTCATACTCTCAATGCCTTTTTAAAACCTTTTTAAGGAAGGCATTTGTGCATTACTGTGGAATTAGAAATAAACTCCAAACAAAAAATATCTAGGAGATATGGAAGCAGACCCTTCCTGTTAAATGGAGTTGCTCAGCTTATACCAGAAGCTCTCAGCCCTGGGCCAGCATGCTGCCCACCCTGGGCCCCAGGCTCCCTGCTGCTGCTTCTGCGGGGCTCCTGAGCCTTTCCTTGGGTGCTCTGTACTTACATCTCCCCCTTTGAGGACATCCAGTGGTTGTACAATTAAAGGAGTCAGGAGATCTGATTGGTTTTTCTTTGTAAATTATAAACTACTCTGGAGGATAACTGAGCAATAAATTAATGAATTTTGGAGCCTCTGGAGCTGTAAAACTTCTTTCAACCTATGGTAATTATGATTGTTAAATAAAACAAAAGGTCAAGACACACAACTTAAGTAGCTGAATAGCCTACACGTTTTTGATTATTTGTGAAATATAATCATCTTTAGACAATAGTAAATAAAAGATATTTCTTGTTTACAGATATTTCAGTGTAAGTTAATTGTGACTTGGTTGTAAGCCTATGTTGACCAAAAGGTTAAACCACAGGCAGGAGAACTTAAAGAAATGTAATGTGAGTTTTGTTTTGAGCCAAGCTTGAGAACTACTAGCCCAGTAAAGAGACTCCACACAAACTGAGAATGCGTCCCAGAGTGGGCCACACGAGACACAGCATTTATACATTTCTGTTATATAGAAAATGGGAAAAGGGGGCAGTGAAGCAAAGGTGACTTTCTTAACAATTCAGATTGGTGCTCAGTGACATTGAATATAAGATAAAGTAAATATGTGGTTAATGTATTTTCCTCATTAGCCTTTTACCCTAATGAGCACATAGGGGTCGCAGTTGCAGGGTCAGGAGAGGGATGGTTGATTTTGTGCTGCCTTTGTGCTTCATCCAATAGGCAGGTTGTAATCGGTACCTGTCAGTGTGATATTTGACAGACTGGCCTTGCAGGTGAGGTTCAGCTTTCATTCATAGGCCCGGTTTCTATTACCCATATGGTCAAGATGCAGCCATTTTAGACAATTTTTTTTTCTTCAGACTTTCCTTATTTTCCGACACCTATCAAGAAAGTAAATTTGACCAGGCGCGGTGGCTCACGCCTGTAATCCCAACACTTTGGGAGGCTGAGGTGGGTGGATCACCTGAGGTCAGGAGTTTGGGACCAGCCTGGCCAACATGGTGGAACCCCATCTCTATTAAAAATACAAAAATTAGCCAGGCATGGTGGTGCACACCTGTGATCCCAGCTACTAGGGAGGCTGGGGCAGGAGAATCGCTTGAACCTGAGAGATGGATTTTGCAGTGAGCTGAGGTTGTGCCAGTGCACTCCAGCCTGGGCAGCAGAGTGAGACTCCATCTCAAAAAAAAAAGAAAAGAAAAAAACAGGAAGTAAACTTCATGACAAGGATGAGCTTGTCTTCAAGAAGATTAAAACTGGTACTTTGGGTAGCATTTTCTGTGGTTTAAGGACCTTAGTTATATATGAAGGAAGAATATGATTTGCCATACTTAAGTCTCTTTTTGTCTCCCCTATCAACTATTTGCATTGAATTTTTTTTTTTTTTTTTTTTTTGAGACGGAGTCTTGCCCTTTCGTCCAGGCTGGAGTGCAGTGGCGCATCTCGGCTCACTGCAAGCTCCGCCTCCCGGGTTCACGCCATTCTGCCTCAGCCTCCCTAGTAGCTGGGACTACGGGCGCCCACCACCATGCCCGACTAATTTTTTGTATTTCTTTAGTAGAGACGGGGTTTCACTGTGTTAGCCAGGATGGTCTCGATCTCCTGATCTCGTGATCCGCCCGCCTCGGCCTCCCAAAGTGCTGGGATTACAGGTGTGAGCCACCGCGCCCGGCCTGCACTGAATTTTTATGTAGTTTTCAGTGAGTCCAGGATGTTCCACAAAAGCCTTTTCCTTTGATCACTTCAGTGCTGCCTTATCTCTTCTGAAATTCTTTATGCCTTCCAGTGTTCTTTTATGTCAAGTTCAATGGTTTTGCACTTTACTTATCTCTTCCTAACTAAAAATCCCCTTGCTCTCTTCTTTCTTCATTCATCACATTTTAAAATCATGATTAGCAATGTCCTTCCTTAGTTTCCCAAATCTGCCTTCCTAACTTGCTTCAGGCATTGCCTCAAAGCACACTTCCTCGTGTCATATGGTATGATTTGTATCTGTCCTATACTATAATAGAGCTTTAGTTTTTTCTCAAGCACTTGTTGATAAGTCACTTGCTGCAAAAATGCCATGAATTCCAGGAAAGTCACAAACCTCAGTTTCCTAGTCCCCAAATCCCTGCCTCCCTGATAAGGAAGAGATGAGAAATGGGCTGAAGTGCTTGCAGACTTGTATTGAACACTGAGTTGGTATAAAACACTGGGACTGGCCATGAAAATATAGTGTATAGCCCTTTCAGATGAACAGACAAACAGATATGTGCTAGCTGTTATATAAGTTAGGAAGAAAGTCAAGGAAGGGTCAAGTAGAGAGATAAATATTATTCTTATTCAACAAAGCAACTGACACTTAACTGAAGAGGACAGAGACCGTGGGTGACATCTGCGTGGGGGCCCTGCTTGAAGGATGGGGAGGATTTGCACCTACAGACATCGAGGGCAGCGTGGCATGGAAGTCTGGAAGTTTGCAGTGACCTTAAGGAACAGCAAGGAAAGGAGGAGATGCATATGAGTAGAGGGATAGAATGGGGTATCTGCTGAGTGTCATTTGCTTCATGCAAGGAGTGCTGGTTTGGGTTGGGAGAGGACCTGATCCAGCAGGTGTTTTGTTTTAGCAAGACAACGCTGGATAATGTCTTCTAGTTGAAATATAAGAGGAGTGAGGCAGAGAGAGAGACTCATAATCGTCTGGTGGCAGAGATAAGGATCTGAGGGAGGGAGGCATGGGGGTTGACAGACACAAGTAGACAGATACAGGTGATGTGGTGGCATGAAGTGTCCTGTCCACAAGTCCCGGGTGGTGGTGTTTGTTGCTTCTCCCTTTTGGTGCTACCTTCACTATCCTGTCCTCTCTTCCTTGATCACATTTAGCTGAAGCCCTAAGAGGATGGTTTGGGCTTGTTCTGTATATGGCCATGCTGGTCAAACACACTTTTTTATTGTTGTGGATGTCATGTACTCTTCTTTTGGTAGAAAAAAGAGACTGTCTCTGAGGCACTACCTTTGCTGTTCAGCGATGAAGAAGAGAAGGAGGCACAACTTGGAGTGAAGTCTGTGGATAAGAAGGTTGAGAGTGCCAAGGAGTCATTAAAATTTGGGAGAACTGATGTGGCTGAGTCAGAAAAGGTGGACTTTTTTCTCTTGTATACTTGAATGCATTTGTCTCTCGTATGTTGTTTCAAACACACACAACCCCTTAAGTTTTTTGACCACAGAAAATAAATGGCCCATTTGTAGACAGATTCGAAAACATAGACAAGCAGGCTGTGTCCCCACAGTGCAGGAAGCCTCTGCAGGGCCTTTCCTCCCGGCCCTTCTCCAAGACATGTGCGCACTGTGGTGTGCCTGCTCCTGTCTCTGTGGTTACTGTCACGTCATGGCATCTTTGCTTTCTAACTTGTTCTCTTCTGTGCAGTGTTCCTGTTACCCTTGGTCCTCCTTTGGTCCCCAACTGCACTTGAATTTAAATGTCAGTTTTAAGGAGATTTTAGTTCAGCATCCTTTTACTTTTAGATGATATTGGCAAGGATTACAGAGTAGAGTGAAATTTCTACTCTTTCTAAAACACTAGCTTTCAAGTCCTGGACGGTCTGCCGTCTCTTGCAGGAGGCCTGTGGGTAGTGCTGCTGGCCACACCTGGGCATCCAGCTTTGTGGTTGCCTTCAGTCTCTATATGCCTCTTTTCTTTCTCTAACTTTTCTTATACGCTGTGTGTCCAGCTGCTTAGGTCTAAGATCTCCCAGGGCCTGTGTGAAGAGTGTTGCATTTGCATTTGCTGCTGAGGCTCCTTGGAGCTACAGTGATACAAGCATTTCATTTGTACCTGTGTTCCTGTGTGAAATTCTCTTCCTAGTGGCTGTGTGTGGACCCCAGTCCTATCCCAGTCCTGGTCCACACTTGACTCTGACTGGTTGCTGTACTGCCCTCTCCCTGAGTGTAAGCCCCTTGCGGACTAGGCCCAGTTTGTTTTGCTCACCATCATGTCTGTAGTACTGGCATATTACCTTGCACACAGTAGGCACTATGTTATAAATTATGTATTTCTTTAAAGAAGCATTTTTTTAATAGTTTGAGTACTCTGAAATCGGGATGTACCTCATAATCAATGGTATCTTACCTGAAATGTGCCACTTGTTGAATGAATAAATACTGCATTTTAGAATTATTTCAGAGATTCTTCTTCAATTGCCTATACAGTGTAAGCCTTTTACAATTTGAGGGTCTGATTTTCCTGATTAGATTTCTCCCTTGGGGCTTATGTATTAGTTAAATGCTACGAATTCATGATCCACTCCCAATGATTGGCACTTGTATTGGTTATCTTTGACACTTAGAAGTTCTTCCTAGTTCATGAGCAACCAGTGTGCATCAGGATTATAGCCGTCCTATCACTTGATAGGAGAGAGGGACCCATGGTCTTAATGCTTGGAAAAGTTATCTTTGGCTATGGATGATTGTACAAGACTGTCTCTTGGAGCAGCCAATCAAGAATTGACCTCAGTGTTTTGTTACTTGGGCACAGATGTGATTCACTGTGCCCTGAGTCATGCAAATGTGGCAGTTACTGAATTAACGAGGAGCTTGGCAGGCTCCATGATAGGATTTGTATTTCCAGGTGTTACTTATCTTTTCCCCCTATTATTTTCATTTTCAGGAAGGACTTTTGACTAGATCTGCTCAGGAAACAGTCAAGCATTCTGATTTATTTTCTTCATCATCCCCATTGGACAAAGGAACCAAGCCTAGAACCAAAACTGTTCTTAGCTTGTTTGATGAGGAAGAGGATAAAATGGAAGATCAAAACACTATCCAGGCTCCACAGAAAGAAGTAGGAAAGGTAAGCAAAAAGCAATAGTGGTTCAAGTCTCTGGATGAGATAAAAGACTCTCATCTCATGGTTGTCATTCTGTCATGTGAGTTTCTGAAGGAATCTTAACCTTCAATGTAGTGTGTTAATGATTCTGTGCAGTCATTTAGATATTTGGGAATCTTAATCAGGAACTCTTACCTCAAGTAGCAGTGTTAGGATAGGGGATTAGAATTTCACCCCCCTCTTCTGGGATTTACAGACCTTGTTGTTCCTTCTAGCAAAACTTTGCCCCTTGGCCAGTTGTGGGATGTAAACAGCAGGAAAGGGAAGTTAGGCTGGAGCTGTACAGTTAAGTATTTCTAACATTCAGTTTAAGAAAAAGTGTTGTAGATGAACCTTTCATACTGATCAGGTGTCAGCAAACTATTTCTACAAAAGACCATATAATGACTATTTTAGCTTTTGCAGCCTATTTGGGCTCTGTCATAACTGCCTAGCTCTGCCATTGGCAGCATGAAAACAGTCCTAGGAAACATGAAGATGGATGGGCATGACTGTGTTCCAGTAAGTTTTATTAATAAAAATAGGTGATGGTCAGCTGGGCGTGGTGGCTCACACCTGTAATCCCAGCACTTTAGGAGGCCAAGGTGGGTGGATCACAAGGTCAAGAGATCGAGACCATCCTGGCCAACATAATGAAACCCTGTTTCTACTAAAAATACAAAAAATAGCTTGGCATGATGACGCTTGCCTGTAATCCCAGCTACTCGGGAGGCTGAGGCAGGAGAATTGCTTGAACCAGGAAGTCGGAGGTTGTAGTGAGCCGAGATCACACCACTGCACTCCAGTGTGGCAACAGAACGAGACTCCATCTCCAAAAAAAAAAAAAAAAAAAAGAAACAGATGATGGTCATTCTGTGAGGTTAGTATGACCCTGATATTAAAACTAGACAGTGATATCACCAGAAAGCTAGATATCCTTTATGAATGTAGAGGCCAAAATCCTCAACAAAAATACTACTAAACCCAATTCAGCAAAATATAAAAAAGATTGCACATTATGAGAAGTGAGATTTACCCCTGGAATGCAAGGTTGGTTCAACATCTAAAATTAGTTGATATAATGCACTGTATCAATAAAATACAGAATTAAAAGGCACATGATCATCTCAACAGATGCAGAAAAAGCTTTTAATAAAATCCAAACCTTTTCATGGTAAAGCACTCAATTAGGCATAGGAGGAAGCTTAATGAACTTGATAAAGGACATCTATGAAATCCCTCAGCTGACATCATACTTAATGGTGAAAAACTGCATGCTTTCAACCCTAACATCATGAACAACACAACAATGTCCACTCTTGGTAATTCTAATCAACCTTGTACTGGGGATTCTAAGCAGGGCATGTAGGTGAGAAAATGAAATAAAAGGCATTCAGATTGGAAAGGAAAAAGTGAAGTGAAGCAATCTGTATTTGCAGATGGCATGATCTTTTATATGGAAAGTCTTAAGGAATCTGCAAAAAACATCCATTGGAAATAATTAAAGTCATTAAGATTGAAGGATGTAAGATCAATATGTGAAAACCAATTGTAGTTCTGTAAGCTAGTAATGAACATTTACTAACTTACGAAAGTTACTACTAGTAACTTTCTTTTTTTTTTTGCAATGGAGTTTGACTCTTGTCCCCCAGGCTGGATTGCAATGGCACAATCTTGGCTCACTGCAACCTTTGCCTCCCGGGTTCAAGCGATTCTCCTGCCTCAGCCTCCTGAGTAGCTGGGATTATAGGCACCCACCACCATGCCCAGCTAATTTTTGTATTTTTAGTAGAGACAGGGTTTCACCGTGTTGGCCATGCTGACCTCGAACTCTTGACCTCAGGTGATCCACCTGCCTCAGCCTCCCGAAGTGCTGGGATTACAGGCATGAGCCACTGCACCCAACCTACTAGTAGTAACTTTCATAAGCAATTACCAGCTTATGACTGAAATTAAGAAATCAGTTTCTTTTATAGTAATACCAAGAAGGGCAAAATACTTAGGAGTAAATTTAGCAAAAGAAGTACAAGACTTGTAAACTAAAATCTACAAAACATTGAAAGAAATTAAAGACCTAAAATTGATGGAAAGACATCTCATGTTTATGGACCAGAAACCTTAATATTGGTAAGGTGGCAATACTTCCTTCCCAAATTGATTTATTTTAATCTCTATCAAAATTCCAGCTTGCTTTTTGCAGAAATGGACAAGCTGATCCTAAAATTTTTATGGACGTGTAAGAGACCAAGAATAGCCAACAGTCTTGAAAAGGAAGAACAAAGTTAGAAGACTCACACTTCCTGATTTCAAAACTTACTTTAAGACAGGATGGTATTGGCATAAGGTTAAAATATATAGATCAGTGAAGTAGAATTGAGAGTCTAGAAATAAACCCTCACATTTACAGTCAGTTGCTTAAGGTGCCAAGATATTTCAGTGGGGACAGAATAGTCTTCAGCAGATGTGCCAGGATGCTGATTATCTACATGCAAAGGAATGAAGTTGGACCCATTAATAAATAAACTCATCCAGTGTAAAATCCAAATGTAAGAACTAAAACTGTACAACTCCTAGAATCCAGAGAGTATGTGAGTAAATTATCATGACCTTGGATTAGGCACAGCCTTCTTAGATAAGACACCAAAAGCACAAGTGACAAAAATAGCTAAATTGGACTTTATTTAAATGAAAAACATTGTGCTTCAAAGGGCACCATCTGGAAAGTCAAACGACCACCCACAAAATGGGAGAAAAGATTTACAGATCATGTATTTGATAAAGGACTTAGATCCAGAATATGCAAAAGACTTATAAGTCAATAATAAAAAGACAAATAGCCCAGATGAAAGAAGGGATAGGCCAGGCGTCATGGCTCATGCCTGTAATCCCAGCACTTTGGGAGACCAGGACGGGAGGATTGCTTTAGGCTGGGAGTTCAAGACCAGCCTGGGCAACATAGCAAGATCCTGTCTCTACAAAAAATTTAAAAAATTAGCCAGGCCTGGTTGCGTGCTCCTATAGTTCTATCTCCTTGGGAAGTTGAGGCAGAAGAGTCCTTTGAGCCCAGGAGTTCAAAGCTGTAGTGGGCTGTGATCACACCATTGCACTCAGGCTGAGTGACAGAACGAGACCCTGTCTGAAAAAAAATAGATAAGACAGACATCTGAATAGAGATTTTACTGAAGAAGATAGACAAATGGCCAAAAAGGATATAGAAAGATGCTCAGCATCAGGGAAGCCAAAACCACAGTGACATACCACTTCATACCCGGGAAGAGGACCATAATAAAAAAAAAAAAAGGGAAGTAACGAGCATTGGTAAGGATGTGGATAAATGGAAATTCTCATTCCTTGCTGCTGCAAATGTGGAACAGTACAACCACTTTGGAGAACAGTTTGCTGTTCTTCAAATTCTTATAACATAAAGCTACCACACAATCCGGAATTTTATTCCTGGGTACATATCCAAGAGAAATAAAAACATGTTCACACAAAACTTGAATATGATTGCTCCCAGCAGCATTATTCATAATAGCCAAAAGATGGAAATAATGGCTAAACATAATATAGTATATCCATACAATGGAATATTATTTGGTAATAAAAAAGGCAAAGTACTGATACATGCTGCCACATGGATGAACCTTGAAAACATTCTAAATAAAATAAGCCAGTCATGAAAGACCACATATTATGTGATTCCATTTATATGAAATGTCCAGAATAGGCATATCAATGGAGACAGAAAGTAGATTAGTAGTTACTGGGGGCTGGGAGTAGCAGTGAGCAGGAATGGATAATTACTGCTAATGGTTTGGGGTTTCTTTTGGGGGTGATGAGAATGTTCTAAACTTAGATTGTGGTAGTGGATACACAAATCTGAATATACCAAAAAATCATTACATTTTATACGTAAATGGGTAGATTTTATGGTATATGAATTTGATCTCAATGGTGATGTTATGCAAACCACGTTGGCAGGTCATAGATTGCCAATCCTTTTTATAGATCTAACCAAAGAAATAGTCTATGTTTATTTCTACAAAAAATGTTTTATGAATTTTTTTGTTATACCAATACTATAAGCTTATTTATAAATGAGAGCTGCACACAGTGAATATGATTAATTTGATATATTTTCTCCCAGTCTCTTACTGTGTATGGTTTTGTAATATTTTTCCATAGTTGTGAAATATTTAACATTACTTGCTGTGTTAAACTCGTTTTTATATATAACAATAATAATTATTGTTAATGTGATTTATTTTGTTAGAAGTAAGTTTTTCATTAGTTTTTTTGGGTTTTTTGTTTTGTTTTGTTTTGTTTTGTTTTGTTTTGTTTTGAGATGGAGTCCTACTGTGTTGCCCAGGCTGGAGTGCAGTGGCGTGATCTCGGCCCACTGCAGCCTCTGCCTCCCAGGTTCAAGGATTCTCCCACCTCAGCCTCCCAAGTAGCTGGAACCACAGGCACACGCCACCACACCTGGCTAATCTTTGTATTTTTAGTAGAGATGGGGTTTCACCACATTGGCCAGGCTGGTCTCGAACTCCTGGCCTCTGGTAATCCACCCGCCTTGGCCTCCCAAAGTGCTGGGATTACAGGCATGAGCCACCATGCCTGGACTTTTTGTTAAGTTTTAATCTGTGGCTGTGATAAGGAAATAGGGATGAATTTTAGAATGTCAGGTCTGGAGCATTATATTATCAAACCAATAATGTTAATGGTAACTTTTAAATGTTAGATATCTAGTAAACAAAAAGGGACTCACTCGGAGTCTGAAAGTAGGGCAGAAGTGATGGACAGCCATAGGAAGGCTTGTGGTCGCACCTGTGCCAGGTCTTTGGCCTGCAGTGCTTACAGGTGAGGGACACATACTTGACCACTCTGTGTAGTTTGTGCTTGATTCAGCTGCTGTCTCTTCTTCCCTTTGGAAATGAGATGAAGAGAATTCATTCAGTTGTATGTTTTTTACCTTCAAAATGTTTCTCATTATGGAACTAATGGATTGCTTTTCTAATAAAAAATTTAGATACTATACAAAGTTTATATAATATATATAACCTGGAAAGATTATCTCTAAAGCTTGTGCATATATATATATATATATATGTAAACTTTGTATTTATAAATATATTTTCTGGTATTTTTGGAAGCACCATAGCATTCCATTTTGTCAATGTTTCATTCCCCTGCTGAGTGGCTTTTAGGCTGTGGCCAGCCTTTTGCTAATATAATACAGCTGCAGGGGACATCTTTGTTGTGTCCATCTTTACATATGTAACTTCCTTGAGATAAGTTCTTACAACTCTAATCACACATGACCTTCCCTCCTGTTCCCAGGGCTGCGATCCTGATGCCCGCCCCAAGAGCACAGGTGTCTTCCAGGATGAAGAGCTGCTTTTCAGCCACAAGCTCCAAAAGGACAATGACCCAGATGTTGACCTTTTTGCTGGCACCAAAAAAACCAAGGTCAGTTCCAAATGGTTCCCCACAGTATGACTTGTTATTGTATTGGGTACTGTCTCAACAGCTCACCTAGTTCTCTTTGTAAATTGTTTTGCTTTTGGATATTGAACTTGGGTCTTGTTTATTCTAGCTGTTAGAGCCAAGTGTTGGGAGCCTGTTTGGGGATGATGAAGATGATGATCTTTTCAGCTCTGCCAAGTCCCAGCCTTTGGTACCAGCCTTTTGTTCTCAATACTGGGTTGTGTGGGAAAGATTCTGGGAAAGGAAACTAACGTCCAGTTAGATGATTAAGGAAAATCCTAGGAGAGTCGTGCTGCTTCCTACTAAATGAATGGCAAATAACATGCTGAGGGGAGCGTGTGTGGAGGATGCAATGCTTAGTTTCTGTTGTTCCTCATTTTATGTTCCCTATACTAACATTAAAACATTAATAATCCAGGCTCTCTGACTGTACTGCACATCTCTGTGATGTTTAAATGGTTGATTGAAAGACCATTGCATACACTGGGGTGACTAAATATTCGTGCCTTTCAGGTGCAAAGTTTTGAGTCTGAGTTTTAGCCTTTCTATGTCATTTTCTCCCCCAGCCCCAGTAGGTTTTTGTAAGTACTCTGTTTTCTTTTTATCATAGAGAGGACTCCTGTGACAGCCACAGTCTTCAGAATGCTATTTCTGAAATGCTACCTTTGAGTTGGTTCAGCCCTCATTTGAGAAAGTATTTTTAAGACTCAGAAGCCAGGATTGTTTTTTGCATTATGATTTTTCCTTAAAATTTCTAAGATATTTGATGGCTTTTTGGTATTTTTTTTCTTTTGAAGGTACAAGAGAAAAAGAGAGTAGTGAAAAAAGACCACTCTGTTGACTCTTTCAAAAACCAGAAACATCCTGAATCCATTCAAGGTAGTAAAGAAAAAGGCATATGGAAGCCGGAAACACCTCAGGTTAGAAATCCTCTTTAAGGATTTTCAGCTCTTGTTTGCATCCCAGTACAGAGAAATTCCATTATGCAGACCCACAGTTATTTAGACTTGCCTGCATTAAGGAGGAAACAGCAACCAGGGCTACCGCTTTGTCTTCACTGCACTCCCCACAAGTCATCTCCCCTCTCCTCGCTCCACACGCCAGAGTTTCATGAATCTATACTTTAATAGTTAGTGTTTTTTGATGCCATGCCAGATTTGACTCTGAAGTGGAGTTAAGGTAGGATGAAGAATCTTCTTCCCACTAAAGAATTTATTTCTCCCTCTGGATTTCCTTGGAATAGAATTAAAATAGAAATAAATATAAATTACATCTGATTTCCTGCCTGCTCTCAGTGTTGCCTCTCCCGAGGTCATTGCTGTTGGGCCGTACTCTGCAGCAGTCTTCCCAGAATGCTGTGGAGCTCCTCCTGGGAACAGCCCAGGACTGGAGAGCGAGTGACAGTTCCATGTGCAGGTGTCCCAGGGTGTCTCACTAAAGCCTTAGTGTCCTGAGCCGTAAACCTGAGGCACTTGGACGAGCACATCACCACTGACCCTTCCTGGGGCTCAGATCTTTTGCTTTTAGAGCCAGTGCATTAGGCTATGGTTGAATTTTTGTGTGCTCCTTGAAATTTCTATTTGATAACCAACATGGTAATTTTGCCTGCTGGTCAGTTTTAGGTGCTCTGATAAACTGTGACTCTTGGGAATCTTACTCATCTTGTATTCCTTGACTCCATATCTGATCTGGCAGCTTTCCACTTACGTGACAGAGGAGGAGGCATACCTGAAGTAGTGCTAGTGAAACATCAGGCCCCAGGAGAGATTTGAATGCCTTTCCCATTAAAGAGCTACAGAAAGTGACAGTTTTGCTCCATCACAGATTTATTTACAGGCATAAGAAACACTTGTCTTTCTGTTTCCCAAATGGATTTTTAACTGGATGTAATTTTACACAGGACTCATCAGGTCTCGCTCCATTTAAAACCAAAGAACCATCCACTCGGATCGGGAAGATACAAGTAATTAAAACACTGGCATCTTCATTGCCTGCCCTGTGGCATCTATAAACATTTTTGGGTTTCCTACTTTTGTCAGCTGCTGCCAAGCATCTTCTCATCTCTTCCCCCGCCTCCCCTCCCCTGCACCTAGTTGTTGTCTCCTGTGTGCTGCGTCTTTAACATCTATTCTTTGAGCCCAGTGGTGGGCATAGGTGTAAGACGCTCTGTTTTAATTGAGACTAGATCGGGCGATTTTCGTACGTTTCTCTACTCCTCTCGTATTATACATTATGTGCACCAAATCTTGTCATGTGTCACAGTAAAGATAATAGACTGCTGTGTTGAAGAACAAATACAGAGTTTCATTTTTCTTCTTCAGGCAAATTTAGCGATCAACCCAGCGGCCTTGCTGCCCACAGCAGCTTCCCAGATCTCTGAAGTAAAGCCTGTTTTGCCAGAATTGGCTTTTCCTTCATCTGAACACAGAAGGAGCCACGGTCTGGAAAGTGTGCCTGTCCTTCCCGGGAGTGGGGAGACCGGTGTGAGTTTTGATCTTCCAGCTCAGGCAGACACCTTACACAGTGCAAACAAGGTGATGAAACCATCTTTGCTTCCTTGCTCTCTTCTTTTAACCAGAACATGCATATGCTTCTTTCTAGTTTATCAATTGCATACACAGCAGTCTTTGACTCTCCTTTTGAAGGAGGTGCCTCATCCTTCCTTCAGCCGCTCCCCCCTCCATTCTCCCCACCCCCCTTATCCTGCACCTGCTTTTCCGTGGCCTGCATTTGGTACATTTGCATTCTGCTCAGTAGCCACAGTAACGTCTCACCACTTTGGCTGGTGTCTGACACCTGCAGGTTTCCAGCACTGCCACCTGGGGGTCTTCTAACCACAGAGCAGATCATGCCCCTCCTGCTGGCGCTTCCTCACTACTCCAAGGAGAGCATTCGGGCTCCTGGGTTTGGTATGAAACCCCTTTACAATCGGTGCCAGCCCATGTGTGCAGCTTCCTCACTAGTCACTTCACACTTTCCAGCCTGACTCCAGGCACACCAGGTGCCACTCCCTGAACACACATGGTCTGTTCTGCTGCTGCCCAAGGCTCCTGCTGCCTCCTCACCAGGAATGCTCCTCTCTGTCCACAGCTGTGCTTCCACATCCCCACTTCTGTCACTGTGCCCTGCACTCCCCGCACCAAGTTCCCACAGCAGCGACACTGTTTCATGGGATCTCCTCAATGGACTGTGAACCCTTTGAAGTTTTCCTTTCGTTGTAGTTGGGTTTCTTGTTTCTATCCAGTCTCCCTTCTCTAGAAAGCTTTAGCTGATCTCCAAGTAAGTGACAGGACACAGAATGACCTACCCTGGCAAATAGATTCATTTCAAATGTTTCCAAACCTGTTTCCTTGTGCAAAACAAAACAGCCTTCCTTTTAACGACAATTTTCATTGGCTTTTTTTTAATTAAGTTTAAATTGGCAACTAAAATTGTGACATTCCCCTGAAGTTGACAACACAATCATACTTTGCCCAAAGTAGATTGTAGCTTCTCAAAATTCTACTTGATTGTATATTTTGGAAAATATCATAAACACTGCATCATTGCTACTAAGTGATTCATGTTTTGAGATTATATGAAAAGTTCTGATTTCTAAGCCATATTTCTTATGTGGAATATTTAACATTTGAATTCAATGTTTATTGACTTGAAGAAAACAGCACCTTAGATTACCTCTCTTTATTGTGTCATGTTTCTCCCCGCTCCTGGAGCCTGAATTTAGACTAGCCCCCTAACAAAGGTTAGTACCAGAATTCCCCGATTCTTTCTTGTTTTGAAAGATACCCACGTTTCTATTGAGGGTAGAGTAGGGGCCAAGGGAGGGGTTGTGAGACACAGAGAGCCAACATGCCTACTTTCCAGGTTTCCAGCAACAGATAAAACTTTTTGTGTGAAACTGAACTGAAACTGCCCTGAAAAGATTAAAAAATGGAGAACTCTAAAGGATTAAGAATGACTTAGTCTTGGAGTACTAGGAGCTATTAAACTCCTTCCTTGGAAATCATTAAGAAATAACCTCTTCTATGTTCTTAGATAATATCTTCATTGAAGTAGACCAGATAACCTTACAATATTTTGAGTCACTGATTCTTTACCATGGTAGCTTTGAACACTTTATTTTATCGTCAGATCAATGTGTGTTTTTTTGCCGTTGCAGAGCCGTGTCAAGATGAGAGGGAAGCGTAGACCGCAGACCCGTGCAGCTAGGCGGCTGGCTGCTCAGGAGTCCAGCGAGACTGAGGACATGAGCGTCCCCAGAGGACCCATTGCACAGTGGGCTGATGGCGCCATTTCCCCAAATGGCCATCGGCCACAGCTCAGAGCAGCCAGTGGAGAAGACAGCACTGAGGCGGCCCTGGCAGCTGCCGCTGCACCTTGGGAAGGTGGTCCTGTGCCTGGAGTGGACAGAAGCCCCTTTGCAAAGTCTCTGGGTCATTCCAGAGGGGAGGCTGACCTTTTTGATTCTGGGGACATCTTTTCCACGGGCACTGGATCTCAGTCCGTGGAGAGAACAAAACCCAAGGCAAAGATAGCAGAGAATCCTGCCAACCCACCAGTGGGTGGTAAAGCAAAGAGCCCCATGTTTCCTGCTCTAGGTGAGGCCAGCAGTGATGATGATCTCTTTCAGTCTGCTAAACCAAAACCAGCAAAGAAAACAAATCCCTTTCCTCTCCTGGAAGATGAGGATGACCTCTTTACAGATCAGAAAGTCAAGAAGAATGAGACGAAATCCAATAGTCAGCAGGATGTCACATCAACAACACAAGATATTTTTGAGGTAATAGGACTTAACACGTATTTGTGTCTGTTCTAAGTTAAGGAAGGTATCTGATTGGCTTATTTGAGCCATAGATTATGTCTAGCTTGTTGCGTGCATACCCCATAGCCACTTGCTTAGTAATTATAATTAGGCTCTTTTATTAATAAGTCTAACATTGATTCAGAAGTGGTTTTTTGTTTTGTTGCATGTAGAATGTATTTCTTGGCTGGCCATGATCATTGATACAGGTCTTGGTTTCTCTAGTTTTTACAGTTTTTTTATTTTTATAGAATATTGTTGTAATCAGCTTCCTGGGCATGCCACTCGGTGACATGGCATACAGCTCCACTGGTCCAGCTTGGGAGTTTAACCTCTGGTTCTGGGGACATTGGCCCTGGCTGGAGCTGACAATGTAGTGCATGCAGGCAATAAGACTTTCAGTGGCATTTGCTCAGCAGATGTTTATTGAGCACCTGGGGACTGCAGGCACGAGGTGAACTCAGAGAAGTGCTAGGCTCCTCAGAGCTCTCTGGGAAGATAATCAAATACAAACAGGGCAATGGATAATTAAGATGTTTTCAAATAGTACTAAGTGTCATGAAGAAAATAACCTGGGGCAGAGTGGTGGGTAGGGCTGGGAGGTGCTCCTTTAGGCAGGACTGGTAGAGAAGGTGTCACTGCAGTGGCGGCATTTGAGCCGGGGTGAGATGGGCGGGCCAAGCTGTGCAGAGATCTGGGGTAGTGCATCCCAGGCAGAGGGGGCCATCTCGAGGCTGTTCCACACACCCTGGCCAATTGCATTTCCATAGCTCGTTGACGTGTTTAAGCTTAAAAAGAAAAATTGATTTAACATTGTTTTGTATGTATTTTTGGCTTAACAAGGATGATATATTTGCTACGGAAGCAATTAAACCCTCTCAGAAAACTAGAGAGAAGGAGAAAACATTGGAATCTAATTTATTTGATGATAACATTGATATCTTTGCTGACTTAACTGTAAAATCAAAAGAAAAGTCCAAAAAGAAAGTGGAAGCCAAGTCTATATTTGATGATGATATGGGTAAGTTTGGTTTTCTACATCTGACTTAGAGAATTCTTACCTTTCCGTCACTTGGTATTTTTCTTGCTACCTTTTCTTGGCCCTTTTCTGGAAAATGCACCCCAGCGGGTTCACTTCAGTGTAATCCTGAGTTAGGCTGAAGATAGGTAAGAGATGGGCTAATTATTTTAGTGAAGTAACTCTTTCCTATGATAGTCATCAAAGAATTTGAAGGCACCCAGAGTTTGACGTTTAAGTATAATTTAACTTTGATCTGAGTGCACCTCACCAATCATCTGTGACACACCCCGGTGTTATGAAAGGAGGTTTGATCAGAAATGACCTCACGTGCTAAAGTAGGCTGAGGGGACTGCCTTGGGTGTGATGTGGTTGGTTGAGTCAGAGCTCCAGATAGACAGGGAGTGTCCATGGTTCTGTGCGAGAAGAGAGCAAGTCTAGACCTGGGTGTAGGCTCTACCTCAGGCGCTGCATTTCACTGAGGTCTTTGGTGTTTGGGAACAAGCTTGTCTTCCTTATATGGCACAAGTTCTGCTTTATTAGTAGACAAGGCAAATGCCCGAGAACCCTAAATATTGGACTTTTGATAAATCCTGTGGGCTGAGGCCACATACACATTTCCTACTCCCCCCGTCAATCTAGACCTTGAGACTAACTGGGAGACAGCTGGTGCTGCAGAGTCACACACTGGCTCTGTGCCTCCAGCAAGCCGTGTGCTCTGTCTCCCCTGCTTCCC
Organism: Pan paniscus; assembly: GCF_029289425.2. Lineage (NCBI taxonomy): Eukaryota > Metazoa > Chordata > Mammalia > Primates > Hominidae > Pan > Pan paniscus. Next base: position 62,324,505 of record NC_073257.2, on the reverse strand, counting down.
GCCACATGGAGTGCAGAAGGGAACTCATTCATTATTTTAAATACAAAAAAAGTAATACATGCTTATTGTAATAGATTCATGCAATTCAGAAAATGTAAAAAGTGAATAACCCCTAGAGGTAATAGTAACAGTTTGGTGTGTATCCTTTCAGACACAATGATATTAATATATGTTTGTGTACACATCAATATATACCCACCTTTTTAAAAAGTAAGAATATATTTACCTATTCTGCTCTGTCTTTTAGTTACTTAATGTCTTTTCATGTCAGTACATAGAGATCTCCTTCCTTGTTTTCAGTGGTGTGCACGATTTCTTTGTATTTAGCCATTAGCCTGTTGACGGCAATCTCAATTGTTTCTGTTTTCTTTATTACAAATAATGCTGTGGTCTTTACCATTTGTGTACACCTAACTTTATGTATACATGTTAAATCATGGTTGGATAAAACCCTAGCAGTAACATTACTGGGTAAGTACCATAATTAGATAAGACAAGCTTTTGAGTCAGTGAAACACTAAACGAATGCAGTGACGGAGGCTTACAGTCTTACATCGAGATGCCTCAAATCAGTGCATTTATTCTGAAAGAAAACAGGTGGGTCCTATATTGGATTTCCCTTTGCATATTTTTATTGCTCTTTTAAAACCCAGTATGAAAAGAATATCTAAATAAGTCCATTGTCCCTGATGGTAGGGGCGTGGGCTGGTTTGGAGATCAAGTTACCCTTCCCTTTTTTCTGTCCTACACACGCACATACATACACTTTTGTAGCTGAAGAAATTGTGCTCCAAGAGAAACCTGTGTGTGATCATAAAATTTAATGAGTAACAAACACAGAACCAGAATCTAAGAGGCTTGAGTTCTAGGTTAGTGTTTTAGGGTACTCCATGCTGTTACCAGAGCTGGGTCTTTGGTGGTTTGCTTGCATGTGTCTTAAAAGTACCTTTCTCCACCCCTCTTCAGCAACCGTTTTTCTTTTTTCTTTCTAAAGATGAAATCTTCTCCTCTGGTATCCAGGCTAAGACAACCAAACCAAAAAGCCGATCTGCACAGGCCGCACCTGAACAAAGATTTGAACACAAGGTGTCCAACATCTTTGATGATCCCCTGAATGCCTTTGGAGGCCAGTAGAGCACACAGGGTATCCACATGTTACCCTGCAGCTACATTGTTGAGTTAGTGATGATGTTGTATATGCTGATGGTCTTAACTGGATTACAAAAAGCAAATACTAGAACAGCTAGCTCATCTTTCACCCAATGTACTTGGTATTTTTCTGCACTGGTTTAATCATGCTTAATACTACAAAACAAAAAAAATATTTCACACTGGTTGGTTTGTTTTGTTTTTATACCACAGTTTGATTTAGTTAGCCTTGCTGGGGCTATAATATGCTTCAGGGTGTGTAAAAGAAGAAATCTCTTTGTGGCTTTCATGGGCAGGGAATCTCAGAGATAGCAAATGCCACCTGACCAGAAGTCTTTGTTATATGGATGGGAACCCTAACTTAGGGCCTGGGCAGGGGAAAGAGAAAGAAGATGAGAGATTATACTTCATGAGTCTTAGCAATATGGGAGCAGGTTTTCACTGAATTCTGAGGGTGCCTCTGCATGTCCTCCAAGGCAAAGTTTGGCAAACTGTGGCCCCCCCACTGTCATATTTTGTTAATAAAATTTTATTGGAACACAACCACATTCATTTGTTTACTTACTGTCTATTGCTGCTCTCACCCTGCCTCCAGTGTAAGAGTTGAGTGATTATGACAGAGACTGGATGGCTCACAGAGCCTCAGATGTTTTCTATCTGCCCCTTTATATAAACAGTTTGCTGACCATTGCTCTAAGGCATCCTTTTCTATCCTTGTCTTGTGGAAGCAGCAGAATGAACCTAGGTAATAGCCAGGGGAAGTGCTGAAGATGGAAATGTCAGCCTCTAGAGCAGCACCGCCCCATAGAACTCCACAGGAATGAAAATGTTCTTTATTTGCATCGACAAAGGCAGTAGCCACTAGCCACCTGGATGGCTGACCCCATTCTAATCTGTGTTTTTTGGTGCTCTGTCGTCTTGCTGCTGACTATACAGCCTGTCACCACAGCACAGTCTTGTAGGCCACCCAGGTTGGTCTCAGCGATCCTGGAGCTACTTACTTCTTCCTTGGGCACTGTAAGATCGGAAGGGGAATTACTCATACCCAGAGTCAAACATTTTGTACAGCTTCCACAGGTCAACCATTTGCCCAAGTCTGCTGTGAGAGTGACGTGATAACAGATAAGGGCACTTGCTAGTTGGCCACTCCTTTCCCCTATTCATTTTATGCATCTTCCTTCTGTCCTTAGGTTGAGATCTCCGAGTCGCTGTTGTCAGGCAGACTGCTGTCCTCCAGATTCAGGCCTGTGGGTCTGGGGAGCCCTGGTTGGTCTTGGAGGAGCAAGGGCTGCGCAGGTGACTTGGTGGCCTCAAGTGTATAGGTACCTGGATGGTGCGAGGAGACGCTGGCTCTGAAATATTTCCTAATCCCGCTTGCGGATCAACTGCTGACTAGCGTTTAGGTTACAGATATATTAGACGGTTGATGTGATTCTGTAGCTCGTATTTAGAACTTTAGGGATGTTTTCACATATCAGTAAATGAAGATCTATGTCAACATTTTTTTTTTTTTTTTTTTTGAGACGGAATCTCGCTCTGTCACCCGGGCTGGAGTGCGGTGGCATGATCCCGGCTCACTGCAACCACCGCCTCCTGGGTTCATGCCATTCTCCTGCCTCAGCCTCCCGAGTAGCTGGGACTACAGGTGCCCACCAGCACGCCCGGCTAATTTTTTGTATTTTTAGTAGAGACAGGTTTTCACCATGTTAGCCAGGATGGTCTTGATCTCCTGACCTTGTGATCTGCCCGCCTTGGCCTCCCAAGGTGCTGGGATTACAGGCGTGAGCCACTGTGCCCAGCCTATGTCAACGTTTCTAATGGTAGCTTCACATTCTGGATATCCTTATGTTGGGGAAAAAGTTTTAAAGGTAACTGCTCTTCTGTAGCAAAGCTTTTTTAGAGCAGAGGATGGAGCAAATTCTGAGTTACTGAAATTACGTATTCAGCGCTATTGCCTTGTTTACCTTCCATTACATCTTTGGAGTTGTGTTTTTAGAACTTTTTCAGAAGGGATGAGATAAATGCCTTGGGAATTGATTTAGAAATCTTTTTGGTGTCATTACTCTTAAGAGCTAGATATATTTTTTAATTGTAAAAAATTATGGAAATACTTTTTTCTCTACCTGCTCCCATTTTTTTTTTTTTTTTTTAAGACAGGGTCTGGTTGTGTTGCCTAGGCTGGGGTGCAGTGGCATAATCATAGCTTGTTGCACCTTTGAACTCCAGGGCTCCAGTGATCCTCCCACCTTAGCCTCCTGAATGGCTGGGACTACAGGTGTGTGCCATCATGCCCAGCTAATTTTTAAAAAAAAATTTTTGTAGAGACAAGGGTCTGTTGCCCAGGCTGGTCTCAACCTTCTTACCTCAAGTGATTCTCCCACCTTGGCCTCCTGAATTGCTGGAATTACAGGCATGAGCCACAATGGCCAGCTTCTTTCTGTTTTCTTTGTTTCCTCTTCCCCTTCTGTTTTCTTCCTTTTTTTTTTTTTTAAGCTGTTCTTGCATCATTTTCCATCCCATCTTTAAGTCTTCATTGCCCCCTCATTTTCCAAGATCATGAGTCCCACAGTATGCTCAGCTAAGCATGACCACACACCATTTCAAGAAGCCGTTCATGGACCCAGCTTTTATTACTGGCTGGGTCTTTGTTCTCCTGCTGCAGCTTCCATTTGCTCCTCAGCTACCCTCTAGGCATCCAGTCTGGCTTAACCAGATTTCATGGCCTCATTTTGTCCTCTGCTACAGTGATTTCTACTCCTGAGGAGAAGCATAACTATCTTCTAGAGGGAAACATTTTCGCTTTTGGTTATCAACCTTGGTTCTTTTGGGATATTGGAAATTACCCCATTGACTGGACCCAGACTTACGGTGGAAGTTCCAGCACAATTAATGCTGAACGGGGTTGTGCTTTTTCTTCTGACATATAGTTGAATTATCCATTCTCATTATAGGTGAAGGACTTGCAAATCTGTTTGTTATCTTCTACCCTCCCCAGCCTATTATTTTCAGGGTCTCACTATGGAAGAACACTGTGGTGAAGGAAACAATCCAGATTCCTTTGGCAGTCATAGTCACTCATGTCTTTATTTCTGTCATGTGCATTTTGCAGTCCTGACACCTGACTTCTGTTGCTAGGGCTGCACCTGTGTAGGTACGAGTACTGTTGGCTTCGGGGATACACACTCTGGCAACTCTATAGGACAGTCTTATTTGATATAGCATAAGTATGTTTTTAAGAATTCATGTTATCCAAAATTATAAAAGCAGTTGTTTGAATGAGTGAAAGAAAGGGGATTAAGGTTAGAAAGCTCCATACAAAGTTATATATAAGCAATGCAGCTTTTTAATTTAGCTTTTATTTAAGAGCAATGACCCTTTACCACTATCACCAGCAGTATTATTATCCTGGTACCTTGTATTACTCTTAATACCCATCATTTTGAAATATGGTGCAACAACACTCAAATGAGCTGCACTACAAGAAACAACTTTCCTTTCGGTAATGCCCTCCCTTTAGGATCACTAGAAGTCTGTACGATGCAATGCAGATTCCCGAATTAATGATCTTTCCTATCAGTGTAATACAAACTCATATTATGGCAGATTCCTGTATGTGCATGTATGTTATGAGTTGGATAAACGTTGGTGGACTTCATTTGGAGTGAATCAGAATGGGATTCCTGTGAGAAGCCAACATCCCTCTAAATAAACTTTTGGAGCATGATATGGCTTGGATGTTTTGTCCCCTCCAAATCTCATGTTGAAATGTGACCCCAGTGTTGGAGGTGGGCCTAGTGGGAGGTGTTTGGATCATGGGGTGGATCCTCATGAATGTCTTGGTGCTGTCCTTGTGGTAATGAATGAGTTCTCACTCTGAGTTCACATGAGATCTGGTTTAAAAGAACCTGGGGGCCGGGCACCGTGGCTCACGCCTGTAATCTCAGCACTTCGGGAGGCCGAGGCTGGTGGATCACTAGGTCAGGAGATGGAGACCATCCTGGCCAACATCTAGAAACCCCATCTCTACTAAAAATACAAAAATTAGCCAGGTGTGGTGGCACGCATCTGTAGTCCCAGCTACTCGGGAGGCTGAGGCAAGAGAATTGCTTGAACCCAGGAGGCAGAGGTTGCAGTGAGCTGAGATCGTGCCACTGCATTCCAGCCTGGGTGACAGAGGAAGACTCTGTCTCAAAACAAACAAACAAAAAAACAAAAAACAACCTCACACCTCCTTCCTCTCTCTCTCTCGTTCTCTCACCATGTAACATGCTGGCTCCTCTCCTCCTACCATGATTGTAAACTTCCTGAGGTCCTCACTGGAAGCAGATAACAGCATTATACCCCTTGTACAGTCTACAGAACCATGAGCCAAAATAAACCTCTTTTGTTTATAAATTGCCCAGTGTCAGGTATTCCTTTATAGCAAAACAAACAGCTAACACAGGATAACCAAATAGTTATTAATGTCTAAAACTTGGAGAATACCTTACCTATAGCACAGGTTTGTTCTGAGGATCAATTGAAAGACTAAAATATCTGTTCTTTCCTTGAACAAAGCTTTAATGAGTACCAATATGTGCAAAACACTGTGCTAGGTGATAGAGATCAGATGTGCTCCCTTCAGTTTAGTAATAAATGAAATTGTTAGGGACTGGGTGCGGTGGTTCATGCCTGTAATCCCAGCACTTTGGGAGGCCGAGGTGGGTGGATCACGAGGTCAGGAGATCGAGACCATCCTGGCTAACACAGTGAAGCCCTGCCTCTATTAAAAATATAAAAAATTAGCCAGGCGTGGTGGCAGGTGCCTGTAGTCCAAGCTATTCAGGAGGCTGAGGCAGGAGAATGGCGTGAACCCGGGAGGCGGAGCTTGCAGTGAGTCGAGATCATGCCACTGCACTCCAGCCTGGGCGACAGAGGGAGACTCTGTCTCAAAAAAATAAAAATAAAATAAATTGTTACGGGTGCAATATATGATGTAGGTAGTAGTGTAAAAGGGATAGGTATAAAAGCTTTGTGGAATAGTTGATATTGGAGCTGAATGTTGAAAGGTGATTAGATGCTTGTCAGGTAACCATGTGTGCACATGACAGTAAGTAGAGCAGAGCAACAATATAGAAGCTGATGTGTTCTGAAGCTGCAGATGCAGATGATTAGAGGATAGAAGTACCAGAGATGTTGCAAGATGAGGTGAGGTTGTAGATGAGTAAAATGGGGCCAGAATGTGAGATGCATAATCTTGGGAGCATTTCTAAGGAGTCTGAATTTTATTCTATAGACAGGGAGAAGTCATTATAGGACCTTGAGGCAAGAAATAACATGATCAGCTCTACGTTTTCAAAAGATAACTGTGCTCCACATTATGTGTCATTAGGGAAATGCAAATTAAAACAGCAGTGACATACTATTACATGACCGTTACAATGGCTGAAATCCAAAACACTGACAACACCAAAGCTGGGGAAGATGGGGAGCAACAGGAACTCTCATTCACTGCCAGTGGGAATACAAAATGGTACTTTGGAAGATTGTTTGGCAACTTCTTACATATTCTTACTGTATGATCCAGCAATTATGCTCCTTGGAATTTGCCCAAGTGAGTAGCAAACATGTTCACACAAAAACCTGCATGCAGATGTATATGGAAGCTTTTTTCATAATTGCCAAAACTTGCTTGGAAGCAACCAAGATGTCCTTCAGTAGATGAATGTATAAATAAACTCTACTATACCCAGCCAATGGACTGTTATTCAGCACCAAAAAGAAATGAGCTATATCAACCCATGAAAAGACATGGAAGAATCTTAAGTGTGTGTTACTAAGTGAAAGAAGCCAATCTGAAAAGGCCGTATACTATAAAATCCCGAATTACGTTCTGGAAAAGGTAAAACTATGGAGACGGTAAAAAGTGTAGTGTTTGCCAGGATCTGAGGGGAGAGAGGAATGAATAGGCAAAGCACAGAGGATTTGTAGCACAGTGTATGTGTTCTGTGTGGTACTGTAATGGTGAATACACGTCATTATGCATTAGTTCAAGTCCATCAAGAGTGAACCCTAATGTAAATTACAAACTTCAATTTATGTGTGAAAATGATGTGTCACTGTGGGGTTCATCAGTTGTAACAAACGTACTACTCTGGTGCAGGTTGTGATAGGAGAAGGCTGTGGGAGTGAGGGCATATAGGAACATTGTAATTTCTGCTCAGTTCTGCTGCTCAAAAAATGAAATCTATTCAAAAAGGAACCTTTTCATGTTTAGACTAACTTAGTTCATTTCCCTCATTTAGTTCCTTCATTGTTGAGGTTTCATTGCAATGCATTCTAAAGTCGAACATAAAATTATTTTAGAGCTTTGTGTGACTTTTCCCCTTGCTTAAACATCATTGCAGAATAATGTAAAAATATGATACTCTAATCTAGTTTTCATAAACTTTTTTCAAAGTTGAAAAAAAACTAGCATCATGGACAGATGGGTTGAAAGAGTGAACGGCAAGAATTGAGGATCAAAACTAGGCCATGAAAATTGCTCAGTTGAGAGCTAATGAAGCCCTAAATTAAGTCCTAATCATTGTAGATGGAGTGGGTGACAGATTTAAACAATATTAAGAGGCTGGGCCCAGTGGCTCATGCCTGTAATCCCAGCATTTTGGGAGGCCAAGGCGGGCAGATCACAAGGTCAGGAGTTCAAGACCAGCCTGGCCAATATGGTGAAATCCCATCTGTACTAAAAATACAAAAAGTAGCCAGGCATGGTAGTGCATGCCTGTAATCCCAGCTACTCAGGAGGCTGAGGCAGGAGAATCGCTTGAACCTGGGAGGTGGAGGTTGCAGTGAGCCCAGATCATGCCACTGCACTCCAGCCTGGGTGACAAAGCGAGACTGCGTTTCAAAAACAAACAAACAAACAAAAAACAATATTAAGAAGTCATATTGTCTAGAATTGGTCATTTCTAGGTGTCATGGGGTTGGGAGAAAATCCAAAATTATTGCCAGATCATTTTGAGTGATGGCATGAAAGGCATCTCTTTACCAAGATGGGGACTACAGGAAAGCTGGAGGTTTGTGGGAAAAGTTATAAGTTTTGAGTACATTGGATTTCAGATGCCTCTGGAATATCATGCTTATGGAGTGGAGATTACTAACAAAACCACAATCTTTAAAAAGAACTGCTTCTTTAAACATGCTTATATTGTAGTGAGTTCAGTGATATCTCATATCCTTTGGTAGAAAAAATTGTAAAAAAATTTATGTATGGCACATTTCTCTGATGCTTGCACTTTCATAGTGTTCACTTTCTGTTCACCTAGGTTTACTTACTGATATCCTTCTCCCACTCTGAGGCTTTGCCTATCCTGAAATACATTTAAAAATTTACCCATGTCAGAAACACTTCCCAACTCATCCTATAAGGCCAATATCACCCTGATACCAAATCCAGACAGACATAAAGAAAACTACAGATCATCTCTTATGATTATAGACACAGAGATCCTGAGGAAATACTTCCAGACCAAATCCATCAACATATGTAAAGGTTACATACTATGTCCAAATGGGATTTATCCCAGTAATGCAAGGTTGATTTGACACACAAAAATTAATGTAATATATGAATAAAAGAGGAAAGAAAATCACATGATGATTTCAATAGACACTGAAGAAAGCATTTGACAAAATTCACACCCCTTCATGATTAAAAAGAAACCCCACTGAAATAGGAATAGAAGGGAAGCTCCTCAGCCTGATAATGGTTATCTATAAAACCCCATGGTTAACATTATAACTAATGGTTTCCTTCTACAGGCAGGAATAAGACAAGGATGTCCAGTCTCACCACTTTTATTCAATCTTATACTGAAGGTTCTAGAGCAGGGCAATTAGGCAAGAAAGGGAAATAAGAAGGGCATGGTGGCTCACGCCTGTAATCCCAGCACTTGGGAGGCCAAGGCGGGTGGATCACCTGAGGTCAGGAGTTCGAGACCAGCCTGGCCAACTTGGTGAAACCCCGTCTCTACTAAAAATACAAAAATCTGCCTGGCGTGGTGGCGGATGCCTGTAATCCCAGCCACTTGGGAGGCTGAGGCAGGAGAATCACTTAAACCCAGCAGGTGGAGGTTACCGTGAGCCAAGATTGCACCATTGCACTCCAGCCTGGACAATGGTGCGAGACTCTCTCAAAAAAAAAGTGGGTGAGGGAATAAAAGGGCATATAGATTAGAAAGGGAGAAGTAAAACTCTATTTGTAAATGACATGATCTTGTATACAAAGCTTTTATATAGAAGATCTTTGGGAAGAACTAAATAACTAAATGAACTAAATAAACAGTTCAGCACGGTGGCAGTGTACAAGATCAATATATTAAAAATCAGTTGTGTTTCTATACACTAGCAATGAGCAATCTGAAATTAAGACAGTGATTCCATTTATAATAGCATTTAAAGGAATAAAATACTTAGGAATAAATTTAACAAAAGAGAACAAAACTTGTACTCTAAAAATTGTGAAACATTGTTGAGGTAAATTAGATATAAACTGAAAAATAGTACGTATTTATGGATTAGAAGTCTTAGTATTAAGATTGCAATACTCTCCAAATCTACAGACTTAATACAATCCCTGTCAAAATCCCAGCTAACATTTTTGAAAAATTGGCATACTTAAAATTCATATGGCAATTCAAGGAGTTCAGAATAGCCAACAATCTAAAAAGAGAAGAACAAACTGGAGGACTCACACTTCCTAATTTCAGAACTTAATACAAAGCTGCAGTAATTAAGATAGGGTGGTACTGGCATAGGTAGATCACTAGCATAAAGAGTCTGGAAATAAACCTTCACATTTACAAAAAATGGATTTTTAGCAAGGATCCAAGACAATTCAACTGGGAAAGAATGATTTTTCTGACAAATGATACTGGAACAACTGTTTATCCACATGCAAAAGAATAAAGTTAGACCCTACCTCTCACCATACACAAAACTAAATTGAAATTGGACAATACACCTAAATATAAGAGCTAAAACTATACAATTCTTAGAAAAATATATAAGTCAATCTTTACTACTTGAGATAGGCCAAGCTTTTGAAGTATGACAAAAGAAAAATAGCCAAATTAGACTTTACCAAAATTAAAAACTTTCGTGTCTCAAAAGATGCCATCAAGAAAGTTAAAAGACAACCCACAAACTGAGAGAAAATATTTGCCATTTATATATCTGTTAGTGTTTCTATCTAGAATATGTAATAAAAAAATTCATACAACTCAAAAATCCAATTAAAAATAGACAAAATATGTGAATAGGCATTTCTCCAAAGAATGTATGCAAATGGCCAATAATCACATTAAAATGATGCTCAATACCATTAGTTTTTAAAGAAATGGAAATCACAACCACAATGAGATACTACTTCACACCCACTAGGATAGCTTTAATCAAAAAGACAGAAAGAAGTATTGGCAAGGGTGTGGAGAAATTGGCACCCTCATTCATTGTTGATGGGACTATAAAATGATGCATACCAACTAGAAAAGTTTGGTAGTACCACAATTTGCTAAACATAAGAGTTACCACATAACCTAGCAAAGCTACTTCTAAGAGAAAGGAAAACATATGTTTACACAAAAACTTGCAGTTGAATGTTATTCTTAGCATTATATGTAACAGCCCAAAGTTGGAAATGACTCAAATGCTCATCAACTGATGGATGGATAAACAACATGAGATATATTGCTACAAGGGACTATTATTCAGCAATAAAAAGGAATGAAGTACTGATATATCCTAGAACATGATGAACTTTGAAAACATTATGCTAAGTGAAAGAAGCCAGTCACAAAAAAATCATATATGATTCTATTTATGTGAAATGTCCAGAATAGACCAATTTGGAGATAGAAAGTAGATTAGTGGTTGCCTAGGGTTGAGTGGGGGACTGGGGGAATTTGAGAGTGTTGGTTACAGGGTATGGGGTTCCTTTTAGAGGTAATGAAAATTTTCTAAAGCAAATGTGGTGATTGTTGCACAACTCTGTGTACATAATAAAAACCAGTGAATTTTAGGCTTTAAATGAGTGACTTTTATGGCATGTGAATTATATTTCAATAAAGCTTTTTTTCTTCTTTTTTTGAGATGGAGTCTTGCTCTGTCACCCAGGTTGGAGTGTAGTGGCGTGATGTTGGCTCACTGCAACCTCTGCCTTCTGGACTCAAGCGATTCTCCTGCCTCAGCCTCCCGAGTAGCTGGGATTACAGGCATGCATCACCATGCCCAAATAATTTTTGTATTTTTTGGTAGAGACCGGGTTTTGCCATGTTGGCCAGGCTAGTCTCTAACTCCTGACCTCAGGTGATTCGACTACTTCAGCTTCCCAAAGTGCTGGGATTACAGATGTGAGCCACTTCACCTGGCCCTCAATAAAGCTATTTTTTAAAAGGTTTAACCACCTCACCAGAAAGACGTGTATCATTTGTCCTAGTTTAAGTTCAAGGCCCCCATTTACAAATTTTTCACTGATTAATAGTCTTTTCATGTCACTACATAGAGATCTCCTTCCTTGTTTTCAGTGATGTGCACCTCTGGGTCTTTGCACTGGCTCCTGCCACTTTTTCGAACACTGTTCTCAGAATCCAGCTTGTTTCCTCACTCTTTGATTTCTCTGTGAGGCCTCCCTGATGAAATACACACAACAGGAAGCCTGCTAGCACATACCACCCTGTGCTCCTGGTCCCCTTTCCTGTTTCACTGTTTACCACGGCATGTGTTGCCAGGGGCAATGTATATTTACTCATTCATTGTCTCTACTTCCCACTAAAGTAAGTGCCACATAGGCAGGACTTTTCGTTCTCTGTTTGTATCCCTAACACCCTGTCCTTAATACCAGTGCTTGGCATGTGGTAAGCCATAGGCTCTTGTGGCTGCACAACATGTGCTCTGTTCTCAAGTGGGGTGATTCTGTTGATGTCTGGAGAAACTTCGGGTTGCCATGCCTTGAGGATTAACTAGGTGCTACTGACATCTAGTAGCTGGAGGCCAGGGAGGCTCCTGAACACTGTAGAATACACAAGACCACCCTCAACACAAAGAATGATTCAGCCCCAAATGTCAACAGTGCTGAGGCTGAGAAAACCTGTGTTAGACCAGCACTATCCAATAGAAATACAACCAACTGGTCGGGCACGGGGTCTCACATCTGTAATCCCAGAACTTTGGGATGCCAAGGAGGGTGGATTGCTTGAGCCCAGGAGTTTGAGTCCAGCCTTGGTAACACAACAAGACATTCAACAAGAAATTAAAAGATTAGCTGGGTGTGGTTACACATGCCTGTGGTCCCAGCTACCCAGGATGCTGAGGTGGAAGAACCAATTCAGCCCAAGAGGTCAAGGCTGCGGTAAGCCATGATTGCACCACTGCACTCCAGCCTAGGCACTGAGGCCACACTTCCTATAGGCTGCTCCCAGCCAGAACCGAGCATGCCAGGGTACTAGTGCCACTTGTTCCTGCAGGACAAGGGAATCCTCTAACAGTCAATAGTCCACCAGAGACTCCCAACTGATCCGGCCAAAAGTTCCTAGAGCTGTGCTGTGTCTCGGACTCCTCCTGCCCTACCTTCCTTCCTTCCCCCTCTCCCCTCTCACATGGCAGTCTGAAGGCTCTCCCTGATCACTCCTGACCCCTCTCTTAACCTGCACAGGTGCATCCCCAATAAATCTCTGCTGATCTCATCCTAACTTGGTGTCTGCTTCTGGGAGGATTCATACTAACACAGGTTTCAAGGTCAGACAGCATTCAAATCCCACTTCCATCACAGAACCTGAGCCAGTTCCTATCCCTTTCTCAGCCTCAGTTTCCTAGCAATGAAAAGAATATTGAAACAGAAACTCTTTGAAAGCTCTTCCTGTCCTGATCTGTTCCAGAATCGGGCTCAGCAGGGTTCATGCAAGGACACAAGTGTAGCTGCCTCTGAGGAGCCCCTCACATGCCCATTTTAGCCAGTTTGTTTCTCCCTGGGCTCCTACAGCACATGTGCCCATCACACAGGGTTGCAAACACCTGTTTTCTCCTCTGATTCCCCAAAGGGTGCTGGACACCTGTAGAGGGGCTCTGTTTTGTTCACTTGTCCATGATGCTCAGAGAATGTTTACAGTGCACAGTGAATGCCGAGCGCTGGAAATGCTCAGTGAAGCAAGCCAACACCAGCCCCACCAGATGTCAGCAAGGAGGAGTTCTGTGGCTATAGTCTCTTTGGTTCCATGGAAATGACACCAACAGCCCACATAATTGAGGGCCCTGTGCAGGTGCCGGGTTCCCAGCAAAAGTCTTTGCATGTATTTTCTGTTATATGAATCCTCCTGGCATGCTCATTGAGAGGTTCCATTAGTACATGCCCATCTTACACATAAATAAACTGAGGCTCAGGGAACTGGAGTTGATTGTCCCAGCCTGCACAGCTAGGAAGAATCAAGGGGTGAGTTTTGGGTTTTATTTTGCATATTTCAGCAGCTTTACTGAGGTATAATTTACACACCATAAAATTTACTCATGATAAATGTACAATTAGATCAGTAAATCTATAGATTTGGGCAACCATCAGCACAAGCCAGTTTTAGAACATTTGTATTACCCTGAAAACATTTATCTTGCCTGTTTGCAGGCAATCTTCCATTCCCACCCCCAGCCCTAGGCAACCACCAATCTGCTTTCTGACTCTACAGATGTGCCTTTTTCTGCACATTCCCTCTTAGTGAAATCATATACTGTGTGGCCTTTCGTGGTTGGCTTCTTTCACATAGTGTAATGCTTCTGAGGTTCATCCATGTTGTAATGTCCATTGTGGCTTCATCCCTGTCTATTGACAAATAAAGTTCTGTTGCATGGATGGACCACAAACGTCTACATATCCATTGTTCAGCTGGTGCACATTTGGGTTGTTTCCAGTCTTGAGCCATTATGAATAATGTTGTTAAGAAAATGTGTGTATAAGTTTTTGTGTGAGAATATGTTTTCATTTCTCTTGGTTAGATCCCTAGGAGTGGATTTGCTGGCTCACATGATAAGGGTAAGTTATACAAGAAACTGCCAAACTTGTCTATGTAAATTGGTTGCCCACCAGCAGTATATGAGGGTTCCACTGCTCCGCACAGTAGGGCTGAGATTGGAGGCAAGTCCAGCCCAACCCCAGAACCCCATTACCCAGCTCTTTGGTGATCTTTTCTAACATTGGGATACCCAGCTAAGGAATGAGGATCATAGCTGTGCAGGAATGAGGGCCATCTGTGAAAACAAGAAGTGCTCCTGCACAAGCCCAGACAAAGACCCCCCACTTATCTCCATTTATTTCTTGTCCTCCAAGTGATGCTGGAGCCCTTGGGTTTCCCCACATGCAATCCCTCAAATTTCTGACCCCTGCTATTTATCTTCCATTGAGCCTTAGGTTCTGGTGAGAGTAACAAGGATAGACAAGGGTTCACAGCCCAGAGCTAGGGATGCCCTATACCCTGGACAGTGACCTTGGAAGGGCTGATTCAGCTGGAACTCAATATTGAAGCACCTAGGATGTGCCTGTTTACACACAGAAAAAAGATAATGCAGAAGCATGGGGTCCCTGATTAGCTGATCTGAGCTGGGGTGGGGCTTGGCAATCATTGGATCCAGTGCTTTTCCTGAAACATGAGCATTGAGTTTCCTGCCCACACAACCCTGGGCTTAATTAAGTCCAAGCAACAAACAGGGTCCTCAGTATGCTTAAAGCATTGACATTGGATGGAAGACAATTCAATGTTTGAGGAATCCCTGCAGACCCTCTGGGAATGTCTTGAATTCTAAGAAGACCATCTTGCCCTACTTCCTTATGTGACAGAAATGGAAAACTGTGGCTCACTGAGGTGGAGTGGAATACCCCAGGTCATCCAGCAAGGTGAGGGTGGAGCAAAGGCTTGGTCCCATAGCATATATTCATCCATCTCCTTGCCCATCCATTGTCTTCCAGCAGAATGTAAGCTCTGAGAAGATAAGGATTTTCCTCTCCTTTTCTACAACTGCTGTCTTCCTTGATTCTAGCACAGTGGCTGGCACAGGTTGAGTGCTCAGTAAATATTTGGTGAATGGGCCAGGCGCAGTGGCTCACACCTGTAATCCCAGCACTTTGGGAGGCCAAGACAGGTGGACCATGAGGTAAGGAGATCGAGACCACACTGGCTAACACAGTGAAACCCCGTCTCTACTAAAAATACAAAAAAAAAAAAAAAATAGCCAGGCATGGTGGCAGGTGCCTGTAATCCCAGCTACTCAGGAGGCTGAGGCAGGAGAATGGCGTGAACCCAGGAGGTGGAGCTTGCAGTGAGCCGAGATCACGTCACTGCATTCCAGCCTGGGCAACAGAGCGAGACTCAGTCTCAAAACAAAACAAAAAAAATCTAGTGAATGAACCCAAGGGCCCTGACTTCTCTGCTTCATTTCAGAAAGCTGATCTGAGCACCTACTATGTGCTACAAGCTGTGGCAGGTATTGGGGATAAGATTTGAGCAAGACAGGACCTTTGCCTTCAAGGCAAGTTCTCAAGGGCAAGACGGTAGGTATACAGCTAGGCACAGAATACTGTGACTACAGTTTTTTAAATGCTACAAAGGGATTTGGGGCTTGTGTAATCTGATCTCAGCTGGGAGGTCACAGAAGACTTTAGACCAAGGTTTAAAATAAAGAGGCTGAGGCAAGGCTCCAGTCCCAGAGCATCCCCAGGAGGCCTACCCTGTTCTTCCATGAGTGTCTCCTGATTGGAAACTCTTGAGTCTAGGAGGTCAAGGTGGGAGGATCACTGGAAGCCAGGAGTTCAAGACCAGCCTCGGCAACAAGGCAAGACCTTGTCTCTATAAAAAATAAAAATTAAAAATAAATAAAAATAAAATGTTAGAGAGAGAGAGAGACACAGACACCAGCCTAGGTAACATGGTGAAACCCTGTCTCTACAAAACATACAAAAATTAGCTGGGTGTGGTGGCATGCACCTGTGGTCCCAGCTACTTGGGAGGCTGAGGTGGGAGAATCACTTGAGCCTGGGAGGCAGAGGTTGCAGTGAGTAGGAATCACACCATTGCACTCCAGTCTCAGTGACAGAGCAAGATCCTGTCTCAAAAGTGAGAGAGAGATTGAGATAAACAGCAGAGTCTGACTGGAGCTGAATTAATGTGCTCAGCCTCGACCAACTGTCCCACCCACTGACCAGCACTGAGCACAGAGGGTAATCCCTGCAAAGGAAGTGACCAGCTTAGAGAACACTGTTGATCACTCCAAGGCCTGATGTTAACCACCCTGAGGCTTCATATTAAACAGAACACAATAAAAATGTTCTGGGTATGTTTCTTGAAAAGAGTCCCTTTTTTTTAGAGATACGTATTAAAATATTTACAGATGAAATCATATAATGTCTGCATGTTGCTTCAGCATAATATTACAGGGGAGAAGGGATAGGCTGATGGCCATTAGAACATGCTGACGGTACCTGAGTTCTGTGTATCTTTAGGTTAAAATTTGTTTCAGCCGGGCACGGTGGCGCATGCCTCTAATCCAAGCACCTTGGGAGGCAGAGGCGGGTGGATCACAAAGTCAGGAGATCGAGGCCATCCTGGCTAACACGGTGAAATCCTGTCTCTACTAAAAATACAAAAAATTAGCCGGGTGTGGTGGGGGCGCCTGTAGTCCCAGCTACTCGGGAGGCTGAGGCAGAAGAAGGGTGTGAACCTGGCAGGTGGAGCTTGCAGTGAGCCAAGATCACGCCACTGCACTCCAGCCTGGGTGACAGAGCCAGATTCTGTCTAAAAAAAAAAAAAAAATTATCCTAAAAGTTTCTTTAAAAAAGCAAAAAATGTAAATATATATGTAGATAGATCAATTACATGTGGACTTGGAGCAGCCAACACCATTGCTTCTCGTTCCCACCAGCAGCCAAGACTCCTCAAGCTGAAATGTTTGGGTCTGCCACACCTTTGCACCATGGCTTCCTTTGTTCTTCCTGAAGTCTTTCCTAATTGTGCTGGCATACAGGCTTTCCAGCAGGGAATCCCGTTTCAGAATTTCTTCCTAGCCTAACTAAAGCCTTTGCTGGATCTTATAAATCACAAGATTTCACAGGAGATGCAGCCCTGGATCAGATACTCACTAACACTTCTTTTCTTCCCTTGAGTGCTGGGAAAGGGATGCTGGAGACTGGGAAACATTTTGCCATTTGCAGTCTTAGGAGATCTTTGTAAAGATTTCTCCCTCTGGATGGTTTTGACCAGGGCATTGCCAAATTCCATGTCCCAAGAGTCTTGGTTTCTGGATCCTCCTGAGCCTTTGAGTTTCCCATGAGGCCACAGCTGCAAGGGAGGCTGAGCCAAGTGGCCGTAACAACCAGGCAGAGTAGCGGGCAGAAGCAGGGGCAGGGTGCAAGCCTCTCTTCCCCAGGAGAGGAACTTCCCTGTGCCAAGGGGAATGAAGGGACCCAGGGGATGTGTGGCAGACCCAGTGCCCTACCTCTTTTCATAGTCTAGGTTCCCCACAGACCCCTTCATCAGCTGGCTTACTGTTCACTTCAAGGTCATGACATCAGCTGTGTGATGTGTGGACAGAAATCCCTGGCATGGCCTCTATGTCATCCCTCTGCAGACAGAGGAGGACGCAGGCTTGGCTGGGATGCTGGAGTCACTGTGGATATAGACCCTGGCCCATTTGACTCAAGAACACATACATAACTGGAACCAAGAGGCTGGGTTAATCCCCTCAAGGCCCTGGCCACTTGGAAGACCCTAAGCCTCCTTCCAGGTGGCCATGCTAAGCAAAGCCACTTGCAGCCACCCTTCCACAATGCATTCTACATCATCCAGCTGTGAAAACCACCTGCCCCCATCACTTTCACACTCATGCCTTCTCCTAAGCTCAAGGGGCCCTGGCCCAAACTTCCTTTAGAACCAGGAAGGAGGTTCTGGCCCTTTTGAAAATCATCCTTTTCAAACAGAAGGCGTTTATCTTGGCAAAGCTTAAAAGACAAAAAGCCTGTAATCCCAAAACTTTGGGAGGCCGAGGCAGGCAGATCATCTGAGGTCAAGAGTTCGAGACCAGCCTGGCCAACATGGTGAAACCCTGTCTGCACTAAAAATACAAAAATTAGCCGGGCGTGGTGTCAGTCACCTGTAATCCCAGCTACTTGGGAGGCTGAGACAGGAAAGTCCCTTGAACCTGGGAGGCGGAGGTTGCAGTGAGCCGAGATCGCACCACTGCCCTCTAGCCAAGGCAACAAAGAGTGAAACTCCATCAAAAAGACAAAAAAACAAAACAAAGAGATGACAGCTGAGCTCTAGGGCCCATCCCACAGACAATACCCACGATACCCAGACACGGTGCATCAGATGGGCACAGCTGGGACTTCCCACAACATGTGTGTCCCAGGCTGGCATGGAGACGCATCACAGATGTTGCTGCCGGGGGCTGCTGATGGCAGTGGCGCTGGTGCTGGGTGGCTGCTATGGGTGAGGGGGTGTCGAGGAGGAGCACAGTAGTGTACATGATGTGAGTCAGGGCTCCCACGTGGCTGCCTTTGAATGGGCCAATGTCCAGGACCAGTACATGATTGTGATCTGCATCCTTGTGGTCAGCCTGGCCAAGGTTGGTTCTACCTGTCCCACAAGGTCACCACCGTGGTCCCTGAGAGCACCCTGCTCATCGTCCTGGGCCTGGTGCTGGGCAGCATCATCTGGGTGGCCGACCACATAGCGACTTCATGCTGACATCCCCCGTCATGCTAGATGCCGGCTACTTCATGCCCAACTGGCTCTTCTTTGGCAACCTGGGCACCATCCTGCTGTACCAGGTCATCAGCACCATGTGCAATGCAGCCACCACCATCCTGTTCCTCTATGGCATCTCTCTTAGCAGGCTCATGGGCAACCTACAGATAGGGCTGCTGGACTTCCTCCTGTTGGGCAGCCTGATCACCACCGTGGACCCAGCAGCCATCCTGGTTGTGTTTGAGGAGGTTCATGTCAATGAGGTCCTGTTCATCATCGTCTTCAGGGAGTTGCTACTGAATGACTCTGTACAATGTGTTTCAATCTTTTATGACACTGGGTGATGACAACGTGACCAGCGTGGACTGTGCAAAAGGTGTAGTGTCCTTCTTTGTGGTGAGCCAGGGGGGCATGACTGTGGGGAGGTGTTTGCCTTCCTGCTGTCACTGGTGACCCACTTCACCAAGCATGCGCACATCATCGAGCCTGGTTTCGTGTTCTTCATCTCCTACCCGTCTGTAGGACATCTGAGAAACTGTTGCTGTCGGCCATCCTGGCCATCATCTTCTGTGGCATCTGCTGTCATAAGTACATGAAAGT